>NW_023270839.1:48406127-49019061 GCF_011800145.1 Mirounga leonina | reverse complement strand
CCTGGACACACACTGAACCCTGACCCTGGACACACACTGAACCCTGAGCCTGGACACACACTGAACTTTGACCCTGGATACGCACTGAACCCTGACCCGGGATACACACTGAACCCTGAGCCTGGACACACACTGAACCTTGACCCTAGACACAAACTGAACCCTGACCCTGGACAGAACTGAGCCCTGACTCTGGATACACACTGAACCTTGACCCTGGACACATACTGAAACTTGATCTTGGACACAGACTGAACCCTGACCCTGAACATACACTGAACCCTGACCTTGGACACACACTGAGCCCTGACCCTGGACACACACTGAACCTTTTTCCTGGACACACACTGAACCCTGACCCTGGACACACATTGAACCTTGTTCCTGGACACACACTGAGCCCTGATCCTGGACACACACTGAACCCTGACCCTGGATACGCACTGAACCCTGACCCTGGACACACATTGAACCTTGTTCCTGAACACACACTGAGCCCCGACCCTGGACACACACTGAGCCCCGATCCTGGACACACACTGAGCCCTGACCCTGGACACACACTGAACACTGACCCTGGACACGCACTGAGTCCCGACCCTGGACACACACTAGCCCTGACCCTGGCCAATTTCATTGGCCTCTTTTTGTTCCCCTTTCCCTTGCTCTCCCTTGGGGTGGGGGTGAAGGTGAGGGAGCTCAGTAGCACCAAGAGGGACAGGCCTATAGCAATGAAGGCAAGATAAACCCCAACCAGTATGCAGGCCCAGGGAATAGCAGCTTTGGGAGGGGTTCACTGCTTATGTGTAAATACTGGAATTTTTGGTGGCATAGTTACAAAAGGCAAAAGACTCAAAGCTACTCTAAAGGCTCCAGCGGCAAGGTCCTGGCAGTCACCACTGTGCATCAGGGCCCCCACAGTCCTGTGAAACCCTCCAGTGACCTCTGGGCTCTCTGGGTCCTCAGGACAGAGTGGCCTTTGAATGGAGCCATTGATTGTCCTATAGCTGTGATGTCATTTCCTGTCTCACTGTGTCCTGTGACCCACTCAGCTCAACTCTCCGCTGGACACAGATGGAACATTATGCTCTCTGTGAGTCTGGTGTGATACTGAAGAGTCAAACTCAGGAGCCAGACTGTCTGGAATCCAAACCCTGGGGCTGCCCATCCCAGCATGTGGTCATGGACAAGTTACTTCACCTCTCTGTGCCTCAGTCTCCTCATCTCTAAAATGGAGTCATAGGAGGGGCTCCTGTGTGGCTCAGTGGGTCAAGCGTCTGCCTTCGGCTCAGGTCATGATCCCAGGGTCCTGGGATCGAGTCCCACTTAGGGCTCCCTGCTCAGTGAGGAGTCTGCCACTCCCTCTCCCTCTGCCCCTCCCCCACTCGTGCTCTCTCTCTCTCTCTCTCTCTCTCTCTCAAATAAATAAATAAAATCTTTTTAAAAAATGGAGTGATAGGAGCATTTACCCCAGAGGTTGTTCTAAGGATTAACATGAGTTAATTCCTATGAAGTGCTGGTGCCTATATTTGGGTTAGGTGTTGCTATCATTTTGCCCATTGGTGCATACTTGGCTGACACTGTGAGGTCATAACACTCGAGGGAAGCCTGTATTTAGACCCTGATGGACCATTACAGCTCAATGACAATTGGTGCCTACTCCATGCTGGACACTGGTGACACAGGGAGTATAAGACCACAATCCTGCTCTCAGAGGGCCCACTGTCTGTGGAGACTCCATCCTAACATGAGCTGCGTGGGCTGTGTAGGAGGGAAAGTGGTCCAGATGAATTCACTGGGGGGTTGTTGAACATATGTAACAAATGACATTTGTTGAGCACCTACTGTTTACCAGAAGCTGCTCTAGGAGCTTTACACACATTATATCACTTTATTCTCACAAGAGGATGATTTGTAACAAGAGAACCATGACCATCTTATAGGTAACTCTCCTGCTCAGGAAGGGTGGGACTGGAAAAGCCTGAGCCCTTTCTGTGGGAGGGAGGGGTGTGAGTGGAGGTGTGACTGAGCCCCAGGGGATCCAGGGACCAAGGGCACTGCCTGGCTGAGGGGTATGAGAGGCATGGGTGTGGGCAAGGGCCTTGAAAGCCAAGCTGAGGAGCCCTACTCAGTGATCACTCTACATTTGAACCAAGCAGGGCTCTGGTATGAGGAAAGTAGGACCACCCCCTGTCCCTAGGCCCACCTGTGACCACCAGGACTGACTGGGAGTGCACCACACCGCCCAGAGAGCTCTGTGGAGGGTGTGTGCCTGGGAATGCAGGTATGCCAGAGCTGGCCAAGGGGTCCCATTCTGGATCCCATCCCATAACCCCAGGCAGGGAGGGCTCATAACAGAGGCTATGGGGGCTGACAGAAAGTGCCGCTCTGGTGGGCGACAGCTTCCTCAGTAGGGAGACCTTTAGGCTGGGCTGTGGGTGGGCCTGGAAGCCTAGGAGGGCAGCACTCTGTGGGGTTGGGGGATACCCCTCAGCTCTCTAAGGCCTGCACTGTGACCCAAGGACCCTGACAACCTGCACTCTGAGCCTGGGGAGGGGAGACTGGAGGCTACCAGGTGTTGGGGGGGGTGTTGGGGGCCTGCACCTCCCTGTACTTCCTGCCCCAGGCTCACCTCCCCAGCACAATTAGCTACTCTTGTCTCTAATTGATTCCTCTGGTTTTCACAGGACAATTAGAATTTAAATTGCCTTTTACAAAGGTCACAAAAACATGATCAAAGAGGAATCTATTAGAGGGGTTGTGGTAACTCTTCCTTCTCAGTCTCCCAGAGTTGTGGGGGTGGGGATCCAGGCCCTAGGGAGCTATCACCAATGGCATAAGGCCCTACTGTCACCCCAAAGTCTTTCCCAAGGCTTTCCCCACCAAGGGCAAATCTAAGCTCCCCTGCCTCATTGCTGCTCCCTCCCTCAGCCCTATTTCCCATGATGACCCTTCTCTAGCCTGAACCCCAACATGTCACATTGCACCAGCTGTGTTTCAGATGGCCTGATTGTGTTCCTAACCAGCTATGTGACAGGCAGGCTACTTGCTCTTAGGAATCTCAGTGGCCTCATCCACAATATGGGGCCACTACATGTTACTTCCTAAAGGTGGGGGGCTCCACATGAAGAGCATCTGGCATCCTTGTAGGAGGGGAAACTTTGCTTGTCTGGCCCCCCGTATTTGTCTGCCTCAGCCAGGAGGCTGTCTCTGGGTGCTCATGCTTCCTCTGATCCTCCAGCCTGACTGTGGCCCATGCATCATGTGCTTCTGTTGCTGCCCAGGGGATGAGGTGGTTTGTCCCCTGGGGGTCTAGGACATTCTGTCCGCTCCTTCCTCTGGCTCCTTCAGCAGCCTGCACAGGGCTGGACACCCACAGGGAAAAGGTCCACTGCCAGATGGAGAAGTTGGCTCAAGGAGAGCCCATGAGCTCATCCATAGAGGGCTTACCCTCTGCTGGGGCAGACGCAGGCCTGGGTAACAGATGTGATCCAGCCTTACATAGGTTGGGGCTCCTGAGGACAATTGCTCGGAGCCTCAACCTCTCCATCTCTGCCATAGGGACCGGGCTGGAATGTCTCTGATGGGCCCGCTGACTCAGGTTCTTGGTCTTGGATCAACTCGTGATTGCTGGGGCGGGGGCTCCAGGCTGGAGGTAGCTGGACAGGGTGGCCTTGGCAGCGTCAAGGGGCCTCTTTTGGGCCAGCCCGCTCATCCAGGCCAGTCTGGGCGGCCCAGCTTCCAGGATGGGGGGAAGGTGGACAAAAAGAGGCCAGGGAGGGCCTGACTTCCTGGGGGCCTCCAGGCCCTGACCCCACCCCGCAGGGGAAACTGGCAGCAGCTGCAGCCCCGCCCCCCCCAGGTCCCGCCCCCAGGCAGGGAGGGCTGCCCCAGAAAGCTAGTGGCAGCGCCCGCCTTGCCAGCCGGGCTGCAGGGAATCAGGAAGAGGTATGGCTGCTCCCCTTGCCCTGGTGGCTCGTGGCTGAGAGGCAGCCCACCCGGCGGCTCTGTGAGACTTCAGAAAGGAAGCGAAGGTCACTGAGCACCTCTGATGTGCCGGCCTCAGGCTGGACACTTGACTCTCTCACCTCACAGAATCCTCCCAGCGTGTCATCATTTCGCAAGTGAGAAAAAGGCTCAGAGAGGTTGAGCACCCAGTCCAAGGTCACACAGTGAGGAACTGATCGAGCTGAGAGTTAGCCTCAGGCTTTCCTGGTTCTAAAATAGAAGCCCTGCATGGCCCAGGCCCACGCCAGATAGGGGCCCTAAGGGATCCCGTGAACCTGGGCCTCAAAGCCCGCATGAGGGACATGGCAAGATGTCATGTGGCTCCGCCTGAGGGGCTGGCAGGGAGCACAGTAAGGGGACTGGGTGGCTTTTGGGGGGAAGGGCAAGGTAGGGGGATTTGTGCTCTCTGTGGCCCCCAGGGGCAGGAGACATCATCATTCTTCATTTAGAAGCAGGCGTAGAGCTGCGGGGCCCGGAGATTACCCAGGTAATCCAGCCCAGAGGAAGGTGGGGGACCACCCCCTGTCCCTAGGCCCACCTGTGACCACCAGGACCGACTGTGAGTGCACCACACCGCCCAGAGAGCTCTGTGGAGGGTGTGTGCCTGGGAATGCAGGTATGCCAGAGCTGGCCAAGGGGTCCCGTTCTGGATCCCAGCCAGATTACCAGACCCGGCAGAAGTTCATTTGGATGCCAGAGGAGGTGGCTCCGGGCCCCAGGCCTGCAGCGCAGTCGAGGAACTGCCCGCCCTCTGACCCGGTGTGAGCCGGGATGCCCACCTCTGAGGAAGTCCGTGCGAAGCTGGAGAGGCAGGAGGGCAGGGGAGAGGATGGGCCCCGTTGCGACCCTCAGAGCAGGTGAGGGAGGGACAGGATCCGGGCAGAGCCATCCATTTGTGCCTGTCTCCGAGACCCTGTCTCGCCCCGCCAGCACAGGGGACATGTGTAAGTGGAGTGGGGGCGGGGCGGGGAGGTGGGGAAAGCACGGAGGGTCTGCTCCGGCCTGCAGCACCCTCACTGGCAGGGAGGGCTCTTTGCTCTGACCCTGGGTCCATCCAGGGCCAGTGCCTGAAGCGTGAGAAGGTCTCTCTGGGGACATAAATCCCACGGGCCCGGGCAAACAGGCCCACAAAGGTGTTGTGACAGCCGCGGTTAAATTAAGTGGCCCGTGACAGAGCCAGGTGGAGCTGGTTTCCTGAACGAGGATTTAGGGCCTCCCGGCTTCACTTACTGCCCAGTTGGCCTGGGCCCTCCCCAGTACCTGCCTGCCTGAGGGAGGCCCATTCGTGGGGCCAGGGAGCTCCTGCCACAGAGCAGAGCCAGCCAGGCCCTCATGTGCCTCATCTTACATAATGCGCCTACGTGTGTGTGTGTGTGTGTGTGTGTGTTGGGTGGCAACATTGGGTGCCAACATTTCAGGTCATTTTCGGGTGAGACACCGTGCTTGGAGCACTTCATCTGCAGAATCTTCTGACCTGGACATCGTCAGATGGTTGCCTGACACAAACAGAGCATCAGTGATGAGAATAAAGAAACAATACACAAAACACGTGGGAACCAGGGTCCCCCAAAGTATCCTCAGACCTCAGAATGGTCTGGCCTTGGACCCCCAGGCCCATAAGAGATCCCAGCCAATGAGGGTCTCCATCTGGCCCCCCACCCTGGGTTCTCAACAGGTCTGTGGCCAAGCGAGGGAGAGGACCCACCTCCCTCCCTGGTGCTCGTTCTTGGGACCCACTTAAGTCACATTAGCTCATGGAAAAAGTGGCCAGTGACCAATCCTCAAATAATAAAGTCATGCTCAGCTCAAAGATGTCCTTGAATCAAAGCATGTGGTGGCTCTGGGGACCACCACCTGCCTCAGGTGAGTGGTTTGTGCGGGGCTCCCCTGCAGGGCAGCCTCTGGGCTGCCGGCAGTGCCTGGGCCATCGGGAACAGCCCGACCCCGGGCCACACCCTGCTCTCCTGTCTTGGCTCTTGGAGGCCTTGAAGGGCACAGGCTGTCAGGTGGATTCTCTCCTAGAGGGGGCTTCAGCCGAGCTCCTGGCCCCTGCAGGCTCAAGCTCCAGTCAGCTTGTCCAAGCCCCCTTCTGCACCTCTGTTATATACCTCAGGGATTGCTGATGTCACTGGTACCTTGCTCTGTCCCGCCTCCTGGCCTCTCTCAGCTGTTACCTCCTCCTGGAGGAACCGCCCCTCCATCACCACCTTTTCTGATCCTCTCCATCCACCAAGGCCCAGATCGGATGTGGCTGTATCCTGTTGTTTCTCCCTGGAGGGGGTCATGGGCCTCGTGCTACTGGATGTGGGCTCCTGGTCTTTCCCTTCCATTGGAAGAAGGTTGGGAATGTCTGGGTGGCTCAGTTAGTTAAGCGTCTGCCTTCGGCTCAGGTCAGGATCCCAGGGGCCTGGGATCAAGCCCCGCATCGGGCTCCCTGCTCAGCGGGGAGCCTGCTTCTCCCTCAGCCTGTCGCTCCCCCTGCTTGTGCTCTCTCTCTGATAAATAAATAAAACCTTTAAAAAAAAAGAGAGAGAGAGAGAGAGAAAGAAAGTTGATCTGGGATGAGCAGATCATCTATCTGGGATGTCTAAAAGCCCATTTGCCCTGCGGGACCCTCAATGCCTCCTCAGGAAATGAGGAGAGCTGTCCTGCCCGTGTCCAGGCCCCTGCCCTTCCGTGCTTTGCCCCGGTCCTCTGTGGCCACAAGGAAGCAGCGTGGGCAGAGGGGCAGCCCAGAGCAGAGTGGCGCCGGTGGGGGAGGACGGAATTTGCAGGGGAGGGGCTGCTGAGTCAGGAGCAGCGGGTGAGCAGACTGAGGAGCAGAGAAGAGGGGCTCTCTGCTTCAGGCCCGGTGAATGGTGAGGAGGAAGTAGGCAGAGGCCAGGAGGTGTGAGCCCTGCAGGGAGCACCGGCTGTTCTGCATGTGTGGTGTGTCTGCGTGCATGTGCGCGTGTGCATAGGGTATCGTGCTGCTTCGAGATGTGTGGCAGCTACGGGCACGCACGTGTGCTCGTGTACATTTGTATGTATCTGCGCGAGCATGGGTGTGTGTCTGTCTGTGCACGTGCCGTGTTTGTGTGTCTAGTGAGTATGCAAGGAGTGTGTGTGACTCCCATGCATATTGTGCAAGGTGTGTGTGAGCTACGTGTCCTTGTGCCTGGGAGCACTGAGCCTCCCTGCCCAGCACCACTGGCCCTGGACCTGCTCCCTGGGGGGGCCCCTGGGGCCCCCAGCTGCCTGGACATGTGCGGACACAGACCACTCACTGCCCCCCCACCTGAGACCTCATGAGGCTTCCTCACCTCTTATTCCCACCCTGCCTGGGGAACAAGAGAGCAAACGGGGCCTTACAGCGCGGGCAGCTGTCTGTGGAGTAAACAGGGAGGCCCCGGGCCCTGATGTTGGAAGTTTCCTGTCCTGGGAGTGGGAGGCCAGCTGATACTACACGCACACACACGCACACACGCACACGCACACCTATATACAGACGTGCACGTACATCATGTATGCCCATGAGCACAGAACAGTGAGGTGATGGGGAAATGGGCCTGGTGGGGGTTTTGGACTGGGGCAGATTCAGCCCGTGGAGAGTGAGGGCACAAGGACGAGCAAGTTGGGGACCCTGCATCCACACTGAGGGCTGATCCCGAGGCTAAGGCTGAGGAGGGAGCAGAGCTGGGAGAGCAAATGGGGAGGGCTCAGAGGAGAGAACCAGATGAACAGTGTGTGAAGGCCGGATGCTGGAAGGGGCCAGCGGGCCTGGGGCCGTGGCGAAGGAAGGGCTGCTGCTGGCTTGGCCACTCGGCTGAGCTGCACATCAAAGCCCAGAGTGTGTTCTGAGGAGCTGCTTCTCCCTCCCTGGGAGAGACGGATGTCCCTTTGATGGTGAGAAGAAAGATGTTACACGTGGAGGATGCAGAAGGGGGCAGGGGGCGGTGGAGTCTCCTCCCTGTGGCCCTCCAGGGAGTGCGAGAGACCAGCGCCCATGTCACACCCTCCATTTCTAATGGACTGTGAATCCAGACGCAGCACTGGAGTCTTCACCTGCGAGGGGGGTGGTGTCGGGCGTCCAATCAGGGATCTACCACTGGCCCCCGAAGCCCAATGGGACCACTGTCCTGCTGCCTAAGTGGGGGCTGGGCCAGTCCTTCTGTGGGGGCAGAGCCGTGTCCTGTGGCAGCTAGAGCAGAGTAGGCTCAGTGGGCACTGGCCACTCCACACCTTGCTGAAGACACCTCGGCGAAGGGCGTCACCACCTGCTTGCCAGGCGGAGGAACCAAGTGCTGTGCACCGGACCTGCTCCTGCAGCCCCAGTGGGCCCCCTCTGTCCAGCAAGGGTGAGGCATGCTTCCCGTCCATCCCTGGCCTTCTCCGAGCCCTACCTCCGCTGGGCTGACAAGGCTTCCCTGCCTGGCATGCCTTCTGGACCACCTTCAGGCCATAGGATGCCTTTGTAAGAATTAGCCACAGGCTCACTTCCTCCAGATGCTTTTCTGCCACCTGTCGGAAAACTGTCACACTAAATATGTACATCTGTGATGAACTGGGGCCTTGACCACTGTCCCTGCCCCTGCTCTCGGTGGCCCAAATCCACCCTGTTTATCCACAAAGCCCTCTGATCCCCCCAGTCCAGTGGCCGCCTCAGCCCCTGGCGGGAAGCCTGCAGCCACCTCTTGGAGAGAGTACTGGCAGGCCTCCGGTGTCCCGTCTAAGAGCCAGGTGCCAGGGTGGAGGCGTGCTTCCTGTCACAGGGCTCAGCCTCCTCCCTCGGCGGGGGCCAGCCCCCTGCACTCCACCGTCACACCCCCAGAGAGGGCACACTCTAGGGGACTGAGCTCCATCTCATCAGTATGGGAGGGGCCCTGGGTTACAGGCAGCAGCTAGGCCACAGGTGGGTCCAAGGCGGATTTCTGTTCCTGTGGGAAGAGCACCCTCCTGGCTGGCCATCTAGCTGAAAAAGAGGACTTGGCTCTTCATTCCAGTTCCAGGACCAGGAGGAAATGTCTTAGAAAGGCCCCTGGTGTAGTTATCTTAGCTCTGAAAGCCACGGGCCCTATGGCCTTCTTCAGCCAGCCTCTTTGGTAAAGCCTTTCTCTTTCTCTCTCTGTCTCTTTTTTTTTTTTAAAGATTGATTGATTGATTGATTGATTTGAGAGAGGGCAAGAGAGATCACAGAGGAAGAGGGAGTAGCAGACTCCCCGCAAAGCAGGGAGCCCGATGCGGGGCTCAATCCCAGGACCCCAAGATCATGACCTGAGCTGAAAGCAGACACTTAACCAACTGAGACATCCAGGCACTCTAAAACCTTTTTTGTATAGAACACAACCCCCCGTGGCTCAGTTGGTTAAGTGTCTGCCTTCAGCTCAGGTCATGATCCCAGAGTCCTGGAATGGAGCCCGGTGTCGGGCTCTCTGCTCAGCAGGGAGCCTACTTCTCCCTCTGCCTGCCCCTCTGCCTACTTGTGAGCCCTCTCTCGCTCGCTCGCTCTCTCTTTCTGTGTGTCAAATAAATAAATAAAATCTTAAAAAACAAAAAACAAAAGAACACAAGTCCCCCAGCCATGTCCCACCCGGCCAGCCTGTGGGTGACTGCCGGCCACCGTAAAGGGAGTAACCTCTCTTCTGCCCAGGCCACAGCACGCTCTTCAGGTGGTTTTGGAGCATTATGCTGGGACCTCTCCTGCATTCAGGGTCCTCTCACATTCTCTGAGCCCACAGTCTGCAAGATCACGCTGCACCTGCTGCCCCCCCCCCTCCCCTGGGATGCAGATCCTGATCCTGTGCCCACGGCCTGGTCTCCTCCTGCCCCCACAGCTGTCCTGTGGGGAAGCCTGCAGCCAGCTCTTGGAGAGAGTACTGGCAGGCCTCGGGTGTCCCATCTAAGAGCCAGGTGCCAGGGTGGAGGCGTCCTTCCTGTCACAGGGCTCAGCCTCCTCCCTGGCCCCTCCCAGGGGCCCAGGGGTTGCTGGGCAGGTCTAAGGCGATATACAAGCCCCTCACTCCCACTCCGTCATGCCCCTGGGACTCCAACTTTTGTGCCATCAGCCCTGCCCCCAGGTGTCCACAAGACCAAAGCCCCCAGCTGTCCTCCTTCCTCCTCCTAGAAACAGATGCTTGCACACCGCACTGTCCACACCTGCCGACCAGACATGCTCAGCCCCTGGGGCAGAAACTCAGCAGACACCCTGCTTCGTGTCCGGGAATTCCTGTACCACCTTGCACATGGGCCCAGGCTCCATCAGCAACCTGGTGGGAAAACCCAGCCAGCCCCAATGGACGTAGGTCTGACCTCTTGGGCAGGAAAGTAAGAAATAAAATGGCGCTGGGAAGATATGAAAAAATAAATTTCCACAACCTGTGTATGATGGTGACATCCCACCAGCGCTGCGGACGTGGCCATATAAAAGTCGCCGGCTTGTTTTCTTACCCTCTCTTTCTAAATGATCTGACGTTTTATTCTCAAACTCTCTATTCTCTGCTAATGGCAGAATAATAAAAAATTATCCCTCATAGTGTGTGAGGGAGAGGCCCAGACGGGAGCCCAGGAGAGGGAGGAAGGAGAGGAAGAAAAGATTATTATAAATGTGTCAGCCTTGTTTATGGCCTTTTATCAGCGACAGAGAGACGGGGAGGGAGAGACGCCGTCAGCGCACACTTTGAAGTGGCCTGCCAGCTCAGCTGGGGAGTGTAAATAATTTTTATTTCCAGCTGCATTTAGATATTTTAAAATATACACCTGCCAGCCATTGTGGGGAGCCAGCAGCACCTGCTGGGGAGAAGCGGGGTAGGGGCAGCTTTTCCTTGTGGCCCCTTTGATGGGACAGTGCTTGGCAATCAGGGCTTTCAAAGGCGGGCTTTGCTGATAAAGGCTTTCTTCCTGAGGAGCGAGGCAAGATAGTGAGGCCAGCCTCAGTGGCTGCCAATCTCCCTGGCTGGCTGGCTGGCCGGGGCTAATCTGGATTTAGAAAGGCAGCCCAGGAGGCCAGTGTCCTTCCTGATAAGGCCAGCAAGGGTACAGGCCACCCTAAGTCAGAGCTCCACCCTCTTCGCACCCCTGGATGCCTCATTGCATCCCGGGCTTAGGACCATGTAGCCTCAGGCCCTCGGGTTTCATTCATGCTGCCATTCACTCGTCAACATTTATGGAGCACCTATGGTGTGCCAGGATCATAAGGGTCCAAAGACAGGGGAATTTAGAGATCATCTCACCTAACTGGTCGTCTGATCCCTCCTCCTTGAGTGCCTCCTGAGGACAGTCCTTCATGACCTCCAGTGTTAGCTGGTTGCATCCCAGGCGTGAAATAGGCTGTACCAAGGGAGTGTGGTACGGTGGTTGGCACGCACACTCCACAAGGGAGCATAATCGTGAGACCTTGGGCAAGTGGCTCCCCAAGGCTGAACCTCCATTTCTCCTTTGTAAAATGCGGATACTAGTGGTACTTACCTCATATGGTTGTGCAGATTAAAATGAGATGAGTATAAGACCTTTCTGTCTGTCCCACAGGGAACACACACTAAACAATGTCTCATCCTCAGTTGTGCACAAAAATGGCATATGAAATCCCACCAGTAACTGCTAAGTGTTCCAGTGCACCCCACGCAGAGGCCAAGATCAATGGGAGGCTGCAAGGAGTTGAGCCTTGTCTTCTGGAAGCACATGGGCCAGGACAGACAGGGTGGCTGTGCGTGGGGCAGTCTCATCAGGGCAGGCTCTGGAAGAAGGGTCCCTGAAGTAGTGGCAGGATGGTGAGGAGGTAGGGAGGAGACTAGCCTGGTTGGAGAGGAAGAGGTGTTCAAGGCCCAGATGGCCAGATGCCCGCCCCAGGCTGGGTCCCAAACCTGGTCAGAGAGGGGACTTGGTGCCAATACCCCATAAGAGTTGGGTGCCGGGCATGTGGCCAGTGCATTACCTGTCCCCTGTGCCTTGGGGCTTCTAGCTCTGGCACCCACTGAGTGCCATTTCTGTCTGATGGATGTGGGCAACATCTTCCATGCTCCACGCCCCCTTCTAGATTCTTGGGACGAGGCAAGGCTGACACTAGCAGACAGCGGTCATGGGCAGGCTCAGAGGAGCCAAGGAGGGCAGAATCCAATTCCCAGGTCGGCCACTGATGGTCACAGGAGAGCCCTCCCAGTAAGTTCTTTCTGCTGGCTGGAAGGACAGCTGACATCAGATCAAAAGGCAACTGGAAGTTTGGCCCTGAGTACAGATTTGAACCGGGTGCTGAGCTAGGCAGGACTGTACTAAGCCCTGCATGGGTTCTGTGGGCTGAGAGCAAGCCATGAAGCAAGGAGGAGAGGGAGAGAGAGGGACAGGAGGGAGAGGGAATAGAGAGGGGCTGTGCACCTGTCTCCCATTGCTTGTCTTTGCATCAGTCAATCTTTCAGGCCACATACACACTGCTGCCTGCTTTGAGCCTGGCTCTCAGGACCCACAGCCCAGAAAGGAGACAGACATGTAAACAAGGACAAGGCAGCATATGAAGTAGAGGTCTATAGTGGTACAAAGGTGGGGAGGGGAGGTGGGCATCAGGGGAGGAGGCACAGAGCAAGAGAGACCTGTGTGGGCTTCAGAAGTAGACAGAGGAGTTTTCCAAGCAGTCTAAGTGGGGAGATACTCCTTGGAGAGGGTGAAGCATAAACAAAGGCCTAAAAGCACATGGATCATGGTGAAAAGCACAAGGTAATTATGTAGGGCTGGTTTCGTGTTCCCCAACAGTCTCTTGAGGAACTTGAGTCCTGGAGGATGTTGATCAATGTTACTTGAGATAAAAGTTCCCCTGGTCAGATACATTTGGAAACATTGGACTAAACGATGAAGAGCACAGGGTACAAGAACAATATACAAAAATCAATTATATTTCTATGCATAACAATGAAAAATGAAATTAAGAAAATAATTCCATTTACAATAGCATCAAAAAATATATGTACTTCAGAATAAATTAACCAAGAAGGCACAAGATTCGTACACTGGAAACTACAAAATATTTCAGAAAAAATTTAAAGAAGACTGAAATAAGTGGAAACACAGCCCATGTTCATGGACCAAAAGACTTAATGTTGTTAAGGTGCAATATTCCTTAAATTGATGTACAGATTCAATGCAATCCCTATCAAAGTCTCAGATGGCTTTATTGCAAAAATTGACAAACTGATCCTAAAATTTATATGAAAGCCACTGGTGGGAATGCAAAATGGTACAGCTACTTTGAAAGGCATTTTGGGCAATTTCTTACAAACTAAACATACTCTTACCATATGATCCAGCAATCATGCTCCTTGGTATTTACCCAAGGAAGTTGAAAGCTATGTCCACCCAAAAACTTGCACACTGGTGTTTATAGCAGCTTTTATTTTTATTTTTTTAAAGATTTTATTTATTTGACAGAAAGAGACACAGCGAGAGAGGGAACACAAGCAGGGGGAGTGGGAGAGGGAGAAGCAGGCTTCCCGCAGAGCAGGGAGCCCGATGCGGGGCTCGATCCCAGGACCCTGGGATCATGACCTGAGCCGAAGGCAGACGCTTAACGACTGAGCCACCCAGGCGCCCCTATTTTTTTTTAAGATTTTTATTTATTTATTTGACAGAGAGAGAGAGAGAACAAACAGGGGGAGTGGCAGGCAGAGGGAGAAGGAGAAGCAGGCTCCCTGGAGCCCAAAGTAGGACTCAATCTCAGGACCCTGGGATCATGACCTGAGCCGAAGGCAGACGCTTAACTGACTGAGCCACCCAGGCACCCCAAAGATGCACTTTTCACCTGCATCAGGAATGGGAGAAGGACTCAACAGACCCCCATGTCACCTGCTGAATGTGCCATTGTGCTATCAGTCTAGGGAAGACACCTAATGAACTGAGCCACCCAGGCACCCCTCAGGCGTTTACAGCAGCTTTATTCATATTTGCCAAAAATTTGAAGCAATCAAGATGTCCTTCAGTAGGCAAGTGGATAAATGAACTGTGGTACATCCAGATAGTGCACTATTAGTGCTAAAAAGAAATTAGTTATCCAGCTATGAAAAGACATAGGGGAATCTTCAATACATATTACTAAGTGAAAAAAATCTAAAAAGGTTGTACACTGTATGATTTCAACCAAATGACATTCTGTAAAAGGCAAGACTATGGAGACAGCAAAAAGATCAATGGGTGTCGGGATTTGGGGAGAAGGAGGGATGAGTAGGGGGAGCACAGAGTATTTTTAGGGTAATTAAACTACTCTGTATGATACTATAATGATGGATGCCTGTGATTATGCATTTGTGTAAGCCCATAAAATGTACAACACAAGAGAGAACCCTCATGTAAACTATGGACTCTGAGTGATTATGTGTCAATGTAGGTTCATCAATTGTAACAAAATTGTTACTCTGGTGCAAGACGTTGATCATGGGGGAGGCTTTGCATGTGTGTGGGCAGGGATTATATAAGAAAACTGTAACTTCTGCTCAGTTTTGCTGTGAACCTAAAACTACACTACAAAAATAAAGTCTATTTAAAAATAAGTCTATTAATAAATGCCAGGGACCCAAAATAGCCAAAGTAATCTTGAAAAAGAACAAAGTTGGCAGACTCACATTTCTCAATTTCAAAATTCACTACAAAGCTACTAATCAAGACAATGTGGTACTGGCATAAGGACAGACACATAGAGATCAACAGAATAGAAATGAGAGTCCAGGAATAAACCCTCACATTTATGACCAATTGATTTTTAGCAAGAAAACTAAGACAATTCAATGGGGGAAAGAATAGTCTTTTCAACAAATGATGCTGAGACAACTGAATAGCCACACACACAAAAAAATGCCGTTGGACCCCTTCCTCACACCATACGTAAAAATTAACTCAACATGGATCAAAGACCTAAATGTAAGGTCTGAGACTGGGAAAGGCCATGGTGTTGGGGCTGGAGGCAGGAGAATTAGATTACCACCTATTCAGGCCCTCTGAGTCTTCCACAGTAATCATTACTTTTCCCCCTGGAATTTAGAGGTCAGTAAGTGTCAGTAACAGATCCTGGGGTGAATCAGTAGAGACAGAAAGGGTCTGTAAAGGTTTTCCATTTCCTTCAATTTATCTGCTTTGAAAGTTAGTGGGAATGGTCATTGGTACAAACTTTTGGAGGACAACTTTGTAGTTAATAATACCCTCCCCCAAGAATGTGAGAGCCTTTCCACCCCATCATCCCTCCTTTGGCATCTGCAGAAATACCAGTCTGATGGAGCAGAGAGAAGTAGGTACAAAGGTGTCCATCACAGAACTGTTTGTGACAGCTTCTTCCTTAGATCAATTATAGAACGTGTCCCAATTCCCCCATACTTTCCTGTATCCCTTTTCAATCCCATTCTGCAGCTCTTTCCATCAGGAGGTAGAGTTGGCTTCCCCACCCCTTGAATCTGGACTGGCTTCTGACTAGCTTTGGCCAATGGAATGTGGAGGAAGCGATCACGTGCCAGTTGCAAGTGTTGGCCTCAAGAGCCCCGTATGCTCCCACTTGCTCTCTTGGAAACCTGCTACCAACATAAGGACAGCCCAGTCTGGTCTGCTGCAGGATGAGAGACCACATGAAAGAGAATCGTCTCAGGGGGAGGCCATCTATGACCACCCAGCCCCTAGCCGATCCTCCAGCTGACTGCAGATGCCCACGTGGCCCCACCTATAGGAATCAGCCTCACCAGGCCCAGACCAGGGCTGTTCAGCCGGCTTCCAGACTCATGAGCATAATAAATGTTTTTTTTAAACCACTAAGCTTTGGGGTTGTCAGGGAATCATTACTTATAGTACTAAAAACCCGATATAGCCCCAAACTGGAGGTAACCCAGATGTCCATTGATGATGCAGGGCTGGAGGTATCAACAGTGGTAGTTGGAACACCCTGCAGCCATTAAGAAATGAGGTCAATCCATATGTACTGACCTGGAAGATGTCCATGATATACTGGTGAGGGAAAAAAGCAAGGGACTGATCAATATATATGCCATGACCCCATTTTTTCTTTTTAAAAAAATCTGTATATGAAAATATAGAGAGTAGATACACTTAGGAAACAGCCCGCAATGATGTACAGCAAACTCTTCACAAGGGTTGCCTGTAGAGGAGACAAGAAGGAGTTTTATATTTTTTGCTTTCTTTCTTGTTGGTTTTTTTTTTTTTTAAGTGAAGATTATTTGGAAGCAAAACTAAGTTGGTGTTTTCAATAACGGGATTTGTTGAAATTGAGGCCCAGCTGTCTGCATGCAGATTTTGCAGCTTTTTCTCTTCTGCCCTGGCCCATGTGCACTCCTTCCTATGCAAGACCCACATCCTTGACCCCTTGACCCCTTGACCACTCGGGCATTCACTGCACATCCCGAACCCCTCAGGTATTTATCTTCCAATATTAGAGCAGGAAGGTCCTTCCGGGATCAAGTCCCACCTTCATTGTACAGAAATAGGGAAACTGGGGCACAAAGGGGTCAAGGACATGTTGGAGCCTCTTTGAGAGGCTGCAGCTGAGCTGAGGCCAGACACAGGTGTCCTGAAGAGCCATCCACTTCAAGTAGCCCAGAGCAACCCCGTGCCCAGCCCTGACTCTGCCGGTCCCAATTCCCTGGAAGGGGGCCAGAGGATCAGGGACAAACTTGGTCCTTCTCAGGAGATGGAGGAGGGGCCAGAGGAGAGGTAAAGGGACAGAGCCAAAGAAGAGGAGGGATGGGGGGGGAGGCATCAGTGCCAGCCTCAGCCTAGAGCCTCCAGCAGCCGCTAGATAATAAGCAAGAATAATAGAGGAAAGAGAGCGAAATGTCACACGCGCTCTGGTGCCATTAGCCACCAGAGAAGGGAAATATCACGTAATTAGGCCAGGCCTTTGTTTGCCTTTGTGGAGGGGGAGTGTGAGGGGGTCTGGCTGTTGGTGCGGGGGTGGGGGGGGTGCTGCGCCTCTGGGGACAGGGGGAGGAGGCTGAGAGGGGGATTTCAGGGCTGGGGCTCCTGGACCCTTGGGCCTCCACTCCCCAGGCCCTGAGCTTCCCCTCCCATGTGACTGGCAGGGGCTGGGGTGGCAATGGGGACAGAGAAGTCATGGGACTTGTTCCACCTCGGACCGAGACACAGAGCTCCGAGCCTCCTCGCTCAACTGTCTTTGCTGCTGTTTGTTTATATTTCCCTCGTTATTACCCAAGTCACAGAAACGCCCGGGTAATAGCTGTAAAATTACACACTCGCAGCTAATTCGGGAACGACTCTTGGCATAGCAGCCGCATTTTAAGGAGAAATAAACAAGGCCTGAAATAAAAGTCGGCAGGAATACAAATCTGCCGCAATGAGGCCGGCTCCCCCCTCCCCCTCGCAACGAGCAGCACGAAGCTCACTCTGCGCCTGCGCACACGCACACCCGGGCCCGGGAGCCCCAGGCCGGCCTTTCCCCGTCCCTACGTCCCTACGGGGCCTCTGAGAAGGCTCTTACCACGGTCCTATCCTATGTCGTCCCGTCTCCCCCGACCCCGTCCCCGGAGTCCCAAATCCAGGGCTGGGGCATGGTCCTTTGTTTGCAGGCCCAGGTTGCTCCCTGCCCTGATTGCCCACCCCTCTGGGTACCCACCTTCCTTTCCCCCCTAGCCATGGCGGCTCTAAGCACCAGCTCAGCCTTCCTCTGTTCACGCCACACGTGTTTCCTGAGCACATACTTTGTGCCACGCATTGTGCTCTAGTGGTAAGAAGACACACATCCGGGTTCTGGTCTGGTGCATGATATTAGACAACTAAGTGCATGAATAAATGTATACTAACAAGTGAGGATATGGGCTCTAAAGGAAGAGAACAGCGTGGAATGGGAGAGGAAAGGGTAGGAATTGCTTCAGATTGGGGGTTCAGGAAAGACCTCTCTTAGAGGTAAGGAGAGGCCTATTTGAGTTGAGGACTGGAAGTGAGAGTTTTTCTGGGTACAGAGGGGGGAGGCCAGTATGCCGGGGGGGGGGGGGAACAGCATAAGCAAAGGCCCTGAGGCAGGAGGGCTGGTGAGGCACTGTGATGTGGCCAACCTGGAGGGACCACATATTGCTGTAGGCTTCTTTAATGATCTGGGAAGGGTTATGAGATTCTAAGGAAAGGGGGAATGAAATGTGATTTATGGTTTTGCGACATCTCCCTGCTTGGCTGGGAGAGGCTTGCAGAGGAGTGAGAGGGAAGGACAGCAGCTGGGGGAGGCTGTTGCAGTCATCCTGGTGAGGGATGACAGTGGCTTGGGGAAAGGACTGTGGTGATGTGGACAGAAGGGGCATGAGAGAGATCCCAAAGGCAGACAGGACTTGGGTTTCCGGAGTGAGGGAGAAGGAATCAAGGGGGCTGGAGGCTGAAGGTGCATTTCCCGAGATGGGGAGACTAGGAGGGGCAGGTTTGGGACATGTATCTGAGGTGGAACGGCGCCTGTTGTCCTGGGGTTGGACCACGGGCCTTCTCTGGGATCCTCACACTGACCGGTAGCTGTCCTAGAAGAGATGGGGGCTACCCCTTGTTGTCAGGCTGGTGGGCTAAGCTGGGGGCAGAAGACCCAGGGTCCTAGGACCTGTTGAGGGGAGACTGCTTTGGACAACTGGCCTGGGGCTGCTGAGGGAGCTCTGCGCCTCAGCAATGCCTAGCTGTGCCCTGTGTACCCTGGACGGGGTCTGGCTCTAGCCTCCTTGCCTCTTGGCAGAGCCCTGGCAGGGAGAGGCTGCAGGAGAAACGGCCTCCTTGCAACCGAGGACACCTGGTTAAGGGAGGTCTCACCATGCGTTGTTAAATGACGTTTGGCTTACACACCATAAATTGTCTGGGTTCTTCCAGGTCTGGCCCTGCCACCGACATGCGCTTGATGCCCGACAACTCCCTCCTCCCAGGGCTTCCATTGGCTTATCCATAAGATCAGCTGGGGTGTGGCATGGGGGTGGACCGGGTGTCCCCTGAGGACCTGTTTGGCTCTAATGCTTTGTTGCCTAATTGAGGCTGAGGCCAGCAACCCTTGGCCACTGCAGACCAGCCCGGTGGCACGAGTGGGGGGTCATGGGCAGGAAATCCAGAGAGCACAGCGGTGGAAGCAGTCCTAGGACCCCGCTGGCCACCAGTGCCCTTGCCCTGCTTTGCATCACTCCACCCCTGCAGGATGGAGAGCCAGGTCCTCAAACCTTGAGGGTCACTTAACAACTCTGTCTGACTCTGCGCCCCGGCAGGCCCACCGGGAGAGAGACACCGTGCCATCTCCAGCCATGAGAGCTTGGAGACGCTCGTGTGGACGTCTGGCTCTCCCCCACCCGCTCACCCATGGCCCCCACGGAGGTCCACATCTATACCTTCCCATCTTCCCTCCTGCATCTAGACACAACTAGGGAGAGAGATAGTGGCTCCAGGAACAGCTGAAACATTTTATTTCTTATTTTGGAAAGGGAAAATAAAAATAATAATATGGCATAGAATAACAAACTTTCCTCCTCCTCTTCATCCTGTAAGTCCTCCTCTTAGTTTCCTGTGTGTCCGGTGGTCAGGGTTTCATTTGTTTTCAGAAACCAACTCGAATGCAAACGGATGACTAAGTACTCTGGGGGCTTTCATGGCACAGCGAGGGCCAGGCCCCTGTCACCGCCCACCCTCCAGCCCAGGGCTGCCACCATCACAGGAGGAGAATCAATCGGAGACTTTCAAATATTTATGAAACACTGATGGATTTTCTCAGACTGGAGATGTAGCTTTCATGGAATTTGGCTTTATTAGCCAGAAAGTCAATATTTTCCCTGGACCACTGCCGAGAGGCCTGCGTTCCTCTCATGCCCCCGGTCCTGGGGGCCCAGCTGCTCCTGCTGTGTCAGCTTCTTGTCGTTGGCTCTCGACTTCTCTGCCAATGGGAGCTGGTGGGGAGGGACACAGAGAGGCCAAGCCTCAGGAGTCTCCCTCCCTGAGCCTCAGCTACCCAATCCGGAAAAAGGGAAGCCCGGCAGATCATTGAGTTCCATCGCTGCTTGCTGCTCACGGGGGCCCTCTCCCAGCCTGGGGGCTCCCTAAGTGCAGGCCTCAGTCTCTCTCCTCCCTGCATCCCCAGACACCGGGCAAAGCTTGGGTTGGGACGGCATAATCAAGTCTCCAGTATTCTGAGAGGAGGGCATTTCCATGCGATCTAATGAGCCAGGACCCCTGGGCTTTGCACCCACATCATGGCTCCTTCCCACTGGGCCAGGGTGAGCCGCTGTTACAGAGCCGATGGGCTCCCAGTCTGATCGAGGTGAGGGATGGTCACAGAACATGGCAGAGGTCAGAACCAGGGGAAGCAGGGAGAGCTAATGAGCTTGGCTGTGATGGGGGGGTAGGGGGCGGGAGCAGGATGCCAGGGGGAGAGGTAGGCAGGAGCCCTCCTGGCGTGAGGGGGGGCTCTGCCGGGCCTGCTTACCCCTGTCCAGCCTTTTGAAGTGTGTGCGTGTGTATTTAATTTTATGGTCTTATGATCTTAAAAATATACATGAATACATTTTCACCACAATATACAAGCATGTCACACAGGAGGCTTCCTCTCCCTACTGAGTATCCTCCACTGTTTACCATCCTTAACAGTCTGATATGCGGCTTGCAGACTTTTCCCCACATATTATATTTATATACACAATATGTACATGTACGCTGGTACGATGTTCTTTAATAACATAAATAGGATCCTACTAGATATATCCTAAGTTTGGGAATTTACTTTTTTCCCCATAAGCTTTGGGGATCTTTCCACATTATTATATGTAGATCTGCCTTCCTTTGTCTAGCTGCTCCCAGGTATTTCTTACAAAGGATGCGTCTTAGTTCTTTTAACAATTTCTCTGCTGATGGGTGTTCAGGCTGTTTCTGTGGGTTGTTTTTTTTTTTTTTTTTTTTGCTATTACAAACAGTGGTGCTGGAACATCCTGGACGATCCTGCTCTCCTGGCTTAGCCCAGACGTCCCCTCAGTCTCCAGGTGTATGGGGCCCACTCGGCTGAGAGGAAGTGTCTGGTACACACACACACACACACACACACACACACACACACACCCCAAGTAGGAAGGGTGGAAGGCCTGGTCCCTTCTGTGCGAGAAGCTGAATGCTGAGCCCAAGGGCAGCTTGTCCAGCTCCGTGCTGGTCCCCAGTGGGGAAGTATTTCGGTGGGGGACAAATGAAGGAAGCCCTGTCCCACCCCCTCAGAGAGCCCTGGGCAGGCCTGGTGGACAAATTCCAAGCTAAGGCACAGAATTTGGACTCTGGGGCTGCAGGAGTTCAGGGAAGGAAGCAGCCCAGGGCCCAGATCCATCAACAACTGAGGCCCTGACAATGGCAGACGGCTTTAGCAGCATACAGGCAGGGCAGGCTTCCTGGAGGAGGAGGGAGACTGCATTGAGCACGTCTCCTACGCATGTGCCCTGGTGCCAGACATGCCTGGTAACCCTCCCACCTCATCACTTTTTGGATGTGCAACCAGGAACAGCTGGCTTTGCTTCTCCGTGCCACAGTGCCCTTGTCTGTGAAATAGGAATTATAATAGCTTTGAACCCAGAGGGCTGTCGTGAGGATCCCAATTGTTTATAATGGTGCCTGGCACAAAGCAACTGCTCCACAAAGGTGAGTCATTTTTGTGATTATTTTCATCAGTATGATTAAAGGATGGAAAGAATCTGAAAAACTGAAGGAGCAGTATGCACTCCAGGTGGCTGCCAATGTGGGGCCAAGAGCCCCAAAGCTGGGCTAATCTCAGAGGCTCCACCTCTCCAGGAACAAGGGGGCCCAGCACGGATTTACAAGCAGCTGGGTTACTAGTGTCTGCACTCCCTCCCAGAGCACCGAACTTTGCCAGCTTTCTCCCCCAAGCTGTATGACGACCGGCCCCACCCTAAAGATCCAGTGCATGACTGGTGGAATCAGGGAGAGGGAAGGTTCAGGAAGATATGCAGTGGGGCTGGAAGTAAGTGGATGGCCACCCACTTTGATCATGCACAAGGTCAGCTCTCGTGGGAGGGAGCAGGTGGGTGGATCAGTCAGTCAACAGCTCTCAAGGGACAGAGCAGGTGCCTTTCTTGGTCTGGACCTCTACTTCCTCATCCATACAATGTGAATGTGGTGGCTGAACCAGGTGCCCGAAGCCCCAGCTCTCAGTGGCTGTCTCTGAGCTAGCCGTCCAGGGCAGAAGAAGGATGTGGACGGTGGGGTAGGTCTGCTCTTGGGGAGACTCCCCCGCAGAGGGAAGGGCGGCAGGAAGCTGGGATAGGACAGACCCTGTCCCATCCCTGCTTACTGCCCCACAAGTGACAGTTCCTCTACTCCCGGAACGAGACTGAGGCTGACTGACAAGAAGGCTCCAGAGCCAAGCTGGCAGCAAGTGCCCCTGCCACCTTTGTGTGGCTAATTTGCATGAAATCTGCATGAATCTGCATAATTCAGGAAGCAGCCAGGGCTCATCTCGGGCAGTCCAATTCACTGATTTTATGAGCTTTGAAGTAGCCCTTTCTTTTCCTGCCCACTCCCCCTCCTTCCCTTTTCTCTGAGTCTGGCCTGTCAGATCCCACTGCCTCTGCTCACCTGTCCCAGGCTGGAGGCCAGGCCTCCCAGGTTTGCTTGGGTTCCCAGAGGGAGAGCCCTCTGAATCTGCTGAGTGTCATTGCCTGGGAGCTTGCCGGCCCAACCTTCTAAGAGGCATTCACAAGGGAGGTCTGGAGACTCTGAGAAAGCTCTAGGTGGTTCACCAAGAATGAGTCAGGTCAAAGTGACCAAATCCTTTGTCCTGACAGGGCACGAGGGTGCAGAGTGTGTCTAGGTTCCTTCGAGACTTTGCACCTGATGTTGGTAAGACCAGGATGGTGTCCTGAGGCTCAGTGACGGGGCCAGGACTATGACTGACTGATCAAACAGCTGTCCCCAAGGGAACTGACTCATGGATTACTGTCAGTCCAGATGGATGTCCCTACAGCTATGCCACCAAGTTCTGTCCCTGCCCTTCCAACATTTTTATTCTTGGATTAGTCAAGATTCCTTTGGGTACAAGTGACACTAACTCAACTCCAACTGGCTTAAGCAAAAGAAAGAAAAGAGAGGGGGCAGATTTATTGGCAGATATAACTGAGAAATCCAGGGATATTTGGACTTCTAGATCTAGAGGCTCAGTTGTTATCATGAGGACATTGTCTCTGTGCTCTGCGTCCCTTGGTGTTGGCTAAAGCTGTCATCATACCTGGAAGCTCCCGTGTTATATCCTACCAGCTCCAAGTCCAGAAGAGTCAGAGCTTCTTTCCACTAGTTCCAGTTCAAGTGTAGAACACAGTCTTATTGGGTTAGCTTGGGTTGCATACCTAAAGCTGAAGCCATCATGGTGACTGGAAGTGTGTGGCCCTCTCGTTGGCCAGGCACAGGTCACATGGCCACCTGGGGCTGGGAAGGAGTCAGCCCTACTACAAGGATTGAGAGTGGGAAGGGGGAGGTTCCTCGGGGGAAAATCAGGGACCCTTTCCTGAAGACAGAGAGATGGGGTACTGAGCAGGCTGACTCCAGCTGGGCACACAGTGCTTTCCATGAAAGAATATGTGGATGCCAACCTGAAGGGCAAGGAGCTGGAGACTGGTAAAGGGGAGGTCCGGGAGACTCTGGAGGGAGAGTGCGTGGTGGGTGCCTAGTGATGTGAATTTGCCTCCCTTCAGAAGCTAAGACAGGACTTGGATGGGATTTGCTGCCAGCCCCGCTGGTACCTGGGCACTTGGTGGGGAAGCCAGGATATCCAGTGAGTGCAGAGCCCTGAGCCACCTGGCCTCGGCAAAACAAAGACAATGAGCATCAGAGAGCAGAAGGGACTGCAGTGACCGTCTGGGTAAGGAACGGGAGGCATTGTCATTTAGCTCTGATGGAGGGTAGGCAGGGAAGACCCTGGATTTCTTTCCAACAAACGCTGACCAAGCCCTGGCCCTTTAAAGCTAGGGAGGCAGAGAGAAGGCAGTAATCACAGACACAAGAAGCCTCCATTTTAACACAATCCTTTATCAGTTGCAGGCCCTCCATCCCATCAGAGGCTAGAATTGCTGAGTCTGCCCTCCTGCCTCAGATGAGCTCAGCACTTTCCCTGCACACACAGGTCCCTGTGCTGCCCTGTCTGGGAAGGAGGCTGGAGCTCAGACCTGGGGCTCCCCGCCCTGCACGCACCCTGCTGCCTAGGCCAGTGTGGTGGGGCAGACCCCACCAGCTTCGCCTGGGGTCTGGCAGAGCTCAGGCTTTTCTTCATGCAGACTCTGCCTCCGGGAAAGGCCAACACTTGCCAGCACTCATGATGAGCCGGGCACTGGGCTAAGTGCTGTTACTCGTTTAATCCTCAACAACCCACGAGACAGATACAATGATCACTATCCACCTTCTCCCTGTTTTAAGAATGAAGAGACTTGAGACCCAGAGAAGTTAAGCAAATTGCTCAAGGTGGCACAACCAGCAAATAGCAGTGGGGTCTGAACTTCCAAGACCTGGGTTCTTTACATCGTACTGTGTCCCTTCCTGCTTCTGTGCCTCAGTCCCACCATCTGCACAATGGGCAGAACATCACCTGTGTGCCATGCTGCCAGAGCTGTAGGGAGGATCGCACAAGATCATAAAAGACAGAGCTTGAGAAAGTGCCCTGTAAGCCAGAGCCCTTGTCCTCACTGCCACGGACGAGCAGAGGGAGGCAGGAGCCCCAGAAGATCCGGGTAGACAGAATGTGTGGAGGAAGATGGTCAGCTGTGTCTCCCACTGGAAAGTGGAGGAGGAGGAGGGGAATGGTCTTTAGGGGTGGAGATTGGGGCCTTAAGTGCGGAGGCCTGAGGGTGGAGGATTTTAGCTATCAGGGGAGGAGGGAAGAAGGGAGGGTGGGGAACAGAGCTACTAGGAGAGAGCTTTCTGATGCTGAGGAAATGGGACATGTTTGGGTCAGAGTAGGGGCTGCCTGGAGGAGGAAGGGGCAAATGCTTCATCTCTTGGTTCCAGAGGCCCTGCTGGGGGCAGCTCTATGGCAATTAACCATTGTCTCCTCACCACGGTCCCCTGCAATACTGGTGTGGTGCCCATTTTACGGAGGAGGAAATTGAGGCTCAGAGAAGCAAAGCCACTGACAGATCTTCCAGCTTGGGGAGCGGGGGGTTGCGGGGGCTGGAGTTCACACAGGGCGGAGCTGCCTGCCCACTCGCTGTCTGTGGTTTGGGATACACGGATATTTGGGATATTTCTGTACACTGTCATACAGTTTTCCAGTGCTTGAGCATCGAGCCCTCCATTGGAGGGCTCAGGGGTTCCCAGGGCAGGAGGGAAGCCCCCTTGGGGTCATCACAGCCTTACATGTGACCAGCAATATCTCCCTTAGCCCCTGCCTTCCCCCAGAAGAAGTTTCAGGAAGGTTCAGAGGAAGAGGCCCAGCATCAGGAACTTTGTCCAGTCACTGCTCTCACCAAGATGACAAACTGCTTCTTGAAGTGGTGAGCTTCCCATTCCTCAGGATGTGCAAGCAGAGGCTAGATGCTGTCTAGTCCGGGCCACTGCAGCTGGGATGCTGCCCTGCATGTACATCATGCCTCCAATGCCCCTCCCGATTCTTAGGGAAGCTTCATACCGGATGATGGAATTTCTAGAAGGCCAGGTTGCAGGAATTGGGGTGGGGGTGGGGCTGTCCCAGAGCCCTTCCGACTTCACTGTACAGCCTTCTCTACTTCTGTGTGCCCATGTCCCTGTCCCAGGCTGTCCCTGGACATAGGCTGGGCAGGTCCTCATAGAAATAGCCAGCACACGCTTGTGTGCACCCATGGCAGCTCTCCGGAGCAAGAGCGGAGAGAGAGGCCCAGGCCTGTGGGCCCAGAGCCACAGGAGCTCGTTTGTGAGCTGCCTCAGGCTGCCTGGGGCTCCCTGGGACGCCTCCTGCCTCCTGGGGGTGGGGGCAGCTTCCGGAGGATCAGCACACCCCACGCAGGAGACATTTGGGGCACTTCCCGACTTCACCGACTGTTTCTGCTTCCAAGCCCTGGGCGGCTGTGAATTTCCTTCCAAGTCTCAGTTCCGCAGATGCCAGCTTTTGGGGCCAACGGTGGTTACCCGGCAACGCAGCAAATATTTGGGCCAGCCAGGCTGGTCTGTGCCCCCCATCCTGGGTTTAGTGAGACCCTAGAAGGCATGCAACACTATGGGCTCAACCTATTTTTTTTAAATATTGGGCCACTAAGTAAAAATAACTCCCCTGGGCAAACACCTTCCTGCTGACCCCTTCTCAGGGGCTTTCTATTTAGGGACTTGGCCGGATAACTGGGGGGAACTGGCAGAGATAAGGTGGGGATGGGACGAGAAGGTAGCATGTGACAGTGGAAGGAGGAAGCATGGGCTTTGGGGTTTAAGCCTGGCTCCCCAACCTTTGGCAGGTGGGAAGGAGTGGGCCCTTCCCCCTCAGATCTGCTCTGCCTCCCACCCCTGGAGTTCCCCAACCCAGTCCCCGGCCTACCGTGTCCTCCCCTGCTCCACCCCAGCTAAACGGGGCTCCTCCCTGTGACTCCCATACTGTGCCCCGACTGCCACCGCACTCAGACATCCATCTCTTTCCTGGATCCTTGGTCCTCCTGGCTTCTCCAGTTCAACCGCCATAGGGGAGCCAGAGAGCCTGCACTGAAGTGCACCTCAGATTCCCACGTCAGATCCCGCTTGGAATGTCCCCTGCAAGCCCCGCTGCTCTTACCCGGGGCCTGCCCAGCCTCTCCGCACAGCCTCTCCACCACTCCTCTGCTCTGCCAGTTGCTATCATCGAAACCAACCTTCCTCCCAGCCCTCGTGGGGGCCACTCCTCTGGCACCACCCACCCCCTCCTCCCCACCCTCCTGTGTCCCCCTGGCTACCCCCAGCACCTTCCTGACCATGTTCAGCCTGGGTTGGCTCCTCCGGCATCCCCGGCCCCTCCCGCCCTCCTGCTGGTCCTGTTCACCCGCATTTGGGGCACCATGGGGTGGGGACCAAGGGAGGGCCCACTGCTAGCCCACACGGGGCCTCTGTGCGAATTAGGGAGAGACGTCCTTCCCCCCAGGGGGACGCAGCTCCAGGCCAGGGTGCAGGGCCTCATGAGTGCTGCCTGGGCTGGACTTCAGCCCCTCCCCCTCTCCCCGCCGGGCACTGCGACCCTGAACTTGGCTTGTCTCGGCTGCCTCCCCCAGAGCTGGTGCCGCTCACAGCGTGGGGACTCAGAGGAAGTCTGTGTGCCCAGCCTTCTGCCCTGAACTGGTCAGGTCTCCTGCGGAGGGCTTACGTTTTCTTCTCAGCTGTGGGGGCTTTCTGCTGTGTCTGTTGCAATAGGGTTCTCACCAGGGTGGGGCTCCCCACTCCGATCCGGCCGGGCTCTGTCTGGCACTCTCTCCATCTTTGTAGAGGTTTGTTCTCATCAACTGAATTGATTTCATTCCTGTTCTTGTTGAGATTGCACAAACAAAATCGGTGGTTGGAACTGACGGGCTGTGTGTCCAGGATATGGAGGGCACTGGGAATGTGAGGCAGGAGGGCGGCTAGCTCCCATGGCGGGGCGAGGCAGACCCTGGGACCCAGCCGCTGTGGTCCAGGGGCTGTCCTGAGGCAGAAGGGCCTGCGGAGGGGCTGGGGCCCGGGGTCTGCTCCACCTCCCCACCCCCATCCTTTCCTGTTCCAGGCTGCAGTTGCCTCCAGGGCTTCTCTGGGAAGAGTCAAGGTCTCCAGCCTATCTACCCTGTCTTTGGGGAGCAGGCACCTGGCTCACTGGGGCACCGAAAGGGATGACGCTCACTCATCAAGGGAGAAGGCTAACCCTGCCAGGGTTCCTGTCACCCTCAGAGAAGAAAGCCCTGGCCCTCACAGTGGCCTACGTGGTCTTCATGATTTGGCCCTCTGCCCTCTCTGGCCTCGGGTTTTCCACTCTCCCCCTCCCCTGCTCACACTGCTTCTACCGCGCTGGCATCTTTGATGGTCCTCCAACATGTCCGACACACTCGCACCTCAGGACCTTTGCACTTACTGTTCCCTCGATCTCAGATTCTGTTCTCCCAGACCCACAGAAATCACTGCCTCACCCCCTGTGCATCTATTCTCAAAGGCCAGCTTCCCAGGGAGGCCCTTCCTGACCACTTGCATAAACTGCAGTCCCTCCCAGAACCCCCAGGTTCCTGCTGATTTTCTTCCACAGCACCTATCACCATTGAAAATGTAATTTATTTTACTTTCTTACTTGGTTTGGTGTTGGTCTCTCCTCTAGAATGAAGCCCCAGGAGGTCAGGCACTTTTCCCTGCTATCCCCCACCCCGTGCCTGGCAGAGGGTAGGCAGAATGGAGTCTGTAGAATGAACGAATGAATGACTAAATAACCACAGTGATAAAAAAAATAACTGCCAGGTATGAGAGCAGTGGTGCCCACCCTATGCATCCCTTGTCTCCTCGAGTCCTGCCAACACCCCACAGAGTGAGAAAATTGAGCCTCAAGAGCTTAAATGACTTCCCCAGGGTCACTCAGCCAGTGGGTGGTTGAGCCAGGCTGGGGGGAACCCGGTCCCCGAATGCACCCACAGTGTGGCCACTACTGCAAGAGGGGTACCGCCTCAGCTACTGCCATCTGCAGGCGCACTTGGCTTTGGCCTTGGCATCATCCCACTCTACCTGCAGACCCTGACGTTCCCGACCAGCATCGACCAGCGACGGGCCAGGGCCTTGGGCTGGGGAGGAGGTGGGAGGGGATAAGCGAGCATCTGTCCTCTGTGCCAGGAAGCCCTCCTCTCTGGCCCCTGCAGGGTCCCTCCATGCGCGCAGGCCTCTGACGTCCTCCCGTGGCTGGCCTACATCGGTGCTCCACTTGCAGCTTCCCAAGAGCATGACTTAGAAGGCACAGCCTTTCAACTCCCTGCTGCCCGGCCTGCCCCCCCACCGGTCATATCAGCAGTCCATGAAATATTTTCCAACTCAACCTCTTTCTAAATCTACTTGTCACTCTCTCTTCTCCTATCAGCCCCCAGCCCCCATTCCCCGCCATCCTCCGCCATGGCCTCCTCCAGCAGGGCCCCCAGGGAATGTTGTATATGAAATTATTTTGGGGGCGCCTGGGTGGCTCAGTTGGTTAAGCAACTGCCTTCGGCTCACGTCATGATCCTGGGGTCCTGGGATCGAGCCCCGCATCGGGCTCCCTGCTCCATGGGGGGCCTGCTTCTCCCTCTCCCACTCCCCCTGCTTGTGTTCCCTCTCTCGCTGTGTCTCTCTCTGTCAAATAAATAAAATCTTTAAAAAAAAATTATTTTGTGAAATCCAATAAAAATTTTAATCAGGTCAACATCATTACAGGAAAAGGAAATGATGGATCTTCCGTGGTGCAGAAAAAATGTGAAGAAAGTAAACCCCATGCGTGCAGTCACATGCGCTTGAGTCCATGTGCGTGCACCTCCGCTGAGGCATGGGGTACCCTGCATTTGCACACACGTGTGCGTGCTCCTGGGGTTTGTGTACATCAATGGCAAATCCCTGGAACCCTCTAGGTCTCGGTTTTGCCATCTGTACAATGGGGAGTTCATTGCTGAACTCAAATCCCTACCAGCTGGGAGACCCCACAGGCCGGGGCTTGCTCGCAACTGTGCCCAGAGTCACATCACCTGGTGGCGATGACTGCCTTGCCCCGCACCGCTGACAGAGACTGTCTCAGAGCATAGATAACTGAGTCTAATGTCCCAGCCTCCCTCCCCAGGCTCACGGCACAAACGGAAGTCTCTATGCCATACGTCTAGATGTTTAAATTATAAATCAAGCTAACAAATTGTTAAACATGTTCTAGGCTCCTACTTTGACAAATATACCTTCATAGCAGCTTGAAAGGCCAGGTTCAAATATAGAATTCTCGGGAAGAGCCAGCCCCCAGACTCTAGCCCTGGGCCCTGGCCAGCGCCCCCACCTCCCTCTACCCCTGGCTCTGTCCCACCCTGAAAAGGGCCTTGCTCACATACAGCGGACAGACAACCTAGCCTGCGAGGCCATGCTCTGTCCCCATCCCATGCACAGAGCCTCTGGGATGACCCTCAGGCCCTGAGTGTGGACATCAGAGACATGGTGCCCTCTCAGAAGGGTGGCCCAGGGAGGAGGTCCCTCTTGGCAGGGTTCCAGGGCCAGAACAGGCTGTCTAAAGTGCAGGGCTCAGGGCAGGAGCCCCTCTTACCTGGGTTTAGGGTTTAGGACCCTGATGTCTATGGCGTTGGCTCAGCAGTCTGCCCTTAGGCCCCTCTTTCTCCACACTTGTCTTCCGAGGCTCCCTCCATGGCTGGCGTACAGCATTTACGGGGCGCACTCCAGGGCTACCCTGGGCACACAGGCATGGCCCCAAGTGGACAGGAAGCTTCTCTGCATCCGCCCAGTGTGGTGAGCTTCCTCACTCAGGGATGTGGGTGGAAGCTGGCCGTGAGGAGACAAAGGGAGAGGGACCCCCAGCCAGGGCACTCACGCTCGGGAGCAGTTGGCCCTTCTAAGATGGTTAAGGCGGATGTGCCCGCGGGAGAAGCTATCAGCGCCCCAGCGGGCGTTTTGTGGGTACTGTAAGAGCCCTGCTCCAAGGCGACTCCAGGCTGCCAGAAACACTCCCTGTGTACAATTCTGGAAGACAAATGTATTAACCCACTGGTGCCCACTGCCCCTTCTGCAAGGAAGAGGGTCCCTAACGTAACCAAGGGAAGACATAGCCTCCCTCTGATTCATTTCCCCATTTGTAGCATGTAGCAGTGACACTGGTCACGCTGGGGTTCCTGGGGCAGTTATAGGGGGCTGCATCTCTGAGGTGAAGAGGGTAGGGACAGAGGAGACCCCCCCCACTCCCTCCCTTCTCCACCCCTGCCTCTACCTCCCCTCCTCCCCTTCTGACATTTACAGGTGCCTGTCTCTCCTTTCCTTCCAGATAACGCCCGCACCTCCATCTGGGCCAGCAGGGCAGTCTTGAGGGCAGGCCTGGGAAGCTGCTTAGCCTGACCCTGTCTGGGGGTGGGGGGGCAAACGTCTAGAGTTCCTGCCCTACCCAAGGCTGATAAGAGGGGAGGAATGGGTGGGAAGTAAAATAGAGCCAGAAGGATTGGGGGGAGGCTCCCCCTGCAGGCACAGCACCTCTCTTCTCCCTCCTCAACTTCTCCCAGGACTCCTCCACCGCCCCCCAGGATGAAGAGGCCTTGACCCCACAGTAATCTCAGCTTTTCACTAGACGTTCGTTCTGTAATCGGGGCCTGAGATCGCTCAATGTCCTACACAGCCCGTCTCTTCCTGGCCCTGTGGCCTCCCCAACAATCAGGGTCTGGGATGAAGAGGGGGCGGGACTTGCTCTCTGCGGATCCCCAGACCCCTGGGCAGTACCCTGCAGGCCTCCCTGCCACATATGTCCAGTGGCACAGGCTGGTGGCACACCTGGGGCCTGGGGCCAGGCTGAGAGGCATCGGCTGTCAGCCCTGGGAATGTCCTCAGCTGTGCCCAATGGCCATCCTAGTGGCTCTACCACCTGAAGAATAATCAGTTACTCATGCTTCTGTTTATGGGCCTGGGGCTCTACCGGGGACTAGGCCTGGGCAGTCATGAATGACCCCATAGCTCAAAAAATGGCTTTAGGATAGTCAACAATGTTGCCAAAGAAGGAAGGAAATCTTTATTGAGTGTCTACTATGTGATGGGCACTGAGCTACTATTATCTCATTTGAAGTTCAAAAAACTATGCCCATGTTACAGGTGAGCAGATTAAGGCTCAGAAGTTACATGACTTTCCCAAATGCACTGTGTGGCAGATGCCACTGGGCCCTGCCCATGACCCCTTCATCCCATGCATGGCGACCCCCCCAGCTTCCCGTGCAAACGTTTGTGAGTCTTCGCTAAGAGCTTCCTCTGGCCCAGGAGCTAGCTCAGCCCACGGGTGGGGGACCCCAGCAATGTCAGCTACTATCTTTCCTGAGAGTGCCTCAACCAGGGGACATGGGTGGGTGTGTGGGGGGGGTGGATAACTACTCCAGCTCCTCACCCCACAATAACACAGCTCTGAGGGCGTGGTCCCTCAGGGGTCCCTGGGCAGGCGAGACCCTGGTTGCCCACAGCAGTGCGCCACGTTGGCTTCCTTCCCTTTGCCCTCACTTCCCTTCTCCCCTCCCGGTGCTTCCTGGGCTCACTTCCCAATTAAACTATTGCACTCAAATCCACTAGATAAATAAGCAACATCTGCCAGACTATATAATGGTTAGATATTGAGAAATGCTAGGGAGAAAAATGAATCAGAAGAGTATAGAAAGTGTCAGTGGTGGTGGGGGTGATGGTGGGGCTGGAAGGGGAGGGCCGCACTGAGGAGGGGACATTCGAGCAAGTTCTGAAGGAGGTGAAGGAGGAGGTCATGTAGGTCCTGGGAGAAAGCAGATCCGGCAAAGGGAACAGCAAGCCCTGAGGCGGGTCCTGTAGCTGAGGAGGTGGGGGGCTGGCAGGGAGGAGTTGGGCGATGTGAGGAAAGGGGATGGAGGGGTCATGCAAAGGACTTAGGCTCTTGCTCTCAGAAGGTGGGAGCCACTCAGGCACTGGGGAGAGGAGTGAGAGGACCTGACATGTGCTTTGACAAGTCACCGTGGCCACTGAGGGGAAATGAGGCGAGGTGGCAGCCCGGAACCCGCCAGGAGGCTGCTGAGCCGGTCTTGGTGAGGGAGATGGCCCGGGGTTCCCGACGTGAGGGCTAACCTGGCGGGAACTGGTGATGACTGGTGGTAGGGAGGTGGTTTTATGTCAGACATGGACACGTCATCATGTCATTAAATGGTCACTTGATGGGAAATTTATTCTGCTTTCAGTTAGTCTCAAAAGCCTTCTGGAAATATTGAGAAAGTGTCAGTTGGTTCGCCTTCAGCACCTCTAACTCTTGCAAATCTCCTCCCCTTAAACAAAAATGACCAAAATGACAGGCCTCCGACTCAAAGACTGCTGACTTCCACGACTAGTTAATATTCTAGAATGGGGTTTCATTTTTATCACTGTCATTGTATTTGGTTTTACACGTACCTTCTATTTATGAAAATTGAGACCAGATTTTTTTCTGAAGTTCCTAGTAGAAAGGTTTTCTTTTAATTTTCTTATGCATATGAGAGAGAGAGAGAGCATGAGTGGGAGGGGCAGAGAAAGAGGGAGAGAGAATCTGAAGCAGACTCCATGCCAAGCAGACTCTCAAGACCCTGAGATCATGACCTGAGTGGAAACCAAGAGTCAGATGCTTAACTGACTGTGCTCCCCAGGCACCCCTGGATAAATATATTTTAAAAGAAACTTTTCTGGGGCTCAGGTCATGATCTCAGGGTCATGAGATGGAGCCCCACGTCGAACCCTGCATGGAGCCCCACATTGGACTCTGCTGAGTGCAGAGTCTGCTTAAGATCCTCTCTTCCTCTGCCCCTGCCCTCCAGCTCTCTCTCTCTCACTCTTAAATGAATAAATAAATAAATCTTTTTTAAAAAAATAAATTAATTAAATAAAATAAATTTATCAAAGTAAAAAAGTAAGTTGGCTTAAAGAGTATTAGAAAAAGAATACAGATAGTATAGCGGTTCAGCAAAAGTCGTGGGTGGAACCTGAAAGCCTGTGGTTCGGGAGTCTCCTAGCTGAGGTGGGGAGCCTGTCTGCAGCTGTGCACTGCCTCTGTACTTCCTAGACGCAAAACGGACATGGATGTGCCAAGGCCCTGTGGCCCTGAGCAATGCTTTGCCCTTCCCGGTGTCCCCAGGTCTCTGCGGGCCCCCAAATTCCCACAGTGCCTCCCCTGACCAACCCTGCTCTCTCTGCCCCTCCCCCACCCTGCTCTGGAAAGAGCGGGAGGCGGGGCAGGGGGCGGGGGGAGAAGGCATTGGTGTCTAGAGGAAGCTGGGGAGGACTTCAATTACCATGACCGTCACAACCCTGAGCCAGCCTCCTGCTCTTGCCAGCCCCTTGGGAGCTGAACCACCGTCACATTTTCTTAGCCTTCTCTTCAATCTCAACTAGCCCTTTCTCCACACATGGCCCGTACATCATCCTTGAAGGTTGGCACAACCAGAAGGGAGGGAGCAAGGGGGGTAGTGGCCTGTGGGGACATCCCCAGGAAAGAGGTTTGTTTTGGCCCCAGTGCAGCTGTCTTGAGGCTCCATTCAAGAAGGATGGGCCTGGACAGCCACCCGCCCAGCCTTGGGGTTGGCTGGAGCCCTCCTGCCCTGCCCAGAACACGTGTGGTCAGGGTCAGGCCGGCTGAGCCTGGGGCTGACCATTTGGAGTGGTGTCATGGTCACCGCTTGTGACCCCATTGTCCTGCCCATCCATTCTGCACACAGTGCTCCTGGGCTCCCATTCTGGCCACTCTCCTGCTCATGCATTGGCTCCCTATGACCTACAGATTTGGATTCAGAGCAAGCACACTGAGTATCTCCTGCTCTCCAAGCAAGATTCTGGGTGCTTCCATAAATATCACCCCTTTTGAAAGACTCTTCCAGGATTCCAAGGCTGTTTTGGCATCTCCATTGGCGTTTTGGCTAGAGAAGATCAGACCTCTGTTGCCTGCCTGCCTTTGCTATTCTGGCTGTTGCCCCTGGGCCCAGGCCCTAGCCTCCCTCAAGGTCAAAGTCCCAATGCAGAGTTCAGGTTCTTGTCCTGAATCCCCTGACTTTTCCACTTGGGATGGCCACATCCAAGAAAGACCAGGAGGACAGGGGACATGCAGCCCGGATACCCAGGTGCATCCCCTTTGGCTCTTCTCCAGCTGTGTGAGTTCCCCCCACACCTTTCTCTCCAGCCAGGACCCATTCTGGCCTGGCCCTGCCATTGACTTACTACTACATTAATTGGGGATATGGGGAGTGCGGATGGACACTGCACAGACAGGCCAACTTTAAACCCCAGGATTGGCTGGCCTGGCCTTGCCCACCTGTTCCTTTGTCTGACTCTCCCCCAGCCTCAGCATCCTCACCCTCTCCAAACCCTCCCCTGATGCCTCATGGGGCCTTTGCCACCTGTTACACAGGGGCTGGGGCCATCTCAGCTGGTTGTCAAGGTCCCAGATGGTTCCTTGAGGGCTTCTTCTCCAGGTTTTGTCAGATAAGTTGGGAGCAGGGCACTGTCCCTTCATGGACCCAGAACTTGACCTAGGAGCCTGGGTTAGTGAGGAGCGGAGAGTCAGGCAGGCTGTCCTACTAGCTGGGTCCCTTCTCCCTTGGAGGGCTAGGTGCCTGGGTTGCCAGTTTCTTCTGGGTTCTGACTGAAGGTCCCCACTGCTCTCGAGCCCTCCTCTGGGATAGCTAGGAGACAGTCTGTCAAATTTCTAGGGTGTTCTGGAGCAGCCCTGCCTGGATATCAGGAATGACAAGGAGAATTCCCAGGAGACTTCCTGCCCTAAGGAATTAGAGTGCACCAAGGATCCAAGACCAAAGGTCAAGAGGGTAGGCAGTGGGGTTGTGGGATAGTGGTGGGGAGACGACACAGGAAGCCTGAGGAGAAGAAAGCATGGGAGCTAGGGTATGAGCAACAGCAGAGTTTTACCAGAATATTCCAAATCCCTAGAGTCAAGGGTTTAGACATTCACAGTAGTGTATGACAAGGACATGCAAAGCAAATAGGTCCCAACTATGGTGCATCTGGGAGGAAAATCCTGGGATGGCCCTGGGTCAAGGCAAATCAGTTCAGACCATATTCTACCCACAGCAGGGGCAGTGGGGAGGGGTGGGGGAGGCAAGGCAGTTAAAAAGTCTTCATATGAGACACTTCTAAGAGATCGATGTTCTTCTACACTTCCTTTCCATGCATCTTCGCAACACCCGCACTGGAAGAATTTAAGATGTGACGATAATCCTAAGGAGTGAAAGAGTCCAAGAGTCCATGGCATGGGCATGAACCTTCCCAACTCTTGAGGCCCCAGTGTCCCTACATTGCTGGCATGTGTCAGGGGGCCCATTCTCCCTGGGCTTGAGAGAGGGGATGGGGCATCACCATAAGATGTCTATGGTGTTGGTTCTGAGCTTCAAATGTTTCTGAAGGCCAAGCACTTATGTGTTTGGACAGTACAACCTTTGTCTTTTTAAGGGACAAGGCCATTTTCCTTCTTCACTGGGGTGGGCCAGGCCTGTTGGAGAACCAGCCGTGGGCAGTTGTCCCTAAGGGAGATTATGGCATGATGGCGGCAGCGGGCTTGCCAGGAGGAATGAGGGCAGCTCCACTCATCAATCTAGTGAAAGGGAAGGGGCCTGCCTCTGGGTAACACCTACTCTCTGGGGAGACAGGGCGGCCTCTGGTTTGGGTCTCTCTTCTCTGCCCCACCAGCAGACCCCCAAGTTTAGAGCAGCAGCTGCTAGGTGTGGAAAGAGAGGAGTGAGCAAAGGATGGTCTGGTTTCTCCTGTCTGCTAATGTTCCTTCACTCCTCTTACCTGCCTAGACCCTCCAGGTCCAAATTCCCAGGGTTGGGCTCCTCTCCTCCGCACTCCCTAGAGAACACTTAAGGTGGGGAATGCATCGCTTATACTCCTCCCTGTGGTTTTCCTCCTACAGGTCTCCTTGCTTGAGTGGGCTCAGACTGACCCTGAAGCAGGAACTCCATCCTCTCCTTTCTCGTGGTGTTTTACCAGCACACGGGGTGAGGCCATCAAAGGCTGCGCTGTCCCGCACAGAGCCCCCGGCCATACGTGGCCACTGAGCACTTGACATGGGGCTCGTCTGAATCCAGATGTGCCCTAAGTGGAAAATACGTACCAGATTTCAGAGACTGACGACTATAAAAGAATGTAAAATAGCTCCATCGTTTTTAATACTGATTATATGTGGAAATGATACTATTTTAGATGCATTGGGTTAAATATATATTTAAACTCATTACACCTGTTTCTTTTTTCCTTAAGTGTGGTTACTTACTAACAATTTTAAGTCGCGTGTGTGCCTTGCACTGAAGTCGCGTGTGTGCCTTGCCCTTGTGGCTCATGTTACATCGCTGCCAGCCAATGTTGATTTGAGGGCAGGCTTTCAGACGTCCCTGACCACAGAGCTGTCCGTGCAGGAGAACTCAGGGGGCTTGGAGGTGTTGATGGCGGGAGCCCTGGAGGAGTTTTAGCCTCTCACCTGAAAGCCAGTTCTGGGTTTGCGAGGAGGTACCTGAGGGGCGGTTGTGGCAGGTGTGGGGCCAACCAGGAGGGGGCCTGGGGTCTCTGGGGCTCCTGGTGATGGAGGTCACAGAGTCTTGGCAATGAGTTCCCAAAACCGTGGCGCTGAGTGCTTAAGGTTCTGGAAGAAGCAGCACTGGGTTTAAATCCTAGCTCCACCATCAATCAGCTGGTGAGACCGGGGGCTTTGGGCCTCAGTTTCTTCATGCTAACATGGAGTTAATATGAATACCTCCCTCATGGGTGTTTGGAAGATTAAATGGGTTAATGCCGGTGAAGGAGAGAATAGTGTATGGCACGCGGTAAATGCTCAGCACGCGGCAGCCTGGGGTATCAGAGCCCAGAGGGGAGAGGAGAGAGGAGGTAGGTGGGTGGGGCAGGCCAGCTTGAGAGCCATTTCTGCCATGGCCTCACTGTCCTCAGTTTCCTCCCCGTCACATGAGGGCAACCAGACCGGGGACGGCCCGGGGTGGTAATGGTGGCCCAGGAAGCTCGCACCCACCTCCTGATCCTCTTGCCCCTCAGGGGCCCCACCATCTCCCCCGGAAAGCCTGTGTGGAAGACTAGAGTCCCCCTGGGGCCTGGCCGGCTGGGGAAGGTGACCTTGAGGCCTGGGGAGCAGGCCAGGCTGGTGAAGGGCTAATAGCTGGAGGACCCAGGAGCCTCGACTCTGCCAGCCCCTTGGAAAGCCTGGTCTTAACACCGCTGGAAATTCTTAAGGTGGGATTTCGGTTTAATTACATATTGATTCAATGGAACAAAGGCACAGGGGCTCCAGGGAGCAGGCTCAGTGAGTGCCTGATGGAATTTCAATCCTGCTTTTTTCCTGCCTCCTACTCTCTTAGAGCCCTACCCGCTGAGGAGGCCTGAATTTACATGGGCCCTGCTCTGCGGGCATCACAGCCCCTGCCTTGGACAGAGGGCAGCACGTGCCCTGGGCTCAGCTCCCTGCCCCAGCTCCAAGCATTCCCATCCACCCACCGTTCCCAAACCCTGGTCAGGCCCAGAGAAGTCCTGCCCAAGGTCACACCCAAGGTCAGAGGGAGATCTGGCACTTGAACTTGGGTCTCCTGACCTGGCCTATCCCTGTGCAGGGTACTACTCTCTATAAGGCCCTGGGTGGCATGGGGACCTGCTCTGTCTTCCAGGCTCACCACAGCTCCACAAGAAGTGCCCAAAGATGGTCCTATTCAACAAGTATTTATTAAGCACCTACTCTGTATAGGTTCTGTGCTAGCACTGGGAAGTGAGTATGCTATGGTCTCTGTCCCTCATGGAGCCCTCGGTCTGATCTGGGGGACCAGGTGTGGTCTTCCTATGGAGATGGCATCTGGCCTGAAGCTTAGAGGAGAAGAGGAAGTAGCCAGGCAAAGGTGAGGAGAGAGGCAGAGAATGGGGAAAGCATTCCAAGGAGAAGGAACAGCATGTATAAAGCCTTAAAGGCAAAGGGAGGCACTTCGGTGGGCCAGAGGAACTAGATCAGAGTGTGAGGCCGAGGGCGGCGGGGACGCGCCGGAGGCATGAGCTGAACCCATCGCAAGAGAGCTGTGCTAGACGGCGGGCTGTTACAACATCCTCCCCACCCTCCCCCAATGCAGGAGGGGCATTGACCTCAGCCGGGGGGTAGGGGAGTGGCCAGTCTATATCTTTACCAGTGAATGATTGGCTCGGGGATGGGCATGTGACCCAGTTCTGGCCAATGAGAAGTGAGGGGAGGTCCACCTACTTGGATTTCCTGTTTTGTGAGTACATTTGATTAGGTTTACAGCAGGGCTAGTTTGACATTTTGTTACTTTCGGCAAAAACCATCCTGACATATATCCCTGTAGACCACAGGAAGGGATTTTGGACTTCATTTTGAGAGCAACGGGGAGCCACTGAAGAATCTTAACATGAAAATATTATGGATATATTGGCTTAAATAAACTACATTAATAAAATTAATTTCACCTGTTTCGTTTCACTTTTTTAATGAAGCTACTAAAAATCTTAAATTACCCGTGTGACTCACATATCCTTCTATTGGATAGGTTGCACCAGACCAAGGATTGACAAACTAGGGCCCATGGGCCAAATTTAGCCAGCAATCTGTTTCTGTGCAGCCCATGAACTAAGAATCATTGGTGCATTCTTAAAGGGTTGTAAGAATACAAAGACGAATGTGCAACAAAGGCTGTATGTGGCCCATGAAGCATAAAATATTTACTTCCAACCTTTACAGAAAATGTTTACACAAGACCCTAAGATTGACAAAGGCAGGAACTTGTCTGGGTTTTGTTCTTCACTGTCCCCAGTGCCTACAGCTGGAGGAGCACTGCCTGGCACACAGTAGGTGTTGAATTAACATTCGATGAATGAATGAATTGTTCCTACCCCGGATGCTGCCCCACCAGCTGGCCTGGATGCCCTTCCCCATGTACCCCACTACACAGCTAAACATAAGGCTTGTGGGTTGGGGGTGGGGGCAGGAACAATACACTCCGGGCGTGGGCTGCTTCCTCCCACCCCTTCAGAGGCCAAAGTCACCTCCATTATTCCTGCTGCTCCGTCATCCCTGCTTGGGGGCAGGGAGGTGGACAGAATTCACCCACCCCTTAAATCAGAGAAATCCAGATCCCTATAAGGGACGAATCTCTTGACAGAGAGAGGGAATCAGCGTTGGCCTGGGCAGCTGGGTTTGGATTATTTCTTCTTCAGGGTCAGTTCTTCTCTGTCAGTGAAAGCCAAGGTGGCCCAGAGCCACAGAGGCCCAGAGCCACCAGGCCCAGCCGACACGAGGCTCTACCTGCCCTGCACAGGATGCTGTGGCCTTGACAGATTAGAAACTGGGGCTTAGCGGTCACGTTCTCATGCTTTAAGAGAAAAGGTGTGTCTTGATGGTTTGTTTTTGGCTCCTCTGTGCTTTGTTTTTATTCCCTTTTTAAGATTTTTATTTATTTGAGAGAGAGCAAAAGGAGGGGAGGGCGGAGGAGCAGAGGGAGAGAGACAAGCAGACTCCCTGCTGAGTGGGGAGCCCAACTTGGACAGGGGCTTGAGCCCGATTCGGGGCTTGATCCCTGGACCCTGAGATCACGAACTGAGCCAAAGTCAGATGCTTAACCAACTGAACCAACCCAGGCACCCCTGTGCTTTGTTTTTACATTCCTTGCAATAAAAATGCTTCTGACCATCTTCACCCATCCAGTATATGCAGTGAGAAAGGAGAAAGGATTTTGGTGGCTTTCCTTGTCCATTCCCAATGCAGAGAGAAGAAAAGCGAGAGAACGTGGCCCTTGCTGGGGCAGCAGAGGTAATGGTGGGATTGCCCTGGAGATGCTCAAACCACCCCTCAGAGGGGGTCGGCTTGCTCATGTGGGAGGCAGCATGGTTTCATGGAAAGTGCAGACCTTGAAATCAGACCTACGTCCTAGTGGGCAATCACTTTATCTTTCTGGACCTCAGTTTCCCCCCTCTGGAATGGCTTATGGTAAGTGTTGCTATGATGATCATAGCAGTGGTTGAGCCAAGTGCCTGACACACAGAAGGCCCTCCATAAACGGCAGTTGCAAAGGATTATCTTCATTTAGGAGACAATTTTCCCACCAGGGGCCAGAGAGGGAGGGGTCTAGAGAGCTTCTACCTGCCCAGTGTAGCCAAGAAGGTCTCTGGCCTGGAGAGGCCCCAGTACAACTCGTCTTAGAGCCAGAGATGATGAGGAGGTACCAGTGTGAGAACCACTCTCCGGTCTGAAACCCTCTCTCCCAACACCTTTGTCCTGGCTCAGAGCTCCTGGGATGCCGTAGCGAGAGGCTGGCAGCATCTGCACTTTTCTTCCCTCTTTTATTTATTTGTTACATGGGCTGTAATTAAGGAGGAAAAATCTGTAAAAATTAAGTGATTCTGAAGGTGCTGAGCAGGGACTTGGGAGAGAGGGGGGAAGGGATTGGAGGGAGGCTATGTCCTTCCTTCTTGCCAAGGGCTCTTTGGAGAAAAGGTGCTGGAGGAAGCTCCTAGAACAATTCCCCCCTTGCTTCTTCTGGAAATCCAACAGAGGAGTGCACCTATGTGTGCCTAGCACTGGGTGAGACAGACCTGGACTCTGGTCTCTCAAGTAGATGTAGCTGGTGGGGGAGACAAACACCTAAATAGACAACCACACCTCAGATGACAGAGAGAAGCTGGGGCCCTGTCCTGACCTCTGCTTTCTTCTTGACTTGCTTAGGAACAAGCCCTTCAGGGCAATTCCTCATGGAGAAAGTGGGCTTTCTTTTAAATTTGTCCAAGACAGGGGCACCTGGGTGGCTCAGTCGTTAAGTGTCTGCCTTTGGCTCAGGTCAGGATCCCAAGGTCCTGGGATCGAGCTCCTCATCGGGCCCCCCACTCGGCGGGAAGACTGCTTCTCCCTCTCCCACTCCCCTTGCTTGTGTTCCCTCTCTCGCTGTGTCTCTCTCTGTCAAATAAATAAATAAAATCTTTAAAAAAAAATTTGTCCAAGACATAACCTCTCTTGTGGGTGGTTCCCTTAGGTGGCCCCAGAGAGAGGGACTATATAACCCAGCCTGGGATGGGTGGTGGTCAGGGAAGCCTTCCTAGAGGAGGTAACACTGGCACAGGGGTTTGAAGGCTGCTCAGGAGTTTAGCAGCCTGGAGCAGGGCTAGGGAAAAAGCAGAGTTGAATTTCCAGTCAGAGGAAGTAGCATGTGCAAAGCACAAATCTGTATGCAGGGGCTTGGGGTGGGGAGTGGGGTGGAGGAGTAACTAGAGAGGTGGAAAGAACCAGCCCAGGTGGCCTTGAATGCTGGCCTCAGGAGCTTAGGAATCTTGGCCTGGGGGCACCTGGGTGGCTCAGTCAGTTGAGCGTCCATCAGACACTTGATTTCAGCTTGGGTCATGATCTCAGGGTCGTGAGACTGAGCTCCAGGTCGGGCTCTGCACACAGCAGGGAGTCTGCTTAAGATTCTGTCTCTCCCTCCCCCTCTGCCTAACCCCTCAAATAAATTAATAAATCTTTAAAAAAAAATCTTGACCTGTAGGTGATGGAAGCTACAGCGCTGTGTGTGTGTGTGTGTGTGTGTGTGTGGCAGGGAGGGGCACTCATGCCCCGATTTCTAGGTGAGGGCCCTGAGATGTGAAGGCCTTGCCCAAGTTCCCCAGACTGTGGGCTGGGGCTAGAAGGCAGGCGCCAACCTCTGCCTACCTCTGATAACAGTGTTAATGACTTCAATTCACTTAAGTCCATTAATGAGTCTTTATTGAGCAGAAGCAGGCGCCAGTGGTGAGTGTGTGTGAGCTGCCATGTGGGCGCTCCAGAGCCCTGCCCCCAGAGAAGATGGCCATCTGAGTCATCCTGGACAGCAACCTGGGAGGCCAAGATATCTCCTCCTGCTCCCTGTCACCACCCCTGGGCTGCAGTGCCCCCACATGTCCCTCCAGGCTAGTGAAGCCTTTATTCAGGAAGTAGATGGCAGACAAGGAGGTGGGCCATCACTGTAGTCGCTTATGACCTGCCTCCGCCTCATCCCTTTTGGGGTCCAACTTAGACCTTGGGGAGGTGACAGGATGTGTGGCAGCACCGGCCTGGCTGATGCAAATGTTCCTTCCCACCAGGTGGAAGGGTGCAGAAGCAGCCATAGCAGCAACCGGAGGAAGAAGGAAGGTATCCCGGCACCCAGAAGGAGCTCCCTGCCCAGTTTCCCCCCTTCAGCTCCCAGTGCATGTTGGTGTGGAGTAAAGAGGGCCTATCGGTGGGCTCCCTGAAGGAAACCTAGGAACATTGGTTGACAGAGAGGGCCCTAGAGCACAGGAGGACCTAGCTGGAAAGTAGCGCCTTAGCTCAGCTTATAATAGGAATAAATCATACATATGCATGAGGCCTCATGACTATGCATGTCCAGCAGAAGCCTAAATGCTCCAAGGGGCTGGCTCAGCTGAGCTTGGGACAAAGCAGGGATCTCTGGCCCCAACATCCCTGTGGCCCTAGGACTCTGGCTTATGTGGCTGACAGTTGTCAAAGCAGCTGGAGCTGGAACCAGAACCCCCCAGTTCCTGCCTTGGTTCTCCTCATGTCTCCTGCTGTGAAACGGAGAAAATTACTGCCCTGCATTAGGCCTCAGGTATCCCATCTGCAGAATTGGGATAAATTTCTGCTCAAACGCCTTTGGGGATTGTGCTGAAGGTCAAACCCAGGCAAAAGCCTTCATTTGGATTGGATTCCCCTGGGAAGTTCAAGAAGAGTCTTTTAGAGTCAGGGGTTGCCCAGCACTCGCAGTCAAGGTCCCAAAGAAGCAATGCTACAAAATTAACTCCTTTCACGGACTTGAATCCTGTGGCCCAGAAAGGTAGAGAGAGACTTGACCAAGGTTACACTAAGGGATTCTAAGCCCCGTGGCCGGGCCCTCGCCCGGGTCAACTTCAGTACCGCGGACAGGGCTGCTTCCGCCCAACCCAGGCACCTGCGCTGTTCACTGTCATTTCCCCAGGGCTTTCTGAGCCATTTGTTTTTATGTCTGTCTGTCGGGCAGCCTGCGAGCAGGGCTGTGAGTATAAAACTGACAAGAGGCGCTGGCGGAGTGTGGAAACTGTCAGCAGAGCAGCCGCGTGTGAAATTAACATGATATCGAAAGCGTCAATGTTTATTTACTGGAAATATCTGGACAGGATGCAAAGCAGGCCTGCAGCTGCTGCCTCAGGGGTGAGGGTGAGGGTGAGGGTCACCCCTGCCCAGTTCTCTTTGCCAGCTCCCAGGCCCCGCTAGCAGAATCAGCCGACCCCCTTGTTAAGACTTCCACTCTCTTCTTGACTTGCTGAGGAACAAACTCTCATGGAGAAAGTGTGGTTTCATTTAAGTTTATCCGAAAGTAATCTCCCTCATGTCCCAGAGTTCCAAGGACGGTGTCCAGGAGCTGGTGAACAAGGGTGGGTCCTTGTTCTCCACGGCAGTCCTCCCCCGGCCCCAGCCAATTTGACCAGGTTGAGGTCACCTGACTATAACGCGGCCAATCAGAGTGTGTCTCATGGGAATTTAAAATCAGAGCAGAACTATTAGGTTAGCTGCAGGGAACTGAGATTCCAGGTTGTGCAGGCTCCTGGCAGGAGCTGCTATCTTGGGGTAGTCAAGCTCAGCTAAGTGCACGTTGGTAAGTAAAATGTAAAAGCTTGGTTGTCAGAGATGAGAAGAATGGAGCAAATATGACAGAAGAGCAGAGATGAGAGAACTTCTAGATGGTTTTCAGTTTGGGGCAGGGAAACCTGGCAGTTCATGGTGCACCATGTTTCTTTAAATTTCTCTGTAACCTTACATTCAAAGGGCGTTTTTCTGGAAAAGGAAAGAAATTCACTGAAACTGGCCCTAAAACAGAGGACCCTATGACTCAGGTGACAAGAAACAGACCTCAGATAAAATGTGGGATTAGCTGAGAAGGGGTAGCCAGTGGCCCATGGTATGTGGTAGGAAAGGTGCTAATTGTGCTGTGCCCATAGTTGTTGGGACTCAGACCTGGGGCCCACCAAGAACCAGGCTCAGGGTACCACAGAGAAAAGCAGATTCAGGGACACTCCCCATAATTTGCCTCTGCTTCTCCCTGCATCCTCTGTGAACTGGAAACTTGGCTCATGGTAACTCCCAGATTCACCTTTCCCAGTCTGTACTCCCGAGAAACACCGGTATTGGTATTCTCTGGTTCCAAGTTCAAATATCCTAGGGTTTCTGACTAGCTACACTTGGGGTAGGTGCCATTTTTTCTTGTCTCCTCACACCAACAAGGAGAGGTGGCTACGGATCGGCTCAGCTGGTGTTGGGTACCCTCTCCTAGATGGAGCCATGGCCAGGAGAGAGGGTTCAATAAGAAGACAGAAGACAGGGGCACCTGGGTGGCTCAGTCAATAAAGCGTCTGCCTTCAGCTCGGGTCATGATCCCAGGGTCCTGGGATCGAGCCCCACATCGGGCTCCCTGCTCGGCGGGAAGCCTGCTTCTCCCTCTCCCACTCTCCCTGCTTGTGTTCCCTCTCTCACTGTCTCTCTCTGTCAAATAAATAAATAAAATCTTAAAAAAAAAAAAAAAAGACAGAAGACAGTTCTTAGTCTCACCACGTGGTTGGGGGGCAGGCACCTCACACAAGGCAGACGGGACAATGGATATCCACCCTGTTCTTTGAGCATGGAGATCTGGGGGTGTCAGGCCTGCTCCCATCACTGACTTCTCTACAGAGGGGACAGGTGGGCCTCTGCTGATGGTAACTATACAGTGCTGACCTGAAAGCTTTTTTCTACTCCACCCTGCCTTGCTACATGGAAGTGTTCACTGCACTTGGGGTGATTTCCCCCATGACTGAATGTCAGCTGCATGGAGAGTGGGTAAAGTTATCATTTAGCCCAGTGTCCCCACCTTGCTTGGTGATAAGAATCAGCAGAGCTCCTCTCCCAATGTTCAGATTCAGTAGGGATGGACTGGACTGGGGAATCAGGATTCTGACCTTATCTTATCTGGGGGATGGCTTCGGAATCACTGATTTAGGCCATGGAGGATGAATTTCTCATCGGGCCCAAAGGGAGACCAAACTAGAGGGATGGATGACACCACAGTGTGGACTCAGCCAGCAAGAATTCTTGAAAGTAGTGGTCTGTACCTTGGCTGCACTTTAGAATCACCTGGGGAACTCTTGAAAATTTTATTACCCTGGCATCACCCTAAGCCAATGAAATCAGAATCTCTGGGAGTGGGAGTTAGGTAGCAGTATTTTTTTAAAGCTCCCCTGGTGATTCCAATGTGCAGCCAGCATTGTGAACCACAAGTCTAGAGAAAGCCACCTTTTTTCACTATACTCACACTCCTACTTAAAGATCCCACTGCTAAATCCTGGAAGAGGTGGCCTTCCCTACCTTCTGTTCCCTACCTCAGCTGATTGGACAAAGGGTGGACAACTGACCTCATCCTGGCCCATCACGGTTTCTTTAGAATTGAACACAGAGGCCATGGGGAGCCTTCCTAGGTTAGCTGTACTCAGTCAGACAGCCTCTGATCATCTCTGCAGAGACAGACAGGTGACCCGAAAGCCAGAAGCTGAGCCGCCAGGAGAGAGGGGAAGCTGGCTGTGATGGCCTTCCCTGAGACTATCTGCTTACAGAAAATCGCTTGTGAGAGGACGTTTTTAAGTGGGTTTCTGTTCCTTGTCATCAAGTCATTTTGGATACAGACAGCACTGAAATCTAAAATGTGCCCTAGCTTGGAGCCCCATAGTCCTGAAGGGCCCAGCCAAGGACTGCAGCTGGCCCCTACTGGGCATATCCCGCAAGCCAGGTACTTTCCATGGGAATTGAGGCCAAACTTCCCAACAAACTGTAAGGTGGGAATGATTATCCCTGTTTTTAGGGAGAAGTGCAGTATTATGCTCCAGGGCACCTGGCTGATTAGTGTGGAGCACAGACATAAACCAGGGTGTGCCAAATTGCTTCCAGTGGATCTCACCAGAAGCCAATTATGCAAAGCAGGACAGAGTGGAAATCCTGCTGCGATGGGGGTGGAGGGCTGCTGCTTACCCACCCCCCAGAGTGGGGACGGGGATGAGAGGATGGGGGCTGGCCATTTGAAAACAACCCCACTTGGCCCAGGCCCTGAGAGAGACTGCAGGAGAACTGGAGGCCAGGACCACACACAGGGCTTGCTCAGAGGTGGGGCACTGTGATCACACTCGAAATCACTGTGGCTGTTATGCAGGGCACAGAGTGACAAACAGAGTGATAAAAGACACCATGGACTCTTAATTTCTGCCCCAATGGGACAAGTCTCCCTCTTGGACAGGGCACCCGGTGTTGGAATAAGTCTGGCTGTGTATCAGGGGCAGACCCTCCATTGTTCACCACCTTTGAGTCTCCTGGTCCATGGCCTCATGTTCTGAATGAGGCCGGGGTCTGGAAGCTCTGTGGGGAAGGTGGCATTATTTATAATGGGGAGTCCATAAGAAGAATAATAGCAGAAGCATTTACTGGTCAGTTGCTCCATGCCAGACACTGTTCTAAGTGCTTTGCAGGCATGATCTAATTTAATCCTCACAAGTTCCACGGGCAACTTGCCCAAAGTCACACACAGCTGCTATGTGGCAGAGTCAGGACTTAGACCCAGGCTGTCTGGCTCCAGATCCCTTGCATTCCTACACTTGACCCCTTTGACCAGCCTCCATCTCTTGGTATCTCCTGTGTTTCCAAATGCTCAAGGTGTGCTCTTGCTAGTCCCGGTGATGGCAGGCTCTAGCTCAGGGGATTGATTTCAAATGGGGGGCAGGGACGGCGGTGATGAGGAAAGGACCATTTGGGGAGGCGACCTATACCACGAGCTGAAGTTTGCCAAAAGAAAAGAAGTGAGTGTGTGAGAGGGTATGGTGCAGAAAGAGGTGAGTAGGGGACATCCCAAGCAGAGGGAGGGAAGAACATGTGGGGAGGTCCCAAGGGGAAAGCTTGGGCATTTGAGGAAAAGAAAGGAGGCCAGTGCAAGCTCTTCAAATTCCTCTGGCGAGAGGCGACGGAACTGGATCATAGAGGCCCCCCCTGGAGCTTTCAAAGCCAGGTCCTCCCATAGACCTCTTTGGGTGGGCCACACAGGGCATCTTTGGCCAGGATGCTCACCTGCCCTGGCCCATGCGGGGGAACCAGCGTCATTGGGGTTCGCTTTGGGCTCGATATCTGGGCGTCTCCGAGGTACCCCTCCCACTCCTGCCCTCGGCCTAGCTCTGCCTTCTAACCCTGTAAAAAAAACGAGGGCCTCGGGGCACACGGGTCAGAAGTGAGGGGCGTCCCCATGGCCACGCCCTCCCCCCTTCCCAAACCGGAGCCGGACAGCTCCACTGGTTGCCTAGGAGACAGCACCCGCTGAGCTCTCATTGGCCAGCCGCAGGCCCGGGGGCGGAGCGAGGCTCGGGCCGCTGTCTGCAGGGGCACGTGTGTGCATGCGCAGGCTCACGTGTGCATCGCCGGGTGTGTGAGCGCGGAGCACAGGGCAGGTGGACCTCTGCGAGGGGGCGCCTGGCGACGTGTGTGCCGTGCTTCCGTGCGCCGCGCGAAGGGGGCTGCTCTGCGGGTCTGAGAGTATCAGGTGTGGTGTACCAGCGTGAGCACCTATTATCTGGACCAATGTGTACACGCGCGGTGTTTGCTTGCATGAGTGCGTGCAAGGGTTCTGTGTGGACACATAAATTGCTGTGTGTTTGTGTGAGAGAATGTGAGGTTGTAGAAATCCGTTTGCACATGTGCGTGCTGCAGTAGGTGTGTGCGTGCGTGTCTGTGAGCATAGAGGTGTGCAAACTCATGTGTGCATTCTCCGCCTCTGCTTCCTCTGCTCCCACACCTCAAATCTTTCCGCCTTAGGTTCTGAGATGTGTCCCTCTCATGCTCAAGCGCCCACGATAGCTCCCCATGGCCAAGATGGTGCTCTACAGAACACCTGCCTCGGCTTCTGCAGCCCTGCAGCACCCCCACACACACACACACACATCCGCCCTCCCTTTCACAGGAGCACTGAGAGCTCAGAAGAGGGATTCTATCCCTGGTACAGGGGAGGCTTCAAGGGCAGAGAGGAAGCGATCAAAGCATTTTCCCTCATCCTAAACCAGGGAAACTGGAACTGAAGGCCTGTGGACCCTTGAAATAGGCTTTGCTCTCCCGTATCTGCACTCTCGACATGAAAGGTGACCATCCCTTAGCCCCCCATTGCCTGTGGGGCACTGCACTCCGCCGCTATGGGGTGTTTACCAGCTCTTTCTCCCTTATCTGCCTCCCCACCCCAGCCTCCACTGCCTACACCCGTGCTTGGAAAGCCTCCTTTTGTGGGGAAGGGCTGGAGGCCGGCTGGAGGGCCCAGCGGGGACTGGAAACCATCATGGGCCCCTCCAGCTCTTTGCCACATCACAGAACAATCCTCCCATCTACCCTACACTTCCAGCCGTCCCTTCGGCCTCTGGCCAACTGCAAGGGCCCAGCAGCCCTGAGGTGTCCCTTGCCCTTCCAGCGGCCCCACAGGAGAAACAGAACAGTTAGCCTCCTGGCTCCTGGCCAGCCAGGTGCCCGCCAGTGGTCAGGCAGGCCTGCCCAGCGCATGTGGCCGCAGGGCCTTCGGCCAGTCTTACTGCCCTGCTGGTGGCTCCACCTGGACTCACCATGGAGCAGAAGATTTTGTCCCCCTCTCCAGAGTCATTTCACCCAGCTGAGCCCTTGGAGCCCATCTGGTCCAGCTCCAGCTAGAGAGAGAGGGAAAGTAAGGCAGCAGGGACAGGGACTCACCCCAAGGGGCAGAAGACAGGCAGGGTCCCTAGGAGGTCATCGGAAGACTCCAGAAAGGTGATCTCCAGGGTATGTTTGTGGAGATGGGGCTGCTCGGATGGCTAGGCCTCTGGGGATTTGGACTGTGCTGGCCCCACACTGAGAAGCACCGGAGGGAGGTTGGAGGGGATGCGTAAGAGATGGCCTGAGCGGGCCGGGGCCCGGGCGGGTGGATGGGCTGGCAGGCCCCTCGGGCCTCTGTTCGCAGTGACTGCATGGTCAGTGCCAAGCATGGCGAGGGCGATTTATGGGCACAGGCACAAGGCTGGGCAGTAAATGTTGTTCTACCAGAGAGGCTCTAACTCCTGCTTCACTTCAGCAGCTGTGGGGGGGGCAGGGAAGTGGGATGAGGGACACCATTGAGGTCGGGGGTGAACCCTGGAGGCAGAGGGAGTGGGGAGTCCCCATTGGGACAGCCTTCTCTCAGGCCCTTGGGAAGGGTCAGCCTAAAAGCACTCAGGGATTGGAGCAAGGTCACACAGTGAAGTGTCTCACCTCACAGCACTGGGGTCAGGACAGAGCCCAAGAGAGACAGACACCCAATCCCAGCTCTGGGGGCTGCCACCCAGGTCTGCGCCCTGCGCCCTTAGAGTGTCCTGTCGGAGGCTCTGGGCAGGCAAGAGACAAAGGAGATGCGGCTTTACTGGGCCTGTGTCTCTCCTGTTTACACCGCTGTATTTCTTCATGAGCTATGTAAATGCCTGTTAGAGAGCAAACCAGGGCCTCGAGCTGCTCTGCTCTTCTGTGGCTGGGTGCCCCCCTGGGCCATCCTCACCCTGTGTCTCCCATGGGAAATCTTTCTGGAGGCCACAACAGTGGCCTGCCTATTGCCGCCCCCAGTTCAGTTGAGTCAGAGCTGGTGCTACGACTGACTCATTCATTTTGTGGCCTTGGACCTGTCACTTCCCCTCTCTGAATCTCAGTTCCTTATCTGCAAAATGGGAGCACAATGAACATTTTTTGTGTGTGTGCTTTCCAAGTTGCTACTGCTTAGCTGTGCAGCCTCAGGCAGTGGCTCAGCCTCTCTGAGACTCATGTTTCTCATCATCAAAACAGGGAGACAGTCACGCTAGTCATGGCACTTGGGCTGAGCTCTGGATCCTGGGAACCTGGCGTGGTGGTCATCCCACCCATCCTCCCTCCTGCCTGGCTTTTTCTTTCCTCTGCCATCAGCTTCCCCCTCCTCTTGCTCCAGAACATTCTGCCACTCCATCCCCAGGATGAGCTTTCTCCAGGGCAGTGTGTCACAGCCCAGACCAAGAGTGAAGGGATGGGGGATATAGCTGGAGGGGCTGAGGAAGAGCCAGGCCCTGGTCCCTGCTGGGGTCACATCCAGGGCAGGGGTTGGCATGAGGGCTGGGGCATGATGGAACTGGGAGATGAGACACTGGGGCATGCTTAGTCTCCATGGCTCCCAAAGGACCCACCACCCTAGCCTTCCCAGACACCAGCAGTCCACCGGCACGATGACAGGGCCTGGGCTGGGGACACAGCATGAGCCGTAATAGTTTATGGGGAGGCTGCAAATCCCTTTATAGGCTGAGCAATCAACTACCTCGGGCAGTCAGAGCTGGCGCCCCCAGGAGAAGGCTCTAAACCCCCAGGGCTGCGCTACATGGACCCCTGCCCAGTAGTACCCAGTGCCCCAGTAGGTACCAGGGCCAGATTGCAGGTCTTCACAACAGGCTGCTGGGCCTCTGGGTCCCACAGAGAGGCCAGGTGGACTGGGGGCTGGGAGGGGAAAGGACTGGTGAAAGCCTTGATCGGGCCCCCCCCCCCCCCACCGCCCCTGCACTCACCCACCTGTCCCACAGCACATGGTCCACTACCGACCCATCCCGGCCCACAAAGGAAGGCGGCCACGGGAGGTGACACGGCTGTGGCCACGTCCACACAGGAGAAGCCTGGTTCCAGGGTGGTTCAATGTGAGGGGCCCAGTCTGGTGCTTTGTCTGCTGTGAAGTCCTGGCACCCTGAGTAGGAATCTGGGCTTCATCACCTCCCTGGTGGGGAGCCCGGGACAGTCACTTCTCCCTGAGCCTGCCTTCTCTTCGGAAAAGGAGATTAGAACCTCCTTGTGGCGGGATTAAATGAGACAACATAAGTGAGGGGTACCTGGGTGGCCCAGGCGATTAAGCGTCAGACTCTTGATCTCAGCTCAGGTTTTGATCTCAGGGTCGTGAGTTCAAGCCCCACATTGGGCTCCATGCTGGGTGTGGAGCCTACTTAAAAAAAAAAAAAAAAAAAAGACAATGTAGGGGAAGCGTCTGGACTGTGGGCAGTGATGACTATTACTATTGCCATATAACTCCAGGGGAGCCCCCACCTCCTTTCTGCTCAAAGGGACACTTGCTCAGGGGCAGCAACCTTGGTTCAAGTCCTGACTCTTTCCTTACCAGCTAGAGACCCATCTGTGGGGCAGTCATCTTCGCTCCCTAATTCCCTACTCCCAGGTAAACTGTAGAGGCCTGTGTGCCAATGAGTGGTTCCTAAGGGGACAAAGGCGCCTCTGAGGTCCCTGTGGAGGTCCCCAGAGGTGGCTGCACTAACCCTCGCGTCCTGCATGCCCTTGTGTCCTGTGACTTCACTGCTCCTCCCACCAAGAGCTGGAGGCTGTCCTCCCTCCCCTCGAAGCCAGGCGGGCCTGTGACTTGCCTTGATTCCTGGCCTAGGCTTCGAGAGACCTGGCAGTTTCCGTTTTGCCGTCTTGGAGTGCCGAGCCACCATGAAAAAGTCCAGCTAGCTTGCTGGAGAGACCACAGGGAAATGGAGGAGCAGGCTGGCCTACAGCCCTTCCGGCCTCCCCCGCTGAGACAGCCCTGGCCAGAAGCCGCTGTGGATCTTCCGGCCACAGTCAAGGCTCCCTAATCAATACCACGCACAGCAGCGCCGAGCTGCCTTTACCAAGCCCTGCCCAGGTTGCGCTTTGGAGCAAATAAATGCTTGTTATTTTGAACCACTAAGTTTTGGGGTGGTTGTCATGTAGCAATAAATAACTGATAGGGTCCCTGATAGGTCTTTCCGCATCATCTTCACCCAAACTTGGCTTAGAGCCGGTTGAGTTCCTTGGCCTCAGCTAATTGGATAAAGGGATGAGCACCTGACTTAAGGCAGCCAATCCATTGGTTGGCAGGTGGCCAATCAGATTCTTCTCCTCAGGAGACTGAATGAAGAGATCAGAGACCCTAGCAAGCCAGACTCTGAGAGAGGCTGGAGTTGGGGTTTTGGAATGGGAGCTGGGGTGACTTTTAACCCTGTGTTATCAGAGGACATAATATTGGGGAGAGAAGCAGGAAAGGTGATAGCCCACGGAACCAGGTTCTGTGAGGTCCCCAATAAATCACTTAATTCCAGATGGTCTGTGCTGCGCTCCCTCCTTATACCTCATGAACCTTGACTTCAGGCCCTAAAAGGCTCAAGGTCCCCCAGGACTCCTAATACTGGCCAGGGTCTACACTGCTCCTCTGACCCCTTCTCCCTGGCTCCCTGTCACCTCCATCCCTGCAAACACACGCAGGAGGAGGCCTTGTCCTCCAGGGCCCCAGAGCATGGCCACTCTTTCTGTCCTGGGCAAACTGCAGTGATGGCCTGCGTCTGCTCCCATCCTCCCACACAGCCCTGAGGCTTTCCGTGGCAAATCAGAGGACATCGCCAGGCTTGGCTTCTACCCCAGTCTCATTTGAAGTTCCAGCTCCCTGTTTCCCACTGTCCCCCGTCCGGCCCCTTTCCTTCCCCATTCCTGAGTATACCTGCCACTTCCCTGCCTCTCCGTAAGGATGCCATGGTGGTGAAAATCGTACAGCAGCAAACAACTGTCACACCTGAGATGGAACTGGACCCGAGATCTGCCTGACCCCAAAGCCCAGGCCCCATCCATCACTCTGCTGGGTGACTCTGCATGTGTTACTTCCCCTCTCCGGGCCCCCAATTCTCACTGGTGAGGAGTACACCAGGGGCGGGGGCGGGCTGGTGGTGACCAGGTGCTTGCTGCCGTCTGACTCTGCAGGTCATTCCCCCTTCAATCTGGCAGGGCTCTTGAGTTCATGACTATCTTTGATAGATGGAGGTCCCACGCCTAGGAAGGGGCTGCTCTAAAACCCAGGCTGCCTTTGCTTGGGCCAACCCAGCCTCCTGCCCTGAGCATTCGCATTCCCCCCAAAGGACTCTCTCCCCTATCTGAAAACAACCTCACAATTTTCTTGTGTCCTTGAAGTTCCTCAGAGGTCCGGTTCCCTCGAAGTAGCCAAGAATAAACTGGCCCCTTGAACTGCTTGCTCTTACCAGAAGCTTGTAAAACCCTAGGCGTCTCAGAGGGGTAAGTAACAATCCCACGGGCTGGCTCCTGAGGGAGAACGGTGCCCAACAAGGTATCTAGGGCTGGGGCCATGGACAGGCTGTGTGCCTGTCTCTCTCTGGAGGTGAGCAGGCCTATCAGGTTCTTGGAGCCTCATGTGATACCACTGGCCTCTTGTTATGTACAAGCCACCCCCTTGCCCAAGGACTCCCCTCTCTGCTCCTGTGCTCCCCAAAGCGGTCTCCTGCTGGGGGGGGGGGGGTCCCCAGGCCTGGCTCTGAGAAGTCCCAAGCCAGGCTTAGGAGTCTGTGGCTCTGGGAGTCTGGAACTCCCAGGCCCTGGTCCTATCACTTAGCCTTGTGGCTTTGGATATGCTACCATCCTCTCTGGTCCTCAGCCTCTGCATCTGCACCAGAGTTGGCCTTGATAGGAATCACCACCAGCACCAGTAGAGGGCTTAATGGGTGCCAGGTACCACACCAAACAACAAATACACCTATGCTCCTTCATTTAACGTCCTAATGACCAAAAGTAGTAAGATCATCTTTATGTGACAGAGAAGCAGACCGAGGCTCAGAGGGGTTAAGTAACAATCCTGAAGAGCTAGCTGGTGCTAGAACAGGACCTCAAGCCCAAAGCTCAGAGCTCAGAGCCCATAATCACTAGTCTAGCCTGCTCCCCAGGAACCATCAACCTTTTTCCACACCAACAGGCGCCCTCCCTGCCCGACAGAGATGCTGGCCGAGCTAGTCCCCAGCCTCTTGAGTCAGGGCCCACGGAGTCAGGGAAGGTGACAGGGCGACCGGACTGGCCCTTGGCAATTCTGTCATCTGGGGCAGCCCTTCCCAAGGCCGAGTTTGGAGCGGCCCGGTTTGGTGTGAGCGGGCGGGGTGGCGTCTGACCCTCCAGGTCACTTCCAGTGCAGTGGACCCCGCTCCCACACCCATGGCTCTTCAGAGCCCGGGCTAGGCTCATCGGATGGCGGCGGCCCGGGCCGCTGTTCTAAGGAGAGCCTCTGCAAGTCCCTGGAGCCAGCGGCCCTTCCCCGATCTGCCCCCAAGCCTGACCCCACGCTCCCCCCATGGTGAGATAATAATGACCATAATGAGAACAGTCACCCACACATGTGCACAGCGCTTTACAGGTTACAAAGTGTTTCACATACATCATCTCATCAATTCCTCACAACAGCCCTGTGAGGTAGGCAGGGCGGGGGGGTCACGTTTCCATTTGTACAGATGTGGAGACTGAGGCCCAGAGAGGGTCAGTGACCTGTCTGAAACCACACAGTAAGTCAGTGGCAGAGCTGGGACCAGAAGTTAGGCCTCGGTCCTGCCTCCAGCCCCTGGCCCTCTGCACTGACTGTGCCGTCCTGCAGGAGGACCCCAGCCCCTGTCCAGAGTCTCAGCCACACCCGAGTCGGGCCCCCGACCCCCAGCAGTACTGCTTCCCGGCGGCTTGGCCACCAGCCCCCACCCCCACCAGGCAGCCCTGTCTCCTCCGCCTGCTCCCTGCAGATGGCCAGCCCGGAGCCGGGCCCACACCTGCCGCCCTGCCCGCTCCTGTCAGCTGCCCGGGCAGGGGGGCTGGAGCCTCCTTTCCTGTTTTCCTGAGTGATCCCTCCCCATAGGGGAAGAGAAGAGAAAGGAGGAAGAGAAGGAGGAGGAGGAGGGGGAGGAAGAAGAGAAAAACAAGAAACTGAGTTGGAAGAGGGCCCTGGAGCAATCAGGATGTCAAAAGTTTGCATTCCGACTAGCTATAGGAAATAGGTTTTTTTTTTTCTCTTTTTATTATTTCAAGTTTTCATAAAAATCCATAATTATTGAAACCCAAGTTACAGAGGAAGCTCGTAACTTTTTTTTATTGAATTATTGACTGTGCCGCGTGTCGGTCTGTCGGCTTCCGACTCCAGTCTGTCAACGTGTGGCCCTGTGCAGGTGGGGTCCCCAGGCCTGGCCTGCGGAGGTCCTGGTAGACAGAGGGCAGGCAGTGAGGGCCAGCAGGGGGTGGGGGGTGGGGGGGGAGCCGCAGAGAACAGGGGTGTGTGTGGAGGGCCAGGGGAGCGGCGGGAAGGACTGAGGAGCGAGCGCTCAGTGGCCAGGCCCCTTCCCCTGCCCGGGCTGCCCCGGGGGTCCCTGCCCCCCCCCGCCCCGTCCTCAGATCATCTTCATGTTGAACTTGCGGGGCGCGTCGGCGGAGCTGATGCCCGCGTCCGACTTGCGGGGCACGTACTCGATCTCGATGTTGTGCTTCGTGTTGCCCTTGCCCCGGCTCCAGAGGAACAACAGCACCAGGCAGAAGAGGACGACGCCCAGGAAAGAGATGAAGCCCATGGTGGTGGCGATGATGAGGGTCTTGATGTCAAAGGGGAAAGGCACGGTGGCTCGGGTGCTGTTGGCCTCTCCCTCACCCGGCTGGTTGGAGATGAAAGCGAAGGTCTTGTTGGGCTGATGGGGCCAGTCGGGCGAGTAGCTACGCACGTGCAGGTGGGCCGGCATCGAGTCGTTGCCGCCTGCGTTGGCCGCGATGCACAGGTACGTGCCGTTGTCCTGCACCTGGGCGTAGCGCACCTCCAGCGTGCCGTCGGGAAAGACTGTGAGCCGCCCATTGCTCTTGGCCGAAACCAGGTGCTTGCGGGGCGAGAGCCAGAGGATGGCGGGCGGCGGGTCGCCGTCCGCCCGGCACACGAACTGCACCGTGTGGCCCTCGTCCACGAACACCTGCTGCGCCTTGCGGTCCCGGATGCGGGCGCGGCGGCAGGTGAAGTAGTTGGGCAGGAGCACGTCGGGGAAGTCCTTGAACTCCTTGCCCTGGACGAACTCGGGCGTGGCACACGTGGGCTGCTGCCGGTTGAAGTTGAGCCGCCAGCGGCGCCGGAACACCCACAGGAGCCGGCAGTCGCAGGCCAGCGGGTTGGAGTCCAGGATGAGCGTCTCCAGGTTGCCCACCGAGTGGAAGGCCGACTCCTCCAGGGTGGTCAGCTGGTTGCCCGAGACGTTGAGCACGCGCAGGTAGTTGAGGCCGCGGAAGGCGTAGGGCTCCACCACGGCCAGCTGCCCACCCACCAGCTGGATCTCCTGCAGCCGCAGCAGCTCATGCAACATGGAGCCCTCGATGGTGCTGATGGGATTGTAGGAGAGGTTCAGGAAGCGGAGATAGACCAGGTGGCGCACGGCCAGGTAGGGCACGGCGGTCAGGTTGCAGTGGGTGATGGACAGGGAGGTCAGATTGAGGCCATAGAGGCAGTTGGGTGTCATGGTGTCCAAATAGGGCCAGTGGGAGATCTCCAAGACCTTGAGCCGGTACAACCTCTTGAAGGAGTAGTCCCGAATGGCGTTGATGTTGAGGTGCCGGAGCCTCAGGACGATGAGGCTGTGCAGGTGGGACAGCGCCTCGGTGGGGATGGAGGTCAGGTTGCATTTCTCCAGCGTCAGCTGCTCCAGGCTGTTGAGGCCGCTGAAGGCCCGGTGGGAGATGTAGACGAGGTCATTGTCGCCGACCTCCAGCGACTTGAGGTTGTACAGGTCCTGGAACATGTAGTCCAGCAGGATGACGATCTTATTCTCGCTGATGTCCAGCTTGGTCAGGTTACTGAGGCCCGTGAAGACGCCCAGGGGGATGAGCTTCAGCCGGTTGCTGCGCAGCCCCAGCGTCCGCAGGCTGAAGAGGTTGTTGAAGGCGCCGGGCTCCACGGCGCTCACGATGTTCTCGTTGAGCTCCAGCTCTTCCAGGTGCGGGAAGCTGGCGAACTCGTCCTGGTTGAGTGTCTTGATGCGGTTCTTGCCCAGGTCCAGCAGGCGGGTCTCGGTGGGGATGCCCTCAGGGACCGCCACGAAGCGCTTGCGGTGACAGAGCACGGCCCGCTCCTGGGCCGAGCACTCGCAGCGGGGCGGGCAGCCGGAGGCCGAGCCTGACAGCACCGAGCCCAGCACCAGCAGGAGGATGGGCTGCCAGCAGGCCAGGAGGGGGCTGGGCATGCTCCTCGCGCCCCCCGCCAGCATCCTCTCGCTCACCTACAGCCAGGAGCAAGCACAGGACAGAGGTGGCGGTTAGGGGACCGTGTTTGGCCGGCCCCACCCTGGGCCCTCCTGCCCTGTCAGGGGGTCAGTGACACAGACAGAGAGCGGGGGTGGGGGGCCCAGAGTGGCACAGGACACCCACCCAGGACCCCCGAGTGAGATCCAGACACCCAGGCCAGAGAGTCTCCTGCCACCCCACACTGCTTCCTCCGTGCTCCTGACCCTGCCCAGAGCCCTCCCAAAGGAATTCCCCAGCATCCCTGGGATGGGGGGTGGGGTGCACTGAAGAGGAGCCTGGCATTGGCACCCCAGGTGGCGTCCACCTCCTTTACATTTTATGTTTCATAGGCAATGTGATCCAGGCATGCACCCCATACCCCACCGCACACCCTGAGCCTCAGCTTCCCCTGGTGCTCATCAGGGATAAAGCCAGACCTGCTGAGTTGCCCTCAGGGCTCACAGAGGGAATCAAAAGGGCTCAGAGGCTGAAGCCTCCGGGAACAGCCTGCAGAGGAGTATGTCTGGTCCCCAGCCTGCCAGGCCAGGGCTCCTGAGGCTGCTGGGGGTCACCCTCTCAGCCTGAGCTTCCCCAGGCACAGACACCATGGCCCTCTCCTCACCACCACTGCAGTTGAACCCCAGCCCAAGAGCCCTGGGATATCAGCAAACCCAGTGGCACCTGCCCGTGTTCATGAATCTGCTCCCCAGTGGGCTTTCCTGATCAGTGGTGGGCTCCCCAGCCAGAAAGCTGGGACTCTGCCCTGATGCCCGCCCCCTCGCCGTGGAGTCTCTCCGACTCTCCCCTTCCTCCAGGTCCACTGTGACCCCCCCGGCCTCCCGAGCTCAGGGCTCAGGGCCCAGTGAACAACTGTTCCTGACCTTGGCCCTTGCAGTTCTTTCTTCCTAGAATGCCCCTTCCCCTGCCTGTTGAAACCCCATCTCCATGGCCTGATTTAATATCTACTGCTCCGAGAAGATTTTTCTGACCCCCAGGGGGAGATAGGGGGAGATGAAGGGCCACCAGACTTCATCTGTCTATGTCTCGGAGTTCCGATCACACCCCTCCTAGAGCCAGGGTTCTGTGCAGCTGCTGGTCTGAGGTGGGTACAGTCAGGGCCACGGGCCGGGCCGCTAGCTAGAGGCCAGTCCCCGCTGCAGCACTGAGGACACGAGGCTCATCACAGCTGGGCCCTGAGGAACATGCAGGGCTTGGGTGGCTTTCACAGGGGTAACGGCACCAGGAGGGGGGCCCAGCTTGAGTGCAGGCTGCAAGAGGAGTAAGCAAGGGGTGTGTGGGAGCTAGCCCCCCATGACCCTCTCCCAGCCGTGTTGCGAGGCGACTTATTCCTACTTGTGCCCAGACTGCCTCCCCATCTCCTCCGTCCCTCCTCTGTGCCACCGCCTGGGAAACTGGCCCAGCAGGGTAAGTAGGGGGCTAGGAGGACTTCTCCAAACTCCAGAGGGTGGGCCAGATGGCCCCAGGGGCTGAACCAGAGCCTGACTGCTGCCTGTTCACACGCCCCACACACATGGCGCCCAGGGGGGCTCACTGCAGGAAGGGGAAGCCCAGGCTGGGGGGGGTCCCACATCCCTACCTCAACTCTCCCAGCACCACCCCTACACCTGCACAGAGCCTCTGCTTTCATGGCTGCAGGTCTTGTCACCCACCCTTCGCCCCTTCAGGCAACGGGGGCTCAAAGAGCTTGTGGCTCCAGCCCGCAGAGGGGGTGGATCTGGGAGCAGAGTTCTGCTCTGCGGGACATGCCACACACCTTCCAGTGCTCCAGCGGCCTCCCAGGCCTGACAGGTGCTCCCTGGTCGTTGATGGACTAAGTGACTGATTAACCAGAGGGGGCTCTGGGTGTCACTGACATGTTATGGAATCTGCAAGGTTTCGCTATCCCCAGCGGCTTTGTCCACCCCCCTCCCCTCAGCCCCTCTCATCCTCTCTCTAGACTCTGTGGTTCGGCCTCCCCCACCCCACCCCCACCAGGCCATTTCCCACAGCCACACATGCTCCCCCAGTGACCCACCAGAAAAGCAAACATCCTGACAGGCGATCGATACGTAATTGGGCCGGCAGCTGGGGCTGGTGCGGGAGTGAGGCTGGGGACCTGGGGAGGTAAATGGGACTTTGAGCGCCCAGCTCAGGGCTGGGCTGGTGGGCGAGGTGGAGGCTGCTGGAGAGGGGGCTGAGGACCGAGAGGGGGGACAGCCAGGGCACAGGTCACCTGAGATGTTCAGAAACCCCTCACACACACCAGAATAAGGCATTCAAAGCACCACCACCACCTTGCCTCCCCCCGACCCATGTTCGCATCTCCCACCAGTCTGCCCCATGAAGCCACCCAGGTGTCCCCACCTTGTCCTGGCTCTAAACCATCCTTTTGGAGACCGCTCTCAGCCTCCTGCCCCAGCGGCCTTTATGACCTCCTTTCTCAAAAGCCACCTCCTCCAGGAAGCCATCCGTAACCTACGCAGTCAGAAATCATCTTTTTCCCATCACTTCGAAGCATCTTAGACTTATTAGTAGTGACATTATGCAACCGCTGTATAGCATACACCTCATTCTAAAAATCACTTGAGCCAACTGACAGAAAATATTATGCCACAAGACGATAAAAGGATAAAGCAAGCCAACGAGGGAAGAATACCACCGAGTCCTGCATAATGACGAAAGGGGTGAGCTTCCTGGCAACCCGAACAAAGAGGGAAATATGCTGCAAAGCCTCAGCACTTGGCGCTGTGCCTGTATGTTTAATGCTGGGTCAGTCACGGGTGCTTCTGTCTCACAGAACAGCCCCCGGTGATGTTCTTGGACAGACAAAGTGTGCGCAAGAGCTTTTGCAGAGGTTGAGGGCCCTCTGAGTGAGCAGTGAGGGACCTGGGGAATTCAAATCCATTGATGGAAAAGCTGACTGGCATGGCCTTGCATGGCTGCCCTCCACCCTCCACCCCCTGACCCCCTGACCTGGCAGAGAGACCCGCAGAACAACAGGCCACGCTCCACAGGACCAAGACAGCTTCAGGAGGGCAAGACCCCCAAACTGCCTCATCCCTCACCTTTTACATGTGGCTGTCCTGAAAGGGGGGGAAACTGAGGCCTGGAGAGGCTAAGATGCCTGCCCAAGCCGGCACACAGGCCCGAGTCTCCCAGTCTCACACCCCTATGGGGTCCCTGTCATCGAGGGGTGCGGACAGGGCTGTGTCTGCAGGGGTCACCAGAGCTGCTGATGGGCACTGTGTCGCTCCTGCCTTTCTGGCACCGTGAACCCTGCTGGTCACTCCTGCAATGGCAAAGGAGAAGTGTTTTATGCATTTTAATCAGCGTTTTATTTTGGACTCCTGCCCCCTGAAGGGCTTCCCACAAGGCAAGAGTCTAAAAATTGGACCAATAAATACAACGGGAATAAACATCAAAGGCAGGCAGGTGGGCAGACAAAGGGAGAGCCATGCCCGGGGCACAATGTTCAGAGCGCACAGCAGCCTGAGTCCTCCCAGTGCCGGAGTGATGGGGGGAGCGGAGCCCTCAGACACGTGTGCAGAGGGCCGCACCACCACCACACTCTCACTCATATGCCAGGGCATAACTGCTTGGCTCCATTGCTCCCCAGACTGGCCACTCTGCTGTGTGACCTCGGGCACAGCCTGCCCTCTCTGGGCTACTTCTTCCACTGTGCAGTGAAGGGTGGATTCCAGGCTCCCTGAGGGAGCCCACAGCAGACACTGACTTCTTCCAGCTAGAAAGTCAACATTCTCAAACCTGGTTAGGGGTGAAGAGGAGTGGGGGCTCAGGCCCCAAACTGCAGTTCCACTGGGGCTGGAAGGATCTATTTGAAAGGTCTCACCATGGGGCTGTCCCCTGTGGGGCTCAGGATGGGACAGGTGACTGATGGGGACAAGAGGGGCATGGGATCACCTGGGAGTGGACTTGGGGAGGGAGGACAGGGGTCACTCCGTCTCATAAGGTAGATTTCAAAAAAGGTATTTTTTTTTAGCCATTTTACAGATGAGAACTCAGGCTTCCAAAAGGGAATTCATTTGCCCTCCGGCCTAGGCACAAAATGAGGAGGCAAGAGAGCTCCATTCCTCCTGGTCCACTCGCTTGCCCCAAGAGCTGCAGGCTGTGAATGCTTCTGGACACACAGGGAGGGTAAGGCATGTCAGGGCAGTGGGTGAGGCCCCGGGCCCAAGGCAGGCACCGGTCCTTGGATACCTGCAAGTAGGCACCCTGTGCCCCAATCCCCACAAAAGCCTTTCCTCAACTGTGAGTGTTGAACAAGCTGAATTTTTCCTCTGGCGCCTGTTGCCACCGTCTCTGCTAGAATCTCACCTCATTTGGGGTCGGCTGCAGCGCAGAATGAAAGGTTTAGTTATTTTAGGTTTATAGTATCAATATTTTATGGTGTTCCCACTCAGCATTCCGCAGGGAGCGCAGGGCTCCCCAGCACACATGGGCATGAGGTCCCCGGCAGGGAGGCGCCCGCCGCCATGGCTAGGGGCCAGGGCCTCTGGGGGGCAGCCCGGCTGTGGGACCTGAGCACCTGCAGCGGGCTGTCGCCCCACGTGGACATGAGGCGGGTGTGCACCATCACAGGCTCCGCATCTATGACTGGGTCTGCAGCAGGAGTGAGGAGGGATGGCTGACCTGGGAAGGGGGCTGAGGGCGTCAGAACATCTGCCTACAGCCCTATCCAGCTCTGCCCCCCAGAAATGAGCAGAAGAGCAGGAGAGGGAAAGGTGACAGAAATAGAGAAGACACACAATGGGCCACATGGGAAAGAAAGGGAAGAGAAGAGAGAGGAAGAGAAAACGGAGGAGAAAGGGGCAGCGGGTGGGTAGGGGCAGCCTGGGTTGGGGGGAGATGGAGCTTGGCCTGCAGACTCAGCTATCAGTCCTGGAGCTCCTGGGCTCATGATGCCTGTCCCAGGCCCCAGGCCTGTTACCACATCCTGTCCTCAATTCCACCCCATGCCGGAGGGCTGATCACTCAGAAAGGGGAAGGCACTCCTGCAGAGTGACCAAAGAACAGGCAGATTCCTCCTGACTTGCCCTGTCCCCAAGTGCCCGGCTGCCTGCCTGAGGTCCCTTCTTCGCCTTCAGCTCCAGAGCATGAAGCCACTGGATCCCTGTCCTGAAATGATGAAGTGTGTCAGTGGGGGTGGGGGGTGGACGTGGGGGTGGAGGGAGGTCTGCCTAGGAAGCCCTCAACGGTCACCCCAGGTCAGGGACTTTCTTCTGCAGCACTGCTTGGCTGCCCATCACGTGCCCAGAGACCTCCCGCTCGGCTTGCAGACTCCAGCTTAAGAAGGGATCACCCCCCTGGGGGCCCCCCTCTGGATCTCTGTAGGGTCTGTGTGTGATCTGCTGTGTTTGCCTCTCTCCCTTGCCTCTCCCCTGTCAGAGTTTCTGGGCCTTCCCTCTGTGTCTCCCAGATTGAGAGCCCCCAGGGCAGGGCCAGGGCTGATAGAACCTCGTCCATCCTCAAAGGCGCAGTGAAAGCCAGTCAAACAACGGCTGGGGCAGCTCCTGAGAACAGCCCCTCCTAGTCTAGGCTCTTCCGAGAGCTTCCTGGAGGAGGAGGAGGCGTCCCCTGAGCTCAGTCTCCACAGGCCAAGAAGGGAAGGGGGGGGCATTTTTGGTGCAAAACCAAGGGGGGGGGGGGGGGGGGGGGGGGGGTGGAGAGCATCCAGGGACTCCTAATTGCTTTTCTCCTCCCCCAAATCCTGACCGGTCTGGGCTCCTTCTAAAGCCACTCCATTCTGGCTTTCTAGGGCTAATCCCTGCTGAGGTGTGAACGGCTGATAATGGTTGAAGGTGTGAGCTGCTAATGGGGGAAACTCAGTCCCTGGCCAGCCTAATTGGGCGGGGGCTGCCTCCTGGCACAGGGCATGTGGGAGGACGACAGGGAACCCTGAGAGGAGGGGTCTGGTGCCAGGGCTGGGCTCCCGCAGGAGAGAGCCAGCCTGTGTGGCCAGTGGGTGAGCAGCACGGCAGCCTCTGTCTGTCTCCTCCTGGGCTGCTGTGCCCACTTTGGCCTATCCTCTCCCTTCTCCTCCTCCTTCAGCTGCCCCCCACAGGGAGGAAAAAAAATCAACGTGGAAGAAAATTGAGGTCATGTCCTTTGTCGTGTATAATTTTTTATTTTCCTCTTGTTCTTTCTGGCAGAGTTGCTGGGCCCCCCGGGGCACGTGTGTGTGTGTGTGTGTGTGTGTGTGTGTGTGTGTGTGTGTAGGGGAGGGTGGCCCATGCGGGTGTGTGGGCCTGCCGCCCTCCTCCCACCACTCCACAGCCTCCCTGGCCCAGTGCCTCCAGCGCCATCTCTTAGGTGTGCGTGGAAACTCAAGCGTCTCTGAAGGCGCTCACCCGGCCTGTCAGCTGCGCCAGGTTGGAGGCTGCTGACTGGGCACAGTGGGCCTGCCTGCCCGTTCACTAGGGCGGCTGCCCGTGTGTGGCCCCTGGGCAGGCACCCACCCCACGCACCTGAGGGCCGGATGCCCCTGCCCATCCCACAGCCCACCCCACGGGAGCAGAGATGCTCTCGAGCTGCCAGCCTTCCAGCCAGCCCACAGCTCCAGGCTATTTTCAGGATAAATTATGAATTTTAACTGTCCAAGCCTCTTAGTGTTTAAAGGCTTCTATATACAGGCTCTGCCCTCCAGGAGTGGCCAGCTTGGTGGAGAAGAGCAGGGGGAGGGCAAGGCCTAGAGGAGGCCACTTCTCAGGGAGCAAAGGGCACTGGGCCCACAGGTCCCACGCCGGAGCTCCAATCCGGGCTCACTGCACACCTGCCCTGCTGTGTGACCTTGGGTGAGTCCTGGACCACTCTGGCCCTGGCTGCCCCTTCACAGGCTTGTTCTGAGGGAAGAGTCCAGCTGTGAAGCTAGGAGCTGTCCTGGAGAGGGTGGGAGGGAGCCACTGGTTCTAGGAAACTTCCATATTGTCTGTGCTGAGCCCACCTGAGTGAAGAGCACCCTTCCTTGGATTGGAGCTGTCCCAGAATTGAGGAGGGGTAGGCAAGCACCCATGTGGTGACCTGAGGAGGCTCAAGGAAAACCCATGTCCGTACCACTACCTCTCCCTTCCCACGTCTCTCTGGCTCTAAAACACCAACCTAGGCTCACAGGGGCAAGAAGGTACCGCTGAAGGTCTCTGGCTCCATCCGCCACCCAGGCCATCTTGGGAGGTGCCTGGCAGATCCCCTCATCCCTTCCTGACTGCCCCAGTCCTCAGGGCTCCTCTACCTTGCGAACAGCTCAGGTGGGCCCATCTCAGGCTTTGGAGGCCTGGAAACCAGCCAATCCCCACCTGGGAGGGCCATGAGCCTCCAGGTTGGAAGAGGAGGAGCTCACAGCCTCAGAGGACCAGGGCAGGGAGCAGGCAAGGGTGCAACCAGCAGGGCATTGGGAGGCCAGAGACCTGATCAATATGATGGTGATGAGGGCCTTTCGTGTGCCAGGCATGATTCTAAGCACTTTACATACAAAAATTCATCTCTCCCACCACAACCTGTTGAGGTAGGCTGTGTCATTATCCCCATTTTGCAGATGGAAAAAACAGAAGCACGCACAAGTTCTGTAACTTGCTCAAGGTCACAAAGAGGTTCTGTAACTTGTTCAAGGTCACACGGCGAGCAGGCTATGAACTCAAACATGAGTTTGTTTCCTCTTCACAACAATCTTATTAGGTTGGTACTATGATCCCCGTTTTACAGATGAAATAACTGAAGCACAGAGAGGTGGTGCAGCCTGCCACGAATCCTACAGCGATAAATGGCAGAGCTGGGACGGGGCCTGAGGTGGCTGAACCCAAGGCTGTCTGACCACTCCTGCATACTACACTGCCTTTCTCTGAGTCGGGTTCAAGGGCCTGCTGAGCTGTAGGGCTGTGGGCAAGCGGCTTCATGTCTCAGGGCTTGAAACTCCTCGAAGGGGAGGGCAGACTTTACGGTGCCCTCTCGGGGCTGGGGGCAGAGAGTTCAAAGAGAAGGAAGAAAAAAGATGTTTAGATCGAACACACCCAGAGTGCTTTGCAGAATGACGCCACCAACCCTCACCACATACCGCACTTCATGGATGAGGAAACCGAGGCTCTAAGCCATTAGATCACCTCCCTCCCGGTCCCTGAGCTTGTCTGACTCCAGAGGCACCGTAACCCTAGAGACCCCCACACAGGTGAGGGAAGTGAGGCCTGAGAGCATCAGGGACTTGTCCTAGGTCCCACAGCATCTCAGGGCTAGGGCCTCGGAAGAACCCTGGCCTCCCGACTACAGCCCCCTTCTCTCTTCAGTGTACTGCCAGGATACCGTGGTGGGGCTAGATCAGGGGCAAGTGAAGGTTTGAGTTATTTCTGCCTCAAAAGGGGGAAAAGATTTAAAAACAACCCCAATATGTCCCAAACCAAGGTCCAGTGAGTTTTTTAGAACATGGACAGGCAAACTATAAATAAAAACACCCTTCTACCACCACTGACTATTCAAAGCCCTCTCTGCTCAAGTGAGTCTTGGCCAACCCCTTGCCAAAACCCATTTTTGCAACCTGTGCACCGAGAGCAGAATCCAGAGGTGGTGAGCCCGTCTGGTTAGACACAGGCCGGTGCCAAGTTCTGCTCAGCCATAAGCGATGTCGTTGCCCAGCTCCATGTCCACGAGAAGCCTGGGCTTGGGGGGGACATCTCTGCAAATCTCTAAGGGGTGTCCCAAGGAGGAGAATGCAAAGAGCCCGATGCAGGCCAAGAGGGTGGAGTCAAAACCCACGGGAGGCCCATTCAGCTCAGTGTGAGAAATCAAATGGAAGACCGGATGGCTCAGGATGGAAGATCTGCCCTAGTATTAGAGGGTGTGTAGCCTGCCAGGAGACGTATGCAAGCAGGGACACTGGTGGGAAACCCCTCTGCTAGGACATACACCTCAGCAGCCCCTCTTAGCTCTGGGACACCCCCAACTCACATCTGCATACAGGGACTTGAGATGGCCACCCCCCTCCTCCCCAACTGCATCGATAGCCCTAATGGGCCTGGGCCAGGCAGAGGAAGCATGCTGGCCAGGCCCTCACCCCCTCTCAGAGACACAAGCAGGTTCTCTGTAGAGGGAAGCAGAGGAGGTGGCAGAGAGAGATTAATTCCCTGAAAGGGGAAAAAATAGAAAAACACACACACACCACACACCCTAATAACATGTAATAAGAGGTTGGAGACAAGGAACAATGCCCTGGTAATGTCACCCTGGCGGCAATCAATTTGGGTGTCACATAAAATAGGCATAATTATTCCACCAGCCCTGTCGCTCATCTCTAACCAGCTCCAGGGGCCCAGGTCCGGGCGGGGAAAGCGGCCTGGAATCAATCGTTGGCGCACCAGGCTGGCGGAGGGAGCAGCTCCAAATTACCTCGCCAGCACAGAGCTTCTCAGCCTCTGCGGGGACGCAGGGGGCTCGAGGGCCACCTGAGGGGACCTTGCTAAGGCCCAGGAGCCACCTTGCTCAGCCACCCCCCCTCACTCACTCAATGGGCAAGAGCAATCGGGGAGGACTCCCCAAGGAGGTGGGAATGAAGGAAGAACAAATATACATTTTTTCATCCAGTATTCAGTCCTCAGCTCACCAAACTCTTATTAAGTACTCACCAATGCCAAGCCCCAGGCCGGACCCCAGGGTGTGGAGACAGGGTTTTCAGGGGGCTGCACATTATTAAGATAATGAAACACAAGCTCTCTCCCTCTCCCAAGCCAGCACCACCCCTGCCCATCCTGGGGTTGAACACAGAACCACTGGGGTTCCTTGGGCTCTAACCGTGCAGGACGTAAGCTCTCTTTGCTCCTCCTTCATCCCCCCTTCCCCGGGGAGTCCTCCTGAGTGCCCTTGCCCATCCCTGAGCTCAAGGCTTATAGAAACAGCACCCCCACTAACTGGGGAATGCTGAGGGACAAAAGGGACAATTGCTTCCTAAGCATCTGTTACACACTGGCTCCTGCCCATCTCAACCCCCATTTCCTACACCAGAAACCCTGAATTCTGGAAATGCAAATCAAGACAAGGTAACACCATTTTTACACTCAATCAGTCAGTGAAAACCAAGACGGCTGACCCCACCGAGCACTGGTGAGGGTGGGAGCTATGGAGACACTCATCTCCTGCTGCAGGAAGCATAAATGGCCCAACCAATTTGGAAAACACTTTGGCACATTTTCTAGGAAAGCTGAATATGAACATGCCCTATAGCCCAGCAATTCCGCTCCTAGCTGTGTGCCCCAGAGACACTCTGCACATTGCCTCAGGAGACAGGACAAGAAGGTTCACAGCAGCATTGTTTGTAAGAACCAAAAGGGGAACAAGCCACATAGAAGAATGATAAATACATGGCGGTAGGTTCAAATGGCAGAACGTTATGCACCAGTGAAAATGAATAAACTACGTCTACCATTATTTACAACAATATAGATGAAGCTTACGAATATGATGTTGAAGGGGGAAAAAAAGCAAATTCTAGAGGGCTGCATCCGGTTTCAGGTTCTTTTTACAAAGTTCAAAAACAGCCCAAACTGAACAATTTCCATATATTAAAATACTTGATTTTAAAAAAGCAAGGGAATGCTAACTAGATAATTAGGATAGTGGCTGTCTCAGAGAAAGAGGCCAAGGAATAAAGTGAGGGGAAGCTCATGGAAGATGTACACCATTGTTAGAGCACTAGTGCTCAGGTTGGGGAGTAGTGTTGTCATATTTGTAATACTATTATTATCACTAATGCTAAAAACATTAATCAATGACCAGGCCATGCCCAGATGAGCGAGCCCTGAGCCCCAGGGGTCAGGAGGAAGGCATTCCAGACCACGCTTATGAGCTGGGGACTTTGGGCAAGTCATTCCACCTCTCTGGTTCTCTCCCTTTTCTCAGCTATAAAATCAAATCTCTGCACCAGCTACAGGAATAAGACTAAGAACACATCACCGATATAAATTATGAGTAGCTAGCATTTCTTGAGAGCTTACTGTGTACTAGGCACGGTTCTAAATGCTTTGCATATATTAGCATATTTAATCCTCCTGCTGGCCCTAGAGGTAAATACCCTTGCTATCCTCACTTTATGGATAAGACTGAGGCCCGGGGAGATTAAGGAACTAGGCATAGGTGGAGCTGAGGTCTGAACCCAGGCATCTGGCTCCAGGGTCCACACTCAACAAGTTCACTACAAAGTGACATCAAAGGAACCAAGTACACGCGAGGAGGAGGTTGTTGTCAGCACGGCTCTCCTGGGCCCACAGCACCCAAGGATGTTCATTCATTTATACAATGCATAAACAAACGTCACTATCAAGAATGCCTCAAAACCATTTGGAAATGAACTTGCGTTACCACACTCTTTCTACTAAGAACCCTTCCAATTCTGGAATCCCCTGTTTTCTGTGTCTCTGCAACGTCTGCTACCACCTCAGGACCCACTCAGTCTCTCTCTCTTTCTGGAGGACCCCTGACTACTTCAACCTCCCCCAGACAAATCCCATCCTTTGCTGAGTGCCTGGGTGTGCTACTAAGGACACTGCCTGGGCACCCTTGACATCACTTAGCTCTGTCCATCCATACAGGCAGAGGACACTGTGTCCCCTCCAGGTGGTCCTTGTCACCAGCCAATAGCTGCTCCCCAGTGCCACCCAGTGTCTTCCCTATCCTGGGGGCCAAGCAGGGGAGCCCAGCGGGTGGGTACGTGATTGCCCAGGGTTGAACGTTCAAGGCAATCCATGGAAGCCCGAAGAGGGCCTAGTCCAGGGCTAAACAGACAGCTCAGCCACGATGTATAGAATACACACATGAATTAATTGGCTGGTACAATATTAGGTACAAACCAGTGCAGGTCTTCACTGTGGGTGCCTGGAGGAGGAGGATCAGTAACTTGGAGCAGTCAGGGAGGCTTCCCTGAGTAGAGGCGAGGAGAAGAGGGGAGGGCCTCTGGGTAGGGATGCTGGACCAAGATAGGTGATAGGGGGATAAGTAGAGGAACTGGTGGGAAGAGAACAGAGATCCATCAATGGGTAATCACTGGGAAGAGGAGGAGGAGACCCTGGGACTGGAAGGCACCATCCGTCCACAGAGTGCCACCCAGAGGACGGCAGAACCAAGAGACCCTGGCTAACAGGCTACGGCTCTGACTTTGAAATCACCACCGTCAACTGCCTCCCTTCCCTGGCCTTTCACTAGCCCCACAGGACCATCTGACACACTGCCTCGTGCCTCCACGGGAGCCTGCATAAATCACTGTAGTGCCTCGCTTCTCCACAGGAACGCACCCTTGGCCCCAGCTGTGATCCTCCAGCCATTTGCTCCGGTAGGCACCTGGAGACAGTACCAGATGAGCCATCCCTGGTACCAGGGATCCTGTCTCGCTTTGTGCTGAACAAAGACCCACACACAAGAGGATTTGGGGTCCTTTTGTTTTTTGTTTTGTTTTGTTTTGTTTTTCTGGTGTCTTTCTGAAATTCTGAGTTTTAGAAAACGGTATCTAGTAAAGGGCAACATGGGTGCTCAGAGGCAGGGGATGGAGCAGCTGACCACTAGAATCAAAGAGGACTACCGCAAGGGGCAGAATAGTCTCTCCACTTCCCTCCAGGCACACAGGGCCCTCTGCCCACAAGCCAAGATTCCTGGGCTTTGAGCACACCCCCATCCCCCCAAATTTGGGCCCTTGGATTGAGGACCTTCTCTAACTCCAGGCCCTGGGGAGCCCTGCAGCCTTGACCAAGCCCTACCCGAGGCCAATCTCACACTTAAATTGGCAGGGGGTGGGGGAGGGAACAGAGACAGCAAGCACATCACAGGGGGCCTGCCATCACCTTTGCTAAACCACCCCCCCCCACCCCGCTAGTAGGGGCGTCAGGTGCTGACAGGAGTCCCTACCTGAGTTCCAAGGAATTCTTGGCCTCTCCCCTCTGCCACTTTATCCTCTCTCTCCTGCCTCAGGCAATGGGGAGAAAGCAGGCAAGCTATCCCAGCAGACCAGGTCCCATGCAAGGACAAAGGGTCTCGGAACCGGTGACCCTCACTTCCCTCACCCACACTCCCTGCTGGATGTGGGGAAGCCCCAGGCGCTCTGCCTCCTGGGTGTCCTGGCTCATTGCTCCCTGGGCATGGGAGGTACCAGTGTTGGAGCTGTTGGCATAATGACCAGTGGGCTGAGCCCAGAGCCGTGGGCCAGGCTGGGCTGCGCACCCTCAGGCTGCCCAAGCCAAGCAAAGGAAGACTGATGGTGGGCTGGGCTGGCCCCGGGAAAGGGCTAGCCCAGATGGTACTGCCCCCCACCTCAGGGCCTCCTGCACTCCCAGGGCACCTCCCACATGCCCCTTCTCCCCCACCCTGAGCCCAGGACCTCCGAGAACAAAGGGGATGCCTCCAGCATAACCAGGGCTGAATGGGGCTGGGCTGGGACCCAGGTCAGGAACAGGGAGGGGACAGCCCACTGGGCCTGGCCCCACCCCTCCCCAAAGTGGAAGCCACCTGGAGGGACACATCTGGGCGGGGAGGCTCGGCCACCTCACAAGAGGGTGGGGAGGCAGAACAGGATGCTCCCTCCTCACCTCCCTTTTCTCAGCTGGTTCCCACCTCCCACCGGCTGCCTAAGAATGAAAAGTGGGGCAGGAGGAGGTGAGAAACCGGGGCTGAAGACAGACAAAGGGAGGCCCCTAAAGGGTTCCTGAGTCCTCCACAACCCCAACTCCCTCGCCTGCACTCTCCCACCCCCCAACTCCCCTTTCCTCCCTCTCCAGGGGCCAAAGCAGGAAAGGGGTTGCTCTTGTCAGGGGAGGGAGCTGGTGCCCAGGCTGAAGGCTGTGGAGAAAACTGGTCCCAGACTGGCATCCACCAGTGAGCCGCCGGTTCCCAGTGCTGGCCAGGGCTGCCTGGGGGTATCTGGGATCCGTGGAGAGGTGCAGCCACCCGCTGAGCAAGGGGCTTACCCTCCAGGATGAATAGTGCTCAGAACGGGAGGGGGCATGGGGCGGGGGGTGGGGGGCAAGCAGGACTGGGACCCTAGCGGGTCCGCCCTCCACAGCTCCGGCGTCCCAGCTAGCCAACATGGAATTTGGTGGGGTGGGAGGAACGGGAAAGGAAGAATCTTCATTTCTGAGGCTTGAGGAGGGTGCGACCCCAAAGGGAAATCTGGGTGGCGCTGGGGTGCCCCGCAGCCCCAGGAGGGCGCAGCCGGGCCAACGGGCCAACGGCGGCCCCCACGGGAGCTCGCCGCGGGGCTGCCCGTGCGGGGCTGCCGCTCGGGGCTGCCCGCTCGGGGCTGGGCCGCGGCCGCCGGGCTCACCTGCATCTCGGGCGCACCGTCCGTCCGCTCGGCTCGGTCACCAATCGCATGTCTCCCCCGCTGGGCTTCAGCCCCTGCCCAGCCCCCTCCTCCGTCTCCTCCTCCTCGTCCGACACCTCCGCCCGGCAGTCCGCGCGCCCTCGCGGGGCTGTCTGTCCGTCTGTCTGCCCCACGCGGGTGGGAGCCGAGCCGGGGCCGGGGCAAGGGCGCGGGAGTGGGGAGGCGGGAGGCCGCGGCCCCGGCAGGCGGAGGGGCGGGCGCGCTCAGGACGCGCGACGCGGACTCGGCGAGCCTGCTTCTGCGCCCCGAGCCGACCTGGAGCCGCCGCCGCCGCCTCTGCCGCTGGGGCCGGGGTCGAGGCCGGGCGCGCTCCGCAGTGGGGCCGGGGCCAGGGCTGAGGCCGGCAGGCAGCGGCCCCGCATGCTGCTCGGAGCCCCGCGACGGGAGAGGGGCCGGAGCGGCGCGGGTGGGGACTCCGCGCGCTCCGGGGCCGGGGCCGGGACCCGCCGCCGCTGCCGCCTGCGCTGTCGCCGGTCGCCCGCTCCGGCTCCCGCACCGGCTCCCGCCCGGGCTCCGCGCTCTGCCGCGGCGCGGGGAGGGAGCGCGAGGAGCGAGGAGCGAGCCGGGGAGGGAGGAGGGACCGAGGGAGGGAGGGAGGGAGCGAGGAGCGGCGGGAGCCGGGCGGGGGAGGAGAAGGCGCGGCCGCAAAACCAAGAAGGGGGGAGGTGGGGCGGGGGGCTCGTCTTCTTTCAGCGGAGGGGGCGGAGAGCGAGGAGCGCCCCAACCACTGCCCTGCACCGATGAGGCAGCGAAACTGTCAGAGGGGACGCTGGCGAGGGGCGCGCCAGGCTAGCGCCTGAGCCGGCGCCCCGGAGCGCCAGCCCCGCACCGGCCGCGCCCCTCCGAGTCCCGGGCTCTGGGCGAATCCCGGGCTAGGCCGACCCAGGGGAGTCCGGACTACGGTCCTCCCTGAGTGTGCACGCACCCTCTTGTGTGGCCACATGCGTGTGCATGTGAGCGCGTGAATGTATTCACACGTGTTAACCAGGGTCACTGCACACTGCCGTGTGGACGGACACACGCACGTGAACGGGCAAGGCTCCCCACCCAGCCAGGGTTGTTTAGAGGACGGCGTGGGAAGGGTCAGGCCCGGAGCCTCTGTCCTGTCCCTCGTCTCCAAATGTCCGCGAATCTCTGTAGGGCCCACACCCTGGCGGCCTTGGGGCCAGGCAGGCAGAGAGGGCAGCTCCGGGGGGACCGAGAGGAAGGCGCGCCAGCTCCACGGCTTTACCCCAAGCGGGGTCTTCACCGGCCCTTTGCAGCCCGGATCCCCGCCCAACCCGGCTTCCTGTCCAGCAGAGGGCAGCAGGTCGCTATGGCCGGCTCCGGCCACGGACACGGCACCCACACACCAGCAGAGGGCAGTGAAGAGCCTCAGTCTGGGTATGGCTGTCCCTCACTTTGATCCCAGTGATCCAGAGGATTCTGGGCTAGGGCCACACACTCAGATGGGCCTAGAGAAGGGGACCTCTCCTCAGAGAGCCAGATCCTCCTTGATCAGCAGATGCGGAGGATCAACTGTCTTGGCAGTCTGCAGAGTGGACTACCACCCTTAGGATCTCACCTCCTTCTACGTCCCCTCCATCTCCTTGAAGCCAGATGCCCTTTAACACTAAGTTAATTTGATTAGAATAACCATCAATGCTCACACCACCTGGCACATTCCACCCTTCTCCACTACTGAGAGTGCATCCCATTAGCACATTAGTGCCCCTGACACCGTGAGCCCACAGGGGTAGGGGTTCTGGCAGGCGGAGAAGGAAACTGAGGCTGGCGAAGAGGAGACTGGCCCAAGGCCTCTCAGTCTCTGAGACAAACCCCGGGATCCTGCTGCCAGTGTCCCCCTCCCCAGCAGAGCCTGCCTGACATTCATTGCAGATACCTGACTGGCATGGTGGGGTTCCCAGTCTCCCCTGACCCCCAACACCATCTCCCATTCTCCACTGTTCAGCCTCACACGCACAGCCCAAAGAGTTGCACAGACCTTCTGTTCCAGCTAAACAGATTCCGGGTACTTCTCAGTCTCACTGCCACACCACTGGTCTGGACAGTCCTGCCTGAAAAACCGTCCCGTGTCCATTCTTATCCTAGGCCTAGCTGGAGCCCCTCCTAGCAGGTGCGGATGCTGTGCGCTCTCCCTTCATCCTCCAACAAACCTTTGAGGAGGCGCTGTTGTTCCCCCGGGACGGAAAGAAGGAAGCCCAGGCTCAGAGAGATTACATGCCTTGCCCACGGTCACACAGCGAGTAGAGCCTGGAATGGGAATTTGAATCGCCTTCCAGGGCTGAGTAAACCAGTAGAGGGCAGGCTTGGCAGAGGGACTTACAGGTGGGCGGGGAAGAGGGGAGGCGGCACAGGTGTCCTCGTCTCTTTCAAGAGCCCGGCGCAGGCGGCTCCCTGGTCCCTCAACTCTCTGCTGCCTGGACCCCCTTCCCAGACTCCCAGCTCCCCCACCCCGGCTGCTGGTGAGTTACCCGTGAGCTCCCGCCCTCCCGCGCCGCCTCCTCCCACCAGCCCGACAGGAATAGACGCTCTCTAGCTGCTGCGTAAAGGCTTCGCCAGGCGCCCGGCGGGCGCGCAGACCCGCTGGGGGGCGGGGGCGGGGGCGGGGGCTATTCCTGGTGCGGCGACTGACGCAGGCACAGCGCGGCCACGGCATCTCCGCCCCCGACTCACCTGCTGCCAGCCTCAGTGATCTCGGAGGAGAAATGGGGGAGAGCCCACTGCCCCCACCCCCAAGCCCCAGATGCTGGCTAAGGAAGTCGGCATCCGGGGGTGGGGCCTTCTGGGGCCCACCATTCTCCCTCCGCGCCTTGAGGCAGCAGGGGTGACCAAAGAGCCTTGTCTGGAACTGCGCTGCAGCCCTATTTTCTCCATTATACACAGTATCCGGGCCATTCCCCCTTGCCTGTCTCTCCAAAAGAAATGACTCCCTCTCTTACTTCACCAGTGGAAACAATGGGGTGGGGGAGGAAATGGGGGAAGAACTTGGAGAAAAGGCCTTTTTGAGGGTCCAGCCTGGGCCTGGTGAGAGTGCAGGCTGCTGGCCTTGTCACTCAAAGACCCCATAGAAGGGTGGGAGGCCTGTCACTGGGTCCTCACCCAGTCAGATGTCTCTGCATGAGCTGTGGAACAGGCATCTCTCAGCTCCTGCTGGTGGGGTGGTCCCCAGCAGAGCCCTCTCAGGGATCCCAGGGCCATGGAGAGTGTGAAACATTGGAGTGGCCTGGCCCAGGGCTTAACTGACACAACCAGGGGATTATAGGCTGGAGCTACAGCTGAAGAATGTTCCCACACTTTCAAGCCTTAGTCCTTGCTGATCCACCTGCTTGGTGTGCCCTCTGCCTGGTTTCCACCCGAGCTTCAAGACCAAACTGAGACCATTCTCTTCTATTCCTGTCTCCCCTTCCCAAACTAAAATGGCCTTAGAAGCAAGGCCCCAGTCTCCTCTCTCTCTCTGTCCTCAGACTAGGAGCTCCCAAGAGCAGACCTCAACCTACCTGTCTCACGGGTGGGCACATAGCAGATCCTGGCTTCAGAGTGAAAATTCAGCAAGTCCCAATAGAGCAGGAGCTGATGGCCAGAAGAAGCCAGCCTGCAGTGGCCTGAGTGAGAACAGCAAAGCAGAGAAACTGGAGCGGGTCTGCCAGAGGACTCTGGAGGAGGGGACAGGGCCCTCGAACCTTTACTCAGTCCCTACTGTAAGCCAGGCTCTGAGCTATACTTGACATACTTTGCCCTTCAAGACTGGTATTGCTATCCCTACTGTACAGATGAAAAACTGAGGCTCTGGGGAGGGCTGGTATCTTGCCCAAGTTCACTGTATAAGAGGCAGAGCTGGGCTTTGAAGCTCAGTGTGTGTCTGATTCACAGTGCAAGTGCTGCGCTCCCCCCCCCCCCCGCCCTGGGCGGCTGAGGATGCAGGAAGAGGGGCCAGTCCCCCAGGGCCCAGGAAGGAATGGGTGGCACAGCCAGGCCTGCCTGTATGCCTGCTCCATGCTGGTCCTGCCCGCTTGCAGCCCAGCAGCCCGCGGGCTTTTACGATGATGAGTATTTCTGAGTCACTTGAAATTAATGACAGCTCTAAAATGGCTGGGACAGTGGAGTCATTGCTGAGACCTCTAATTAGCAAGAAAAACGGAGACCAGGGGCCGGGGGGGGGGGGGGGCGGGGGGGGGCTGGACAGGCAGCACAGGGCATGGAGCAGGGTTAGGGAGCAGGTTGGAGCCAGGATCTAGTGGGAGTTCCCTGTGGAGCTAGTGGACCCCATGTCCCAATGTATACCACAAATTTGATTCTGAGTGCTCTAAATAACTTGCTGTGTGACCTTGAGGGGCTGCCAATGCTCCCTGGATGAAAGCTGCCCCAGCTAGGCAATGAGGGGATGGTAGGGGTGGGGAGGTGGTGTCTCTGTGGCCCCACCTAGATAGTGGGGTGAATGGGATGCGGCCTCAAGAGGGGGCTCCTTCCAGGATTCTGAGTTCCTAGGAGACTGAAGCCCAGGAGCTGCGGGCACTGCAGGCCCCCAGGGGTAGCAGAAGCCCCACACTCACCTCTGGCTATGGCAGCCCTCTATGCTGGGGTTGCTGAGGCCACGGGTATAATGAAGTCAGAAAGACTCGGCTGGAGTGAAGTGGATCAGGACGTGGCAGAAAATCCATAGGTCAGGGCCCTGCACTGGTGCAGCTGTGGAGGGGGGCAGGAGATGGGGGGCATCTGAAGGGGCTGGCAGAGAAGTCCCTCTACGAGGGGGGCCTGGAGCTGTGGCCAGGGTTAGGACCTTCCTGCCCCCTCGGAAGCCCCTCCCTGAGCCAGATGCCAGGGTCCCAGTGAGGCATGTTATAGAGGGTCGGGCCCAGGTACCTGCAAAGGAAAAGACACTCATCCGGGTGCACCCCAGCTCCTGGCCTCCAAGTCCTGCATGGGGCAGCCAGCCCCAGGGAAGGGCACCGGGGCTCAGCTCAAAGGGACTCTGCACATAGCACATGCGGAGATGTGCTGATCATAATGGAGGGACACCCACTGTGGCCAAGGCTGAGGCCAAGACTCCAAGGGCAGAGGTGCAGAAAGCCACCATCACTTCCTTGGGGTATCCTCTTCCCTGGCAGCCCTCCACCAAGCATGTCTTGTCACTGATAGCTTTCTCAGACTCTCAACTCATTTCCTCCCACCTTTCCCCCTCTTCCCTTTCAATTCAGGGCTCTGTGTGGCCCCCTCCTTCCAGAAGCCTACTCTGAGCACCTCAGTCTCCTGCTCTGTATCTTGGGTACCTCTCTGGGCTTCAGTTTCCTCCTTTGGAAGAAGATAGAATATCAGTAGAACACATTTCATGGGGGATGGTGTGAAGATCTCATGACTTCATTCAGTACTTGATGCTGGGCCTGGCACACAGTGGGTGCTTGATAAGTGTAGACACAAAGTAGGTGCTTGATGAATGGTTATTATACTGTTATGGTTTCTCTCTGTTCCCTGGCCCCCCAGCCCCTCCTCTGTAAATACAGGGGTTGACCCTAAGGTTCCTTTCAGCGTTCGCACTAGGAGAAGCCTCGACCAAGTTCTTCGGCCTCTGAGAATCAGGAACACCCTCAAGGCAGGGATTGATCTTGTGTCTCCTCCAGTTTCTGCAGAGAGCCCAGAGCCCTGATTCCAGAGGGGCTGATGTGTGCAAATTAAACTCAACTGAAATCCACTAATCAGGAAGGACCAGTAGTTTCCCTTCCCAGAGGAGCGGGGGGTGCCAGGGCATGGGGACAGGGACACTCAAGTCCTCGACTCTCACTTCCCCTTATCTTGGGGCCTTGGTCACCCACGCCTCCACTGGAAATGTTCCAGCATCCGTGACATTCACTTATCTAGCAGCAATGTAGGTAGCAGCCTCCACTACTTGGAATCACACTGAGAACTGGGGGAAACCAAAAGGCTCCTGGAGGACCCAGGGCAGGAGCCCTGCAGAGACATAAAGCCTGGGGAATGGCCCTTACTCAGCCTGGCCACACAGCCCTGCTGGGTTGGGTGCCTGGTTGCTGCATCCATAAGAGCTGAGAAACAGGAAATTTGTCTGGGGCCAGTGAAGGGGCTCATCAGCCCTGCCCACCCCAAAGTCCCTCCTGATGTTCCTGACCTTGCAGTTAAAACACAAGAAGTGTGCACTCCATAAAAACAAAAAGATCCGCCCCTGAAAATTACAAAAACACCCAAATGATTAAATTGAGAACAAAAACAAAAAAGCAAATATAAAAAGCAGTTTGTAAAAAGAGACCACTCCCTGGCTCTTTGGGAATCTGGGCTCCAGGCTTGGCAGAGCAGCTTCTCCTGAGAGCCTGGGCTCGGCTGTCCCCATGGATCATGTCAGGGGGCACTTGAGCTAATGTGTGCAAACAGGCAGCACTATTAGCAAATCCATTCATTAAGCGCTTGTCTTGAGTTCCGTTGTGCAGCAGTCTTACTTATTAACTTAAGTCGGAACCTGTTATTAAGTCAAAGGCAGCGGGTAGCGGCTCAGAAGATGTCTAGCCTTAGAGCCGAGCAGTCCTGAGTTCCAGTTCTGGCTCTATCTCTAACCGCTGTGTGACCCTGAGAAAGTCACTTCACCTCTCTGAGCCTCAGTTGTCCTGTGATAGGCAGCTCCCTAAGATGACTCCCAATGGTCCCTACCTTCTGGCATCTCCCCTACTGCGTTCAATCCCCTCCCCTTGAGTGTGGGCTGGACTAATGGAGTCACTTCTAATGAAGAGAATCTGATAGGGTATCCCTTCTGAGATTAGGTTACGGAGAGACTAGCTTTCATCTTGGGTACCCTCTCTCCATCACTTGCTTATTTGCTATGACACATAGCATATGCCATATTATTAGCTGCCCTGTTGAGAAGCCCACATGGAAGGGAACTGATGTCTAACCAGCACCCCCACGAAGTCCTGAGACCTACCAATACCCATACGAGCAAACGTGGACCCAGACCCTGCTCAATTCAAGCCTTGAATGACTGATGCTCTGGCTAACACCTGGACTGCAGCCTTGTGAGAGACCTGGAGCCTCCAGCTAAGGCCTCCACCTGAGCCTCACTTGGATTCCTGACCCACAGACCTGTAAGATAATACAAATTTGTTGTTTTAAGCCACTAAGTTTCAGGGTGATTCATTATACAGCCACAGATAACTAACTCATACTCCATCCATGAGATGGGCAAAAGTGTCTTTCTCTCAATATGGCTGGGGGCATTGAGATAATGCAGGCAAAGTGCCTGTTGCTGGTCAGGGTGAGAAATGGCATAGCAAGTTGGCAGTTATCAAGTAAAGTTGAAAAGATGCACACTCTATAGTATATACCCTGGAGGAACATTCACGGAAGACAAGTACAGGAATGTTCACAAGTGTACACAGAGTTTGTACCAGTGGGGAACTGGAAACACCCTACATGCACATCACTAGAACGGTGTCTAATCATACAGTGGAATACTACGCAGCCCTGAAGATGGACACACTGGAGCTCCACACACCAGCTGGGTGATCTCACAAACACAAGGTCAAGAAAAAAAAAAGCCAAAGATATGTATAAGATGATACCACCTATATAAGGTTTAAAAGCAAGCCCCAAACATTTTAAGTTGTGTATAGATACCCATATATATAGGCAAAGTCTAAAAACATGCATAAAAATGACCTATACTGGTTCCAGGGGAGTGTTCCCACTGGAGAGAGAGGAAGGGGGAGTGGTAGAGGCAGGCCCACCCAGAACCCCACACTCTGAGGTGCTCACTGTGAGCAGGCTTGGTGGTCCTAAGCAACACATTTTATCCTCTCAACAGTCCCATGGGTCTATTCTATTATTCTCTCTTCTTATAGAGGAGGACCTTGAGGCACAGGGTCTCCAGGGAGACCTTCCCAGGCCTTCAAGTCCAGTGGGAGGCCAGGGCTTGGTTCCTCACTCTGCCATCCCCTTGGGGGAGGAGGCCACATTACCTCCCTGGCCCCCGTCTATTCTTCTGTAGCACAGGAGAGACTGGTCCTCTTCCCCCTTCCTGGGTGTGGATTGAGATGCTGGGAGTCTTGATTCATCAATCTGGAGTATTTACAGGGCCAAGCCTAGGGCCACACAAGGAGGTGTGGACAAGAGAAGGTGTGAATAAGAGGATTCAATTCAACACAATTCAGTTCAATTCATCGACTCATTTCCCAGACAGACAAGGGTTGAGGTTAAGGAGTATTGTTTGAGCACTTATGACACACTTGGCTTTGCATTTGGTACTTTTATAAATCATGTCGCATAAGCCTCAACCCCACCCAGCAAAGCAGGGACAGTTATTATCTCCATGTGCCCCCTTCCATGTCCAATGTGGCCAACGAACAAATGACCAGCAACTTCCCCAGGTCACACAGCAGAGCTGAGATTATCACAATTGGCTCTCCTTCCATCCTGACCTGCCCTCTGTTTGGTGCTGGGGGCAGAGATGGAGGGCCCAGGCTTTGCTGTCCTTCAGGGGATTCCAACCCGGCCGAGGAGGATCTGGAGGAGTTTCAAGGAGGAGGAGGTGTGTGGTGGGAGCAACCAAGATGGGTTTCCTGGAGTGGAAGGGGCAGGTGTTTCAGTGGGCTCACTGGTGGTGAGGGAGGCGGGGGATCCATCCATCCATCTACCCATCCATTCACTCCTTCACTCAACAAACATTCAAAATAGCTTTCTCTGTGCCCCCAAAGAGCCCACGGTCTAGCGTGCAAGACTTAATGCAGTGTGATGCAGGCGGAGAAGAGGAGAGTGTGGGGAGATGCACACACACAGGAGTCAGGATGGATCACTGGGAGGTGGTGGTGGCTGAGCTGAAATCCAGAGGCTAAGTAGGAGTCAACCAGCTGTACAGAGGGTGGGGGATGGTGTCCAAGCAGAGAGAATGGCAAGTGCAGAGGCCTGACCCCGGGATGGTGGGGATAGACAGCTGGTCCTCGGGAAGGCCAGAGCTGGCCCAGGTGGTTCCAGCTTCCCCAAGAGGGGGCATGGAGCTGAGGCTGCCACAGTCTGTCTCCCAGGTACAGTGCCTGCCTGCTGCATCCTCCAGCCAACTGGACCCCCGTGCTGGCTCAGCCCTGTTGGGCAGGCCGGGCCCTGCTCCAGAGGGACTAAGAGCAGGGGAGTTCGAACCATCACGATGCATGTAATTATGTGCAAAAATGAAGGCTAGCTCCTTAATAATTGATGGTGGGAGAGAGTAAACATCAGCAGAGGCACCCGGCTGCATCGCCCCGTCCCGTCTGGCTGGGACCCATGGCGGCCGCCTGGCCACTAATATGCCCATAAATTATTGAAGTTATAAAAAAGAAAGCAGGTGTCATGTCGCACCCATAAACAGCTTGTTAGCTAAGACTAACAAAGGGGCGGCTGGCCGCCAGGCAAGGCATGGGCTCCCCAACACCCTGCCTGCTTGCAGAGAGAGATGGATGAGGGTGGGTGAGGCGAGGGCCTGAGAGGCTGGCTGGCCCCGCTCGCCGCCCCCTCCCTCCTCCTGACCCCCTGGGGAGTCAGGTGGTACTGAGCAGATCCACTGACTCGAGGAGCCAGCACCGGACCCACGAGCTCTCCCTCACTGCGGTGTGCACGCAGACGCCGGACAAACCGGCATGGAGGGCGCTAGGGAGCCCAGAGAGCTCTGAGGCCAGGGCTGCGGAGAACCGGGGACTGGGCCCAGATACACGTGGTGCACATCCCAGGGAAGCCACTTGCTGCTTGTGACCTCGAGCAAGTCACCTACTCTCTCTGAATCGCTCTCCATTCATGCCACCTGGGGATAGTCGTGCCTACCTGGGAGATTAGGAGGAGGGTCCCAGGACAATTTGTGTGTGATGGGTGCATAGGGCACTCCCTTGTCCCCCCCAATCTCACAGGAGCTCCTAATTAGATCAGGCCTAATGAGGCTTCCCTCTGCTAGGCTCTCTTTCCGCTCCATTAAGGCCTGCGTCCAGGACATTAGTAGAAAGGGGGTGGGCGGGGGACTGAGAAGGAAGAAGGTGCCCAGCTGCCAGGGCTTGGCCCACCCCAGGATCCACCACACACAGGGCATCCCCACCCCCCAGGGAGCAGAGAAGGAAGATGGAGGCAGGGCTCCGGAGGCAGAGCTGCCAACAGAGAGAGGCTTCACCGGGCATGGGCAGGGAGACGAGGGGTGGATGGGAATGCTGGGATTTGGGATCCTCAGTGATGAAGAGCCTGGCACTCCACTCTCTCTCAGGCTGAGGGTCTTCAGTCTCTGGGATACTTCCTTCAGGGAAGTGGAACCAGGCAGCCAGATTTGGGCACTTGGGCACACCTGGTGTGCTCAGCTCTGCTGAAGGCCACACAGGGCGGGGGGGGGGGGGGGCAGTCCAGGCCTAGGAAGGCACCCCTCTCCCCAGCCTGGCCCTAAAGGGGCAGCCAGTTCACACATAACCTGCTGGAGGCCACACAGGGAGCAGGGCTGGGCACATCACCTGGGCTTTGGGTGGCCAGCAGGCTCCTCTCTCTAGTCCTGGACTGTCCCCCACCGGTACATTAGTTCTGGAAGTGGTTTCCCTCTCCCAGAGGAAAGAAGGGAATCCTGAAAGTTCTTGTCAGCCACACTCTGGGCTGGGCCTCTCCTCTGGGGGTCCTCTCTGCACCCCTTGTCTTATCTTGTGCAGCCTTGATCTGTCCCATGGCAGCCTGTTTTGCACATGGACGAAGAGGCCTCCTAGCTGTCAGAGGCCACACAAGCCAGTGCTGGAGCCTGGAGCCTCGGCCTCCTGCCTCGCCCCACATCAGTTGGACTCCGTCCCAGCAGGAGGTGGGGAGATTCTCACGCTCACGCTCACGCTCCATGCTCGGCGTTATGTTGTAACAACTGGGACAAGCGCTCTGACAGCCACTGTGGTGTGGCATTCCCAGGAGCTCTCTTCCTGCCCAACAATTCCTGGTCCTTGGCACCTGCCTGCCCATCACCTGCCCGCTGGGGTAGGGGCCTGCAGTAGCAGCCAGATGGCCTGGGCAGAGAGGGATGGAGGCATCTCAGAGGGCAGCTCTTGGGCCTGGGTGCTCACTCGGAGCCCTAAGGATACCTCCCTCCTCCGAGAGGGGACCTCGTTGGCCCAGGATTACATAGGTCATATGTGGGGGAAAACCCAACACGTCTGTCGGTTTTCCAAGACTGCACCAAACTGAATGGCTGCGGGGGTACGGGGGCGGGGGGAGCATGGAGAAGGTGCAGGGATAAGGCCACCAGCTGCTACAAAGACCCGAGCAGGAGGTGTACTTTTGGGGATGGACTGGTCAGGTCAGGCCACAGCCCCTTTTGGCCCCCAGAATTCAGCATCAGCCCCTCTCTGACCCCTTGAGGGTCTATCCCTTCCTGTCTCTGTCTCTCCCTCCATCTCTCCAGCTGACTTTCCTTCACTCAGAGGGTCAGGGGAGAGAAGGCAAGCTGCACCCCTGGACAGATAGCAGGTGGCCCTAACCAGGCCCCCTGGATGGTGCTGGAAGCTGAGAGGGAAGGGAGAGCAGGAAGGCTGCCTGCGCTGGACCAGGTGGGAGAGTAGGGCTGTCTGGGGGTTCAGGGGAGAACCACGAGGACAACCTCAAAGGCGGGAAGGGTCACATCTTGATAAGGACTGCCGGAACTATCAGCTGTGGTGAGGTCACACGGAAGTGTGAGAGGCTCGCGGGGGCGTGTAGAAGGGGGGTACGCAGGGAGGAAAGCCCAGGAGCCTCGGGTCCCCAGGGCTTCTGTGGGGCCTCTTCTGGCTGTGTGGCCTGCACTGTCTTTCCTGCCATTCTTGAGCGTGCCACCCTACCAGTCACAGTATAGGGACAGGGAGGGGAAGCACTGAAGGTGGCCCCCCCCAAGCGCCATGGTCTAGGGTTTGTACCCCGTGAGGAGCCACAGCACTGGCTCAGAAGCAGCAGCCTGAGGGGAAAATCTCAGGCAGGGACTTGGGAGACAGGGGTGTCTTTCCTGAGAGCCTGGTGCCACCTCCAGGCAGGATACCGGGATTTTGCCCTCCCTCTTCATCTCCCTCTAGTATGGGGCTGGGTGGGGAGATGATATCTGCAAACAGGGAAATGAGTGAATGTGATACATGGGAGAATCTTCTGGAATATGGACTCCTCTGGGCAGAGCACTTGGGCAAGCCCCTTCACCTGCTCCAAAGGGTCGTGAGGATTACTGAGATAATCCATTCAGAGCCCTGGGAATTGGGCCCCGAGTATGCTTTGCCCTCTAGAGGGCAAGCCGTTGTGACCATGAGTCTAGTAGGTAGAGTTGTGTCTGCTTTGTGTGTGTATCCAATTTTTGTGGTTGCTGTTGAAATATCACTGTGTTGTGCTGGAGATCTGTGCTGTGTGCATCACAGTTAAACATGATGTGTCACTCGGCTGTATGTGTCGGGGTTCGGTGTCTTGAGCAGGACTCTCTTCTGTGTTTCCCTCCATTCTCCAAGGCCCATCGGTCCAGACAGAAAACCCAGGGCCTCATTCAGGGCTTCCCAGCTGTGCTGGGGCAGCCACTGGGGTCTGTTGTGGGCACTGCCCTCCCTCTCTATCCCTTCTCTGCCCATGCTGTCCTAGCAGCCCAGGAGGTCAGGTTGGTGAGGTGGTACCCTGGTTCCTGGGGTCCCCAAGGCAGGCCTGAGCATCTATCTGCTCCTTCTGGGCCCGTCTGCTTGTGGCATTTCTGTTTCCTGGGAAATGAGGTTGACATTGCTACAACTGTGAATGACAGCAGGAGGGCAAGAGAGAAGCCAGCACATGCACTCTGAGGTGCCAGGAAATGGGCTCCAGAGCAGGGCTGAGCCAGGAGCAGGCCGAGACCTGGGCAACTTCTCACTGGCCGTTCCTGCAGCCGATGGACGCAGCACTGGCTCCCTCCATCCCTCTAGCAACACGTGCAGAAGGAGCTGCTGTGCCCATCTCACAGATGACAAAACGGAGGCTCAGAAAGGTGAGCTGACTCACCCTATTGCAGCCAAGAGCAGCAGCCAGGGCTGACCCAGGTGATGGTCCTAGAGGTTTGGGGTCAGATGGAGGGCCCTCCGGTGGGGTCCCCTCCATGGGGTAAGTGACATGAGGCTCAGGCTGGCCACCCGAGGTGGAGAGATCTGGAAGGCAGACAATAGGAGAGCCCCCACACTCTCAAACCAAAACACAGACATTCAGGCAGTGTGTTCACACCACCTGCTGGGGCGCGAAAACCAGCCATAAATACCTGCACTGTCGTGGTGGCTCATCAGACAAGTGGGGACAGAGGCCCAGTGTGCCCTCAGGAAATTTTCCAGTGACTCACAGACTTGACCTCCCTCTGCATACCCAGACACCCCTCCCCCACGCACACACCCCCGGAACTCACTTGTCCCGGAGCCTCTAGCCTCCCCACAAAGACAGCGGGGTGGAGAAGACCACCCACCCACTCCCCAAACCAGGGGGCTGAGGGGTCTGGTACGAAGGAGCCCTGGCCAGCCAGCTTGCAAAGACTTCACATAGCACAGCCCAGGAAGTCAGGGCCAGAGAGGGTCCCCGGGGCGCACAATGGGGTGGGTAGGATGGGCTGGGATGGAGGGCTGACCCTGAGGCCAGCTCCTCTTCACCAGCTCGTTCTGTCGTCAGCCCAACCAGCAGGCGGAAGAGCAGACCTCAATTCCACCAGGGCCGAGCTCTCTCTCCACTCTTGAACTTGGCAGGAATACGTTCACACTTAGTGAACATGCTGGAGGTTGGGGGGAGGGAGGCATGTCCCTGCACATATCATGGCTGAAGAGAAATGCCGGTCATGTCTGAAGTGTGGGAAGCATCCTATACAAATTCAGGCCCACTATGTTGGCCCTCCCACCCCCAGGCAGTCTGGCCCCTCACGCTTGCCGGGCTGCATGCCGGCACCCACTCTGTGCCCGCGCATGTCTTACTGGTCCCACTAGAAAGGTGGCTCCGGACCTACTTTAGAAAGCCTGGTGGCCCTTCCTTCAGCCAGAGGTTAGCCCGTGAACTAAAGTCTGAAGAGAAGCAAAGTGAAACCCCTTGCTGATAATTCTCCCCTCGTGGTGGACATTGACCAGCCTTCCTCAGGTGTGGAAGAAGAGACAGCCCAGGAAAGTAAGATCCCAAACGCCCCTCTGACACCTCTCCTGCCTAGGGGAGCCAGCGAAGGAGCCAGCGCTTGAGCAGGCCTCTGTTTCCCCATCTATAAACTGGGACAGCAGTGCCTAGCCGGCCTGCTTCATGCAGGGGCCAGCAGCAGGAGAGAGTGGTGAAGGGTCTTCTGCATGAGCCTGCTGGGGTGTGATAGGGCAGATTCCCACTGCAGAGGGGGCAAACACCTATGGCCCCCACAGTCAGCAAAGGCACTGACTGCTCCTGCATGTGCTCTAGCTGCATGTCAGGGAAGTGTGAGGGGGCCAGGCCTGCGGTCCCGAAGGAACTCCACCCAAATACAGCCCCCACCCCAGCCCACCACACACCAGCTTGCAGGAGGACCCGGGCGTGAAACAGAGGCGCCACCCACCCTGGGCACACATGCTGGCATACTCTGGTTCTGTCCCCAGTGCCCTGCTGTCATGGCAACCAAGAGAGCAGAGTCGGGGGCGTGGATGGGGAAGAAGGAGAGGGGTGAGGGGAATGGGCTGTGGCTCACGATTCCTCAAGAGGACTCAGCTCTCCTTCCCTCCTCTTTGTGCCCCAAATTTAGGTCACAAATCTATGAGCAGGTGGAGCAGGGCAGGAACCACCCCCAGGAGAGCCAGAGCGGAGGCCGGCCAGCCCTCTCTCCTGAGAGCAGATGCGGCAGAGTATAAACCTGCATGCGGGGCAAGATCTGAGGGCCAGCCCCTGGCCCAGACATCTCTCCATGCTGAGTCTACCATGATTACTCTCTCATCTCCTTCCACACAGCCTGAAGTTCCAGCAGGGAACATGTCCTCCATTGGGTCTCTGAGGCAGTTCTGTCCCCAAAATCCCCCCCCAAGAAGGGTGGGGACTTTGACAGCCTTAAGTGCCTGGCCTGGGATTAGCCGACCAGCCAGGGAGGGTGTGTTCCTCTAAACTTGGCCCTGAAGGGAGCCACAGACCCTGGAGAAAAATAAAAATGCCTAACACCTCCTAAGCATTTACTCTGTACCAGGCACCAGGGCCTTCCCATACTCTAGGCATGAACTGTTCCATACTCTCAATAGCAAAACGAGGAAAGCTCTGTTAGTGTCCCACTTCACAGATGAGGGAACAGAGGCACAGAGAGGCACAGTGACTCACCCAGGGTCACAGAGAAGTCAGTGGCAAAGCTGGGACTGGCACCCCAGGTACATTCTAGCTGAAGAGTGTGGAGGCATGGGGAGGGCCCCCGGCTGGTTGGGTGTATGGTTAGGGACTTAGAACTTATGTAGTCTAACCGCCTATTTTATAGGTGCTGATGCTAAAGCCAAGGGGCACTTTCCCTGGAGGCCTCCCTAGTGGGAGTCTAGGGATGGGCAAATGGCCTGCTGAGAACCCAAGGCCCCTGAAGGCTCTCAGACCAGGCCCTACAATGGTCCCCAGGCTGTCCTGCCCCTCGCAGAGGGCACTAGAAGGCCAGAGCTGAAAGGGATCCAGTCCATCTGCCAGAGCACAAGCCAGTGGAGAGGCAGGCCCAGCTAACAAGAGGGTCTGAACAAGGTGGGTAGTCATCAGAGCAGGAAGGGAGGGGAGATGAACCCTGGGGGGTGGGAACCCCAGGGGTCCCCCTGGAGCAGGCAGTCTTGCAGGAGTGGTAAAGTCCTGACATGCAGACAGGGGAACAGACCTTCTAGGAGGAAGGAACAGAAGGTATAAGGTGCAGAGGCTGGACAGAGTGGGATCCATACAAGGCCCATGGAGTGGCCACAGTTGTCCTGCATGGGGTCAGCATCAGTATATGCCAGAAGCCGAGTGGGAGCCTGGAAATTCCTCTCCAAAGTCTCCCTCCCCAGCACTGAGGCCAGTGTTTAACCTATGGCTGAGATGCCTCCTGTAAGGCCCGGGGGCCTGAGGTCCTCCCTGAGTTTGGGCCGGGAAGATTCACAAATGCACCCAGTGTTAACTCTCACAGGTGGCTTCTTTCATCGGCACTGCCTTTGAACCCAGGTTCTGGCGGGCATGCAGTGGCTGGTGGCTCAGAGCAGGCGCTGGGTCAGTGGCAGCCTTGCTGAACGCTCTAAGCCCAGGACAAGGCTGGTAAAACCTGGGGATCCTCTCTGCTGCCACGCCCCGTGCCTTCCTCTTCCCTGTCTGCTTTGCCCTTCCCTCCCGGCGCTCCGCCCTTCTTGCCTTGTGTTTTCCTATCATTGTTCCTTGATTTTATTTTCAGCCTTCAGCGCTTTTCCTGAAAGGGAACAGCTGGGCTGCTGGAGTCACAGAGGAAATATTTTTTTGACTACTTTGCAGATTCCCCTTCTCTATAAAAACTGACACCACCATTGCTAACTGATGGACAGACAGCGATTTATTTCCTTGCTCCCTTCTTCCCTCCCTCTCTCTGTTCTAGGATCTCTAGGAAAGACAGGGCCAATGGACGCAGATGGGGAGAGGGGATGGGAAGCTGGGAGGACTTTGGTATCAGGTGGCAGCTGGGGCCCCCGGTAGCATCATTAACCCCATTTTACAGGTGAGGAGACTGAGCCCCAAGATCACCCAGACATAGTAATTACAATATTAACATTAGCCATCAAGCTAGCATTTAAGGAGTGCTTGCTGTGTGCCAGGCACTGTTCCAGACACTTCACATGCAAGCAACCTTCGGAAGCAGATACATCACTGGCCCTGTTTTATAGAGGGGAAAACTGAGGCTCACAGATGGGCAGTGACTAGCGCCAGGCCACACACCTGGGCCAGGAGACTGGTGTGTGGAATGCCGCCCACGCAACCATGGATGTGGCCATTCTGCCAGACGCCCCCTTCCCCCCACTCCAGCTGGCTGGAAAATGGGAGAACCAAGACTTGAACCCGCGTTTGCCTCCATTCTCATTCCAAGGCTGGGTTCTACTCCCAAGTTGATCGCTGTTGCAGAGAGAACATTAAATAGCAATTCTAATCATAGGATGACCTGGCCTGATCCTGACCCTGACCTTGATTGCTGAGGCCAAGGGGTACAGAGCTCCTCGCCCCTGGGCTTTGCTGTCAAGAGACAATCACGGGAAGGCCAATTTGATGTCTACACGGCGTGTAAGCACAAGCACAGCATGTGCACGGATGTGACAGAAGACCCGAGGCTCTCAGCGACAGCCACGGAGGACAGAAGTGAGGGGGAAGAGGAGAAAGTGAGATTTCAGGATAATCTTCAAAGTGAAAAAAAATTATTACGTGTCAAAAGGAGTCAGGAGGCTTAAATGGCTCCCAGGTGGGACACAGAATAAAACAGTCTTGGCTGTTATTTTCCTATGGTCTCCACACAGGGAAACCGGGCAAGGGTCGCCATAGCAACCTGGGCATCCAGCAGGGGGCGGCGAGCCTTGCAGCTCTGTCTGAGTGGAGCAGGGCCAGTCGTTGCCGCAGGCCCCACAGGGTCTTGTCCTGGGCCACCAGGTACTCCTGCCCTTAGGTGCCATCACGACGGGGACAGGACAGACCGGAGTTGCCCGGTGGTGGGGCAGGACAGGTGGGGCAGGCCAAGTGGGGCCTGGCAGCCGCAGCTGAACATGGAGATGTCTCAGAACCGGGCTGGGGTGAGGGCAAGGGCTGGGGGGTTGTCGGAAGCAGCAAGCGAGTCCCGCAGGGTGGGCCCGGAGGGCAGAGGCCACGCATGGTCACACTGACAGCCGGGTGAGGACTGCGGGGGGCGGGGCAAGCGGTAGGAGGGTCTGGGTGCTGGCGTGGACCAGGCACGGTGCAGAAGCTGGAGGCTCTCCCCTGCTGCCCCGAGTCTGTGTTAATGGAGGGCAAGGAGACATCCTAGAGGCTGAGTCTAGAGTGAATCTGGCCTCCCTGGGAGGCTTCAAAGGCAGGGGTCAGGCAGGAGAGGACTGTGGAGAAGGAAAATACCACCTGGAAAAAAGTAGCTGTGGCCGACTCATGCATCTGGGTCCACACACGGAGGCCACTTTTGATGGAAAACTGAACTGGGGGGAAGAGAGAGTCCTCCATTTGTGGAAAGAGAGCTGAGAGCTCACACCCTCTTTCACGGTGTAACCCTAGTACCTGACACTCGAGACAAGACTTTTTGAATAAATGAATGGATGACAGAAGGCTGAATGAAGTGTTTAGAAAGCTACACAGAAGCTCTAAGGAGACACCTTCCCTCTGATCATGTGCAGGCTGGTATTCAAAGAGCTGCACCGCTAAAGAAACCAAACCCACCAGAGAGTCTGCCTGGCTCGGTTGGTAGAACATGCGACTCTTGATCTCGGGGTCGTGGGTTCGAGCCCCACGTTGGGTGTAGAGATGACTAAAAAATATAAACTTAAAAAAAAAAAGAAAAAGAAACCAAACTGACCTAAAAAATGCAAATGGGGAAGTGGCTGGACCTAGAAGCCAGAGCTATCTTCACGCCACGGGGACCCGAGGCACGCCCAGAGCTCCCGGCAACCCCTATCCGGAAAATGTGCTAACAGTTCCTTCTTAAGGCCAAATGATCAAAGCCCAGATTTGTATCAGGTGGTGACTGGTAACAGTCAATTTCTACCAAGAACGCAGCACATCGGACCTCGGGGTTTAGATCTAAGTCGTGCTCGGACTCAACAAGCAACGATTCTGGAGCCCGCGGGCCCCCCCCCTTGAAGCTGCACTCTCTCAACAGCTTCAGATGCAGAACAAGTACGGACAAACTCGAGGGCCCCGATGCGTGAGCAACGGCAGCAAGAGGATCTACAGACTGGGGGGCAGGGTCCTGGCCGGCCCCGTGCCCGTGAACTGCCAACTCTTACTTCCCAGGGAAAGAGGCCCTGCAGGAATGTGGGGGTGTGGGGTCTTTGGGTCTCGGGGAGCCTGGGTGGAAGGCTGAGCAAGGGTGGCCTTGGGAAAGGTCTCAAGCTCGAGAAGTCGGGGAAAGCCACAGAGCGGGAAACTGAGCGTTGTTTCCCATCTGGGCCAGAACCCTGCTCCATCTATTTTTGAAAGAAGAACTCCCCTTGATGAAGGCCCATGGGACTCCTGAAAAGCAGGCACGTGGAGTCAGACGGTGTGAGCGGATGTCATGCATCCACCAGCTTTGGGCAAATCTTGCCTTCTCTGTGAATCAGGGAATCAGTGGGACAGAGCCGCCCTCCCAGGGCCATTGTGAGGATCCAATAAGACGACGGTATCCTAACGGTAAAGTGCCAAAAAGAGTTACTACTGTTCTTCTTGCTGTTATTGATTCACTGGGGAGAGAGGGCCCTTCCCACACTCCCTGGGGGCGGGGGCTCAGAAGCCTCTCTGGACCTTCCAGCAACATGATTTCTCCGTACTATGAAATCCTGGCTGACAGCTCTTCTGTCCTCCTGAACAATCCCAACATCTCTTGCCTGCGTCTGCAGCTGGAGAACAAGTGTGTGTGTGTGTGTGTGTGTGTGTGTGTGTTGCTACTAGAACATGGAAATCACACTTCCCCATGTCAATATATCCTCCAGGTCACGTCTGTACTCATACCCACTCCAGACACACCCCGCCACCAAGCCTCTGCTCCTGCTGTTCTCCACCCGCAACCTGCTCCCCATCCTGGCCCAGTTTTGTGGTTCAGGATCTAGCTCCAATTCCTCCTTCACCAGGGAGTCCTCCTGGATTTCTCCAGCTCAGTGGTAGTCAATGGTGGACCAAAGGGGAGAAGGTGGGAAGTGGGGTTCAACCTACAGCCTGTCTGTTTTGTGCCATGGCTAGCGACCATTGAGCCTCCTTGGAGGGAGTGTGCCTCGTCACACTCCCTGGTCTTTGCCTGGTACCTGTCCATCTCCCCTGACTATGAGCTACAGCAGGGGAGGGCGGGGTCTAACAGGCCCACTGAGTGGAGAGCGAGGGACAGTAGATGCATAAGGCCCTCTCTCCCACACTAGCCACCTTGCTTTGGGAAGGGGGAATACTGGCTGGTAAAGAAGCTCTCAGAACCCTTCTGTTAGGGTTGGGGAACCCAGGCCAATCTCTTAGTGGGGGGAGACTGAAAGCCAAAGAGGGGAAGGGACTTGCCCAAGGACACACAGCCTTGTGTGGCTGTGGACTCAAGTGCTCCAAGTCCTAAGTCACTGTCCCTGCCCGCTGTCCCTTACCCTTTCTACCTCCCCAGACCTTGCTCACTCATCTTGGGTTCGTTCATCTTGGACTCTAGGGCAGACTTGCAGTTTCCAGCCAGGGAGGATGGCATCTTCCAGAGGGATGAGGTAAGGTGCTGAGTGAGAGGCGGGGTCCCAGCCTGATGGGCCACCCAGACCACCCCGGGCCCTCTTGGTGTAGAACAGAACATTTGTTGAACAGAATTGAATTTACTGTTCGATTGCAGGAGATGTAATTTGATCTGGGTCTTATGAAGCCCTTAATAAAGTCAAGGTATTACTGGTATCTGCTGCTTTTTTTCATTTGTTAAAAGCAGCGCTGGGGTGGGGGGAGCTCAGCTGGGGGTGAGGGAGTCTGTCCATCCTGGCTCTGCTGCATCATGCCGTGTACCCCTGGGAAAGACACCACTCCTCTCTGTCCCACAAGCAAAGGTCTTCAACCGCGAGGTGGGGTTCCCTTTCCCCTTGGAGGTTGGGCACGGCCACGTGACTTGCTTTGGCCAATGAACTGTTGGTGAAAGTGACCCGCATCACTTATAAGAGGGAGCTTTAAGAGCCAGTAGCCTTGGCCAGGCCTCTTCTTGCTGCCACGGAATTTGGGGTGGACAGATTGAGAGGTGGCAGCTCCTTCAGCCTGCAGTCCGGAGTGACAATGAAGAACAGACCAACCCTCTCCCCAATGGTCATCAGGGCAAAAAATGCACCAAAGTGGTTTTAAATCTCTGAGACTTTAAAGGTTATTATTACAGCAAAACCCACTCAGTCTAATACGATGCCACTCCATTCCCTGTTTTCCGGATGAGGAAAAGGGGACTCAGAGGGGGTCACTTAACCTGCTGGGGAACCAGAGTGAATTAGTAGCAAAGTTCAGAATCAGTCTCAAGATGCCTGATGCCAAGACTGTGCTCTTCCTAAGCTGGGGTCCCGGGGCTGCCCCAGGCCGGCTAGGTATGGTCAGACTCCAGCCAGTAGGGACTGGGGTCTGCGGCTTAGCATCCACTCCTCTTCATTTTCCTGTCTTTGCCGAGTGCAGCGTCCCACCGGGGAGGCCAGACTGGGGCCTTGGTCTGGGAGGGCAGGAGGAAAGGGGCCGAGAGGGGTCATGGATAGGGTTCCAGAGCTAGGCAGACCTGGGCTTTAATTCTGGCACTGCTGCCCTTGGTGGGCGAGGTGGGGCAAGTTACTCTCCTTCCCTGAGCCTTGGTCTTCTCAGGTGTCAAGTGGGAATAATGCTACTTCCCCAGTTATCAGAAGAATGACACGAGATGTAAAGACCTTGGCACCTAGGAGGGCTTGACGCTTGGGCTCCATTATCGCTGGGGGCAGTGCCCAGAGCTGAGATGGCCCCACTGCCCCCCCCCAACCGGCATCCCCCCCAACAGGAATAAAGCCAGACTTCCCTCCTGTTTTCTCTAGACACAGCCCAAAGGTAGCTTGCCCCTCATCTCCTGGGGCCCTACTCAGCCCCTGGAAGAGGGAAGGATAACAGTCTATACCCCCATTTATGGTCGGGAAAGGACAGTACAGAGAGTAGGGGCTTGGCCAGGGTCACACATCAGGAAGTCCTGGTGGAGCCGCTATGCAGTGCTGATTTTACTCAGTAGCCTCGTTTTCCAAGGATCTGGAGGGGACTTCCCCAGAAGGCAGGCTGGCTGCCCCAGACATGACCGGCAAGGCTTCCAGGAAAAAGAGCCGGGGGAGAGCTAGAGTTCAGCTGAGGTGGTGGTTCTGCTTTAGAGCTGCCCACGTGGCCCAGGGCTGCCTGGAGCCCCGTTCTGCCCCTGGACCCCCAGCCCCCTAGTTATCACCCACTCTTCTTCCCTGTCAGGACAGCTCCTCTCTACAGTGTCACTTCCCCAGAACATGGCCATGCTGGGTCCCACCAGCACACCTGTGCTCAGGGTGGGCGCCCGTCCACGGTGGTGAGCACTGCAGGAAACCTGCAGGTAGGTGCCATCATCCCATTTTACAGAACGAGGAAGTGGAGGCTTGAGGAGGCTCATTTGCCAGAGGTGCCACAGGTATGAAGAGACGGGGCCAGATTCACACCCAGATCTGTCTGCCCCCAGAGCCTGTATTCTTAGCACATCCACCCCCCCCATCCCTTACCAGATGGATGGGTGGAAACAGCCTTCTCCTTTCAGCGCCCTGCATCCCTCAAGCCCCACCCCTGCACGATTCCCAGTTCTCCAGGCAGGCTTCCACGTGTGGAATCCCACCGCCGAGCTACTAAAGCCCAAGGAGTCTCTGGTGCACTCCGGTTAGAACATTTGCCTGCCCCTGACCTCCTCTGCCCCAGTGTCGCTACCCACAGAGTGGGCACTCAGGGGACAGAGATGAGGATAGGAACCTGGAAAGGGGCCAACGAGTTGGCTTGAAACCTCAGGCAGGGTACAGGGCTGTGTGATGAAAGGAAAAGGTTTACCAAAGGCCTGGGCAAGGGGTCAGAGGGGACACCAGACTCCGCTTTGGCCCTGGGCTCAGCTCTGGGGAACATAGGCCCCCGATCAACCCCCAAGAGCTCCAGAGAGCCCCCATCACTCCCTCTGCCTCACTCCATCTCTCTCCCTCCTTGTCTTTTCCACCCCCTTCCCCTGCCCTTTTTCCCTTCCTAAAAAACACAGAGAAATGGGATTCAGAAGCCTACACCGCCTGCAAAGTATGGTTCAGCTTCCCCAAAAGAGGAAATGCCAGCGTGCGGGTTCTCATGGCAACCCCAGCTCCTCCCCCTGCACCCAGCCCGCGCCCATATGGTGAGCTTCAAATGGCACTGACTCAGCTGGGCCCTGGGGTCCAGGGCTGGGCCGCAAAGGGGTGATGCTGGCTGACCTGGCTGTTGGCTGCCCTGGCCAGAGCCCACCGTCCGAGGCAAATGAGCCCGTCGCCTGTGGGGGCTCTTGTGGTGGGGGGCGGCTAGCTGCCTCCCCAAGCAGCAGAGAGGGGGGTGCAATACTCAGGAGCTGCCTGAGCCCTGACCGGGGGGGGGGGGGGGGGGGGGGGTTGTGGTGGGGCGGGCGGGGGTGTGGCCCCGCCTTGGGGGGGGGGGGGGGAACCGGGGCCACGGGACAGGCGATGACAGCCCCCTCTGCCTCCTGTTCCCTCTGCCTTTGCTCCCTGACACAGACCCTGGACTTTGGGAGTCCGTGTTAGGTGCACAGGGATGCAGGGTACAGGATGGAGCCGGGCGGCTTTCTTTGCCCCTGGCAGTGGCACACCGGCTATCTGCCCCACATCACTGCAAGCCACAGCACCGGGGTCCCGCAGCCCGGGCCTCGGAGCTGTGGAGGGAGGAAGTGCGGCTCGGGCCCCTGCCACGACAGAGCCACCCAGGGCCCTGCCCCTTCGTACTCCTGGCAGTTCCCAGTGCCCAGGGCAGCTCCTACCAGTCTGCCATGGGCACTCCTGCTTTTCCAGGCCACGTGACTAATAAAATGGAAGCCAGTGCCAGGTAGGCTTGGGGACAGCAGGGCTGGCGGCTGAGAAGCACATCTTCTAGGCCCTGGCCCGCACCCTGCTTCCTTTTCCATAGACACGCACCGCAGGGCAGTGGAGAGACGTCTAGGTCCCTGGTACCACTTCCTGGCTCCTCCTCCCTCCATCCGTCTCCCAGGAGCAGCTGCTCCAGACCTGAGCCAGCCCCCCCCCCATCACCTGAAGAGCACCACCCTGGGTGGGCTGGGCGGAGTGGGGATTAGGTTGTGAGGAACCCAAGCCCCAAACCTGAGAGGAGTGAAGGTTGGGACTTACTGAGTCTGGCGTCAGGAATGTGGTTCTCTCTGCCACCTTGGGGCCATTATCCCTGGATGCTCTGAATCCCAAATGTCCCTCTTTTCATTCCTCCAGTATTCTTCCCACTTCTAATGCCTCTCCCCAGACATCTCTATGAGTGTCAGAGTCATGGAACCCCAAAGGGGATGGACCTGATCCCTTAGGAACATGTGGGGGGGGGGGAGGCCCAGAGAGGGTCAGGAACGGCACAAGGTCACACAGCAAGTCTGGGGTCAAGCTTAGGCCCCAAAATAGGTCCCCTGCCTCCCTTCCCCAGGGTCATCTTGGAGTCTCAAGCTGCCTCCTCTGATTCTCTCTTCCCCTCAGCTGACAGGAAGGATGGATGGATGGATAGACGGATGGATAGATGGATGGATGTGGGTGGGGGGAGCAGGGATTCAGGAACAGATGGGCTTTGAGGCTCCGCCGCGGGGGCCTGGGGGAGGGGGAGGAGGCCCGGAGAAACTGGAGCTGTTACAAAGTTGCGAGTTAAAACATTCTCACACTCCCGCCTCCTTTACTGTTCTGATGCACCAAGACGTGACAAAAATGTGTCAGATTTTTAAAAAACCACACACATACACAAATGCCAGTCCCCGTCTCTGCCGCCCGCCCAAGCTTAGGCCATCTGTTTCCCAGGGGTGGGAGGGGGGAGTGGGGCTTGGCAGTCGGGGCCATCACTCTGGACACCCCCAACCCTGGATCTGGACCAACAGCCTGGCCCAGAAATGGCCCTCAGGTGATGGTGTGACATCTAGGAAGGTGACGGCTGCGACGCTCAGCTGTCTCCCAGCCCCACTGCCCCACCCTGCTGCCGGGCCACCACCAGTTCTGCCAACCCAGGGGCCCAGCACATCTCAGCCCCTCCCTGAGACACCCAGAGCCCACCCTCCTGCTACATAAAGGAAACTCAGGCCAGAGAGAAAAGACACTTGCTCAGGTCCAAGTGCATGCCCCTCACTCATTCATTCAACAAACCAAACGAGCAAGCCCTGGTGCCAGCATTCTTCTGGGCATGAGGGGTTTAGCTCTAGACAGACATGCAGGACCTGCTCTGCTCTCCGGCAGCTCAAGGCCAGTGGCAGGGACAGCTGATCAGTGAGGAAAAGCACCTGCACAAGCTGGTCTTCCAGCAGAGGAGTGGTGAGGAAAAGAAAACAGGCAGGCTTGGCAGCAGGGGCTGGGGGTAAATTAGGGTGACCAATCACTCTGATGTGTCTGGGACTGTCCTGGTTTCAGCATTACAAGTTTTCTGGAAAAGCCCTAGTCCCAGGCAAACCAGGATGTCACCTGATGGCTACTTTAAGTTGGTCACACTTGAGCTGAGGCCCAAACAGGGGGACTCGACTCGAGGGTCTGGGACCCTGAGAGAGGGGGTGGGTTCTGGGGGGAGTCAGAAGCAGATCACATAGGGCCTGCTGAGCCCTGGAAGGGAGTGAGGGGGTTATCTGATCACAGAGTCAAACTTTACTGTGGTCAGAGAGTCAAATCAGGGAGCAGCTTGTACAGAATTAGAAGAAAATTCACCAAGGCTGGAGGCCTGGGACAACGTCAGAGGCCTGGGTGCCTGAAGCTGGTGGGGACTAGATATTGCCAGGTCTCTGAAGCTTCCTGGGGGAGTGGGGACTTTAGGCCAAGGGCATCAGGGAGCCACTGAAGGGTGTAAGCAGGGGCTTGATATGGTCAAGCAAGGAAGAATTGCAAGTTAGAAACTCTAAGGCCCCAGGCCAGTCATGGCTCCGTGGAGGGCTCCTTCTTGTCACCCCCAGAACACCATCCACCACTGTCCTCACCCCCAAATGTGGAAAGGCTGATCATCCTTCCAGGGCCAGCCCAAATGCCACTTCCTCTGAGAAGTCTTCCCTGACTTGCTGAGAGGCAGGTATAATCACGCCCTACTCTGGGCTCCTCCACCCTGAGGACCCCCAAGGATGGGTTTTATGGGAGCCCTCATCACAGTGGCCACACTGTCAGCTCCCACACTTTGTCACACTGCCATCTGACCTCGATCCACATCCTGGGTGTGGAAACGGAGACTCAGAGAAGGGAAGTGGTTTGCTTGAGACCACACAGCACTTGGTGGTTGAGATCAGTTCAGAACAATGTTACTTCTGAGTTCAGAGTCCCTGGGGCCCTGCCCTCAGGAGTGTGGGGTGAGAGAAGCAGGGAATGGCCAGCCACCTTCCCATGGAGGGACGGATGGCTGGTCACCATCAGGGTAGGCTGCATGGGATGCGCGGTGGGGCGTGGCAGCTGGCCGTATGGGCAAAGCAGGCCATGCTGGGAGATTTGCAATGGAAGTCTCCCAGATCAATTACTGAATTTCCAGGCAGCCTGACCCTGAACACTGGAAGGCAGGAGAGGCTGAGGGGGGGTGGTAGGCGGCCAATCTAGGAGCAGCCACTCAGCCTCCTCTGACAGGGGATGCCCGGAGGATCCAGGAGACAGCGTGGTGGAGATGCAAAGGGCCGGGGCCAGAAATGCTACCACTACCTCACATTCATTTGTTTGAAATGGTGAGTGTCCCTGTTAGGGTGCGATAAGCCTTCCACACCCCTCCCTTCAGAAGGAGTTCATTAGGCCATCCTTCTGGGTCAGAAGATTCAGCACAGTTATTTCTCTTTGAGCCTCGGTCTCCCCACCTGCAAAATGGGGATCCTTGTCCCAGCTCCACTCACCTTGTAGGGTTTATTTGAGGCTCACATTAAATCACACTTATAGATGGGCTCTGGGGCATGTCCAGCCTGGAGCAGAGTCAACAGTATGGTCAGAAGGCCAGGCGGCTATTTAGCCACAGGAGACTAGGAGGGGTTCAGAGACCATGGAGCACATTGCCTTTGACTCCTCAGGGGTCTGTATGATGACCCTTAACACCAAGGGACTTTTTAAAGGGTGCTCAGAGATTGGGGGCAGCGGGGAGGTGCAGGCTGCCTAGCCTGGGATGCCACCCTCCCAGGCATCACATGGGAGAACTGTGAGCCCCAGGGAGAAGCAGAGCCTCCCCTGCCTTCCCAAGGTGACCTCAAGCAAATGCCTGACATGGTTTGCAGTGCAAACAACTGGACTCTTCTATAGCAAGTGGGAGCTGGGATGGAGGTGTGCAGGAGTAAGAGGTCTGTCTCCTGCTTCCTCATTCTCCTCCTGCCCCTCAACGTTCTTTCCTTATCTTCCTACCAATTAGAAATTCATCTGGGTTAGTGGATCAATTAAATGATTTAATACATGTACAGTGTTAACAACAGTACCTGACACAGTAAAAACTCAGTTAGAGATTTATTACTGTTATTATCAGTATTATTGCTATAATGCTCCTCTGTTCAAATCCAAATACCACAGGTAGGATAAATTGCTATCAGTCACTCCCACCTTAGTATGAATTAGTTAAAAAGCCACCTTGCTTCCCTGCTTAACCTGATCTAAGGTCAGCTTCTCTCTGGATGAGGGCAAATATGAAGCTTGTTGGGGGGGGTGGTACATGGAGCAAGGTCCAGGTTTCAGGGTGAACCCTAGGTCTTCCTAGCCTGGGTGAATAAGGTGGAGAGGGAGTAGAGAAAAGCCTTCAAGGACTTGAGAGTCTGACCCTAGTTCTCAACCAAACTACATGTCTGGTTTGGCAGCAGGGAAATCCACAGGGGCAGGGATACAACACTTACTTGGAGCACAAACCCCTTCCCAAGACAGGCAGGAGGGAGGAAGGAAGGGCTCTGAGCCGTACCTGAGCCTGGCTGCCTGCTCACCACAGCGCTGGGCACTGCGGGGAGACTGGGGAGACAGGAATGGGCCTGGGGGGTGATTACGGGCAAACAGAGTAGAAAATGAAGCCCTTCAGATGGCAAATGAGGTTTAGCAAAAATGAGATGGGCAGAGGCTGTGATGAGGACGGCAACGCTAGGCAAAGGTGAGCTGATTCTCAAATAGGCCTCTGTGGGAAGGTTGCTGTGGGTCACTTTCACCCCTCGCCCTCAGGAGCTGGCCAGGCTGCAGGGCCCAGTGGCCAAGCCCCGAGACCCACTCAGAACCAAGAAGACAGGAACAGAGGAGAGGTCGGTGTGGGCTTTGGATTGACAAGATCCCACAAGAGTTAAAGCATGAGGGACTGTGGTCACACTTACAGAAGAAATTCTTGGCGAGCACAGGGAACAAATTGGGAAGTCTGGAGTCCTAAAGACAAGTGTCTATCCCTCCCAGTTCTGCCTTAAGGCAGTGAGCAAAGCCTTGCTAAGAGTGTTCAGTTGTGGGAGACCCCCTTACCAGGAGCAGGTCTGTGTCCCCTTTGGGCAGGCACTGTCCCTCCCTATCCATATGCCCTGGTAAGGCCTCACTTTGGGCCTCAGCCTGTGTATCTATGAAATGGGGATAATGGCACCTACTTTTCCAGGCCATGTGAGACTCCAAATGGGATCCAGTGCAAGTCGCAGTCCATCCTCAGCTAGGCCACCATTGCTGAGGGCAGGGCTGAGACAAGCCCTTGTCTGGCCAACGGCTTAGACAACATTTGCTGGGTGAACAGCTGGTCACATGCCTCACACCATCCTAGATCTTGCATCCTATTTTCCTGCCTTCCCCACCCTCTGCTCCTTTTTCCCTTCAGCCCTTCCCGGAGGGACCGAGCAAGCTGGGGTCCTCACCACACAAAGGCAGAGGCCAGCCCTCTACATTTACTAGGCCTCAGTTTCCCTGTCCGCACAATAGTTGTGCTGAACCAGAGGGTCATACAGACCCTCCAAGGGCCAATGCTGGGGAGATTATCTCAGATTCTGCCGCAATCTTCCTGGGCCATCCCTGCCCAGGACACTGCCCACACCATACCCTGCCCTGCTCCCTTTCCAGTTTGGGATCCGGCATGGCCCTCTGAATGGAGGCAAGAGGAGGTGGGGGCTGAGGCAGGAACCACTTCTGGCACAATAACTGATAACCGGGCTGACAGTCCGAATTACACCTTTTCCAGTTCCTGACCCTATTGCTCAGGGAGGACGCACATATGTTTGTCTGTGCCCCTAGCCTTCGGAGTCCTGGGGGCTCCATGAATGCCCTGAGTGAGTCAGGCTAGCAGAGGGATGACGTGCTGGCAGCCCGGATGCCCCTGGCCAGAGCCGGGCTTGAGCACAAGGCTGCAGCCTGGCCTGGCTGGCACGGCAGGGACCGAGGGAGGATGCGCCTGGGTATGGCCAGAAGGGAAAAGGGATGGGGCTGGCTGGGGCCCTTGGGGACAAGGGAGCAGGGAACTCTTTTCCAAAGGTTCTCAAGGAGGGGTGGGCTGTCCAGGAGCCTCGCTATGCCACAGGGATGCCAGTCTGAGAGGGGACACCCACCCCTGCCCTGGGGCCGCATCTGAGGAGGCCATGACCCTGCCCTCACCTCTCCCTCTCAAACTCCAACACTCTCCACCTGCTCTTCAAGGCCTTCTTTGGCCCTCCTCATCTCCTCCCTGCCAGGCCTCAAAGGCAGGGAGCCACTGCCCTCTCCAGCGTCTCCCTGAATGCCCCGGCCTAGGAGTCGCCACTCCATAGTGGCTGGTGAGGAAGGAGAGGTGAGCCACACTCCCCATGGCCTAAAAAGGAATCCCTCGAGCCCCTTCTAGAGCCGGCTGATCTCTGGTCCCATACTCTGAACAAGTTTTCAAGTCTGTGAGGTGACTCCTGAGCTGTCCTGTGCGTGTGCCCTCGCCTATCACATGCACGTACGTACATAGCGGTTATCAACACACACGCAAGTGACTCCAGTATTTCAACAGCCAACCCCCCACCAAGGGGCACACACATCCTATGCTCGAAAACAAAATGGGTGTCTCAGTGGACTCCGGGCTGGAGCCCTGCAGGTGGGCAGGGACTGGCCTCTGGGGGAAGCTGGGAGGCCTGGGGTCACCCCCCTCCACCTGACAGACCTTCGAAGGATCTGTCTCATCTTTATCAGCACCAAGCTGGAGGCTAAGGCTGCCCCAGTGGCATCAGGAAGTCCTTCCTTGTATCTAGCTTAAATCAAATCAATTCTCTATCCCTTCAGTCGACTGACATTGAAAGGTCGGCACTGAGGACCCCATGGTCACCCTGTAGAAGGACACAGAGATCTGCTAGGTCACCCGAGAACTCTGTGCCAGGGGCAGTAAGAAGGAAGGAGCTCTGGTGTCTCCCAGGGGAGGGGGTGGGAAGGCTGCCAGTGTCCCCAGGTGATTTAAAGCATGGCAACTCCCCGGGATCCCATTTTCCCCAGAGAAACAGGAAACCCCACCACCTCCCTCCACCACCCAGTCCACTGAATGTCTCCCTGCAGTCACTGGGTGTCGCAGGGCCCCCCTATGGACTTCGGGCTTGTCTCAGGCACCCACTCAACCCCTCAGGCCTTTAGCTAAGTCCCCACTGCAAGCTCCATCCTGAAATGGCAGTGGTATCTTTAGCTGTTTCTCTACCCTCTCTCAGAAAACCCCTCCATGAGGCATCCTACCTAGACCCTGGCCCTCCACACTGCTTGAAATTCCACCATTAGGGACCCCTCCTCTGGTTCAGGCATTCTGTGCACGGGGTTCCTATTACATGGCCCCCAGCTCCAGAGACAGTCTTCCCCAAACCACTCCTCCCCCCCCATCCCCCAGACCTCAGGGGCTGAAGCCGGAGGGTCCAATAGGGGATGAGAAAGCCTCCATCACCCTCAGCATGGCAGAAATGACCTGCGAGTCCTGGCTGAGGGAGACACCGAGGCCGCAGGGTAAGGTCACCTGGACAGGGAAGCCCAGGGAGGGCCCAGGAGGGGTGAGCCCGGGGTCCCTCTGCAGGGCATCTCTGGCAGGCTAGGGCAGGGCTGAGGCAGGCTCTGGCCATCAGACCACAGCCCAAGTTTGCAACACTGAGCATTTGCCGGGGAAGGTGGGGAGACGCCATGGAGCCTTCTCTGGGAGACTGACCCAGATTTCTCTCCCTCTCTCAGCCACACAGGAACACCAAGCGTGTGTGTGCGTGTGTGTGTGCATGTGTGTGTGTGTGTGTATATTCTCAGCCCTGGCAGGCAGATGGGTGGGAAGGGAGGAGGCTCGCTGAAAGCTCTGGGAAATGAAAGAGAAATCCTCCCCAAATCCTTTGCTGCTGTCACTAATAGCTGAAATATGCTCTTGACAACAAGGTAAAAGGCCCCGAATCCTCAAGCCTGCCCTTGCTGCCAGGAGCCGAAGCCCCAGCTGAGCCACGACCCTACCCTCTGACTCTCCTGACCGCTCCTTTCTGGGCACCTCGGTGCTGCTCTGGGAGGTGCTGAGCTCCCCATCATGGGGGCTATATAGGGGAGGGGGGGAACCTCCCTGTCAGTATCCCATGGCAGGCACTTAGAGATGGACAGGGAACACGCGAAAGAGGGACAGCCCCTCTCAGCCTGAGCTGTCCCCTTGATGCCCACCTCCACCCACAATGTCTGTCCCCAGGAGGCCAGACCTCAGGACTCAGGGGCAGGCCTTGTGAGTGACAGGCAGGGCAGAGCCGGGCCCAGGCCTGGCAGCAGCAGGTTCGGGAGCTTTCCAGCTCCAGTGGGAAGAAAAGGGTGTGTCCTGTGGGGCTGCGGCTGCGGCCAGGGGCTCTCAGGCACACATACAGATGCGGCACCGTACTCCCAGGGACACCCTCCTTCGGTCATGTGGACACACAGCCTTGCACATATAGAGAGAGGGACACACTCATGATGCACACACAGAGGCCTCCGTGTACAGACAGAAACATGCCTGTACACACATGAGCGTGAGCTGCCCACACAGGTGGACACATGCATGTACATGCTTGTACACGTGTGAACTTGGGCTAGGCGGTGCCTGCTTCCTCCATGGGCTACTCTGGGCCCCAGGAGGCAGGTGAGAGAGATTTTCCCCAGAGCCTGGCCACTAGGTACTCAAGTCAAATCCTGGGACAACTTCTGGCAGTAAATCTCCAGAGGGAAGCCTCCTCCTCCTCTGCCAGCCTTCAGGACTCCTTGCCTGACCTGTGCCCTCCCTGAGCCACGCACCACCTCCTGTCCAGCTGGGCCTGGCTCTGCCCTGGACCCCGAGAGCGAAGGGTCTCGTCCTTGCCAAGGACCCCAATATCCCTCTGAAGGGCGGGATAGCTCCCACTGCTTGTGTGTGGGGCCCTGCCACTGTGGGGCCTCAGTGACCCTCCTCCCACTGAGGCGACCCCGTTGGAGGGGCTGGGGCATCAAGGGTTGGGAGCGCTGACTGCCTGGAGGTGTGGCTCAGAGGAATGTAGGCCTGGTCCGGGTGCATCTGGTTCCTGAGCCCAAGGCAGCCTGCCAGTAGGTGTGGTCAGGGGACCCTTGGTCCTCACATGGCCTCTCCCTGGCTGGCTCAGTCACCATGCTGGAGAACAGCACTCCCCGCCCCCCCGGACACTGGCCTAGCACATGTCACCCCACACTGGGCAGGGAAGGAGATGTGCTGAAATTCCCTGCAACATGTCCTGGGCCTGTGACCTATACGTATAGATGCCCTGGCCTTTAGGGACTGTCCTCACAGTCCCCTCCAGGGATCCCAAGCACCCGCAGGGGCTGGGGGTGCACCTATCCTCCCAATGGCTCCCAGAGCCAGCCCCACCCCTCCTCAAGCAGGCCCACCCACCTGGGTATTTTATAATTGAACTTGCCTCTTCCCGAGCCCAACCTGCTCTCTCAGACTCAGAGCTTTGCACGGGCTGTTCCCTTTGCCTGCCCTTCCCTCTCCCTCAACTTGAAAATACCTCCTTCTCCTGGCTGCCTCCCTCCCGCGTCCTGCCCATCCCCACACGATGCTGGGTACCACCTCCCCTGGGCAAGTGTTAACCTGCACTGGTCAGGTCACGTTCTGCTTTTGTCCCACTAGGCCCTGTGCCCCCGGTCATCTCAGCATGCTGAAGACCCTCCATAGGGCCCGGTGGTCAGAGCACACAGCCGGCAAGTGTTTGTCCAACAAAAGAATAAATGATGTGAATGACATCCTTGCCAAGTCCCGGAAGGAGCTGAGACACAGCTTCGAAGGTCTCTTTGGGGGCGGGGGGGCGGGCAGCTCAGCAGGCGGGGCTGCCTCTCTGCATCAGGGAGCCTTGCGGTCAGATGCTGGGGCCTCATGTGGAAAACGCCATGGGCAGGGCATAGACTGCACGAGACCCCGGTCCGCAGAGTGCACAGTGCTCCCAGGCAGCGGGCGCCCTCCAGAGAACCATGGAAGGGCAACCATCTGCTGAATGCAGTGCTCAGAGGACTGTGCCGCCGCCACCATGACCCACGCTTGCTGATCATGCTGCTGCTTTGGCCCACGCCCTGGGTGGGAAGACCAAGGAAGACACGACCCTGCCTGTCCTGGAGAGCCCAGGGAGGAGAGAAGGGGCTGGAGGAAATGACTTGATGGGCTACAGCTGGAGGCTGAGGAGGGGCGGCTCAGCAGGAGGGCTTGGGCGCGCTCAATTTCCTTGCACCTCAGTTTTCCTCATCTGTAAAATGGGGATGATAAGTGTATTTATCCCACAGGGTTGTTTTGAGGATCAGATTCTTGTAAGATGCTTTTAACCGACCCACCACAGAATAAACGGTCAAGAAACAAGGGTGGCCACCAGGGCTAGGTTTACCTTTAGTGCAGAGGCATCGTACGCTAGGCACTCAGCCAACTGGCGGGCTGGCAGCTAGGGCGCTGGGGAGATGACAAGGGCTGAGTAACTTCTCCCTGGATGATGGCTGGCTTGGCTTCCTGCTCAAGGAACCGAAGGATCTAAAGAGATGTAGGTGGAGGGACACTGAGGGAAGAAGTCCCTGGAGGGGAGGGAAGAGGAGAGCCTGAAGTGGTGGACAAGGAGACTCCCAGAGGTCTGGGAGTGCTCATCTTAGCCCTCCTGTTTGAAACAGCGCACGGATGAGGGGACGTGTGCAGTGACCTGCAGGAAGGGGCTGTGCTTGCCTCGCCATGGAGGCTGGCACCTTTGGGGGTATGCAGGTCTGACTGTGGCAGGGCTGGGGGGCTTCTCCCAGCTGGCGGAGGGCAGAGGGCTGAGGAGCTGCTCTCCTTCCCGGGATGTGGGAGGTCTCGTGCTGACGCCTGTGGGCTTTCCCTGGGGCTGTGGAGGCCGCTCTCTAATGGAAGCCATCCTAGCAGAACAGTGAGGGGTGAGGGGCCATGGAGCGAAGGAGACAGCCTGGGAAGTGAGCTCCAGGGAGAAGAATGGGATGAGGGCAGCTCTAGAGGGCCGTGCTCAAGGACAGCGAGTCCCCGGGAGAGAAGGGGAAAGCTGCCGACCTTCTGCTCAGCCCTCCGCCTCGCCTCCTCCCTAGCTAAGGCCAGTCCCCCATCAGCCTTGTCAGTGTGACATTAACAGGCTGACATTAATAAGCCGGAGCTCCTCCACTTGTCTGCCAGATCGGGCCTCAGCTGTGGAGGAATTGCTAATCACAGCCACAATAAAGAAATATCAATGATGGACATCAATATTATTGCCTCCTGTAGCCCTGCCTGTTGATGTAGAGATGGCAAGAGCCCTGGGGCCATCTCTCCATGTGGAGAAGGAAGCACCCTCCAGCTGGATTCATTCATGAAACTAGGGCCTATTTCCTCTGGGCAGGCTCCCCTCCACCAAGGGCCACGCGTCCATGTGAAGGGAGGAGGAGTTAGTGCTCTTGCTCAAAGCCCTCGTTCACCGAGTGACTTCAGGCATGTCTCTTTGCCTCTCTGAACCTCAGTTTCCTCATCTGCCAAATGGGTATGATAATTCTAGTCCCGCCTATCTTGTGCAACGTGGAAGAGAGAATGAACTTGCAAAAGCAAGATTTAATAGGATGACCCTCAGACCCTTCAGGAAAATACAAGATTTTATGGGCTGGATGAGACCAGTGGTGTAGCTGAGGGACTGTGGGGGGGGCGGTGCATTGACAAAGAGACAGATATGTCCCAGCTCAATGAACTCTCAGAAGCAAACGTCCTACCCCCATCCCGCCCCAGCCCCACATCAAGCACTCAAAACTCGGTGGAAACCAAACACACACTAAAGTCAGAAGAGAAGCAAAGCCTGACTCACACGTATAGCAGGCCGGCTGCCATCTGGTGTCCCTGAGACCTTGAGCTGGTGAGGGCTTCAGGGCTGTCAAACCCTGCGTGCCATGCCAGGCACAGGCAGAACTCACACATTAGGGTGGCCTTCCCCCCGTCAGAGGGCGTCACACTTGCCCTCCCACCCCGAGAATCAGAGATCAGGGCAGAGTGGAGAAGCACCTGCAGAGACAACCCAGTGAGCTGGCGAGCTGCCCTGTCCATGCCAGAGTGTGTCTGCACACAGACACATGCACACCCACAATACACACACGTGGCCAAGTTCATAGACCAACATGCACAGGCTAGAAACAGGAAGCACGCACAGGCCCACGTACACACACACACGCACGCAACATCTTAGGTCCCGAGCCCAGGTTCTTCCTAGCCCGTGGAAACCTCTCCCCATTGAGAAGGAAATAAAAAGCCCCATGTGGCCTTCCAGGCACGTGTGGCCTCTCAAGCTGTGGCCAAGCCAAGCAGCAGCGATTAGGCGGCTGGGAAGTGAAGCCCGGTGTGGCCTGAATATTTCACGGGAGATTTTGCTCCACAGAAAATCCCTTCTTTGCCTCCATGCGTGTCAGGGTATAATTACCCATTAGGTAGTGGAGCAGAAGCCTGGGAGGGTGTGCGTGCAGCTCCAGGTCCAGGCCTTTCACTCTGCCTCCGCCCTGGGCCTCACCTAGCCTGGCAGGGCCCATCCCACCTCTCACCTGCCCCCGAGGGAGGGACAAGCAGATGCCATTTGGAGACATGAGGTGTCCTGGCCCACGGTCACCTCTGCCCTAGGTCCTCAGACTCTGACCCCAGCTAAGGAAGCGCCGAAGTCCCCCATCCTTTTGCCCACCCCGCTCAGGCTCTCGCTGCAGGGGCCGCTGGCTTCTCACTCCCTCATCTTCCCCTTCTCTCAAGCTCCTTAGAGTTCCCTGAACAAACGGCAGAGAAGACCAAGATAGAAGACGGAGAGAAGGTAAGCCCTGGAGGAAGGGAGAGAGGGCATCTTGGCTGGGCCCTGGAGCCCCCCCACGCCTCCCAGTGCTTGTCCACCAGGGTGGGGAAAGGGGGGGCGTCTCACACCTTCCTGCTTTTGTCTCCCTCCAGGAGGACTCTTCCTCACTCTTTTTGCCCTAGAAAATGTCCACTGGGCCTAAGTAAGCTCAGGTGGTATCTCCTCCAGGAAGCCCTCCAGAACCCCTCTCTGGGTCAGGAGCCTTCTCTGTCTCCTACAGCCCCCCATATTTCCCTCCATCACTGTTCTATAATCAAAGGCTGAAAACTTAGAAGCCTACAGGGGCCAGAGAGGAGATGACAGAGAGTGAAGGGGCACTGTGATGCCATTGGGAGTGGCGGGGCCTGAGAGTGGAGAGTACCTGCCCTGACGGAGGCAGAGATGCCGAGTCACCTCATGGCCCAGCAAACCCAGCCCCGGGGGTGGACGCAAGAGAACAGAAAACACATTCCCACAAGGACAGGTACACAAACGCTCCTAGCAGCATCATTGCCAAATTGCCATAATTGCCAAAAAAGAGGAAATAATCCGAATGTCCGTGAATGAATGAATAAACAAAACGTCGTGTATCCATAACATGGAATATTATTGGGCCATAAAAAGGAATACTGATACACATTACAACGTGGATGAACTTTGAAAACATTATCTTAAGGGAAAGATGTCAGACCCAACAGGCCACCTGGTGTATGATTCCATCAATATGAAATGTCCAGACTAGGCAAGTCCTAAGAGAGGAAAGTAGATTAGTGGTTGCCAGGGCCTGCGAGATGGACAGAGGGGGAGTAACCACTAATGGGTACAGGGTTCCCTTTGAGGGTGACGGAAAGGCTCTGAAATTAGAACAGTGATTGTTGTACCCTCTTGTGAATATAAAAAAGACTGAATTGTACACTTTAAAATGACAAGCTTTACGGGATGTGAATTATACCTCAATTTTAAAAAACCAAATTGTTTGAAATGGAACAAAACACATCCACAAGCCACATCCCTGGTTGGGGCCTCCAATTTTTATCCTATCATTCACACGCCGGTCTCTGCCATAAGAAGGGAGAGCTGGCCCTCCCTGAGGCCCCTCTGTGGTCCCCAGAGCCAGCACCCAAGGGCAGGCCCTTGAGCCACAACGGTGACCAAAGCAGCACATGAACCCAGGCCACATTCTGTGCTTTCCAAAGCCTGCCTCAGGTGGCTCTGGCCCAGAGTCACAGCCGTGTCTCAGGTCAAGCCACTGAGGTCCAGTTTCAGGGTCGCCTGTCCTAAGGTCACACAACCAGCTGGAGGCAGAATCGGGCAGAGAAGCCAGGCCTCCGGACTGGGGCTGCATGACCCAGGGCAGCCGTTGGCCAGCCCCCAGTGGGCCCAGGAAGCAGACAAACAGTGCGGGCACCTTTGCTCTTGCTTCCTACCTCAAGCCCCCCAGACTCCCCGGGCCTCAGAACGGAGCCCATCTGCTCCATCAGGCCTCAGTCTTCTTTGGGGCCCCAAAGGCGGCTCAGCCACCGCAGGGAGGCCCCTCCCCTCACTCCTTCAGCAGCACCCCAAGCCAGCCCACAATTACTTCCCATAATCCTTAGGCATAACTGGCACCATGACCTAGACACCCAGTTTCTCAGATGCCCAGGACAACTTGACTGGATGCCAAGTTGTTGGCAGGGGCAGAGGCTGAGCTTCACGTGCAGAGTGGCCCTCAAGTGGTATGACTGACCATCCTGGGACTGACATGTGCTAAAAGCAGGACAGTCCTGAGCAAATCAGGACAACTGGCCACCATACCTGGGAGGGCCTCATCCCTTTTCTCTGCCCTAATGGGTGAGCCACAGGGCGCGGGGTTCTCCTCTCCTGAGAGGTCCTTCTCTCTCTTCCTCTCCTGCTCACCTCCTCTTTGACTCTGCCATCCTCCCTCCCAGAACCTTCCATCAGCAGAAAGAAATCTTCTCTTGCAGCATCTCCTTCAGGCTCCTTAAGGACAGCACATTTCCAGGACCTGCCCCAGGAGCCCCTGTGTTTGCAGAGCTGCCCCGGGGAATGGGCAGTAGAGTAAGGCTTCCTTTAGCCACAGCCGCCCTGTAGCTGTCAGCTCCCTGAGGGCAGGGAACTGCTTCCTATTTGGTTCACAGCAGTGTCTCTGGGGCTAGAAGACTAGGTGCCCAGTAAACATTTGCTGAACGAACAACTGAGTCTGTTTTCCACTCTAGGCTTCCATGTGACGGGTTTGAACTGCTACAGAATAAAACGGGGGAAACTGCTGGCCTTGGGAATAAATTCTGAAGTCTCTAAGTGGCCATGGAGGCCTCCTCCATCTGACCCCTCACACTTCTCAGCTGCCCCCCCAATTTACATAGGCCCCACCCCAGCACCTGCAGAGACCCCCAGCCTCTGCTCTGGCCCGTGCCCTGCCTGGAGATGCTCTCGGGCCTGCAACCAGGCACCGAACTCAGAGGCTCTTCCCCGCCTGGAAGTCTTACTTCATCACTACCTGCACCCCTCCCAAGGGGCTCCCTTCCCAGCCAAGCCCTAGTGGCACCGCTGGGTACAGAGAATGTGCAGGAGAGAATGAGGGAAGAGCTGGAGGTGTATGACGCAGGTTACCTGGGACCTGGGCCAGCTTCGAATTGGAAGGGTGTCTGGGAGTCTCAGGGTCTGGCTGCCAGCAACTGGGTGCAAGACAAGGGGAGACAGGCAGGGGAGAGGGGGGGAGGGAAAAGACAAGGAGGAAGAGGGGAGACGAGGGAGGAGCTGCTCCAGGATCGCGGGAAGGCCGTCAGAGTCCACACAGTGATGAAGTGGTTGGGTGGCCAGTCACTTTTAGGCTCATGATATTCCCTAAAGACAAAGATCAGTCCCCCTGTGCAGAGTGGAGTAAATGGGAAGGAAGCCCTTCTGGGAGAGAAAGGCCAGCTTTAGACAAGCAGTCACATCTTTCTTTACCCCTGCCCTCCTGCACCACTGGGCTGGGAGGCTGTCAGATACCTATCCAGGGCCTCACACTGAGTCTTGACCCTGCTCTCACACTGAGCCCTAATCCTGGTCACACACTGAGTCCTGACCGTGGTCACACACCGAGCCCTAACCCTGGTCACACACCGAGCCCTGACCCTGGTCACACACTGAGCCCCAACACTGGTCACACACTGAGTCCTGAACCTGGTCACACACTGAACCCTAACCTTGGTTACTCCCTGAGTCCTGACCTTGCTCACCCTCTAAGCACTGACTCTGGTCACACACTGAGCCCTGACCTGCTCACACCTAGCCTGACCCTAGCAGGGTAGACTGGCCCTCAAAGAACTAGAAGAGGTTCCAGACGCCTCAGCCTCTCTCCTACGACTACTCCTCAGGGCTAGGTGACAGACTCCGTCTATGGGTGTCAGAGACAAGTCCCAGCTCGGAATGACTGCTGGCAACTGGTGCCCGAGGTAGCTAATGGGTGGCTGATTTCCTGACGTCCTTAAGGCCAAGACTGAGAATGTGACAAGCCTTCTCTGATACCAGAACGCAGTAAGTGTCGAATAGCTGTCAGCTCCTCTATGAGCCCCAGCCCCAGGCTTCACAGAGTAGCTGCCACTCCCCTGCTACCCAGCCCCCCCCCCCCCAACCACCACCTGGATCCCTCTCTACCTCCTGGTCTCTTTCCCAAGGGCCCAGAAGAAAGCTGTGAATTGCTGGGTACCTGCCTCCTCCTCTATCACCCCTCCCCCTTCCTGGCCTTTCCCAGCCCAGATACATATCACACCGGCCCCCATTCAGTGTCCTCAGCTGGCTGTCAGCTAATCCCTGCAGAGGTGTTAACTGATAATTAAGATGTTAGCTGTAAACTTAACGTGTGATTCCCTGCCAGGAGTATTCTGATTTTAACAGGTTCCTCTTCAAAATGGGAAAACCTTCAAGACCCAGCCAAATGGCAGACGGGGAAGCAGAGTGGGGGGGGGGGGGATTTTGTGCCTGGAGCCCTTCCAGCCTTCTTGGAAACTGCTCCCCTTCGCCTCTCCCTTCACCTGGGTGGACAGAACACAGGTGTGGTTACAGAGAGCTGCTTCCCAGGCTCAGCTCCACCTCCTAAGAGCTGATGCCATTGGACATGTGATGACTGCTCACAGAGCCTCAGTCTCCTCATCTGCAAATGGGTATACAGAATACCACCCCTGCAGAACTGTGAGGGCACACAGGAGGCCCTCCATACTTGAGAGCTCCCATCCTTCCTAACTTCCCTTTGCCTCTTCCCTCACTGAAGGCAACTGTGTCCGCTTCCACTCCTGCCCCCACACACTCCACCCCCCATCAGTGACCAAGCCTCCGTTCTCTCGACTTCCCAAATGACTCCCCAGGCACAGATCAGCGGGATCGAATGATGGCCAAGGAGCTGCAGAGCAGGGAGGAAAGCTTACTCAGTCAAGTGTCAAAGCAACTGGCTGATCATTTGGGGCAAAACACTTGGATCCCTACCTCAAACCACATACACAAGAACATTCCAGATGAACTACAGATTTAAATATTTTTAAATCTCATAAACAACTAGAAAACAATGGAAGACAATATTTTCAATACTTTGCAGTTGGGGAAGGCCAGAAACTGTAAAGGTCAAGAGAGGCCAACCTGACCACGGGACAGTTTTCAACATGTAAGGGGTTAAGAAAAGCTCTATAAACTTAAATGACAAAACCCCCACAAAACTGTGAGAAAATATTTGCAACATATGACAGATAAAGGGTTAAATCCCTTAACCTCTTATAAATCAATTTGTTCCTGCAAGTCAATAAGATGCATTTCACACATCCGCCCGCCCCCCATCACTGAAACCAAGGTCATCTGTGATCTCCCGCAGCTAATGCATGATCAATGTTCCCTCTGCATCTTACTTGACCTCATGCTTGAAGCATGTCTTGCCCTTGGCTTCCAGGACCTCATACCTGCCTGGTTCTCCTCTACCCCACTGGTTGCTTTTTCTTACTCACCTTTTTGGTTCCTCCTCAGCTCCCCAACTTCTAACTGAAGGAGGCCCCAGGGCCAAGTCTTTGGTGCTTCTCTTTTCTATGTATATCCACTCCCTTGATGATCTCAACCAATCTCAAGGCTTGAAATACTACTTTTATGCTGATAATCCCAGATTTGTGTCTCCAGCCCAGACCCCTCCCCCGAACTCCAGCCTCACACATCCAACTATCAACTCCACCCTTTTTGGACATCTGCGGGCATATCACACTTTGCATGTCCCCAGCTGGGGCCTGCTCACTGGTGTGCCCACTGGGCAGTCACACAAGGCCCCAGAGTGTGGTTTCATGCTCTTGGTTTAATGCCCTACTGTTATCACTTAGCAATTCGTAATAATTTTTTAAACAGAGGTCCACTCATTTTCATTTTGCTCCAGGTCCCACATATTATGCAGCCAGTCCTGTCCACAGGTGAGCTGCTCTCCTCACCTACACCAAACTCACTCCTCCTTCTTCTCTGTCCAATCTCTGTTGATGGCAGCCCCACCCCTCTAGCTACTTGGGCCCAAGCCCTTGGAGTCACTGGACTCCATGGATTGACTCCATTATGGACTGAATGTTTGTGCTCCTCAGAATTCATCAGCTGAAGCCCTAACCCCTAATGTGGTCCTGGGAGGCGGGGCCTTTGGGAGGTAATTAGGATGAGATGAGGTCGTGAGGGTGGGGCCTCTTGATGGGATTAGTGTCCTTACAAGAAGAGGAAGAGACACCAGGGCTTTCTGTGGTTAAGTTAGAGGTCATGGGAGCGCACGGTGAGATGGTAGCTGTCTGCAAGCCAAGCACGGGTCCTCACTGAGAACTGAGTCTGCCAGCACCTTGATCTTGGACTTCCCAGTCTCCGGAAGTGTGAGGAATACATATGCGTTGTTTAAGCTACCCAAGTTTATGATGTTTGGTTATGGCAGCCCAAGATGACTAATGTAGTCATCCTTGGCTCCCCTCTGTCTCACATAAACACTCCACCTCATCCAAACTGTCAGCAAGTCCTATTGGCTCTACCATTAGCACCCACCCAGAACCCATCTACTTCTCCCCACCTCCATCAAGCGCCCCCACTCAAAGCGCCCCCCCCCGTCTCTCCCCTAGATCATTACAACAGCCTACTGACTGATCTCCCTGCTTCCCTGGCCCCCTTCACAGCAGCCAGGGGGATCTGGTTAAAATGACATTCAGATCACATCATGTCACTATTCGGAACCTTCCATGGCTCCCTGCTTTATCCTGATTAAAAGCCAAGGGTGGTCCATGTGGCCCTGCGTGACCTGCTTCTGGTCCCTCTCCGGCCATACCTGCCACTCTCTCTCACTCCCCACGTCCCAGCCACTCTGGCCTTCTCGTTGTGCCCCGAACACACCCGGCCTGCCTGGCACCCAGGCTCCCATCCACGGGCCTCACTCGCTTGCTTCCTGCCGGTGCTTTCTGCAGTGCCATCTCCCAGGGAGGCCTTCCTGACTACCAGCTCCAGCTGCCCAACACTTCCCATCACCTGCCCTGCTTTATTTTTCCCTCCTTCGCACTTAACACTCAACACACACATTAGATTTCACTCATTTACCCATTTCTCTTGACTATCTCTCCTCCACTAGAGCCTAAGTTCCAGGGGACAGGTCTCTGTTGTCAGTGTTGTTCACTGTTAGGTCCCTAACCAAAACGGTGCCCCACATAGTAGGTGCTCAAGAAATGCCTGCTGAATGAGTGGACAGATGAGTAGAAAAACGAGCTGAGAACATGCCATCAACAGGCAATTCATAAACGAAGAAATGAAAATGGCCAACAAACATATACACAGATATGCTCAACCTCATTCGTAATCAAAGAAATGCAAAAGAAAATCCATTTTACCTAACAGATTAGCAGAGATTTAAGTGATTGCTAATGCCCACGACTGGCAAGGATGAGGGGACGAGGCCTCTTGCACATGGGAAGTCAGCACAACCTTCTGGAGGTTGACGTGGCTGTAGAGACCACACCTGGAAAGGTGTGTGCCGTCTGACCCAGCCGGTCCGCTTTCAGAAACACTCCTGAAGGACCCATAAGACAAGTGCACACAGAGGCACCAACAGGGAGGTTCCCTGAGGGAGGTTTATAAACAGCCACACGCTCACAACAATCTGCATGGCCACCGGCAAGATTGATCATTGATACATAATTTAAAGATCACCCAAAAATGGGCATAAAAGGATAAGGAAGAACTCTGGAATGATCTATACAGTATGTTGTTAGGTGAAAACTCGTGACAGAGCAGTGTAACTAGGATGAGCCCATGTTTTTGCTTTTAAAATACATCTCTAAGTGCACCAAAAAAGAGTCTGGAGAGAGATATATTGAACTAGTTAGCAGTGTTTAGTCCTGGGGAGGAAGAGATTATGGGAAGGGCTCAAACAGCATGCTTTAAACACTTTCGGGCTGTTAGATAGATAGATAGGTAGAGGACATATAGAGAACATTACCTTACTGGTCAGAAAAATGACTTTACTTGCCATGGAAACACTTCCCCTGTCTCCCCAGTGTTGCAAGGTGCAGAAATAGGACATTGCAAGCCCTCCATTGTCTGGCTCTGTCTTACCCCTGTTACCCCCCACCTGCACCCCCGCACCCCAAGCACTCTGGGTTCCAAGCTCGTGAGACAATTTTCTATTCTTGGTTCTTTTCACAGCTCCAGGCCTGTCTCACAGCTCTGTTCATGGGCACAGAGGCCCAGCCGGCTCCACCCCATGCCCTCCTCAGCCCGGACTCTGCTGTCAGAGAGCCAGAGGGGAGGGCAAGGACCCTGAGAACACTCTTAACAGCCTCCAGCGGGAACCCCCAGGTCTCTGCCCCAGGGCTGGCCTGTGGGACCTGGGGGATCAGGAGATGTCCACTGATTGTGACCTGAGCAGGCCTGGCCCCCGCCCTGGCTCCAGGACAGCCGTCATAGGCACTGGAGGCAGCTGATTTAAGGGGGTCAAGGCGGGCCCATCAAGGACTCGTCAGAAGAAGAGGGGGACTGGGGCTTCAGACAACTAGAGTTGTCAGATTTAGCAAAAATTGTATATCCAATGCAGTATTGGGGATATACTTATGCTAAAAAATGATTTGTTATCTGTTTGAAGCTCTAATTCAACTGGACATCCTGTAAATTTTTCTGGCAAGCCTAGCCCACAACCCAGCCCACCTTTGGAGCACTTGGCCCTAAGCAGAAGGCCTCCACCTGGGCGCCCAGGAGCAGCAGAGAAACGCCGAGTGGATTAAAAGTGAGCTGGGCTGCTCCTGGTGCCCGGAGGAGCACCCCGGCCCCGGCGGGAGTCCTGCAGAGAGCTGGGGCCTTCCGGAGTAAGAGCCGTCACTCATGGAAGCACACACACAAGGCTGGTGCAGTGACTCTGGCAGAGAAAAGCCAGAGTGACAGCAAAGGGAGCCCCACAGATGCAGAAGCTACCACAGTCAACGTACTTAGCAAGTGCGTGCCGGGAAAGGATGCTGAACAGACCGCAGATAGCGAGCATGTCAGAAAACAACTGGGCTGGCAGAATGATATGTCCTGGGGCCTCTCGGTGGCCCCCAAGCCCCCCAGGAGGCCCTGCTGTGGCCAGAGCCTTTAAACCCCACCCGTGTCCCACAGCATCGCGCCTGGCAGGGGCTCATTCACCGAGGCCCATCCCGCTCCTCGCTCCCAGAGCCCTCCCACCCAAAGCAGAGGCATGAGGCAGTGGGAGCGCCCCTGCTCTCCGCCTACCTGGGTCAGATGGCGCTGGGAGGCAAACAGATCAGCCTCTGGGGGCCCAGGGAGCAGCAGCCTATCGGTCGCGGTCTCAGCATGCACTGCAGGGCAAGAGCAGGAAGGTTAGTGCCGCTAAGATGAGTCTGTACTACTCAACCCAGGATTTCTGGCTTCGGCCTCCCCACCACCACCAACAGCCCCTGCGAGTTTCCAGGAGGACGCCCCACCATCCGTGCCGGTCCCCTGGTCCAGCCTGCGGGTCTCTGGCTGGCTGACCACTCCTCCCTCACTCAGCGCCAGCCACACCGCCACCCTGCTGCTCCCTCTGCCCCCGGCCCCCACTTCCTCCTGATCCTCACAGGCCCCGCTCCTTCTCCTGATCCAGGTTCAGCTCAAGGCACCTCCTCAGAAAGCCCTCCCTGAGCTCCAGGTGCGGGAGGCCCTCCTTCCCCGTGTCACACGACCCTGATTAACTGATCTGTCATTCGGGTTGCCCTGTCTCAACAATCTCACAGAGAGCTTTTTTTTTTTTTTCCAGGCAGGTTAATTGAGCTATAATTTACCTACAGTAAAATTTACTCTTTCTAGTGCGCAGTTCTATGCGTTCTCACAGCTGCAGACAGCCGTGTAACCACTACCACACTCAAGACAGAGAACAATGCTATCAAAACTCTCCACGTGCTGTCCTTTGTAGCCAACTCCCCGCCAACCCCAGTCCCTAACAACCACTGACCTATTTTCTGTCTCTATAGTTTTGCCTTTTCCAGAATGTCAAACAAATGGAGTCATCTACAGGTATCTTTTTGAGTCTGGCTTTATTCGTTTAGCATATAACGCATTTGCGATTTACCTTCGTTGTTTCTTTGTTGTTCCCAGTTTCATTCTTTTTTTATTGCTGAGTAGTATTCAATTGTTCATCCATTTACTAGCTGAGAGGTTTCCAGTTTGGGGCAACTATGAATAAAGCCACTATCAATAGTCACATACAGGTTTTTATGTGAACATAAGTTGTTACTTCTCTTGGGTAAATACCTAGCAGTAGGATTGCTGGGTTATACAGTAAACATATTTTTAACTTTATAAGAAACTGCCAAACTGTGGTTTTTTTGTGTTTTGTTTTTTTTTTTTTTTGCCGAACTGTTTTCTAAAGTGGCTATACCATTTTGCATTCCCTCCAGCAACACCTGAGAGTTCTAGCTGCTCTGTATCCTCACCTGGACTTGGCATTGCCAATTTTGTAGATATCAGTGTAATAGACATGCAGTGGTGGCTCCCTGGTTTTAATTTTTCACATACCCGATTTATTGTTTTCATACCATCTCTATTTGGAATTATCATTTTAATTTAATTATTTATCCCTTTATCTTCCATTTTCCCAATCATATGTGAGAGCAGGGACCTTGACATCTACCCCAACCCCTGCAACGCCTAGCACAGTATCTGCTACTGGATGATGGTGATGATGATGGTGATGGTAATGATGGTGATGATGATGGTGATGATGGTGATGATTGTGATGATGATGATGGTGATGATGGTGATGATGATGGTGATAGTGATTATGCTGATGATGGTGACAATGATGGTGATGATGATGATGGTGATGGTGATAATGACGGTGATGGTGATGATGGTGATGATGGTGATGATGAGGATGATGGTGAGGATGATGGTGATGATGGTGATGATGGTGAGGGTGACGGTGATGGTGGTGGCGGCTGCAGTGGTGATAGTTAACATTTATAGAGTACTTATCATGTGCCCAGCACTATTCTGAGTACTTCACAAATACTAACTCATTTAATGCTCACACTTACCCTAAGAGAGATAGATACTATCATTCTATCAATATCCCCATTTTAAGAGGAGAAAGCTGAGGCAGAGGGAAGTACCTAGCCCAACGTCATATAGCTGATGATGGGCCAAGCCAAGCTTCAATCCCAGGAGTTCTGGAATCAGACCCCACGGTTGTTATCAGTATACTCTATGGCCCACAGCGGCCATATTTGCTGAAGGAATGAAAGCCTGGAAGAAAGGCAGTATCTTCCAGCTCTCTCTCATGGCAAGGGTATGCTCTTGAGCTTGGGCACATATCCAATGTGCCATAGACAGAGTGTTTGTGTCCCTTTCACCCCAATTTCATATGTTGAAACCGAAGCCCAGTGTAATGGTATTTGGAGGTGAGGCTTTGAGGGAAGGGATTAGGTCATGAAGGTCTCATGAGTCTCATGAATGGGATTAACACCCTTACAAAAGGGACCCCAGAGAGCTCCCTTGTGCCTTGTGCCATATGAGGACACCATAAAAAGATGGCCATCTATGAACCAGGAAGTGAGCCCCCACTAGACACCAAATCTGCCAGCATCTTGATCTCAGACTTCCCGGCCTCCAGAACTGTGAGAAATAAACTTCTCTTGTTTATAAGCCACCCAGTCTGTGGTATTTTGTTAGAGCAGCCCAAATGGACTAGACATAATGGCTTCTGGAAGTCTCCTCTTGGATTTTCTCCCTCCAAAACTGAACTCATCCTCACTCTCATTCCTGCTTCTCCTCTTGAGAAATTCATTTTTTGGGATGGTGTTGGTATTGAAAGCCGTCAACGGGGTAAGGGGGGGAGAGGTGGAGTCAAACCTAGAGCCTGGTGGGTGGAGGCCCTGGACCCGGGCCTGCCATGGGGCTTATTTATCCGTAGGGACTCTTCCTCAAAGCTTTTCCCATCAGGCTCTCCCAGACATCTGGGCTTCCCCAGCCCTAGCCACCTCAGGTGGAAAGAATGAACAGCGAGTTGGCTCTTCTGAAACCCTGGCTCTGAGAGGGGTCCCACAACACCCCTTGTACAGAAGATTCTACTGGTCGCTGAATGTCTGGGCACATTTCCTCCACACCCTCTTCCTCCCAGCATGATGTGACCTTTCCTCAGCCCCCTTACAGTTAATGGAGGCTATATGAGAATTTCTGGCCAATGGGTTGTAAACAAGAGTGATGTGTGTCACTGCTGGGCCAAGGTATTTAAGAGCAGAGTGTGACTCTACCATTTTCTCTCCTTTGCCACAGTGACTGAAGGAGACCACGTGTTCCAGATGGGGCAGCTACAAGATGGTGGAGCTTCTGTCAGCCCAGGTCCCTGGATGTCTGTATGGACCAGAGTCTGCCACCCTCCCTACTTCCCACATTGGACGTGTAATGTGAGGTCGTACTGTAAGTAAAGGAAGAAAGGGCAGGGGAACCTTTGTTGTACCAACTCACCGAGAGTTCCCAGCGAACGTGTTGTGCAGCACACCTCTGCCTACCCTCCTGCATCCCCACTGGCCACTTGGGGCACATGACCTTACCGAATTTGGTTTGAGGGCGTCTCTGGATGACTTTCTGAGTGAGAGAACCAAGCTCCATCTGGGAGCCCCTAAATAACTAGGATTTCAGTGGGGGACAGAAATATGTCAATCCCCAGTTTCAAGGGTTCCCTATCCACCAGGGAAAGGGGGGAGTTTCAGGCCCTGTAGCAGGATTCATCAGCGGGACAATTCCCCCCTGGAGAAGGGAGGTGTGAGCAGACGCAAGTGACAGCATCTCCATGACAGCTGAGGCCTTGGCCTACATTCAAGGGCTTGAATTTGACTTTAGAAAAAAGGCTGGGGCATCCTCAGAGCTTTACCCCTGGCTCAGGTCTGGAATCAGCTTTGGAAAGGCCCTGGGGCCCCCTACTTGCCTGCCCTGGATTAACAGCTGAGGGCTAGGGGACTCCAGCAGGGCTTGGGGCCACAAATGAGAGCAAGCTGCAAGCTGAATTATACATTTATATTTTGAACTTATTGGCACTTTACTTTGGCAGTTATCGCCTTAAATGTTGTGTGCTCCTGTGGGACAATACAGGGAACAGGGAGAAGAGGCAGCCCCTCAAGATAACAGTGGGCTCTGGCAGGCGACCCAAGAGGAAAGCCCCTAATGTCCATAAATGCCCCTGTGATTCCTCGTTCTTTCCAAGAAGTAAGATTTGGCGGTAGTGGATTATACTGCCTCCCCTAAAAAAAAAAAAAAAGGGTAGCATACAGCTTCCTTGTGGCTGTTAGAAAGGCTTCTATTGTAAGGGCAAACTTGAAAAGTTTCTTAGGTATGAGTGCTGATAGCTAGTGTCAGTACTTGTCTACGTGCATCCAAAGGCTCGAATGGCTTTGAACTTGGGCCAGGTTAGCTGGAAGTCAGAGTGTGGTGCAGCACCCTGCAGAAGTCCTGGGGTATACTGGGGAAAGGGTCTTGGATTGGAGGTGGGGGGAGATGTTGAAGAAACCCCTGGGACAAAGCCAGGCTTGGTGGAACCTGGGGACCCTGGAGACCCCGGGGACCAGGCTTCCCAAAAACAGTCATAAAGAATCCTCTCTCAGAGGCTTTGGGGTAGGGGGTCTGCTGCCTCTCTCAGAGGCTTTGGGGTAGGGGGTGTGCTGTGTAATTGGGTATAACTGTCCCCTGGGAAGCACTGAAGCAAGTTCAGCCATCCTTCGGGTTAAAAATAAACAGGTGTGACTGATAACCGTGCAACTGAAAACAAAACCCTGCAAGCAACAGGCAATAACTGCTCCATTCTTTAACACCAGGATTTATTTACCTGGGAGTTTATTTTGATGATGAGAAATCCATAACGGTGAGTTTGGTGATTTCGGCGAGAAATTTTTAACTGGGTGCAGACCTGAGGTTTTAACCCAGTTTGAGCACCTTGCACGGACCCTCACAGCCATGGGATTTGCTTGGATATGCTAATGGGAAGAAACTGTGCCCAGAATCTGCTGTGCTTTCTGCTTTTGTTTCCTATGGGCAAGTTTCCTGGCCAACGATGCTGAGAATGACTCATCCCACGGTCAGGGATCCAGTGATGGCTGTGGTTAGAGGGGAGAGTTGGCTGGGCTGGGGTCAGCTCAGACCCCCCGCCGAAAGTACACCTGAGCATCTCCACTCAGGGAGGAAGGAGTTTTAGATCTGGCTGTTATGGTCTGGTTCTCAGAGACCGGATAATGTTGGGATGAATGCATGGGCTTGCAGAAAATGCCTGACTAGAACTGCTTGGGGGAGGATCCCCTGAGTGCAACATGAATCGTTCTCCCCTGAATGGTTTTTGCTGATTGATTGGGCTTTAATTCACTGTCTGCCGAGGGCTTGGGGGCTGAAAACAGAGGACAGAGGTTCAAAGGCAAGTATTGGACGAAGTTCCTGCAGGGAATTGAGGAAGAGCTGGCCCAGGGGTGAGGTGACAGGTGGAGGGAAGATGGAGGGGAAGGAGAAGGGAAAGAGGCATAGACACAGTGACGGTGAATGCCTTGCCATCATCGTCATCAGACTCATCACAGAGAGCATCCAAGGAGACCTCATGGGCTAAGCACTTCCTAGGTGCTAACACATTTAATCTCCACGAACATCTTGCGAGGCGGGTACCGTGATTGACTACATTTTCAGAATGGGGAAACTGAGGCACAGAGAGGGGAAGTAACTTGCCTTGTAAGGAATGGGGCTGCATGTCCAAGCCAGGCAGTGTGGTTCCTGCACTGGTCCTAAGAGTCCCTGATGAAACCGGGTTGGTCAGGTTAGAAGTGAATGAAAGTTTCCTCCATGCTGTTGGTGGCAATTCTGTCTGGGAGGGTCAGATCTAAGATGTCGAAAAAAATCCCCTTTTTGTCACTTACTGCTGTGTCACCTTGAGCAAGTTACTTAACCTCTCTGAGTCTGGTTCGTCCATCAGACATACTTCATACGGTAGTCGGGATGACAGAGTGCGCGTGCGTGGTGCCGCGTACAGTAGCTGGCAGGGAACAGACGCCCCACACCCCTCCCGCTCCGTGCAGCCACAGTACAGATGCCCCATCTCCACACCTGAAGCATGTACCTGCACGCACACATGTACTCCTCTGTGCTGTGTCCCTGCTCAGGTGAGCACTCACATGCACCTGCATGCATTTCCCTCCCTAGTCCCGTCCCCAACTCAGGGTGGTGGGGGCACCAGCCAAGTAGTCCCCTAGCCACACACCCAGGCATTGCTCCGAAGTCCTTTCTTCCTCTCTCATCCTCACATCCTATCACCATGGGCAACCAATCCTTGAATATTTCCCAAACTCACCTTCTCCCTAATTTTCCCCTACCCCCCACCCCGCCCCCAGCGCAAAGTTCTCAGCTGCTTCCTATCCTCCGGCTTGCCTTGCTATCCCCCTCCACCCACCCTCTGCACAGTGGCAATCAGAGCAACCTTTCCCAATCCCCAATCTGACCTCCACTTAAAACCCTTCCAGGAAGCCTGGCCAAGCAGGATGTGAAACTCAGAAGCTCTGAGGAGAAGTCTGACAGATTTGACTAAATAAAGATCTAAAGCTTCTATATGGCCAAAGAGACCATAATCCAAGTTAAAAAGACAAACAGCAGACTAGGGAAAATATTTCCAACACATACATCAGACAGAAAGTTTGAAAATTCCTAATATACTAAAAGCTCCTTTATATCAATAAGAAAAAGGAAAAAGAAAAAGAAAAAGAAAAAAAGAAAGAAAAATGGGCAAAGATATGAACAGTCAATTCACAGAGGAGGAAATGCAAAAGGTCCACAACCGCATGAGAAGATGCTCAGCCTCGCTGCGGAGAAGGCAAGTGAGTGCTGAAACCACAGCAAGACATTTTCCTGGATGAGCACAAATTAAAAAGCTTGATAATGTTCAGTGCGGAGGATGGTGTGGGGAAATGGCCAGCCACAGATACCAAGGGTGGGAGCGTAAACTGGCCAAACCTTTTGGAAGAGCACTGTGGTGGTACCTATCAAAATGTAATAAACGTACCCTTCAGCCAGGCAATTCCATGTCTAGAAATCTATCCTACCCAAATGCTTACACATGTCAGCAAGATATATATACAAGGATGGTCACTGAAGCGTCATTTGCAAGAGTGAAAGATTGAAGACAACCTAAATATTCCATCAACCCAGGACTAGTTACATAAATTACACTCTGGCCAAATAAGGGAATATTAGGCAACCATTAAAAGGGACACCACTGATCTGTGTGCCGTGACAGTGACAGATGCCCACAACACACTGGAAAGTGAAAAAGGGAAGTTGTAGAGTAATGTGCATAATATGACTCTATGTCTTTTTTTTTATAAAGTAATATACAGGGATGCCTGGCTGACTCAGTCACTGGAGCATGTGACTCTTGATCTTGGGGTTGTGGATTCGAGCCCCACATTGGGTGTAGAGATTAGTTAAAAATAAAATCTTAAAAAAATTAATATACAACAAGTATGTTTGTAAGGCACAGAAAAAAGTTCTGGAAGGAGGCACACCAGACCAATAACTGTGAGATCTTGGCAGAACGATTTAAGGGCAAAGAGGGAACTTCCATACTTAACAGGGCACACATCTACTGTTCCGATGTTTTTGCATGAGCAAATACTAAAAAAGAAAAAATACCCCATTCCATGGCCCCTCACAGGCTGCAAGGCAAATTCCTCAGTGTGGCCCCCAAGGTCCCTCAGGACACAGCGCTTGTATGCCACCGGCCTGGGATCTTCCCTTGACCTGCTCTTAAGTCTAGACACAGCCGGAACCCTTGCATGTCCCCCAAACTGCCTCTGGATCTTCGTCTATGTGGTTCCCCCTCCTCAGCATATCCTTCCCTGCCTCTGGACCTCATCTTTCAAGTTGCTGCTCATATGTCAGCACATTCTGGAAACTCTCCCTCAACACTCAGCCTTCAGGCCCCCTTGCATGGCCATGGTGACGACTGACGGTCAGGGAGCCACACTGTGTATCTGTGTCTTTACTGTGTGCTTTCCACTGTGTTGACTGCTCTGATCCTCAGAGCAACCCCAGGTAGGTTTGTCATCACCTCATTGAACAGATGAGGAAACTGAGGCATGGAGAGATTCCAGTCATTGGCAGAGCCAGTGAGTAGAGCCAGGGAGAGTGCCCATGAAGCCCTCCACCAGCACTGGACTTGCCTTATTCTTGCCCCCCACAACCTGGGCCCAGGGAAGTCCTCTGGGGCCACCAGCCAGCCCCCCAACCTCACCATCCAGGGCTCCAGTGAGCATCCGGCCAGCCGTGGGGCTGGGACCAGTGCTGTGAGGGGCTAGTGGGCCCAGGACTGCTGAGGAAAGGGTCGAGTTTGCAGAGGTGCGGCCCTTCCCAAGGCAAGGCCCCTGCTACCTCCCGAGCACCTAGTGCGTGCCAGGCCCTGGGGGTACCTGGCCTGGGAAGCCGGGGCCCCACCTTCCACACAGCTGCCAAGTCAGACACAGGAAAGCCAGGAGGCTCGGGGCGGGGGGGGGGGGAGGCGGGCAGGAAAGAGCTGTAGGACGGTGCTCAGGGAGGGTGGTGGGGGACTTCTGACTGCAGTGACAGCAGACAGGGTGTCTCCATGAAGGAAGTGGCATTTGGGCCCAGCCTGGAAAGATGAAGGGGGTTTGGGCAGATGGAGTTGGGGAGGGGAACTCCAGGGGGTTGGAACAGCTTGAATAAGGGCCTGGGGGTGGGAAAGCGTGGGGCGGGCTGGGGAAGAGTCACTGGTTCTGGCTGGAGGATGCAGCGAGGAGGGAGGAGGGATGTGGCAGTGGATGGGGAGGGAGGGGGGGGGGAGGCTTGGAGAGACGGAGGGAGGGGGAGTGCCCGGAAGCAAGGGGGGGTAATCTGGAGGGGTGGCTTGGCCTAGGATTTGAGCTTGTCAGGCAAGCTTCACCTTTGCACTTAGCGGTGTGAGTTGGACCTAGTTCCTGACCTTGCTCGCTTCCTTCACCTGTATAAGTACCTTCCCAGACTGCTGAGGATTCAGTGAGACAGTGGTTTAGGGAGGGGGAGCATGGTACCTGAGGACAGAGGGCTGGCTCCCTGGGGCCATCTCCTGTGGAGTGTGAACTCGTGTGTGCGCAGAAAGTGTCCAAGTGCCATCCTGTGTTTACATTCGAGATAATGTGACTTCAGACCCTTTAACCTTAAAGACAGATGAGAGGCAGAGCCCCATGATCTTGACAATTTCCCCATGTGAGTGGTGGGTGGGCACGCTGGGTGGTTTCTCTAGGCCTGGGTTTTCAGAAAGGAAAGAAGAAGGGAAATGGGGAAGAAGAAGAATCGGGAGGAATCTAGTGGAGTCAGGAGAGGGGAGGGGCAGGGATGAAGACAGCAGGAGAGCCTTGTTCCTGGGGCTCAGCCCCTCCCTAGCCGGGACCCTCCGCTTCCCTCACTCCTCACGCCCCAGACGCCAGTCTGATAGGCCCAGCCAGGTAGGGGTGGAGGAGTCAGAAGCGGAGGCCTCCTGCCCCCCAGGACAAGTCCATTCCCTGGCAGATGCACAGGAACAGCAGTGAGCCTGCCTGGAGGCCCGAAAGCTCTGGGAACTCGCCCCACCGGGCTAGTGCAGGCTCAGCACCTCTTTCCTCTTGGATGAGATGGATAAAAATGCTTGCCTTGTAAGGTAACATTATCGGCCCAGTACCCCGTACCCCGGCCAACCCTTTCCACACACGAGGCCCTTGGTTCACCAGGAGCTTAGGGTGGCCTGGGGGCATCCCAGCCAGTTCTCGTAGGGAGAACTGCTCACCTGAGGCCCCCGCAGCCACCGCTGTGGGCACCGTCCTCCTCACCTCTGGCAGACCAGTCTCAGCCTCCCCACGGGGCCCTGCTTCCAGCCCCTCCCCGCCCCCCATCTGCCGTTGGAGGAAGCTCTTAGTGCGGATCCAGAGCCCCCAGCCCTCTGGGTCTCCCCCACCTCAGCTCTGATCACTCGGTGCCTGTTTGCTTGTCACCTCCCCCACCAGCCTTGTGGGCAGGGATCTGACTCATCTTGGCCATTCCAGAGACAAGTGTGGGGCCTGGCACAGGAATCCTGCCCACAGGCAAGAGAGCGGGGCAGTGAGGATGGACAAACAGGTCTGTTCACCCTTCCCACCCCAGCACCCGTTAGTTACTCTGTTTGCAAATCCATGACAATGCTGGGCTAAGTATGGGGCTGGGGTCAAGGCTCCTCTAGGACTGGGATCAAGGTTCAGTCTGTCCAGGATCAAGGCTCAGTGTGGGGGTAGGGTCAGGTCTCACTAAAGGAAGTTTTCTGCCTCCCCCCCCCCCCCATGAAAGACTCAGGACTCTCCCCAGCCTTACCCACTGCTTGAAAACAACATGTTCTGCCCTTTACGTGCAGGGGCCTGTCTTCTGGGTCCTCATTATGCCCACCTTCTACCCTGGCACAGCCCGTCCTACGCTCCACCTCACACAGCTATGCTGGGATTCCCATATTCCCTTTACCCCAGCCCCCACCTGACCCCAGCAAAAGTGGCCCAAAGCAGGAAGTACTTCCTTGCAGTCCTAACTGGCCTTCGGAAACGCAGCAAGGATCCGTCCTTCTGGCACGGATACATTCCCAAGTCAAGGAGGAGTGGTTGGCAGGTTATCTCAGATTTCTCGATTATCCACCCCACTGCCCTCACTCCATTAGCCCAGATAGAGCCAACGGAGGTAAAGCCAGGTCTGGCTGAACATGCAGGTAAAGGCGTCCACTGGCCCATGCAATGAGATGTGATACCCAAAATGACCCCGCCACTCGCAGTGCCTGAAATCCCTCCTTTGTGCTCCTTGCTTTAAGCCACCCTTGCCAAGCCCCCCTCTGAAACCTCTGTTCTGGGTCAGTGATCAGCTCTGAGTGTGGGGAATGTTGGATCCCTCAGCCCTGGGAGACTTAGGCCTAGCCCAGTCCCGGCTCTCGCAGCTCGGAAATGGGAGCTGCACCAGGGGCTGCCCTGGGTGGGCAGCAGAGCCAGGCTTACTTCCAAGATTGGGGGATGCACCCACCCTTCCACCCCCACCCACGCAGCCAAGCCCCCCACCATCTCTGCTGCTCTCAAGCAGAGGGTCAAGTTGGTTTGCTGGCAAGACACATGGTTCTCCTTTTAATTAATTAAAGAAAAATCTAATCACTGCATTAAACTTCTCATTACTCCACTTGAATACCCGTTAAGTAAATTTAATTACCAAAGGATTGGGTTTCCCAGCCTCTTTCATTAGCTTCTGATAAGATGAAAAGTGGGGAGGGAGAAGGATGGGAAGCAGAACAATGTCCTTCCTGACCCATGGAGGGCAGGGTGGGCACCGTACCAGGGCTGCCATGGTCAAGCTTGGGTGTCTCCCCAGGGACAGGTTCAGCCCAGGGCCTTGGGAGAGACCCTCCCTCCCCAGCTGCCTCGCACTTGGCTGAATGCTTTAACCAAGGCCAGTCTTGGTTATTTATAATTTACACCCCACCACCTTCTAAAAGAGTTTGAGGCTGCTGAGAAGAGCACAGGCTGAAAAATAAGAAATCAGAAGAAGAAAAAAATGAGAGAGAAGAAGCCAGAGGTAAGGCCACTGAGCAACTGTATGCCAGCATCCTGAGCACTTACTAGACATGGGCCCCAAACTAGCTATGAGCTTCCTAGCAGCCAAGGCAAAGAGAGCAACACACTTTGGCACTGCTGCTGGAACCCCCAGAGTATCCATGAGGGAGTGCACACTGGACCTTGGCCTTTCCATCTGTAAAAAGGGTGGAGCTGGAGGAAGGACTACTGGAGAGCAACGTTGGCTGGAGCAGTGAGTAGAAGCTTCCTGGAGAGAGAGGAACCCACACAGGTCCTAAAGAGAGGATGGGGTAGAGAGCAAGAAAAGGCATAGCAGGTGGGGGAATCGCATGGCTGAGGTTGAAGGGAAAAACAAACAATTAGAGGGGAAGAGGCAGGGGGCAGAGGAAGGACAAGGAGGCCTGGGGTGGAAAGACTTCTCGAAAGGAGGGGATGAAGGTCCACCCCATCACCAGACCCCAGGGTGGAAGGGACTGGCCCTGCTGGCTGGGGCAGAAGGAGCCAAAGCCAGAGGAGGCAGCAGGCCAGGGGGCTCCAGGACAGGCCAGGTCGGGGACACAGGTCCTATACTAGATGGTGCCTGCCCAGAGCCCCTCCCCAGCCGCTGGGAGTGTGGGCTGCTTCAGCTCACGGCACCCCCTTCTCCAGAGAACCGCCCTCTGCCAACGGGGCCCACTACAGGTACTACAGGCATGGCCCATAGTCGGCGACTGACCGGTACAGGGTAGAAAAGCCCGGCTGCCCCGTGTGGGCAGCAAATCTACGGTGTCAACTCTACTCCAGGGCCCCCGGGACCAGCCCAAGCCTAGACTTTCCCTGAGACCATGATCTCCCTCATTCCTGCCCCAATTTCTTCTCTTCCTCCCTTCTCCCAAGAGCCCATGCTCCCTAAGTCTCATGTTCACAAATCCTTGTCTCAGACTTTGCTTCTAGGGATTCTGACTGACCATTCTCACTCTACAGCTCCTTCCACGTTTGAAGAAAACAGGATGTTGCAAACTCCCCAGGAGGGAAATAGAAGGGGAAGAGAACGAGGATGTACAGAGTAGCTGCTAGATGCCCGTGCTTCCCATACATCATTTCAAGTAGCTCTGAGAGCACCCTTACCAGGGGTTCTGCATCAGATAAGGGAACTGAGGCTCAGAGAGGCATAGGGATTTGCCCAAGGACACACCACACATCTGCATCTATCTGGGACTGGCTTCAAGCTGTCCAAGCTGGACAGACTCCACCGATCATTTGTCACTTGTCTCCCTCAGTTGGGGGTGACTTCTTCCACCAGCTAGATCCCAAGCTTCCTTTGGGAAACACCCTCCCCTCATTCCTGGTCACATGGTTGGGGAAGGACAGACCCTGACCCCCAGCACCTTTATGTTTCCAGGACCTGTGGACGCAGTTAAAGGGTCAGGACAATCCAAACAAGGATCCAATAGGGCCCAAGAGATCAATCCCAGCACTTTTATTTGTTCTATCAAGAATGCAGAATTTGTCTCCAACCCTGACCCCAGATTTAAACCTGGAAGCATGTTGCCCCAGAAACTGTTGGCCGACATCTTGTGACCATGTCATGTGAAATGCTCCTAGGAGTGGAGGTGAAGCATAGAAATACAGATAGAAAACAGGTCCTGGTCACATTGTTTGAACCACTGGATCAAATCCTGCCTGAAGCCCAACCTACTTCTGACCCTTCAGTTACATGAGCTGATAATTTTATTTTATTTAAACAGGTTTTTTGCTACTTGCAACCAAGGGGATTCTGACAGACACAGTATTCAGAAAGGTATCTTTCCTATTCCCAAGACCCAGAAGGCCCAGCTGAGTATCTCCAGGGGCCAGGGAGTGAGCAGAGTGGAGATGCCACCTACCGTGACTGCTACTGTGCCCCTCTGAGTCCTGAAGCTTGAGGAGTCCCCAGGCTGGGGTGAGGAGTGAGCTTGGAAGTTGGTCCAAGGGCTGCACAGGGACAGAGTCCTGTAGATGCAGGTGGGGGACTGTGTGGCCTCACAGACTCAGGGCAGCCAGGACATGGCCATGGGATCCCTGGAAAACAGGAGAAACAAGAGTGAGCAGTGGGGTTTATGGGGGGACAGAGGGGCCCATGGGCGCAAGGGTAGGGCAGAAGGCGGCTACACTTCAGCAAAGGTGAGAGCCAATTTCTCTTCATTTCCTCATACCTTGCCTCGTATTTCCCCTATTCACTATACCCTGCCCCCACCCCGTACCTCTCCCTCCCCCTGTGACACCTCCAGGCTGCAGAAAAGCAACTGTGGGAGGGAGGGGCTCCCTCTGACAGGAAGGGAGAGGTGGGGGACAGGTGTGGCCAGAATCCCTGGGTAGCCAGCGCGTGTGTGCCTACTGCTGGGGAGAGAAGCAGCTTCACCCTCACGCTTGGGCTCACTTCTCACGGCTCCTCTCCCAGCAGGTGCCCAGAGCCGACTTAGGGCCTGAGGCAGCCAGAGCAGGACAAGATGAGTGAGGTGGCCATCTTCTCTGCTCCCTAGTCTAGACTTCTAAAAGAATCCCAGAGAGGACAATGCTTTCCCCAAGGGAACCAGTGACGTTTCAGGCAGGGGGCAGAGAGCAGCTCCGACTGCCCCCCAGCTGCCCTCCCGCCTGAGGAATCAGGAGACCACCTACTCTGTCTTCATGCCAGCCTCCCTTGGGCACTGTCCCCGGCTGGGGCCACCCCTCTTGGGGCCCATACACTTGCCCAGCTTCTCTCAGAGGCCACACTAGGACCTCTTGGGAGAGAAGCAGTCACGGATATTTCAGACTCTGGACACTACCAGAGGTCCCGGCCTGTGCAAAGTCACAAAGCCTTGTTAGGCCCTTAATGAGTCCTCGGAGCTCAGGGCTGCCGGCCTTCTTCTTGGTTCCATAAGAAGGCATGATGACAGAGATCCCGAACCACAGCACATTAGGGCTGATTGGATTTCTGGAAATGTCTCTAGACCAGCCCAGTCCCACAGAGCTTTCTGCAGTGAAGGGAACGTTCTATACCTGTGCGGCCCAGTGTGGTAGCCACTAGCCACGATGGGATTCGGAAACGTGGACAGTGTGACTAAGAAACTGATTTCAAATTTTTTATTTAATTACTTTATATTTAAATCAAAATAGCCACAGGTGGCTAGTGGCGACCAGAGGAGACAGTGCAGCTCTGGACCAAGCCTTGCCCAGCCCCTGGCCACAGCACACGAGGAAAACGGAGGTCCACAGACAGGAAGGGATTTGCTCAAGGTCAGACAGTATGTGACAGAGACACAAAGGCCAAAGCAGAACCTTGTTCCTCCAGCTCCTAGTGCCACTGCCCGCCCCACGGTGGCCTCGTGTCCTCCCACCACGTTCGGCCCCGTCACGCTAGATGCCCTGCCTTTCCCCTCGTGCTCAGGGCTCACGCTGGGTGTCCCACTGCCGCCCCCCGAGCAGGCTATCAGGCCACCTTGGAAGGGACCCAGCTCTCCCAGCCACTGCCGCTGGCCCGTCCCTCCGTCCTTCCGACAAAGCAGCCTCAACCAATGTCCCTGGAGTTGCCTGGGGAAATCATCCCCCAGAAGGAAGTGCTCTGGGCACACAGATGTTCGTGGAAGGGTTATGTATAACGGCAAGATACTGGAAGCTGCCTAAACATCCCACAACAGAGATGACAAAGTGCATCGTGACACCTCCACTCGAAGGACTATTACACGGCCATTAACAGTGATAACCATGGAACTCTAACAAAATTGAAAAAAAAAAAGGGGAAGGGGGGGGGGGGGGGGGGGCAGCAGCGGTGGCCAGGGCCCCGCGCGCACTGAAGCCCGCACAGCCGTGATCCCCCGCCCCGTGCCGCAGCGTCATGGGGGGCCGATGACATAACCACTTTACAGATGGACGAGCGGAGTCCAGAGAAGCCACGCGTGCTCCTGGTTATAGGGGGAGTAAGGGCAGAGTCGGGGCCTGCGCTCTCGCTTTCTGACCCTCAGGCCAGACTTCCACGGTGCCTTCTTCTTGCCATGATGGCGACATCATGGATGCCCCTTCCTTTCCATTTATTTACTCCTCTTATTTAACAAACACATACAAAGTGCCCGGCACCTTTTGCAGTGCTTTCTAGATGTTGACTCGTGTAATCTGCACAAGAACTGTTAAGATGGAGCAATTATGATGCCCTGATTTTTTTTTTTTTTGGACAAGGAAAGCAAGGTATAGAGAGATGAAGCCACTTGTCTAAGGTCAAGAGCCCCTTGAACTCCCCGCACGTTTGGCAAGGTTCCAGCATTGTCTTCGCAGGAAAAGGGCAAGGAGACAGGGAGGGATCAGTTGTTGCCTTGGGTGGGTGAAAACAAGTGTGTGCGTGTGTGTGTGTGTGTGTGATTTCCCTTTTAAATTTCATAAAAATTCTTTTTATGGCAATTGAAAGAAAAAAGTTCAAGAAATAAAATAAATGTCTCAAAATCTGTCTTTAAAAAACAAGCACACACACACGAAATGAAAACATATCAAGGTCAAGCTCCTGATGCCTCCTCCAAGAGACCTCCGCTGTGAACATAATCCACCTCCCAGCAGCAAAGCTCCTGTCTCCAGGCTTTTCTGCTCACTTCCTGTTGCCCTGGCCACTCCCTCCTGCCTGGGCGAGATCCTCACCTCAGAGGTCAGTGGGGAGCGGCCCTGGGTGGAGGCAGACTTCAATAAACGCCTCCCGCCCCTCCGCACAGCGCCGCGGGCCAGTGGGCCCGCTGCCTGTGGGGTCCAGCCACTGGCAAGGGCTGACCTCGAGAGGCCACGGCATCCGGGCCTCTGCCTCCAGCCCCAGCCAGCCCCATTCCACAGGTGGAGAGACTGAGGCCTAAGGGGTGAAAGACCTCAGCGGAGGTTACACTGCTACCGAACAGTGACACACGTACTTGCGCACACACACGTGTGACCCATATGTTCCTGCATGCTGTGCTTCAGGTTCATGGCCAGCCCTCTCACTGAAGGAGCAGATGATTCCCAGCTTACCCACATGCACTCTCACACACACAATCGTTACATCATTAACTGCTACCATATCCACAATTGTATAATTTGCTATTTCTCCTTTACATGTTTCTGTGTTATTTTTCATCTTTTCACCACATACTTGTTGAGCCTTTACTACATGCTAGGTGTATTATAGATGCTGAGAATTCAGTGGGCTACAAAACAGACAAGTTTGATGCTCTCGTGGGGAGGGGGGTAAAGATGATTAGCAAATAAACAAGGAAGATAACTGCAACAAGCAACAAGTACAATCAAGATAATTAAACCAGGTAACAGGAGAGAGAGGTCCTGGGGTGGGGCTAGCTGGTGGGTCAGGGAAGGTCTCTGTGCAGACGCCATACCCGAATTCACACCTAGAGGATAAGGAACCAGCCTCACCTTGAGCCGGAGGAGGAGGAGAGCAGAGGCGGGTGGGAGGCCGGTGTTTCTGGGGCCTGGCAGGAGGTGGGCAGAGGTGGGAACAACTGTGAGAAATGAGGCCACAGAGGGAGGTCGGGGCCTCGGGGCCAAGGTCGGGGCCTTGGGCTTCGCCTCCGGGGTGATGAAAAGTCACCAGGGAAGGGCTGTGAGGTCTTCTTCGCTGTGAAAAGTTCCCTGGGGCTGCTGAGTGGAGGCTGGATTTAAAGGAGCGGGCACGGGAGCAAGGGCCCAGTGGGCTGGCTGTCGCAGCTGCCAACACAGAGTGACAAGGCTGGGCCCAGGTGAGGGAGGACTAGACGGATTCAGGGTGCGTGCGGGAGCAGGGCCAGCTCCTCCGAAGTTGGTGGGTGAGCTGGATGTGAGGGAGTGGGAGTAAGAAAAGGAACCACAGATGACTCTTATCTTCCACCACACACATGCCCTGCTTTTACCACCACCCCCCATAAAATTTGCACGATTAGAAAATAACACCGCAGATGAGCAAGTACCACCCCCCACACCGAGTCTCGCGTGCCCCTGAGGCATCTTACTTCCAGAGCCCCTGCTCTGTTCCCTGTCCTGTGTGTGGTGCCCGGGGAGGAGCAAGACTGGGTCCCGCCCTCAGGCTGACAAGATTGTCCGAAAAGGCAGGATAGGAGAGGGTTCGGGGGCTGCCCCAGAGCAGGCCCCCAGCTGGCTGCACCTGTGAGCAGCAAGGCTGGGGAAAAGCCGGCTTCAGAGCCCTTGCACCAGCCCCTGCTAGCCCCCCTGCTAGCCATGGGACCCTGGGGAAGTTCTTCCACATCCCCAGACTCGCTCAGCCCCCTCATCTTCCGAGTGGCTACCACCATCCTCCCACATAAGGCTGTGATGAAGGGTCGGTGAAATGAGACATGTCAAGAACTGGCATTTGTAAATATTAGCGTCCTTCCCCTTTTGTTTTCAAAATGGGGCCAAAAAAGCCAATTCGGGCTTAGACCAGTAAGCTTCCCATCCATTCTAATAAGAAATTCTAGAAGTGCTGCACAGAACACAGGAAAGACAATGGCAAGTTTGAGTTCACTTACCAAAGAATCTTGCAGGATAACTACATGTTCCCTCTTGGCTGTTCGAAAGGATGACATGCATTCCAGCCAGCCAGGAGCGAGGCCCTCATGACATCCTTATGTAGGAGACAGAAGCTATGCGCTGGCTCACTCAGTGGTTAGCTAAATAACCATGTCCAGGAATGTGGGAGAGTGGGTCACACTGGCTCTTGGGGGAGGATTCGCCCCTGGCAGTGGCAGGGCTGGTCCTTGGCCCTGCCCGGAACAACTTTTTTGGCAGAGACTAGGATGGAACCTTGAAGGTAGGTCCAGCCTGAGAGGGGTCAACTAGGGAGGCAGGGTCTCCTGCTCAAGGCCTTCCATGCACCCTAGGAATGGGCCACAGTATATAAAAGAGAATTACCAGAACCTGGGTAAGCTGAGTAGCTCCAGGACCTGGGTAAGCTGAGTAGCTCCAAGAACCACTACACAGAGAGGCCAGGGACTCTGGTCATGGACTCTGTGGAGCCTGGTGGCCAGGAGACAGAGAGGCTAGGTAAGCCAGTTGCTTCGGCTCTGGAGACAGTGCAGCTACTTCCAGAAAGCCATGCCCAGGCATCTATGTGCCTGTCTAGAAGGTATTTGATAACATGAAATCTGCCCATGGGGATCTTGACAGGAAGAGGTGGGCCTGGAACCATGTTCCCTGGGGAAGTCTCAAAAGGCCTGGTCAGGACATTAGGTCCCTGACAAAGACACTTAGCATTTATGTGCCCAGAGAGCTGACCTAAGTCCAGTGGAAAAAAAAGATTCTAGGGAGACAGATTTCTGTCCATCACGAGGAGTAGTGAGCTCCCTGTCCCTGGGGGCATGCAAGCAGAAGTCTGGGAACCATGTATGTTGGGTGGAGATTTTGCACTAAATGGGGAAGTTGCTTTCAACCATGGGTTTCTTTAATTCTATCACCATATGAATCAGGGCAAAGTGGGTGTCAGAGAGAGTGAAGGGAAAGGAAGGTCATGACCATAATGATAGTTATTATTAGTACTACATTATAGATCATTGCACATTCCCATATATTCTCTAACTGGATCTTCTGCCCATCCCAGGGCAGGATGATTAACCCCATTTATAGGATGAGGCAGTGGAGGCCCAGACAGGAAATGGGACCAGTCCAAGTTCCCACAGCACATCAGCCCCAGATTCCTTCCATGGCCCAACACCTAGGGGGCCTTCCCCTCCTGCACCCTCAATGGTCATCCCACCACCCCTGCCCCAGAAGGAGCAGAAATCTCTCCACCACGTGGGGATTTCATCCAGGTGCCGAGACTCCTCATTCCCGATGGTTAGATATTCTTTTTGCCCAACCCCCTGGAACCTGGGAGGGGAATCCCAGCCCAGAAGGCTTCTCCTCCCTGGCTACCCAAGCCCTGCTCTTCCATTCTCCCTGCTCCGTCCCCTGGTGGTCCAGCCACAGCCCCTTATGTGGGTTCCTTCAAACCAGACCTGCATCCAGACACTAGGCTTTGCCCAGGAAGTGAACTCAAGAAGGGTCCCTCCCCCAGGCCTCATTCTCCTCAAACTTACACAGGCGGCTTGTGAGTGGGGGAACCGGAGCCCACCCTGCCAGGCACGCCTCCTGGCCACCTTCCCCCTTCCTAGCCAAGAGGGGCCGAGAGAGAGGGAGAGAGGGCATCTGGGCAGGGGCGGTGGTAGTCCCTGGGGGAGAGGACCCGCAGGGCAGCCGCATCCGGTACCGCTCCTCGCCCACAGCACGCCCTGAGCCCTCAGGATCCTTTTACTTTCCAGGTGAGGGAATGAAGGCTCAGAGAGATGAAGGAACTTGTCCAAGTTCAAAATATTAAATGGAACAGAAGAAACAGTTTGTAAGTCCTGGAGTCAGGGTTTGAACCCGGGACCAGCTGAATCCAACCACCTGGCGCTTTCGCGTGCCCCCTGCTGTCGGTACAGAAGTAGCAGGCTGCTCAGACAGGCGGCCTGGTGGGCAGAAGACAGGGGTGAGATGGCAAGACAGAGACACGGGGCAGCGGGGACGAATGAACCGACAAGTGGCTCCTGCAGGGGCCAGAACGAGACAGCTCCCGAAGCCACCCTCCTGATCGATGAAAGGCCACCAAGTGCCACCTCTGCTGCCATCTGCCCCTCAAATCTGCCCCAAGTGTTGCCTGAGTCCTTCCCCAGACATCCAGGCCTGAGCAGCAGACAAAACTCCTCCCTTGAGTCTCCCATTCTCGGAGGGTCCCAGGCCAGGGCCTGGGGGGGTCCGCCCTGGGGCAGGGGCCGGGGATGGGCAGAGGGAGTAGGGGGGCCCGTCCTAGCCCCGGGCAAGACCGTCTGCCCAGCTTCCGCAGCCCACGCCCAGCCCGCGGGTGTAGCACGCAGACTGCCCACCCGCACGGCACACCCTCCGGCCCCATGTGGCCGAGCCGGGTGTCCCCAGGCCCTGCTGGCGGCCAAGTACAACCCGCCTGTCCTCAGAGCATGCAGGCTTTGAGCAACAGCCTCGCCACTGAATATTTAAGAAGGAAAATACTTTTTTTTTTTTTCCAAGAAAGAGAGAGAGAGAAAGGGAGGGAGGAGGAAGCCCGCAAAAAAAGGAGGAGGGAAAGAGGGAGGAAGAAACCTACCCCATCACTGCAGTCAAGGTCACAGGCATCGTTGTGGGGCGGCGCGGGCAAGGAGCCTTTAATCTGAGAGTTCAGGCTGAGGAAACTAAACGCTTGAAGCCGAAGTACATTACTGCCCTGAATGATCTGTCGGCTTCTATTAGGCTAAATATCTCTGTATAATGGGGAATTATCCTCTGAAAAGGCAAACTGCCGGCCTCTGCAGGGAGGGGGCGTGCGGCGGGAACCTCTCCTCATGAGGGTTCTCCCGCGGGAGGGGGGAAGAGCAGGACCAACTCAGAAAGCCACCCCCCATCCACACCCCCTCCCCGGAAAGTCACAGTCAGCAGCTGTTTGAGGCTTCTGGCGGGCGCCAGCCTCCCTCCCCCTCTTCCTCAGACTCTCCCTCACTCCCTCCACATAGGAGCCTGAAAAGATGCCAGACCGGGGGTAGAGGCCTGACAATGCCTTGGTCACAGCAGGTGACCTGGGGGGAGTCCCTGAGCCTCTCGGAACCTCTGCGTCCCCACCTTTTAGACGGAGCTCGTAACAGCCACCCGAAGGCCGTACCGGGGCAGGGTATGAAGCTGGCCCAGCGCCCAGCAAGGTGGGTACCCAGGACGGTTTCACTCGTGCTGAGCCACCCACTGGGGAGGACCTCCCCCTCCAAGTCCCCTCCTCCTCCTCCTCACTCCCCACTGGGCACCATCACCTCCTCCAGGAAACACGCCCTCCAGGAACCCCACTCATGGGTATCTCCTACAGCCAGAAACCCAGAAACCCACCTTCTAGGCTCCCCCGCAGTGCCTAGTGGTTGTGTGCCTGTGGACACTCCAGCCTTAGGGGTTCCCTCGGACCAGGGCAGCATTGCCTCCTTCCCATCTTCCCCAGGCCCCCTTCTCGGACAGGGCACCTAGAACTGCCCAGATTTGGCAGGCTCGGAAGCAGGGGCTGGGTCCCCTGGAAGGTGACACTCGGGGGAAGGCGGTCAGCACCAGGGAAGCAGAGCCAGCAAGCCAGAAACCCCAGGACATGAGTCTGTGAGAGTAAAGTGGTGGGCAGACCGTCTGCAGGACTGTCAGGGCCCAAGGCAGGACTGAGGCTGGGTCAGAGCAGCACAGAGATGGGATTCGGTGCTGGGTTCCCTGCACAGGGTTGAGGTGCTGCAGGTTCAGACCGGGAGGACTCTTAGGGGTCAAGAGGGGCAGGGCTGACCTGGGAAGGGACAGGGCCAAATGGCTCTAGCTGGGTGGGGAACAGGGCAGGAGGGCTGAGAGCCAGGTGGGGAGATGCTGCAGACCCTCTGGCTCCTCAGGATTCCCGCGCCACTCTCAGTCTGCAGGAAACCCCTGGGACAGCTCAGGACCCCTCACTGCAGATCCAGCTACTGCTGTCTTGAGGCACGTGGCTGGGCCAGGAAGGCCCATTCTGAGGGCGAGTCCAGAACCAGTGACTACAACCCAGTGGGACATCAGAAAGGAAGGCCACCCTGAGGGTAGGAAGAGGCTGCTGTGCGCTCCCACATCCCACTGTAAACCCAAAGGCCCAGCCCAGAGTCCCCACAGCAGGCGAGGGCAACTTATTCCTTGATTCATTCAGCAAATGCTCTCTAATGCTTTCTGTGAACTAAAGGTACAAAAATTCCCAAGATCCTGCATCAGAGAGTTCACTGTCTAATGGGACAAGTGCGTAGGGGGGGGCCCACAGTGAGATAAGGGATAATGACTCAGGGACTGTGTGAGAGTGAGAGCCCAAGTTGCTGGGGAAACAGGGTCGGGGGGGGGGGGCCCAATCCAGGGGAAGGGTCTTTGAGAAGAGCCTTGAGGGAAAAGGAACTGGGTTTGAAAGCAATGGGGAAGGGCCCTGCAGGCAGAGGGTCAGCCTGTGCCAATGCCCAGGGGTACGAATGACGGGTACGGAGGGAGACAGCCCCTCTCCCCCGGGGAGGGCCTTGTGTGCAGAGACGGGGCTTTAGCTCTCGGCCCGAGAGCCACGAGCAGCTGGAAGGGTTTCAAGTGGGGCGTGACAGGCCCCAATCTGTGCTTCCGAAATATCACCCCAGCTGCCCCTGGGTCGAGGACGGAGGACACAGAAGATAGGAAGCAGTGAAAAGTTAGGACTGAGGCAGTGAGCAGGGGAGAGAAGCTGGGGCCCAAGGCAGGCAGAGGGCTGGAAAGGAGGGGAGGATGCATGAGGGACTCAGGAGGCCGCATATGCGGAGGGAAGGCCTTGGTTCTAACACCGAGGTAAGACAATAGCAGTGTCCCACTGAGCATGACAGGTGCTCAGTCACTGTCAAACTTTGCAAGCCTTTTTAAATCCAGGAGTTGCCTTGACCACGCAACATTCAGGTGAGCCGGATGAGCCAGGGATGGGTTACTTAGTTCACTAATTCAACAAGAATTTGTTGAGCGCCCGCTATGTTCCAGGCCTTGTTCTGACCTACTCAGCAGAACGGGGAACTGAGACCCAGGAGTGCTGCCGAGGAAGTTCCACGGCCACACGGCGTGGGTGGGCATCCACAGCTGCTGCCAGTCTCCAGTGGTGAGAGCTGGGGCGGGGCTCGGGCCACAGCCCGGGAGCCTGCGGGGCTGACCGGGGATGGCCACTGGCTCAGGGCACTCATATCCTCCAGAACTGGAGAATGGCTAGGAGCAAAAGCCACACAGGAGCTGTGGAAGGGGAAGGCCTGACAACAGGGGCTGGCTCGTGGGCCGGGACAGGAATGAGACTCAGTCTGGAGTGGAAGCACCTCTCCTTCCCCGACGGGGTGGGAAACCAGAGAGAAAGTATGAAATGAAAGGAGGCAGGTTCATGGTGCAAAGCACTGATCTCCTCTGTGGGCAGGAGGCCGGAAAGGGCAGACGGGGCATGGAGAGGGAATGGCTGGGCCTTCAGGCCCACTTGAGAGAGGAGGGGGCATGGAGGCAGGGCCAGAGGGTAAGAGCTGGGCTGGGCCCCCTGAGGTGGCTACAGGGAGGAGAGAGTCAGGGAGCCCCAGCAGGGAAGAGCAGGCCCCATGACTGCCCTAGCAGGTGCCCTGTGCGGTGGTCTCAGGCTGCCCTGTGCTCAAGAGGTGCTAAGAGTCTCCCCAGATTGTAGGCTCCCAAGGGCCCTATAGGTGTCTGGAAAAGCCAAGAGCAGCCTAACTGCCTCCAACTCCTGCTGTCACTGATGGGAGCCACCTGGGTCAGCACCAGAGTGACTCCTCCACTCTGGTTCCCAGTGGAGGTCCCAAGGCCAGCCTGTCCACACCAAGCACCTGCAAGCAGGCTCCCTGCTTCCCTGGGCCCTAGTGTCCTCATCGGTAAGCCTGGGCAACACCTGCCTCTCAGGTGCTCAGGTAGGGAGAGCAGCGCCCAGTGCCCAGTAGGTGCACCCAGACGACTGTCTCCTTCCCCTCTCGGGTGGCGGGGCCTCTTGGAGTCCAGTCCTCACAGAAGCCCCAGTGTCTGGCACACGCTTTTGCTCAATTAACTTTTACTGACCTGAGTTTAACTGCTAACCAGCTGGTAGCGAACTGAGGCGATCAGAATCTTGCCCGCTGGGGAGGGGGCTAAGAGGAAGGTGGACATCCATAGGAGGACATGGCAGATGCCCCAGGAGCAGACATGCAGATGTGGCAGAGGCCAAGGTTGTGGGGGGGACGGCAGAGGCCCCGTTCTCACCACACCCGTTAGTCAGGCGGAGCTGGCAGGGGAGCCGGTGAAGGGGACTGAGAGCTGGGGCTGGGGTGCACCCAACTGGAGGGTCCCTGGGCAGATGGGCCTCCTGGCTACAGGGCCCCTGATAGCACCCAGAGCCTTGAGAGCTGCTCCTCCAACCTACCCTTTCCCCACTTTGGAATCCACCCCACTGTGTGCCCTGCCCAAGCTAGAGCACTAGAAAGAAACTGAAATAAGTCAAAAGGAAGGAGGAGCCACTTCTGGGAGAAGGGGCAGAGCCTGGAAGGCTTCACAGAGGTGGTGGCTTTTAACTGCTCTGGGCCTCACCTTGCTCTTCCATGAAACAGGACTGCTATCCTCCCCCTCCTCCTCTTACTACTACTACCAATAATAATAGCTAAAGCATGTGGAGCACTAAAATCTGTGCTAGGCTCTGTGTGAGCACTTGGTGCCCAGAGAGACTGAGGTAGAGATGAGGCTGAGCCTGCCCTGCTCCTAGACTCCCTTTCACTGGACTGGCTTGTGGAGAGTCGACTGGGATCTAGGGCTTGGGTGGCAGGCAAGGTGGGTATCGCTGGTGGCCAAGGTCTGCGAGTTCCCAGTGTTGACAGCATCACTCTAAGAGGCCCTCCTGAGCTGGGTAAGTGGAATGGGGCTGGGGGCTGCAGGAGGGACGCTTCCAGAGCCAGGTCAGAGGCCACACAGTGTCTGCAGGGGCAGCTCAGCTTGGCCCTCACAGTGTACAAAACCCTGGTGCTGAGTGTGGCCTATACCTGCAGCTTCCTCCATGCTGTCCTCCCAGGACCAACCTCACCCACACTCCGGGTTCTAGAATTTCTTGGGCTCTAAGCAGGCAGGGGTGGAGGGAGAGGGAAGAGGAGAAAAGCAGCCGTGGCCGTCGCTGTGTGTCTATGCTGGAACTACACACCACCCCGGGCCGGTACAATTATTCCCACTTAACGAGGAAACAGGCTCCTGCGGGTAATGCCCCTTGCCCAAGGTCACAGCTGGGAGTGGCTGAGCTGGGACTCACACCTAGGACTGTCTGTTCCTCATGGACCAGGAGGTGCCAAAGGCCAGAAGGGCTCATGGGGCTGACGGTGGAAGGCACGTCAAAGCATAATCAGCAGGCCCAGGAGGGGTCTTTAGGGGCGGACTCTTCCTGACAGCCCTCCCAGTGCTGCAAGCTGTCCCATACCCAGGGCTGGCGGGGCAGGCAGTTTGAGAAGATGAGGCAGGAGAGGGTGACAGAGGTCTCTCCTTTGACTTCCAGCAGCCCTCTGCCCCCTCACCCCTCCCCGAAAGCATCCCATCTTCCTGGTGAGATGGGGCACCTAGGAGGCCTTATGTTGCCAACAGGGCTTGAGAAGGACCTTTGCATGGGGCCGGGGGTGGGGGGTGGGCGAGGAAGTATGGTTAAGGGGAGATGACAGTCAGCCCAGAACTATGACAAGGCCACCTGTGGGCTGTGGCTAGTGCAGGGAGAGGGTAGGGAAGGCCCAAGAGAACAGAAGTCATGGTGCCTGGACTCCCACTGGTAGAGCATCATTCCTTTGAGTCCTCAGAGCTGTTCAGTTTCCACAAGGCTTCTGAGCCTGGGAGAGGCACCATCTAGGAATACTGGCAGTGGGAGAGAGGATGCTGAGGACCACCCCTTCCTCTCCTAACACGCTGTTTCTTGGCACAAGTGTCTTTCCCTCTCTGGTCCCCAGATGCCCCGTCTGCCATATGAGGTATCCAGGCCTAAAGGCTGGTGGACACCTAAGGGAGGTGGCAAGGCCCCAAATAAGCCACCCCTCCCAATGCCTGTATCGACTACAGGTTGCGAGCTCAGCATGATCCTCGCTGGCCGTCCCTTAACCTCTCAACAAGGCCATGATGCAGATAGCAGCACTCGATTTGCCAGGAGAACAAACTAAGGCTCAGGCATAAGGAGGGACACTCCAAGGTGTCCAGGAAGAACTCCAGACAAGCCCTACGGACCCGGTTTTGTTCAGCACTGGACAGCTCTTGGCGGCAGCCTTCCTGGCCCCCAGCCCTACACCCACAGCCTTAGCAATCCGTCCTCCTTCTAAACTTCACCCAGCCTTCCCCACTGCTCTGGCTGCACTCGCCTCTCCTGGGCTCCTGGCACAGCTGCGATCCGTGCACACAGGACTAATGGAGCCCTTGCTCCCTTCCACTTTTCTGACTTCGATCTCATTCTCTCAGCAGCTTCTTGAAGGCAGGGAACTCTCACCCTCTCTCCTTTCTATGCCCCAGTCTGGGTACATAATGGGGACTGGCTTCAGAGCAGGCAGATGTGGGTGAGAGCTGGAAAACTCTAGGCCCATCACTTTACCCCCCTGAGCTGCAGACGCCCTCGCTGGGACACAAGATGGTCCTGTCCACCTCACAGGCCTGCTGGGGTTTCCATCTCACAGGGCAGGTAAGCCATTCAAGGGGCTGCTGCTGACCCTCCCTCCTGGGACTTCACTCAAACTCTGGGCCACTCCTCCCCCATGAAACTGTCCAAATGACTTACAAATGGGCAGACTCTTATCACTGAAAATGTCTGAGAAGGGTCAGGAAGCCCCAAGACAATAGCTGGTCCAGTGCTCAGAATCCCACTGTTAGAATATGATTGCTCTGTGGGCTCATGGGCATTCAGTTTCCCCAAGGGCTTTGAGCCTGGGAGAGGGAACATCGAGGAACATCGGCAGTGAGGGATAGGGCCCCGGGGTGCTGGTCCCTCTTCTCTACTAACATACCATGTGTCTTGGCACAAGTGTCTCTCCTCTCTGGCCCTCAGTCACCCCCTCTGTAGTGTGAGGTGTCCAGGCCTACAGGGGAGTCCTCTTCACACTATGGAAAATGCCTGTAGGGGTGATGTCAGGGGTGCTGGGAAGGACCCTCCAAAGCTCTCAAATTCAAGGCCATGATTTCCAAATGCCTCCACTCGGTCTGTCCCCTTCCCTTCCAACAAAGGGGCAAAGCCAAATTCCTGGGCTTTCTGGGGCCCTACCGACAAGCCCCACCCACTCCCAGCCACTGTGAGGACAGGACCTGCCTACAAGCCTTGGACCTTGGAGGAGGGTCTCCTAGTCCATCCTCAGCCCCACCTGGCCTGCCCAGGGAGCTTCAGCCTGAGGAAGGCTGAACTGACAGCCCCTAGTGTATATGGAAAAGGGAATAAGATTCCATGGGGGGCCTGGGCGGGAAGAATTCTGCTGAGAGCCCCTCTCTGCCCCAGGGAGGGATGCTGAGGGAGCCTGGAAAGGGGGAAAGGGACAGAGAGATTTATCCCAGCTCAACCACATAACTAGCTGGCTGACCTCAGAAAGTCCCTTCACCTCTGAGTTCCAGGTTCCTGGTCTATAAAATGGGGAGAATAAAACACACACACACACAGTGTCTGGTACATGGTAAGTTCTGGAGGAGCTCCAGACATTATAACCAGATTCCTGGCCAGGGCTTTGGCTTTTCCACACCAAGGCCCAGAGTAAGTGACGTCAGCCTTGGGCACTTAAATAATAAGTCCCATGGGGGGAGATGAGCACTGAGAGCTCAGAGGGAGTGTGGCTGAGGAGGGCACTGGGTCTGCCCCGGTGGGACTCCACCTAGAGAACCAGGCAGAGCCCTGACCCTGGTCACACACTGAGCCTCAACCCTGCTCACATATCGATCCCTGATCCTGCTCTCACAGGACCCTGACCCTGGTCACACACTGAGCCTCAACCCTGCTCACATACTGATCCCTGATCCTGCTCTCCCAGGAGCCCTGACCTTGGTCACACACTGAGCCCTGACCCAGGCACCAGCTACTGTGGCCAGTCCAGACCAGAGGCCAATGTCATAGTTGGCTCTAAGGAGGGCTGCTGCACTCCCATCTTCTTATAAAGAACCTGCAGGGCTAATCTTTCGTCATATGAACTGGCTCATGTCTGTGTGTGCCCCTAGTCCCTTGCCCTCCCCAGACCTTCCCCATGCTGCTGGCTTCTGCCTTGAAGTTGCCCCCCACCACCACCCTATCACTAGCTCGGCATCCATCACCCTGGCTATGTTTTCTAGGCCCCCTAACCAGTTCTGTCCCCTGACCACAACTCCACAGTCTAAGCCTTTTCCTCTCTGACCTTAGACGATGGAGATCCTGGAATGCCTGAGGGAGAAAGCCTTAGGCCTCATTCATTCATTGGGCTCTCCAACCAGGTGGGGACACTGAGGTCACTAGGGATGAATGGCAGCACCAGGACTCCCATCCTGGTCCAGTGCTTTTTCTACCAGCCCTCTGACTGCCCAACCCAGCCAGCAGAGGAGGAGCCCCAGTAGATGGGGGTCTGGCAAGCCCTAAGCCTCCCAGGCCCAGGAAGGGAACAGGAGGTGGCAGAGCCCCAGGGAGCCACCCTGTCCTGGGCTCCTCTGCCTCAACTCAGGGCTGATTTTAGACCTCTTCTCAGGATGAAAAATTGAAAGACTTTTTGAGATTCCCTCCTGGCATAATGGGGCCACAGAGCTGAGCTGCCCCCCCCACCCTCCCCAGGGCAGCTAAGGCCTCCTGACCAAGGGCACTACAAGTGTAATACTGGGGAGAGAGTCCAAAAGTGAACCCAGGTGTGGCCCTGGGTGAAGACCAAGGTGGCAACACTGGGAGATGCCCTGCCCACCCACACCTAAAATCCTACCACTCACAACTCATCCTTTTGGATAAAGCACTGCTCTTCTCAGACATAAGACTACACAAGGTTGGGGGTCAGCTCAAGAGGGGACAGCTCTGGGTTCATATCCCAGCTGAGCAACACCAGCCGTGTGGCCTTCCTGAGGTTCAGAGCCATCATCCGTAAAATGGTGATAAGAATATGTCAGTCACCTGATTGCTACCACGACGATCCTGACATCCCTGTCATCTCCCCCACTCCCCGGATATCCCACAAACACCTCATCCCTCCTCTTCCCCCAAGCCCGCTCCTCTACCAGCGTCCCTGTTTTTGTGACTGTCTCCACCATTGGCCCAGCTGTGCACGCCATAAAACTAGGAGCCCTGGGGACTCCTTCCCAACTCCTTCCCTCTGACCCAGCACAAGTCTTGAATGTGTCTCCAACCCAACCTTCTCTCTGCACCTCCATCCCCAGCTGGGCCCACCACCACCTGCTGGATACACCCTTTGTCCTTGTGCCACTCCAATGTCCCCCACATGGCGACCAGGGCAGTATCACTGAGTCCTAAATTAGATGAGACCCCTTCCCTGCTTGAAATCCTCCATCAACTTCTCTTAGAACAAGATGCAGCCAGCCTCCTTATCATGGCCCACAGATTGTGCCTGACCCAGCCCTGCCACCCACCCTGACCCCACCTCCTCCACCTCCCTTCCTCCCATTCCATTAATTTTCTTCCAGCTCCTCAACACACCAAGGTTCCTCCAGGCATGGAATGTTCTTCACCCCTCCTTGCACACAGCTTCCTCCTCATCATCCATCTGATTATGGGATGAGACACTGCCTCAGAAAAGCCCTCCCAGACTGCGCTGTCTCAGCGGGCTACCCTCAACTCTGCATTCTCTATCATTCCCCTGTACCACTTGTCACAATTTGCAATTATACATCTATTTGTTTGTTGACTTGTTTATTATCTGCCCCACCTCCACCCCCCCAAACCTGTGAGCTTCACGAGGGAAGGGGCCACAGCTACCTTGTTGCCATGCTTGGAACACAGGAGGTGCTCAATAAACAGGCATCCCCCTGAGGTTCATCACTCAGGAGCAAACGGGGGCGAGTCTGCCCTCCCTGCTCCGCCAGGCAGTCCCAGAAGCCATATCTGGAGTCCCAGAAGAGGATGTTGGCAGGCACAGACACTCAAACAGGCACGGCTCTGCCTCCCCGGCCAGAGCCCATGGCAGGGGCTGTGCCGGGACACCATGCAGACCCCCTGCAGGAGACAGGGCAGCTGGGGACTGAGCAGAGCAGGGCCTGCAGCAAACCGTGGCCATGCGTGTTGTGAGCACTGGGACCTCCTGCTCCATCCCTGGACAGGCCCAAGGGACAGATGTCCAGGGCGGGGGTGCAGGGGAAGAGACACCTTCTGCCCTCAGATGAGCCTGTCTCAGAGGCAGGCAGGGCCCCTGCCCCTAGGGTTCACTGGTCTGGTCAAGGAGACTTAGCCATGAGGCCCAACCCTCCTATCACTCGATCTCTGCATAAATCCACCCAGGCAGCGGGCACTGCTTGGGCACTGGGGGTGCCAGAGTGAATAAGCCCAGTGTGGTCCCCTGAGTGACTCTGGGGAGAGGCACCCACACAAACGTGACTCCTTCCAGCCGCCTATGGAGGGCCTCCAGGGTCCTGAATGGGCTGTGGTGGCAGTCCAGGGCTGAGGGGGCACAAGCGGGGCCACCTAGGCCAGATTGGGAGGGGGCGAAGGGATCCTGGAGACAGACGCTCCCTAGGAAGGTGTCTGTGCTGACGAGGCTGGGGAGGGTCTAAACCTCGACTGCCCTGTCCTCCCTCCCAGGGGCCTCCTCACACACACCCTCCCCCCAACCCCCGACCAGCAGGCCCATGGTCCGGGGAACCAGGTCTCTCTCCAGAGCTGTCCTACACAGGCACAGCGGCCCCTCTCCCAAGGGAGCCACTCTGCCAGGCTCCGCAGACGTCACTGACATTTCCACACGCCTCCAGCCCCTCACCATGGCCCACCTAACTAGTCAGTGGGGACCAAAGTGGTCCCGGCAGCCTATCAGCATGCCAAAAACTAAAAAGTTCAGGACAGCAAGAAAAAAAAAAAAGCCCCATGGCGGGTATCTCCCGTGAGGGGCACCCTGAGGCCCTCACTTCTCCCTCTACAGCTCCCCTGACACATGCTGGCAACCTCGGGAGAGGGTAAGGCTTGGAAAGTGGCCCCCGCTGTACCCACAGCTCTGGCCTGGGCAGAGCCGGGAAGGGGATCAAAAAAAGGGAAGCAATCATCCCTGTAACCACCCCCCCAAAACACACACACATAACCCCCTGGCAGGGGAGGGGGGGCAGGGGCACAGGGGAGGAGAGCCCCACCTACCCAGGGCCACCGAGGGACACTGAGCTGCTCTTAGCCTCCCCTGGGGCAAGGGCAGCATCATGGGTTTTCTTACCACTATGTGCCCAACACCAGGCATCCCCCACCCATGGCCACAGCCCATGCTCACCACGACCCTTGAAGAAAAAACAATCCTGATCACTCTGCACATGAGGAAACAAGCTCGGAAAGGTCATGTGACTTGCCCAAGGTCACACAGCCGGGGCGGGGGCGGGGGGGAAGAGAGGAGCTCAACATCAGGTGAGCATTGGGGCAGCAGGAGTTTTAGCCAGACACAAAGGAAATCCCCCAAACAGGTTGGACATAAGCTTTGATTCCGGGAAGACGATCCCAGGAAGATGGGCTGGGGTCCCTTCTCAGGAGGCTGCCAGGGTTGGGGGGCAGTGCTGGGCAAGGGGCTGGGGGCAGGGGCTGGACCTACTGACCTTGGGGGTCTCCCCCGGCTGTGATTTTCTGGGACCACCAGACAAGCTCCACCAGGCTCCAGGAGGGTGAGCCTGGGAAGAGGCTGGACAGTCCCGACAACAGCTGGGGGGGGCTCTGACCATCACATGAGCACCAATCCAAGCCCAGGGCCCTCTGCAGCTCTGCTCTTTCTGTGGGAGGCTCTGACTTCCTGGGGCCACCAACAGAGATGAGGGTGCCCAGACTCCAGGAGACAAGGGGTCCGAGAGGATTAAATGGGGGAGAGGAGGAGCTCAGCCTCCTGGCCAAACTAGCCAGTAGTGAACCCTGTCCCGCGGTTTTGACAGCGCCAGGCACCAGCTCGTCCAGAACCCCCATCTTGAGCAAGGTAATTACAGTTCTTCCTGTGTAATGAGATGGTTTTTAAAGGCCATTCAAAAGAAATTTCCTATAATGAGGTGAAGGGGTTTATAGTGTTACACATCAAGGCAGCTGGTAATTGGTGGGACCAGGGCTGAGTCCCGGAGCGCAGCCCTTGGAGTTCTGAACCTAAAAGGTGAGAAGAATAGGAGGAACTCCAAAGCCCAGGAGGTAAGGCAGGCCCTCGGCCAGATAAGTGTCTATGACACCGGCAAGCCGGTGTACCCCAAAGAACAGACAAGGGCACAGCAGGGTTGGAACCCGGGTGGAGCACAGGAGGCTGACAGAGCGGGGACTGGGCAGGGGGAGAACCTGCAGGGGTGAAGTCACGGGATGGACATCTGGGCTCCAGAGAAGGAAGATGAATGTACCGGGTTGAACTGTGGCCCCCCCCCCATTCATGTCCACCTGGAACTTCAGACTGTGACTTTATTTGGAAATAGCTAATTAGTAATTACAGAGGTAACTAGTTAAGATGGGGTCATACTGGATTCAGGTGGATTCCAATCCAGCAACTGGTGTCTTTATAAAAAGAGGTAAATTTGGACACAGACGCACACACGGAAGAATGTCATGTGAAGACAAAGGCAGAGATTGGCATGATGCATCTGTGAGCCAAGGAACACCAAAGGTTGCCAGCAACCTTGGGAAGCTGGAAGAGGCAAGAAGGTTCCTCCTCCAGCGCCTTCAGAGGGAGCATGACCCCGCCAACACCTTCATTTCAGACGTTCAGCCTCCAGAACCATGAGAGACGACGTTCCGGTTGTTCTGAGGCAGCTGGTTTGCGGCTGTTTGTTCCAGCAGCCCCGGGAAGTTAACACGATGACCACTCTGACGAGGGCAACTACCCAGCAGTGAAAATGGCAGCCTCAAAAGGTGAAGACTGCCCCACCTCCAGAGGTGTGCAAGCAAAACCGGGACTGTGTCTAGTCCCCCCCACCTCTCCGTACCTTGGACAGCTGCCAGGGCAGGTCCAAGCTTAGTCCCCCATCTGACCTCACTGTATGAAGTCCAAGAAACTGGACAAGACGGAGCAATCATTCTCAACCCACAGATTTGGAAACTGAGGCCCACAGAAGGCAGACAACCTGTACAAGTCAGCGGCAATAGCAGGCCTGGGATCCTGGAATCCTGACTGCCAGTCTGGGACTCTTTCAGGCTCCCTGCCCGGAGTCTGCCTCCTGTGCCTTCCTGGTCTCTAGCCTCAACTGCAGTTAGTTGACCATCCCGGAAGGCAGACAAAAATCCAGTCTCCCTGTCCCCAGCTGTTCCACACTGAAGTGCCATCAATGCTGAGAGCCTTGCCCAACTCCAACCAGACACGTCCAAGGGACACTGTTGGCCTGTGGCCTCTGATGTGCGTGTCGGGGTGCAGTCACCAGCTGACACAGAAGCTACACTGGCTAACGGACCCTTACTGAGCACCTGCTGTGTACAGAGCCCTGGGCACAGCGAGGGATGGGGGTCAAAACAGGAGAAGGCGGGACCCTTTATCTCCAGACTCCCTACAGATCAGACCACCCAGCAAGACCCTACAGGGTGTCCCCAGACCAAGTGTGACCTCTGGCTGGGCATCCAAGGCTGGCTCCTCGCCCTCTCAGGAGGAGTCCTACCTGGAAGGGGAAGGAAGGAAGGAGAGAGCATGGCCGAGAGAGACCAGTGGCTTCTCTGCCTTCTCTGGCTCCTTCCAGGCCTCTGGGCCCCGTGAGGCAGGGCTACCCCTCACCCCCACCTGTGCCTGGCACTCCTGTCCCCCTAGGAGCTAGCAAACTGAGTGGAGGCCCCCAGCTCTGGCACTGACCGAGCACGAGCACAGCCAAGCTCACCAGCCAGGCCAGCCCGGCTCTAAACGCTGGTTAATTGGCACTGCTTGGCAGAGGGACGCAGAGGAGTGCGCTTTGAAGTCACCTGGTGTGACTTGTCCAGTGGGAACAATGAGCCACCCAGCCAGGGGCGAGTCGCGGCTCCTTCTAATTAGGTGCGGCTTTGAACACGGAGGCATCAGATTAATGAGGCTGACAGCATTCGGTTTTACCGCGTGGCAGGCCGTCTCTGCTCTCTCATCGCAGTTTGATGCCAAAACCTTGTTCCCTAAATCAAAGGTTCTCCTGAAACTGCTTTCTGACTCGCCTTGGGTTTCTGCTGGGCGTCTCTGCCAGAGAGCTAAAAGCCTTCACCTCCATCCCACCACTCCCAGCGCCAGCTTCTATTTGGCCGAGGAGGGAGCAAGGGGCGCTGGGAGAGCCCCATTTGCAGAGTTTGCTGGCTCGAGGTCACACGGCAGCTGGCCAGTCACTCCCTGGGGCTAGCCCCCCTCTGCCGGCAGGACCCTGCCACAGCTCTTGGCAGCTGCAGGCATGCTGGACCACGGGGGACCCACTAGCCACTTTCCCACCATTGGCATCAGCTCGCAAGCCTCCGGGGCATCTGGTTCACCTGTCTTCGGAGTAGATTGAGATGTCTCAGGAGCCAGCCCGCACAGCCTTGTCTTCCCACCTCTTCTGCTCTAGCAGGACACCTCCTCCCCAGCCCCTCTCTGGGCCTGTGCTCACACAGCTCCCCTCGCTCGTCCCCCTGGTGCTCTTCTCTCCTGCCTCCAGTTTGCTAAGCTCACACCACCCTTCAAAACCCGGCTCCTTCACCACCAGAGTCCTTCTTTCCTTCTCTCTGGCCCTTAAATCTGTCTCCTTGAACAATTGTCTCTTGACCTGTATCCCACTGTTTAATATTACTACCTTTGCTCATTATTTTGTCCTGTCTCCCCTATGAGACTGTGGCACAAGGACAGGAACAGCATCTGTGTCATTTCTGTCTTCCCCACAGTGAAGACTGGCTGATAATAAAGATTCTACCCTCCCTCGGCACTCTGGGAGACACGGAGTGAAGACACCATCTTGCCCTCGGTTTTCCCATCTGTCAAACGGGAATGAGGCCCTCACCCTGCTTCCTCCATGGGGCTGCTAGAGCATCCAGGATGATGCTGGACAGAGCATGTGTTCTGGGGAAGGGGGGCCATGCCGTGGGTGGGGTGCCCCTGGGACAGGGGGATTGGCCCTGGCAGGGAGGTTGAGGACCACTGGGGCTTGGACAAGTCAATTCCTCTCCCTGGGTCTCAATTTCCCTATATGTAAAAACAGTTGGCCCAATGATTCACAAGATGGATGCATTAACTCATTCAATCCTTAGGGCCACCTCTGTAGTATGTACTGTTAATAGCTCCATTTCAGGAAGGCCCAGAAAGATTTAAAAAACAGCCTATGGGTAGAAGAAGCAGGACTCAAGCCCAGGCAACATGCTAGTCCAGAACCTGCCTTCTTCCCTACTCCACTGACTTTCAGGCCCTAGGCTAAGCTCTAGCCATTTCTGAAACTTATTTCACCTCTCTGGGCCTCTCTTTTCCCATCTGAGGTCTGGGTACATAGTGACACTTTGTAGATGATTTCTGCTAGGCCAGGGCAGGCTGACATGTTCTGGCTCTTCTGAGCCCCTTCCAGACCTCAGCTCCAAATCTTTCCACCTAGAATTTTCTTTCCTGCCCCTTTAATGCCTACCCCATCAGGCTATGCACCCCTCATTGCTTCCTTCCAACTTTCTGGCCACCTGTCCTCATCCACAGCAAGGTCCTGTCTCCCTCTGCACTCCAGGCCTTGTCATCCTCGAGGTGGCTTCACCATGCTAGGGATGACCAGCACCGGGGCTCACTCGTCCCTGCCCTCCGGCCTCCAGTGACCTCTGGCCTTCATCCCCTGCAGCCTCCGTCCCAAGCCACAACCTGGCCCTCACCTCTGCCACAGCGCTTGGTCAGGCACCACCCCCCAGCCCACCACTGCCTCCCCTGAGGCCTCTTGCCACACTTCCTTCACCGCATTGAGACCGTCACACCTCCCCCATCTCACCTCTTCTCTTCTGTCCCCATTCCGTTCTCCTCTTGGGGTCCACAGTCCATCGCTGTAACGCATCCCTCAAACGCACTACTCCCCATCTCCCTTGGCAATCCTTTCATAAACCCCCATCTGGATGAACCCAAATGACACCCTCTTCACACCTGTGGCTGGAAAATGAGCACAGCATGAAGGTTGTGCCCTTCGTGAGCTGGAATCTCAGACCTCCAGCCCCAGCCCACTCACTTTCCTGCCCTCCAAGAGGGCACTGTCATCCCTATTCCCCTGTCCCCATGCCTCCCACCTCTACCTGACTGGTCTCTGTCAACGGACACCTCCACCTATCCTCACTGAGAAAGCAGTCGCCGGCAGATGTGGATTCTCTCATGGGCCCACTGCAGATTCTAGAAGCCCACCTGCTCCTGCCCCCATCCTCTCTTCCTGCCTGGGGAGGGGTCATGTTGCCCGCCAAAGCTAAGTTGTTCCACTCGGACTCTGAACCCATCGCTCTGGTCCCAGGAAGTTGGCTCCCATCACTACCTTGTCTTTGGGCACCGTCCATCTTGCTTTCTCTCCTGGATCCCGTCATCCTCCCCACTGGCAAACAATCAGGTTTTGGTTATCTCCCACCCTTTAAAAATCCCCTCCTTTCCTTGTGCTGAGTTTAAAAACACTTCCATCTCAGAAGGTTCTATACCATATGATTCCATTTACATAACACTCACGAAGTAACAAAGCTACAGAGATGGAGGATCAAGTGGCAGGAGCTCTGGGAGGGACGGTGGCTGGGCAGAGGGGTGTGTGGCAGCACAGGGACCCCGCTGATGTGACAGTCCCGTGTCCCGAGTGCGGTGCCGGTTACACAAAGCTATGCTGCCCCGCACACACACACACCCGTGTACACCCACACACAAGTGCTTGTACAACTGGGAAATCCCAATAAGGTCTGAGCATCACACCAGCATCGATGAGCCGGTTCGGTCCTGCGCTCCAGTTACACGAGCCTTCCCCACCGAGGGCGGCTGGTGGAGGGCGTCCACGATACGCCGGCACCTTCCTTGGCGGTTTCCTGTGACTCGCCCACCTCCAGCCATGTCTCTTCTCCTCTTCCCAAGACTTCCCAGAAGAGTCAATTACATCCTTTCTCCCTTCCCGCTCCTCCCACTCTCCTCAGCCACTCCGTGGATTCCATTCACCGGCCCCGACACTTGCTCACCCCAGCCCCCCACGGCCTCCACATTTTCAGCTGCGGGCCGGCATCTGTGTCTCCATCGTGCCCACCCTCACTGCATCATCCAGCACAGCTGACTTCCCCCTTTCTGTTGGAACCGCTTTTGGCTTCTGAGAGGCCACACCACCCTAGCTCTCCTCCCTCTCCCCGGACATGCCCTACCAGCCTCCTATGGTGGCTCCTTCTCCCTCTCGACTCTCCACACCAGTGAGCCCTGGGCCCAGGCCTTGGCCCTCTCCCTCCCCCATCCGCACCTCTTCCTGGGCACTCTGCACTGTCTATAAACGCCGCCTGTAGCTGCTGACTCCTGCATCTCTGTCCCCTGCTCAACCCTCTCCCTGAGCTCCAGGCTTATGAACCCAACGGCCAATGGACATCTCTGCTCCAGGAGGTAGTCACAAACTCCTGCCCGCCTCCCAGTCCCGAACCTCCACTGGTCCTCCCCTTCTCAGAAAATGGCCATGGTGGCTCAAGCCAAGAACCAAGGGGTCCTCCTTGCCTTTTTCCCTAACCCCAGTTCTGACTCCATCATAGGTTTAGAATTGTCTGCCTCTCTCTATCACCATGACTACCACTTTGGCCCCAGCCTTCGTGACTTCCACCTTACCCTGTTTCCCCTTTTGGCCCCTCCTGCAGCAGCCAGAGAGATCTTTTAAAAGCATAAATCAGATCAGTCACCCTGGTTGACCACCTGCTTAACCCATCAGTAGTTGGTCACTGCCCCTTAGAAAACATCTCTGCTCCTCCCCACAGCCCCAGAATCCCATGCCAATGCCGTCATTTGGGGTCCCTCCCCCGCCATACAACCTCCTTTTCCTCATTCAGTGCCTTCCCTCAGGTGCTCCCTCACTTGAGAGAGGGCTGAGCCTCATCTCATAGGTGACCCCATTCATCCCATCACTGTACCACTAGCAATCTCGAATTCCCTATTTGCCTTTATTTTACTGGTGTCTGCCTTACCCACCAGCCTGAGGGAGCCTGCACAGTCAGCGCCTGGCACACAGTAGGTGCTCAATAAAGCTTGTTGTGTAAATGGACAAGAGCTCCCTGCTCTCCTCCCCAGCAGCATCCTCTCCACCGCCCCCCACCCCGGAGGGTGGCTCGCCCGTGCATGGGGGAGGGTGCACACGTCTATAAATACCCACACACTCCACTCTCCCCCAAACAGTAACTGATACCCAGATGATTCCACGACATGATAGTTTCCCACGTCTTCCTGGGAGCTGCTTCCAGTGATAAAAGTTTGCTGTTCTATGGACCCAAGAAGACATCAGCCGTAATGTGCTAAAATTATAACCTAGTGGAGTCATCTGCTTAAATACTCTGGAAACCAAATACTCGGGGCTGAGCGCTATTCTGGATTGCCCCGGATGCCACACGAGGGCCTGGCTGTCGGGGACATGGAGCTCCCGGGACTGGGCACTGGAGCTCGGCTCAGCCTACTCTACAGGGTGGCCGTGTCACGTGTGGGATGCGGCAAGGCCACGCACCGGGTCCGGCACGCTGCAGCAGCTCAGTGCAGGGCACCTTCCATTCCCGCCACACATCCAGGGGGCACTGGGAGGAAATGGTGCAGCTTACTCAGCGGTAGCCCATTGGGCAGCACCAGGACCAGGCAGGGCCGTGGCTGAGGGGCGTAGGGGCATCACAGGGCTGTGTTTTGGCAACCAGATTTTGGCTGAGCTTGTATATCATTGTCAGAAGGAGTGGAATCATATGAAAATGGCATGAACTGTCCTGAAAGGTAGTAAGCTCCCATCACTAGGAGTCCAACAGAATGGGACACTGTGGGGGCGTTTGGCCTGGCTGCCCTTCTCCAGGCTTACAAAGCTGGGACTTGGGCAACGGACAGAATACAGCTTCGGGGTCAAACAGGCACATGTTTAAATCTCATCTCTGCCACCGGAGGCTTGGGTGACCCTGGGCAAGTCACACATTAGTGCTCAGATACAGTGTCTTCACCTCTACAGAGAGTTAACATATACAACATGTCTGCACGCAGTAGGTGCCTACTGAGTGTTAGTCTGTCCCCTCCCCGCTTCCCTCTAAATCAATGTAAATACCTCCATCTGGGCCTTGACACTCTCCAAACATCCTTCCTGCCCTTCCCCGACAGGTGCCCAGGTCTACCCTCCTCTCTATTTAACTGAGGCCTAGTGCTGGTGCCACCTCCTCCAGGAAGCCACGCCTGGCTGCTCTGATAAACACTGGCCTCCTCCTCACTTGCAGCACCAGGGGCTGGAGGCTGGTGGGTTTGGGCACACGTGACTACTGCCCCTCTGGCCTCTCATGGTCAGTAGGTTTGGGGAGGGGGGCGTGCTGTGTGAGTGTGCGTGTCTTACAGTAATGACAGCAAATCTTACATTGCACTTACTATGTACCCCATAGTAAAGCCACTACCTCATTTAATCTGTACAAAAGGTAATGAGAGGGGCACTATTCTTTTTTTTAAGCTTTATTTATTTGTTTTAGATGGGGGCAGAGGGAGAGGAAGAGAAAGTCTTCAGCAGACTCCGCTCTGAGCGCAGAGCCTGACATGGGGCTCGATCTCACAACCCTGAGATCACGACCTGAGCCGAGACCAAGAGTCGGATGCTTAACTGACTGTGCCCTCCAGGCACCCCAAGGAGGCTCTATTCTTATCTCTGTTTTACAGATGGGGAAACTGAGGCTCAGATCCAAGGACACATATCAGTAAATGGCAGAGCCAGATTTGCACCCAGGCGGTGTAGTCCCAGAGTCGGGGCTCCTAATCCGGACCTACACCGCTCAGCCTGTCAGTTACGACATGGTTTTCCACTGTGGGCCCTTTCACAAGTCCTACAGAGGGTCAGGAGTCACGCTGGGTGAATGGCAGTGGTGCTTCATGACCCTGGAGGCCAAAACACAAGAAGAGATGCATGCGCGTGCGCACGCACGCACACACACACACACACACACACACACACACGAGGCCCAGGCAGGCATTAGCGGACACATGCAGATTCATGTGCACAAAAGGAGCAAAGAGCCACCTCTACCGGTCCCACTGCCTGAGAGTCTGTCACCTCTCCTCTCCCCCACCGTGGGCAGGGGAGTACAGGCACCGGAAGAGCTGCCCACCGCTGCTGGTCTGTCCATGGGGTCAGCTCCCTTTGCATAGGTGGTAACCCGGTGGCTGGGGAAGGGCTGGACACCCCCTAGGTCACATAGCTAGTCTGGGCAAAACCAGGCCCACGTCCAGGCCCAGGAAGTGCCTGACAAATGCCTTCTCACACCATCCCAGGGTCCCCCCATAATCCCCAATTCCAGACATCTTCTCTATTCCGATTTGCTTCGAGCAGGACAGAAATAAACGAAGAGGAAGAGAAAGAGGGGAAAGAAAGGCAAGGAGGAAAGAGAGCCAGGAGAAGCGACAGAGAGGGCAGCAGCTGGGGCACCGCAGTGGCACTTAGTACCCCCGCTTCCCACATGCCGGCCCCTTCCCCTGCCAGCCCCCCATCCCCCAAAGCCGCCCGCAGAAGAATGCAGCAAGGCGGGGGTTAACTCTCTGCCGTGGAGCAGAAAATGAGGTTCCAGTTATTAGTTGATTTATTGCTCTGTCCTCAATCTGCGCTCAGGTCCTGGAAGGAAATGTTCCACTCGAAAGCATTAAGCGTCTTCAAAGAGCAGAGGCATTAAAAATTGAAATCATAAAACAGACACGTAAATACAGTGGAGGTGAAGGGGGGGCAGCCTCCTAGGCAGGCTGGGATGGGAGTGGCAGGCCCAGGTCCCAGGCAGCCCGTGGGGCCTCCGCTGACATGCAAGAGTCAATTGTGTCTCCTGAGGCGAGGGGGTGTTCCCACCCAGAAGTGGCACCCCAGTGTCATGCACAGCGCCTGAAACCCCACCATTAGCACACCCCGTCTTAGGGCTCCGAACTGCTCTGTCTTTGAAAACACTTCCCTCCTGGTAGAGGGTCACCAGCTCAGCCCCTGAGCCTGTCAGATAATGGGGGGTAGAGGGATGCGGAAGGGAGGCAGATGGGCCAGAGAGCTTGGGTGACTTCTTCCTTAGCCAATGTGTTGGTGGTAAGAGTAAGGGGCAGCCCTGGGAGCCCGGGGTGGGGGTGGCTCTCCTTCCGTGCCAGGTCCTCCTCAACCCTGCTCAGTCCCCACTGCACACTTGGGTTTGCTTCGGCAGCATGTCCTATAACCCCTCCTCACTGCCTTCTCAAGGGCCTGGGTTGGGATGAGCAGAACAGGAGCCAAAGTCCTCAGTGAATGAGGAACATAGCCAAGAGGGTGGCAGGAACAAAGACCTGGGGAGAAGTGTCCAGCAGAGAGCTGGGGCCTCAGGGTGCAGGGACAGGTTACTGCAGCATGTCCTATAACCCCTCCTCACTGCCTTCTCAAGAGAGTCAGCCCCCCACTTTGTCTGAGCCCCTCAGGGCTGTGACTCCAGGCTGAGCAGTAACTAGGACTGGTATGGCTGGGTGTGAATGCAGTGAGGAACCCCACACAGTCTCCTTCCAGCCCCCAGGACACTCCCACTCGGGGCCTCTGTGACCCCATCTGCACTCAGTCCTTTCAGGAGAAGGGGACAGTGGTCAGCTGAGATGTCATCCACCTTCTTTGGGGCCTAAACACTTTCTCCGTACAAGACCATCCCGCCAACCCTCATGGGCCCTGGCCGACCCCTGAGTCACCGGGCGCCTCTCTGAGACCAGGGGTTGAAAACTCAGACACCCCCAGGTCAGGTTGTAATATAAATGGGGAGGGGGTGGAGGCAAGATCAATGGGAGCAGCCGTTGCCCCATCCCACCCAGTGCTCCTGGTGGGCCACAGGGTCTGACTTCTGACTTTTTGAGAGACGCCAAAAGCCTGGTTTTCATGGCAAACCTCCCAGTCTCTCCAAAATCTATGGACTGTGAATCTTACCACACTCTGGAGCTGGAATATACACTTTCTCACGCACAGATGTGTATCCAGACACTCACACTTGTACATATACACACCCGTATTCTCACGCACACATACACATGTTCACACACATGAACACACTCGGTCACATATTCGTACTTGTACACAGACATGTTCTCACACCTGCACACATACACACATGCTCTCACCCACACTCACACTCTCACACACGCTCACATGTGCACATATCCACGGGGCAGATTCTGCCTCGAGCCCCCACTTGGGATCTCTGACCCAGGCAGAGATGAGGAATCAAGGCTGAGGGGCAGGGGGACTCAGAGTCAGTAGAGGAGCTAGTCCCAGGACTCCCAATTTCTGCCATGAAGGCCCCGGCTCTCATCCCCGAGTTCAGCTTCCCTGCAAGTAGGAGACAGGTGTAACCATGTTCTCCCCCTTCCTCCCTGCCTTCCCTCCCTCTGTCCCCCCTTCGCTGCACCTCCCAGCCCTGCACAACCACAACCACCTCCGCTTTATCAAGGACTGCCCCCCTGCTGCCCCCTCAAAGGGCCGCTCCTCCCCACCCCACCCCCACACTGTCCGGACGCTCCACCCAGCAGGCCCAGGGTGGGGGCGTCCCCCAGCTCACCCTTCAACTCTAGAACCACTTCCAGCCCGGGCACCCTCTTTACCCCACACGTAATTTTTTCTTAATTGGGAGCTCGTTAATTATCCCCATGCTTCCCAAAGCAAATAAACAACAATTAGAGAAATAAGTGGTATTTTTATCCTCTAGCAGACTCAGCAGCACTGTGCCCCATTCCATCCCCGCCCGCAATGGCCAATCCGGCCGCCTGCCCTCTCTCCCTTCATCCATCCCCACATGTGTGTGAGCCAAATGCCCGCCACCAGGCCACCCTGGCAGCAGGTCGCCTCTTGGAATCTGCGTGAAGAGCCATAAATTGCTGAGAAAGGACCTCCTTCCCCGTGCAACAGAAGGTTAGAGCGTTTAAAGAGAGCAGTGGAACTGTTTTTATTAATCAGAACTGCTATAAAGAAAGCATTTTAATTAACATAATTATCCCGATTGAGAAAAGCAGTCCTTACTCCATAGATACTTTTCAGACTAAAGATGCAAGCTGTCACAATCAGTCATAATTAAGTAAAGCAAGCCATTTTTTTCTCTCGCTCTCTTTCCCTCTCGGGCACCCGCTCCTCCCTGGGTTAGATCTCAGAACGGAGGCAAGGCAGATGTCAAACCCTCAATGAACTCAGGCTCTCACACCCCAGCTGCCTCCAGAGCTGCATTTCTGAGAGGGAGTTCCGCCCAGGCCAGAGGGTCCCTGTGCCACCACCCCCTCCCATGCCTGGCCTCAGCATGGTCTCCCCACCTCCTAGAGAAGGAAGGGACCCCATCTCAGAACAGCACCCTCCTCACCCCCCTCCCCCTACTGAAGGATCAGTCCAGAGCACTGGTCCTCCCTGGGGGACACCTGCAGGGACTTTCCTGTGTCCGCATGCCTAGGGGAATAATGGGCGAGAACAGGCAGCCAGGAGGTACCCTGGATCACCACCCTGGTCCAAGCCACCAGTCCCTCCTGCCTGGGTGCACACATTCACTCCCTATCCACCTCCCCAGTCCACGCTTGACTCGCCTTCAAGGCATTTCCCCACATAATAGCCAGAAATCTGTCCACACCACAAATCTAAGTGTATCACCATCCCCATCCCAGGCCGCAGGGAGGCCTGACCCAGCCCCCTCCAGCCACACCACCCAGAGCTTGCTCCATACCAGCCACACTGGCCTTTCCTCGTCCCCTTGAGCTTCCACCACAGGACCTTTGTATATGCTATTCCCTCTGCCTACTGCCACCACCCTCTTGGCTCATCCATTCATCCCACAGCACTCAGCTCAGTGTTACCTCCTCCGGGAAGCCCTCCTCAACCTCTCCGACGTGGTCGATCCCCTCTTAAATCCTCTCACAGAACCACAAACCTGCCCGGTGGTAGTAGGTACACAGCACCCTTGCGACATTGCTGTGGTTCTATCTTCAGCTTTAGCCTCCTCCACTTGACTATTTCTCCCTGAAGCAGCCAGAGATTTTATTTTTGTTTGTATGTTTGATGGTTTGATGACACTTTTTGTTTGTTCACTGCTGTATCCACAGTGCCCATCACAGTGCATGGCTCGTGGTAGGCACTTAAGAAATATTCATGGAAAGGAAGAAGGAAGAGCGGGAAGGAGGGAGGAGGAGGAATCCCCACCCAGGAGACTGTCCTAGCCCCGTGTCTGTTAAGGGCTGGAGGAAGTGAGGATGCTCCCCTCATCCCATCTGGGCACCATTTTATAAATATGGCTCCTGAGAGAGACAGGATGTACCTAAGGTTACAGAGAACCTATGCGGAGTCTAGGCCTGCCCCAGGTCCTAAAAATGTCTGTTTGAGGTGGGATGAGGAGGGAGGAGAGAAATACAGGAGGATCCTTTGTGGGTAGAGTGTCCCCCCTTGGGCTTGGGGGTGCCAAGCCCCCAATATATGTGACCTTGGACCTTTCATCCCCTGCTCTGGGCCTCAGCTTTTCCATCTGCCAAGTGGGCTGCTGGAGCAGGTACCTTCCTCTGCCCTCCCCCCATACCCCCACTCCACCCCTCCCTGACATCTAGCACCCCCAAAGCTTCAGACCTCCCTCTTCCTCCCCCCGCAGAGCCAGAGTTGCTGACAAATGAACCTGCTCATCAAGTAACTGCCAGCCTCCAAGCCCGCCCAGGGAGGCGCAGCTGAGTGCCGGCTACTCCCCCCACCAGCCCCTGCAGGGTGACATGTGCGTAGGTGACACCATGGACATATTTTAACCTGACGTGCTGCAGTTTCCTCCCTGAAAAAGGTGCTTATTTTTTAGTACATCTTAAATAGGAGCCACAAAGTGTGTTGTCAGCACTTTTTAAATGGCTTGTTAATGCCCCCGTAAAGCTCAGCGCTGGCCGGAGGAGACAGCTCTCTCCTGGCCCCAGGGCCGCCTGGACACCCTTGCAGCCTGCACTCTGAGCACATACTCGAGCTGAGCCTGGGGCTGGACTCTCTTGCCAGGAGGCCCAAGAACTAGACACTCCCCAACAAAAATATGCCCAGAGCCCCTGTGGGGCCACAAGACACGGCAACCCCTGGGGAACGACAAGGGAAAGAGGAATGAGCACTGGCTTTGTAGCCAAGTGTCCCGAGTTCAAATCCCTTCTTAGCCATTTGTCAGCTGTGTGACCCCAGCCAGTGACCAAACCTCTCTGTGCCTCATCTGTCCTCGTCTATAAAACGGCAATGCTACCTACCTCAGGGCTAGTTTGAACAGTGAATCAGGGAACAAATACCAAGTCCCAGGTAACATTTGATTTTTAAGGTGTGGTAATGGCATGATGGTTATGTGTTTTAAAGGGTCCTTCCCTTTTAGAGCTATACAACACTGAAACAGTAATGGATAGAATTTTACAATGTCAAAATAACCCAGTGGTGGTGGGGAGTGGGTGGGCATAGAGGAAACAAGTCTGGTCACGAGTTAATGCTTATTGATGGGACTATGGGGTTCAATAGACTGTCTCCACTTTCGTGAGGGTTGACATTTTCACACTGAACCACCACACGGACCCAGTGGGTACTCATTAAACTCAGGGTGCACTCCCCTAGCCACAGAAGCCTCTGATGGCAAGATTCAGAGACAGGCCTCAGCAAGACAATGAAAACCATCAATAAGGAAAGTTAGGGGGCTAAGCCTTCACAGAAGCCCGCTGGAGGCTCCAGCAGTCCACAGAAGGGGGGCCAGGCAAGTGGGGGCCCCTAATAACCTGGACATGTGGGAGCCCAGAGGAGTCAGGCAGCCTCTGTTTCAGAACCATGGTCCCAGCTGTGTGACCCTTGGACCAACGCTTTCCCTCTCTGAGCTCCAGGTTCCTGTCAAAATGGGAACGGCAACACCCCACCCGATTCCACCCCATATGACCCACAGAGTGGGAGCCTGGCCTGCAGCTGCTGCTTCATCACCTTAGCCTCGCCCCACCTTCTTCAGCAAATTTAAAGACAACCTCCGTCATCCACTATGCTGTGGTGGGCAGGCAGACCCCTGTGCTGGGCCTCGGGATGCAGACCCGATAAGATCCACCCCTGCCCTGGGGTGCCTGGGTGGCTCAGTCGGTTAAGCGTCTGCCTTCTGCTCAGGTCATGATCCCGGGGTCCTGGGATCGAGCCCCACGTCAGGCTCTCTGCTCAGCGAGGAGCCTGCTTATTCTCTCCCTCTGCCTGCTGCTCTATTTGTGATCTCTCTCTCTCTCTCTCTGTCAAATAAATAAATAAAATCTTAAAAAAAAAAAAAAAAAAGCCCCACCCTGCCCTCGGGAAGCACCCAGGGAGAGTCCTGCTTCAAACTCCACGGCACCCAGCACCGCCACAGGAAACGGGGCTGAGAAGACTCGGGGCCTTGGGAAAAGAGGGCCTCTTGGCCTGGACAAAGGTGAGGCTGATGATAATGACAATGATGAGGCAACCGGGGTGGGCTGACTGAGAGCTTTTGCCACACCTGGAACCGTGCCCCAGGCTTTCCCTGGGCCTCTCCACCACTGCCTGCCGGGTGAGCAGCGCGGCTGTCCCCTGCACGGCTGAGGAACCTGAGGCTCACAGGGCAGACGGTGCAGCCCGTGAGTGCTGGGCCAAGTCCTGACCTCAGCCCCCCGCCCCCCACCCCAAGGCCCAGCAGGGCACGGGGATGCTGGCCAGGGCCCCCGGATGCAAGCTCCCTCCGGGCCTCAGTTCCTCCCCCTGTGAAACGGGGGCAGCAAGACCCCAGCCCCAGCCGGTGGGCACCAGAGGAAGGTGGCACGGACAGCAGAGGAGGCAACATCCCGAAGGTTCCAAACGGAGCCGAGGCGGCTGTGAGGTAAAGTTGGGGCGCGGGGGTGGAAGGCGAGAGAACGAGACAGATCTCTCAGGCTGGGGCTCAGGCGCTGTGATATTTTCCCCGGGTTATATTTTTAGATGGACTACTTTCTCTCCCCTCCCCCTGCCTCAGTAGGAGGAAGAACACAGAAATAGCTGGGTGTGCGTGTCTGAGCAGCTATATATAGTGGGCACAAACCCTGCTACCCAGGGCTTCTCCCACTCCCTGGCCCCTGGAGCAGGAGCCGGGAGGGAACAGCGGCGGCGGGGTGTGGGGGGGGCTGTGTCCTCTTGCCCAACGGCCACAGGGTCTGCTCAGCTCCACTGGCTTCTTCCAGGCACCCCCTCACCCACCACCTGCACATGTGCACACGTGGACAGGCACACACACGTCACTCACGACAGCCTGCACTTACCCAAGTCTCAGGGGGTGCTGGAGAGGGCCCAGAGCCACCCGCAAGTCCGACCCAGACAAATTCCTACGCTCTGAGCTCAGTTTCCTCCTCAGTAAAGTGAAGAGAAGGTCTGCACCCACTTCAGGCAATTGTGAAGACCAGACAAGATGAGGCAGGTGAAGGCCTCCATTCCATAATGAGGAAGAGATCCACAAGTTGCCCGGGGCAGGAGGTACCCCCCGAGTCTCCTACCACCTCCCTTGGCCAGAGCCCTGACTGAGCCAGAGCTCCAGCCTCATGGCCAGGGGCTCGTCCAACCCCCCCCCCAGCACCCCACCCTGGCGTGTCTCCACAGAGCGCGCATCCGGCCCATGGCAAGTGGAACCAGCTGCTTCCCAGGTGGCCACCCACCCAGGAGAGCCTGAGAATAAGGCTTGGCCTCCTCCCACCCTCCACTGGTGCCATAAGCCGTGGCAGGAGCATTAAACCCCATACTCCACCCTCTCCACGCATGGTGGGGCTTCCTCCTGGGTGTCTGAAGCTGGTCTGGATATGCCCAATCTGGAAGCAGGTGTAAATGAGCTTTGCTGGTTTTCTACCCCAGGACCTGAGGGGGAAAAAGAGTGCTGGCTAGGAAATCTCAGTGACTGTAGTCCAAGTTCCAGATCAGCCATGTGAGCTTGGGCCTATGGGTTTCACCATCTACACAGTGCAATGTTCTTGGGGGGCCTTTTAGGCACCCAATCCAGGACTCTCAGTATGGCTGACTCCCCACAAAAGAAAGGACTTACATCCATCATCTTGTTTAACCCTCAAAATTCCCCTAGGAGAAGGAAACCATGTCATGCTACAGCTGGAGAAACTGAGGCCCAGGGAGGGGAAAAGGCCCATCCGGGTGGCACAGAGAGCGAGCGGCAGAGCTGTTAGCCCCCTGGCTCCCCAGGCCTGGGAAAGCCAGAACATCTGGGATGCCTGAGTTGAACAAGTGGCTCATAACATTCCTGAGCGAGTGTGGCGGGCTCCCAAGAGAGGTGTGCAAGCCGGCTAAAGCACAGCTGTGTCGGGGAGGGTGCATGGGGGCGGCCACCCCAACCCCACTCCTGTGCCCATTCCCTGGCCAATGAGTGTTTGTGCCCAAGTGCAGAACTTCTGTTTTCTAGCTCTAGAACCCATTTGGTTTAGTGGTTTTAGCCTAGAGCTTCCATCAGCTGAGCACCCAAGGTGAGAACCGCCTCTTGCCGGCACACATGGGACTCTGTGCCTTCATCTAAGTCATGAGAAGACAGGATGCGATGGGCCAGGGCCCTGAGGCGCCCTGAGGGTGACCTTCCTCCCACAGACCAGCGTCTGGTGTTGACTCCTTGGGCCACTGGTCCTGCCTAAGTCCTCCAGAGTGGACTGCCACTGGGTATCCATGTCCACCCCATGACAGGACTCCCGATCCCACTCAGAGGCCCCAGCAGCCCTGAAGATGGATGGGGCAGAGGCTGGCATCACTGGGGTGGTTCATGCCACTCACACGGGGCTGCAGGCCCCTGCCCTGGGGGAGCCAGCCTTGCCCCATCTGGCCTGGGTGCAGCAGTGCCCAAAGAAGGTGGGACGAAGAACTCAGGTCCAGGGCAACAGCCAGCCCCCAGGAGGAAAATATGTGGGCCCTGTTCTCAGTGGACGCGGATATACCGACACTGCACAAGAAGAAGTGAACTTGAAGTTGCTGTGACCTACGTTCAGTTTCTGGATATCCAATGCTAAAGAATGAAATTGGACCCTTATCTTACATGACATACAAACATTAACTCGAAATAGATTAAAGATCTAAACATAAGATCTGAAACTATAAAACTAGAAGAAACACTGGGGGAACTTCATGATGTTGGATTTGGCAATGATTTCTTGGATATAACACCAAAAGCACATGCAACAAAATTGAAATTAGACAAATGGAACTACATCATACTTACACATTTCTGCACATCAAAGTAAATAATCAACAGAGTGAAAAGACAACCTGTGGAATGGGAGAGAATATTTGCAAGCCACATGTTGAAAAGGGGTTAATATCCAGAATATACAAAGAATTCCTACAACTCAACACCAAAAATCAAATAATCTGATCAAAAATGGGCAAAGGACTTGAACACACGTTTCTCCAAAGAAGACATACAAATGAGGTGGAGGGGAAAGAGGGGGTCCCTCAAAATGAGCCTCTTCAGAGAGGGACCCCCAGGTCAGGGCTGTGTCTCCTCCCTTAGAGTGGGCCCCGTCCCTGACCAGCGGCCAGCAGAGAGGGCCTCTGGCTGCCCCCTCACCCTCTCCATCCAGCCAAGCCTACTGGTGGTGGATTCTGCCCCGGGCAGACATTTTGGGTCGCTCCTCTCCTGCTGTCCAGCAATGTGATTAAGAATCAGCCTGCCAGGAGCCCATTCATCACGGCCACACCACGTACCCACCAGCCCAGGGCAAAGGGATGGCACCAGGGCCTGTCTGAGTCTCAACCCCCAGAGCCTGCCCAGTGCCCAGCCAGACTGGAGACCAAAGCCTCACTGAGAACTGAGACCCAATGATGGCCCCACCTGGAAGAAGACTTCTTGCAGCCCTCACTGCCTCACTCCTGCCCACTCCTTCAGCCTCCAGGGAGGGGCCTTGAGCTCCAGCTTCAAGATCAGACGGAACCCCACCTCATCCTCTCCCTCCCAGCCGTGTAACCTCAGGCAGGCCTCATCCTCTCTGAGCCCCTACTCCTTCATCTGTAATACAGGCGTCACATTACTCCCTCGCCAGTCCTCAGGAGGAGCCAAGGAGATAGCACGGACCAAATGCTTGGAATGTAATGGAAGCATAATAAAAGGTGGGCCCCTTCCCTTTCTACTGAATCCGGCTGTCTGGGTGCAAATCTCCGCTTGGCCACTTCAGGGCTGTGTTACTCTGGGCAAGTTACTTAGCTACTCTGTTTCAGTTTCTTCTGTAGAAATAGCCTCAGGGGTTGTGGTCAGGATTAAATAAATAAAGATTTGTAAGATGCCTGGAATAGTGCCTGGCGTCCGGGAGGTACTGCGGAAGCATCAGCTGGGTTTGGTGTTGGTATGTTGTCGATGTCCTATTTCATGGGGCTCTTCTGAGGTCTGGACTTGGCTGAATACGTGCACAGATTCGGCACATTGAAGAACCCGTCCCCTACAGCTCCTAAAAGTATCTTCTTTCTAACCCTCCTTCCCTGCAAGGCTTTATGGAGCCCCCGCTCCCCTGGGAACCCAGCTGCACTGGGAGGGAGCAGGGAAGACTGCACCCTATCTTTGCGGTGTGTGGGGGGGGTTGTGGGGAAGAGAGGGAAGGTTGGCACTTCCAGGGACCATCCAGATCAGTGAGCACCTGCAGAACTAGACCACAGGTGGGTGTGCAGAAAAGCCCCAAGGGCTGAGCTAGGCTCAGCGCTGAGACTTGGGGAGGCCAGGCACAGGGAGCTGCAGCCCAGGCAATGGGGAGACGCTGAGAGTTCTTGAGGTGAGGAGTGGAACAGCAGAGCCGGCTTCAGGACCTGCCCTGCAGGTGTACAGGTGCAGCTGGACAGCAGACCCCGGGGTCCAGGGGGGTGGGGACAGAGGAGTTGGCAGGGGCACAAGAAGCAGGAACTGCGGCTCAGTGCTGACCCCACACAGTCCTTGCCCTGTGCCCCAGCATCACCCTTGTGCAGGGAGGGGGTCTTCCTGCCTGGAGCTGGCCAGCCCCCTGACCCAGATCAAGCATCTCTCCCTAAATCCTGAGCTTCTGTCGGGTGCATGGATGGCTGCGCAAATGCAGTCCCCACCTTGGCGGGCCAAGATCTTGAGAGGAAAGAGCACCATACACCTCATCCTGTCTCTTGAGGCCAGACAGGCCTGGGCTTAAGGCTGGCTCCTCCCATCTGTGTGGCCCTGGGCAAGTTGTTCAATCTCGCTGAGCCCTGGCTTCCTCATGCCCACCCACAGGGCTCAGTTAAGGAGGAAGTGGATAGGGGCGCCTGGGTGGCTCAGTTGGTTAAGCGACTGCCTTCGGCTCAGGTCATGATCCTGGAGTCCCTGGATCGAGTCCCGCATCAGGCTCCCTGCTCGGCAGGGAGCCTGCTTCTGCCTCTGACCCTCCCCCCTCTCATGTGCTCTCTCTGTCTCAAATAAATAAATAAAATCTTTAAAAAAAAAAAAAAAAAAGGAGGAAGTGGATAGTGGCTTTAGAACACCTGTTACATAGGAAGTACTCAAAACTCCCCTCTGGACCTCAGTTTCCACATCTGTAAAATGAACGTTAAAAGAGATGGTCTATGAGAGCCCTTTCGCACCAGACGAGATCTCTGAGTCAGGCCCAGCACTGCCAGGGAGAAGGGGTGTGGGGATCCCAACAGGATCAGGCCCGCTTCGCTGCTCACCAAATTCAGCCTCCCTTAGCCCAGGTGCCAAGTGCAAATGACACAATGACACTGTGCCCACCTGGAGGGTTCCCGCCAGGCTCCAACCAAGACTGTCCCCCCCCCCCCCCCCCCAAGCTTCGATGTGAACTTCTAATCTCAGGACTCCTGTGTGAGGAGGGCAGTGGCTGCTTTGATCCAACCTGACAAGTGTGGGGAAGCCTGCCAGGTCCCATTCCCCCAGACCCCTCCTCCTGGAAACCCACTGCCTCTGGGACCCTATGCAGCTTAGCTCCTGCAGAGGGCGGGAATCTCATAGCTGATGTATCCCTTTCCGCTCCCACCACCACCGGGAAGCACAGGGCTAAATATGCAGCCCAGCGTCAGGCCCTGTGTGTCCATGTCCTAATGTGCCCCAAGCCTTTTCTTCCTATTACTCTGTTCCCTGTCCTGGATTACATCTGTCTTATTAGTATCCCGTGTATGTTTGAAAGCTCTCACAAATACTTGATGGACTAAGGTGGGTATAAATATGTACATGGTTAATACGTAAAATGGCACCCCTCCCCACCTCCCACACAGAGCTGCTCCCCGGGAATAGGGAACTTAGTGCCAGAGGCCTGGAGAGGGGAAATGGAGCAAGGGGGAGGTTGAGGCAGACTTCAGGCCTGTCCCTCTTGGCTCTGGCCTCTAGTTGCACAAAGGAACTGGGAGGGCCCTGCTCTCATTCTAGAACATTCCATAGCCCTACTAATAACAACACTTGACAACTATGACTGGAATTTGTTGAGTGCATATGACAGGAGGCATCACTCAGGATGTGAGCACTCCAGCTAATCCTCTAACAACCCTGGGAAGTGGGTTCTACCATCATTCTCCCTTTTCCAGATGAGAAAACTGAGGCGCAGAGAGCTTAAGGAACCCTTCGACACAGGTCACACAGCTGGTAAATACCGGACCAGGGGTCCACACAGGCTGTCAGAGGCCACGGATCAGGTTCTTAACAACGACTCATCTGCCTCAGGCCATTGAAAGGACTTTTGACTGGGGGCGGACTGTGCTCGACATGACATCCCAGCCTGAGACAAGAGTCCAGTCCCTGCTCCACACCCACCTGTCTCTGTGTCCTTCTATGTCTAGACTGGCTCAGGCTCTCCCCCTCCCTTCAGCTTCATAATTAGGCATCAGGCTTAGTGGATGGGGCAGGATACATTTACTCCATAGGTAGCAATGGGGGGACGAACAGGCAAAGGGGATCACCAGACACTCTGGGGTAGCAGGATAGAGGAACAAAAGCTGACTTTGATATCACAGAGGCGTGAGCCCCTTCTGAGCCTCAGCTTCCACATCTGTAACATGGTAACCGTAAGAATCTGCCTGGCCCACATCCTGGCTCCTTGAAGCATTGAGGGGCTCTTCCCTCACTGCCTACCGAGCAAAACCAGAGCTGGGCCCCACCAGCCCCGCCCCCACATGTGGGTCAGAATCGTGCCCATGACTGCCTAGCTGTGTGACCTTGGGCAAATCACTATACCCCTCTGGCCTCAATTTCTTTAGCAGCAAAATGAGGATAACAGAAGAATTACCACTTACCCATGCTTGGCATACAATGTCTTAACTACTCATTATTTTTATTATTCCTGAGCACCCCTCTTCCTGACCCGATGGCTGTTTGGGGGGCTGGACAGAGTCATAGGAAGCATGTGAGGGAGAGCAGGCCCAGCCTAGGTACCAGACTCCAAAGTAAAAGCTGCCTGCAGGTGCCAATACTGGAGGCAGGGGCTGACCCCACTGCCCTCGTTTCCCAGAAGGCTTTCTGCTGAAGGGGTGGGAGTGGCCCATCACGGAACAGGCCAGGACCACGTGTGATCGCGGCCTCGGACAGCCAGGACCCGGGAGGGCTGGGGGCAGCTACCGTGGGTGGCTTCTACAAGCGGACAAACTCTGAGCAGAGGGGCTGTCAGCGTGCAGGCACGGGGGAGACAGAAGTGCGTCCTGGCCAGGAAGGATGGATGTGCCCCTGAGAGGGAACCTGAGGGTAACCCGGCCAGAGGCCCCATCCCACAGCCCTGCCCACTGTGGCTTCCGGTCCAGACAGGTGTCCCCACTGACCTGATGCAGCCCCAGCTCCCACCCCCCACACCAGCTCCTCCTCCCCAGAATGGCAGTGGCTTTTCAGTTCCCAAGGGCTGCACCTCTCCGTCCCCCCGAAGCCTGCAGTCCCACCCTGTGGCCCGCACAAGGCTCTGCGCATGCACAACTTGGTCCGTGCCGCGAAGTAACTCGAGTGTGTCTTCACATTTATTAAGCACCAACAGCGCCAGACGCCCTACTTGGCCTTCCCCATACACCACACTGTGAGCTGCCCCTTTTAACAGTTGAGCAAATGTAGGGGAGTGGCTCACACAGACAGGAGCCAAGCCAGAACTCCAACCCACTATCTCAGCGAGCCCCTGCCCTGTGCTGTGCCGCGGGGCTCAGCCAGACGAGGGTGGAGGACCAGGTAGCCCCATCGCTAGGGCTCTGCCACTTCCCACTGGCTGCTGCCTCTGTGGCAGGCTCGGGGGGACACTGCACACCCCTCTGCTCCCTCTGTGGAGGCGGGGCTGACTCAGCAGACACACTCAGGCCCCCTGACACCAAATTAAAGCTAGAAGCCCCCCCAGAAATCATCCGCTCAGCAAAGCCTCCTTGGAACTGAAGTCCGCAGAGACACAGATGTCAGCGGGGAGGAGAAGCTGGGCAGGGGATGCCCTGTGTGCCCCCTGAGACTTCTGGGGCCTGCCCTTACAGCCCCTCATCTAACCACATTCTCCAGACATAGGAGGTATATCCCCCCCAAATGCTGACTCATCACAGAGCACAACCAGGCCTCCAAGGCCAGTGCCTGGCCACCCAGAGCACCCACAGCCTCAACTGATGCCCTAGCCTGCCCACCCACCCCCAGGCAGGCCCACCTCACCTGAGGGGCCCATCGCTCTGCACCCTGCTTCATGAGGGCCCTCTGGGGTCCCCGAGCCTCATTCTTGCTGGTGCCTGAGCCAAACACCCCCAGGATCCCAACAGCAGCTCTCCAGGGGTTCCCCAGCACTGGTAACCCTAATCCACCGAGGAGCCACCACCTCCTTTCCTCCTGAGAACCCATCCCCAAACCTCCTCATCCCCATCCTTCACCCTGTGACTCAACAGCCCCAGGAATGTGGTTGGAGGAGGGCAAAGGCAGCTCCAAAAGATGGGAGAGGAAAGGGGTTGGCAGAGAGGGGGCCGAGAAAGACAGTGGGCCTGGAACCCGCCCTGCACACACCCTCGGCCCCTGCCTCGTCCACAAACCCGGGCAGCAGCTGCTTACCTCGCGGGCACAAGCAGACTCAGGGCTCGAGCAGGACGCCTGCAGAAAGACAGTAGGGAAGGGACGAGACAACAGGAGGACAGGGGGCCTGCAGACTCCCTGCCTGTAGGACCCATCCTGCAATCAACCCCAGCCCAGGCTCTGCCTAAAGCCCTGGAGCAGAAGGAGCCGAGGAGGCCCGCACACCAGACAGAGCACCTGCCTGCACCGACCCACACCTACCCGCACGTGCCCACGGCCGGGGAGACTGTTCTCTGGCCCCTGGACACACAGCACTAAACCTCAAATCCTCCCTCCTGGGGCCAGATGCCATGGTCAGAAGGGTACCTCCGGGCCCTCGCCTTCACCTCTGACTGGGACCTTGAGTTCAGTGGTCTGACCCTGGACCCTGGGCCAGTCTCACTGTGCTCTGATTCCTTCTAATAGCGCCAGCAGGTACCTCAGAGTCACCTGGAGGGCTTATGAAAACACAGGTGCTGGGTACTGGGCCCCCAAGCCCCAGAATTTCTACCTCAGCAGTTCCAGGGTGGGACCTGAGAATCTGCACTTCCAACAAGCTCCCAGGTAATGCTGAGGCTGCCATTTGGGGATCACACTTTGAGAACCACTGGTCTAGACGTGTCCAGACTGCAAAGTACATAGCACACCCTCAAGGAGTTTGTAGGCTAACCAAGGAGACCGCCCATGCAGGCATACACCCTGATGCAAAGCAGCCCCAGCAGGAAACGTGGCTTCTACCCATTCAGGAGATCTGATAAGGAGCGAGCTACAGGCTGGTGCAGTCAGGGAAGACTGCCTGCAGGAGGTTAAGATCTAACTGTCCACTTTTACCTACTGTAGTCTTACCATTATACAAATGATACTCAAAGCTTTCTCTTGGTAAGAGCTTCAGCTACAGGCACCTGTCAAGTAAACACTCCCATTTGCCTCTCCAGAGGTCCTGACTGCCAGCCTTTTGGTGTGAAACTTTCACCACCCATGTGCACCCACACGCAGAGAGGTGTACCATGGGTGGGGGGGATACACCAGGGAGCAGAGCCTCTGTGCTGGTATGTAACGATGTTCCTCACCTAGCAGTGGATTTGGGAGACTTCCTCTGTCCATACGGAATGGTAAGAAGAGTCACTGCTTGCGCTCCCTGAGGGTCTACTAGATGCCAGATGCCGCGTGCAACATTTTCGGTACTAATCCACCTAATTTTCATGACAACCGCTCCTGTTAGCTTAGCTCTGTAGACAAGCAGACCAGAGCACAGAGTGACGGTTGGTAATGTGACCAAGAACACTCAGCCAGCCGGCGGCTGAGCCAGCGAACCACCAGAGTCCGCATTCCTGATGGAGCCCACGCTGAGGTCCCCACAGTGCCACACTGGGGGGCTCCATGGGGGGGGCACACCTTCACTTGTTTAACCAGAACCCCGAGGACGGGCGCTTAGGGGCTCCCGGTTCTTATTTCCAACATTTCTAGAAAAAGACACCCCGCCTCTTGGCACACACATGCAAGTATTTCTAAAGGGTAGTTCAAAGGGTCTACATATTTTAAATTTTGGTACTTCCTGTCAAACTGTCCTCCAAAAATGTTTATTCCGATGCCTGGCTGCCCTTTTTCCCCAGGGGAACGCTTACTTTGTTCTTACTAAGAACAATTCACATTTACTGAGCACTTACTACACATCAGATCCAGTAACATCTCAGATGTAGAACTGAGAACTGAGGCTACCTGCCCAAGGTCACAAAGCTAGCCAGGAGCATATGGATATGCCTCAATATTGTGAAGGAAGGGAGGGAGGAGGGGAGGGAAGGAGAAAGGGAGGGTCCTGGATCCCACATACCCTTCATTCTTCTGTTCCGTTTTATAGCAAAACTCAAGCGCTGTCTCTACGAAGCGCCCCAGGCTCCACACCCCCGCTCCCGTTTTTCCCTCACTCCCTCTCCAGCTGGGCTTCCATCCCGACCACTCCACAAAACTGCTCTTATCAAGCTTCCCAGAAACCTTAGTTTTGCCAGGCCCGGTGGTCATTCTCTGACACGGCTGACTGCTTCCTCCTTTGGGAAACACTTTATCTCTGGGCCCACAGGCCTCAGCCTCTCCTGGTTGTCCTCCCACGCCTTCCTCCCCTCCAAACATCTGAGGCCCCAGGGCTACCCGGGGCTCCCTCCTCTCTCCTGTCTATACACCCCTTGGCCAGTCTCCGCGGGCCATATGGCTTTCAGTCCCAGCCATGTCCCCAAACCCTTTCTAGCCCCAGCTGCCACATCCGGAGGCCTCCGTGTCATCTCCACGTGCTCATCCGATAGACCTGTCCAAAACAGAACTCTCATTCTCATCCCCCAAATTACGTCTCCCTCAGCCTTGACTGCTCATTCTCTCTCACCCCATGCCCAAGGCAGCACAAACCCTGTCAGTGCAAGCCCCGAACACATCCAGCACCCGCCCGCTGCCCCAGCTCGTCTTCCCCTGCCCTCTCCAGCCCTCGTGTGGAGCACTGCTCCTCCTGCCTCGATGGGCCCCCTGCTCCCTCCCTGGCACTAAACTGTCATGGCAGCCAGATAATGCTGCAGACTGGATCCTGTCGCTACCCTGCCATAAGCCAGCGGTCTCCACGGCAGAGAGAAAGAGACTCTCCACAGCCTGTCCACCACTCAGAACTCGCCTTCTACCACATTTCCCCCTCACCTCCCACACTGGCCAGTCTCAGGGTCTGTCCTTGCTGCTCTTTTTTGTCCAAAAGGCACTTCCCCCAGACTTTTCTATCATTCGGGTTTGAATGGGACCTCCATTATCTTCCTCGGTCACCTTAGGACAAATGACCCCATGCACCCCAGTCTTTCCCATTTTTCATTGTATGTATGCCCACCTGACGTTGTCTTGCTTATTTATTTGCATCCTTGTTGCTTCGGTGTCTCCTCACCATAACGCAAACCCTGTAAGACAGGGGAGGGACCGTGTCCATCTCATCTGGCCCTACAGCCACCTCTATACTGTGTGCAGGATTTGGCATATAGTAGATGCTCAGGAAATATTCGTTGAATGAACGAACGAACAGGCAGAGCCAGCTCTATGGGCTCCAAAGCCTGTGCTCTTATTTCCCTACACAAACTGCCTCTCATCTGAAGAAATGGAGAGGCGCCGGAGGGCATACCCAGCGGGACAGGACCCTCCGAGGAAAGGCAGGGTGGTGGGCGCAAGGTTGAGCCAAGGCCAGCTGGGACCGCAGGGACGCACGGGACGGCAGTGGGGCCTCAGCTCTCCCTGGGATGCCAGGCCCAGCAGCCCCTGCCTCATGGGGGTCTGAGGCCCTCACACCTGCCAACCTGTCCCATCCAGGAGAGAGCCTAGGGGGCCGCCGGCAACTGAGCACGACTGGCAGGGGGCCAAGAGGCCTGCCAACAGCTGGCCTGCTGCCAAGCAGCCAAGCAATCGTGTTAGCCAGCGGAAATTGGTCCAGGGAGTTTTTTCCCTTTGCCTCCCATTTTCTTTCTCTTCCTTTCCCCCTTCCCTTGAAGCTGCAAGACTGGGAAGATTGATCTTTGCCTGAAATGGAGGAGATAACTCGATATAATGAACTCCGCCATCCCTCTTGCTGTTTGGAGCTTTTAAAAAATTTAAAAGGGCTAGGGACAAAAAAGCTTGTCCTCAGGGCTCTCCCTCCCATGGAAGCCCCTGCCCCAGCGCCTGCCCCTCTTCCAACTCTCCACCTGCCTCCTTCCCCCTTCTTTTTCCCTTGGGATGTCTGGATGGAACAAAGGTTAAAAATATCCCCTTTCTCTTGCAGGTTTTAAAAATAATTTTGTTGAGGTCAGGGCTGGATCCACCAATCGCCCTGCCTTCCCTTGTCTCCGCCCACATGGCGGCCCCCACTCCTCAGAGTCACCAGCCAGCTTGGGGGTGACAAGTTGGCTCAGTCCACCTGTTCTCAAAGCATTTCCAAAGGGAGCAAGCAAGGCCGGACCCGCCCACTGAGGTGCTGCCAGAGACGGCTTTTGTTCCAGCAAAAGGATTTTTAAAGAGCCGCCTAATGACACGCAGAGGGAGCACAGTTCCACCTGGGACCCAGGCACTCCCCCCACCTCACTGGAGGCCTGTGCCTATCATTCTCCCCCAGCCTGGCAGCCCCTCTAGCCTGGAGCTTGTGGGCTCTGTGCCCCTGCAGGCATTCACATATTTAGTCAACATTTATTGAGCACCTACTCTGTCAGGCATTGGGCTGGGAGCTAGGAACCCAGGGGACAACCAAATCCTTCTGATTCCTGCCTTCAGTGGCCTTACATAAAGCCTGGTGGGCAATCAATGGTCACACGGGAAAGGGGGGTGTACACTGGGATAAGGGCTTTAAAGGAAAGGTCCCGGGGACTCTGAACACAGACAGTGGTCAGGGAGAACTTCCCTGGGGAAGTATCCTTGGAGCAGAGATCTGTGGGACAAGTAGGAGACCACCAGGCAGGGGGCAGGGCGGGGAGGGCTCCAGGCATTATAGGGAGGGTCTGCTCTCAGGAATACATGACCCAGTCTGGGGCCTCTCCCCTGGTGCTCTCTGGCTGCAGAGGGAGGTCAGAGCCCAGATTCCTTACCTGGCATTCAAGACCCTTCCTAGCCTGACCTCTGTCCCCAAGAACCCCTCATCCCCAGGCTCCCTCTTCAAGGTACAGCTCAAATCTTGCCTCATGGGCCCCAGCCCAGGAGTTGTTACTCCCTCTGGGCTCTCACACTAACACAACCACACTGGCCTGCTGCTGGATATTACACCCCCCACACACACACACACACACACAGGCCATGCTGAGCAGTCTCTGTGCATCCAGAGCCCCACACAGAGCCAGGAGTGTGTGCCAAGGAGAAGGAAGCAATGGGAACACCATCAGAACTTTCAGACACAGGACTAGAGGCATCAAGGGGAACTCCCTAAAGAGGCAGATTGGGGCTCAAATAAATAAGGATTTGGGAAATGGACGGGGAGCCCAGGGCAGCAGAGCCAGAGGCTCGGGAAAGGCCTGAGGGGGTGGCCTCCAAAGACTGAGGCCTGTAGCCCCTAAGAAGTCATGATGGAGAGGGGGAAACTGAGGTTCAGAGGGAGCAGCTGCCTCCATTAAGCTATGCAGCCTGGTAAGCGTGACAGGTGGGTTCTGTCTACAGGTGGCAGCAGTCTCCCTTGTCCCTGTAAGCAGTCATTGCCCACTAGCACCTCCATTCCCCAGAAGAGCTCACAGACCAGAAGTTGGGCAGCTATTACCCCATGTGGCTAATGGAAGGGGGATGAGAGCCTGGAGAAGGAGCTTGAACCTGGACTAGGGAAGCAAGAGACACCTGAAATGGCTCTGCAAGAAGGAAATGTTTGCTGGACTGGCATTCCATGGGCTCATCCTGGGCAAAGGCCCAGAAATGCCTCCTGCAGATTAGCTTCCTTGCCCCTCAGGGATTCTAGCCTGGCTGGGCCCCTGGGAACATGGCTCTACCCAACCAGGCCCACCTCCACCCCCAGGTGCAGCCCCTTCCCCAAGCTTTCTTAGAATCAGGGATAGGGGTACAAAAGACATCCAGACCAAAACTCCCATTGCACAGATGGGAAAACTGAGGCCCAGAGAGAACAGAAACTTACCCAAGGTCACATAGGGAGCCAACTTCAAAACTTGGACTAGAACCCGGGCCTCCAACCTCAGATCACGTGGCCCTTTCCTCAAGGCTGCACACTCTCCAGGGGCCTCTCCAAATCCCCTCTGCCTTCAAGCTCTGCTGAGTCCTCAAAGAAGAGTTCCTGACCACTCCCATCCCCAGGCCCAGGCTGGCTCCTCCAGAGCACTGATCCTAGATCCCTCGGTCCCTCTCTGTCCCTCCACTATGGCTGACAACACAGCCAGGTCATGGTGGGTACCCCGAGCACGGGGGCACTTTGGGTAGGACTGAGTGGATGAGGAGACTCGACAAGTCAGGGCAGGTGTGCAAGCAGGCCCTGGGGGCGGGGGGGGGGGGGGAGGTCTGTGTTAACGACCAGATAAGACCCATCCCCAGAGACTCTTCCCTAGGACCACACCCCCGGGTTCATCACACCCTCTGTGCACCTGTTGATTATCCTCTGCCCAGTGACCACTCACTTCCTAGAAGAGCAGAGGTCAGCCTGGTCTGCCTGCATCAGAATGCCCACCAATTCCCCAGCCAGGCTTCCACGGAGCTGATGAGCAAGCAGCTCGGAACAAATCCCTCAATCAAATTAACAAGACGCTGACCTGCCTGTGAACAGAGCAGTGGGAGCGTGGGGGAGGGGTAGGAGAGGGCCAGAGAACAAGGCCGCACACGACACAGGAGCCAGCGAGCCCCCACCCCGGCATCTGCCAGCAAGCCTGACGTGTCACCATTAAAGGGAAACATTGTTCCACTGGGGTTCACAGGCATTAAAGCCTCCTATTAAAGTGAAAATATCCCGGAGAGAAATTGTACCCTCAGCCATTGCCCATCTCCACGAGTCAGCAGAGGAAGTGCGTGAGCGGAGGGGGGAGCACCAAGCACCTACTATGTGCCAGGCATTGGTGGCGACACTGAGGCTTAGGGGTCAAGGGCCTGGACAGAGGTCACTCAGCCTGAGAGTGGCAGAGTTAGGATTTGAGCCCAGGTGGGGACAGGCCCAGAGCCAAGCTCTCTCCTTCCACACAATCCAGGCGGGGCTGTGGCTGCCTCCCTGAGCTTCCTTGAGCCTCCCTCTGGCAGGATGAGTTCCTGGCCACCACCCTCAGCCCTGCAGGGCCTCGGGGCAGAGCTTCACTGGGCCCCCAGATGTGTGCAAACCAGGACTCAAAACCCTCCTCAGATTTGCACTCTGAGCTCTCCTAATGAGGCAACGTTTTTCCCATTGCCCCACCTTCTGAACATGCCACCCTCACCTCCACTCCGGGGCCACCAGGGTTTACCACTGAGGAAAAGGAACTGTCTTTGGAATCAGGTCACCCAAATTCTAATCATGTCCCTTAACTTCTGTGGGCCTCAGTTTCCCCTTCTGTAAAATGGAGGGAGTAACACCCACCTAGCAAATTCAGTGCAGGGATTCCATTAGAGATCTGGAAGAAGCCCAGCACAGAGCCTGGCTCAAGGTCAGCCCTCAGGATAGCCTACTCTACCTCTGGGTGCAGCCACCCACCTTGACTTCCTGCAAGAGCCCAGCCCTCCAGGAGGCGCTGGAGCCCTAAGGTGGCTGCCACCAGGGGAGGGCTCAGGCATAGTGAGCAGAACAAGGAGAACAGAGGAAGAAGCAATGGGTGAAGAAAGGCCAGGTCCCTACCCTGGCCTCCCAGGACAAGGTCATGGCCCCCAGCCCAATTTTCCCTGGGGGAAGGGGGGCTCCTGGGGGGAGATCCTGGAGAATCACGGGCCTGGCCCACTCCAGGGCTCCTCTGAGGCCCCTGCCTTGAGCTTGACCGCAGGAAGCACTGGCAGGACAGAAGCACTATGCCATCCCCAGTGAGCACGGCTCCACTGACCTCTCTGGGCTGAGGTCCCCCCTGAAGCTCCTCCTCAATCCTCTCCCTCAGTCCTCCCACACCCAGGCCCTGCGGCCCAGAGGAGAAGATAGAGGCTCAGCGGGACTGCCGGCCTGGGTCTCTGCAGCAGAGCAAGGGCGGGAGCTGGGACCTCTAACTCCTGACCTTGTTCCTCCAAAGCTACCCTTTACCAGTATGTTTCACCTAGGCCAGCCACGTGTGGGCCCTTCCTGAGGAGTGTCTCTCCACCCCCTCCACAGCCCCTGCACGGGCCTCCTCACTGCGGCTCATGAGGCTGCTCTGGCACGCCTGGGGTCCTGACAGAAGACCACCCTCAACCCACCTCATGCCTCCAGGCCCTCCACTCCCCCCCCCCCACCATCACCAAGGGGTCTCCTGAAGGAAAGGGGCAAGACTCCCGCCATTTATTGGCCATCAAGAGAGTCAATCACTTCCTCTCTGCCAATGAGCTGAGGGCAGTCTGGGAGTGCCAAGAGAGGTTGAAACAAAGAGGAGTGGCCAGCTTGGGAGTTGGTGATGGGAGTAAGCAGGGTACAGGAACAAGCACTTAGGAAGCACCAGCTATGGGGCAGGCTCCCTCTGATATAATCCTCCCAACAACCCTGGGGAGGGTTATACTATGCCCACTTTACAGAGAGGGAAAGGTGAGCCTCTCTGAAGTTAAGGCCCATAGCAGAGTTTGGATCTGAATCTGCCTGGCTGAGGCTCTCTCCATTGCTTCCCCCGCCCCCACCCCAGGTGCTGAGTAGACACAAGCATAGAACTGCCCTAGAGACCGAGCAGGGGCCATTTCCCAGATTCCCCCTGGGACAGCCTTGCCAATGATCCCTTCCTCCCTATCCTCAGGGTCAAGAGCTGGCCTGGCCGACCCCAGGGTGGGAAGCCGCCTGCTGCCTTCCTGTGGGGCTGTCTCCCTCTCCCTCTCCCTCTCTCTCCATTCTCACTAGCAAATGAGTAAGAAGAATAGAATTACAGTTTGTCTACACAAGACACAGAATTAGCAGGATTAAATATAAATAGCTATTAAAAGTGCCTTATAATTAAATTCATTTTCCAGTTATTTGTTTTACACACACACACCCGCCTACACGTGTGCACACACGCACGCGCTCCCATCCTCAGCTCCACACAGAGTGGGTGTCAGGGCCCCAGCTGCTAACCAGCCTCCTCCCTGCTGTCGTCTTCTTCAGAGTTCCGGTCCCTGCCTCTCCCGGGCTTCTCTTTCCCTCCTCCCCGGCCCTGCTTCCGGTCCAGCCACCCAGCCCCTTCCAGAAGATGGAAACCACCGTTACTGCTGTTCCCATGTGCTGAGCCTACAACAGGCCAGATGCTTCACACCGTCACCTCCCTTCTTCCACCCAAAGATATTTTTTCATTCAATAAATATTTGTTGAGTGCCAAGTACTTAACATGCACATTCTGATTTATTCCACACACCGACACTCATTCCTTCATTAAACGACTCCATGCCAGCGCCTGGGAAGAGCTAGCAATACTTTAGCCGACAAGAGCTGAGCCTCTGCCCTTGTGGAACCCACCCTAAAGAAAGCCCAGAGCCAGAGGCAGGGCCAGGTGATGGGAAAGACACAGATGCCACCTGAGTCGGAACAAGAGGAGGTCAGGAGGGACAGGGAAAGCCTGGGGGATGGGGGGGATTCATCCCACTGTGAGCTCCTCAAGGGCCCAAGAGTGTCCCATCTCCCAACAGAGACGCAGAGTAGAGACATCACCAGGGACTGTCAGCCTAATGGGACCTGAGCCGGTGTGAGCCCCATCTCTGCCACCTCTCCTGCTGTGCCCTCAAGAGGCCCCATCAACCCCTCTGGCCTCACATTCCTTCTCGGTAAAATGAGAGTAAACCTAACCCCATCTCCCTACAGTAAAGTAGTGATTGCATGTTGAGAGGTTTGAGCTGTGCCTGGCACACAGTAAGTTCGATAAGAGTTAGCTGCTTTTGTGATTACCATTATTACTACATTATTGCTCGTACTATTATCCACCTCCCCTATGGAGTCAATGAACCTGGGGAGGAGAGAACTTAGAAAAGGCCTCGTAGAAATGGGAAGGATCATAAGACCCGTCAGAGTTGGGGGAGGGGAGGCCCTAGGAGGAGCACAGTGAAAGTCTATGACACAGGGAAGGAACACCTCCAGCTGGTCCTCAGAGAGCTTCCTGCAGAGGGGGGCAGTGCTTCAGGCCTCTCCGCCCCAGACCCCTCTTGTCTGCTCACTGGCCTGCTCTTCAGCCCCTTCCCATAAGGCCACGGGCAGACCCCAGCCCCTCCCCCCAGGGGCCCACCCCCAGAGCCTAGACTGTAAGAGATGGGACACTTCAAAACCTTTAGCCTTTGCATCCAGGCATTCAAACTGACCTCCACTGCCTCCTGAGCCCTAGGAGGGCCATGAAAAGAAGACTTCACCCTGCTAAGGGGTCAGATGGCTGAGAGGTGGGACACATGTGCCAAGATGAATAAGGTCTGACACCAAGGTAAGGGCATGACCCCAAGAGGGGAACCGTAAGGCCACCAACATGTACTAAGTCTCTGCTGAGCATCAAGCACTCTGCTCCATTGTCTTATTCAAGCCAAAGAGCCACCCTCTCAAGCAGTGGGTCAGATCTATCTGATTCAAGGCCTTTCCTTATCCCAGGCTGCCCCTAAACCAGGAAGGACCTGCTGTGGGACACAGGACCAAGGAGACAGCATTCCTGGAAAGCTTTGCCTATGTGCCCTGCTTTCCACATCCTTCTCGTTTTCCCACTGTTGCCCTCAAGGCAGATGGTCACCCCACTGGCTCCTTGCAGAGCCCCACACTCAGCCAGCCCCAGGACCACAGCAGTAAAGACTTTTTGTCCTCAAAGTAGGCAGCTGAGCTAATTAGCGAGATTCCATCCTTTCCTCAGCGAGGACATTATTTCATTAGCCGAAGCCAAACACAGCCCCACGGTGTCCGGCAAACACTCAGGCAGTTGCAAATCGATGGGCAGCAAGAGGCCTCCTCTGGCTCGGCCTCCCCACCGGGCCTGGGGCTCTGTCCCATCTTTCTGACAAATGCCAGGGAAGAGAAAGAAGCCTGTGTTGGATGGGAAAGATTACAGGCCGAACAATAAAGCACAAAGGCCCTATAGACAACTCACACCTATTGTCACTTCAGATGAAATCGGCCATCTCGGGCACCTGGGTGCTCAGTCGGTTAAGCGTCTGCCTTCGGCTCAGGTCATGATCCCAGGGTCCTGGGATGGAGTCCCACATCGGGCTCCCTGCTCAGCGGGGAGCCTGCTTCTCCCTCTGCCCCTCCCCCCATTTGTTCTCTCTCTCTCTCTCTCTCTCAAAAATAAATAAATAAAATCTTTTTTAAAAATAAATAAATAAATAAATAAATAAATAAATAAATAAATAAATAAAAAGAAATCGGCCATCTCCAGGTAAAGGAGGGAGGGCAGGAGAGGCCGGGGGTGGGATTCTTGTAGCAGGCCAGGCTGCAGCCCTGGAGAGCCAAGTAGAAATACCAGGATGTCCATGGTGATGGACAGCCTTCCCTTGTGCCCACAGGACAGAGACCAGCCCCTCAGCAGGGGCACTGCCCACACTCAGCACTGCCACCTGCCCTAAACCCATTGGATGGGCTTCTCGCCATCCCCACACACGCAGGTGGCCTCCTGCCAGCCTCCTCTTCGGTGACCATGTTGTTCCCCCCTCCTTTCTGCCTCTCCAAGCTTGGTGCCACCTCTTTCAAGGGCCTTCCTGACTCTTCCATCCTGCTCTGCCTCAGGTCTCTGGAGCTCTTCTCACAGGCCCCACAAAATCAAGCCTATGGTTCTGTCGTGTCTGCCATGACCAGCTCTTGCCGTTGTGGTTCTCGTTGTTGATTTGCAGGTCCTGTCGTGGAGGGAAAAGAGATCTGGCCTCCTCTATCCGTCCCCATCATTGAGCTTGGTATAGAGACAGGCACACAGTAGGTGCCTGATAAGTGTTTCCTGACAGAGCATTAGGAAATCCTTCCGAGGAGAATATCCTGGGGAGTTCAGAGACCAGGGCTGTCGTCAGCCCTAAAGCTAAGATTCTGTGTGCTCTTGGGTAAGTCAGTGGCATTCTCTTGGCCTTGGTGTTCCAGTCTGTCAAAGCAGGGTTTGAGGCAAAATGACCTCTGAAGCTCTGTCAACTGGGAGAAGAGTTCTGGACCAGCCCCCCCACCCCACCCCCAGCTGAGCCAGGCGCTGTCCGTGGTCCTGAATCTGGGCGTGGCCCTCTCTGGGGCTGGTGGGCACAAAAGATGAACAAAGCCTCAGAGACAGAGGATTGGAGGCTGGGGGGAGGGATGGAATGTACAGCTGAGAGAGACAATGTACTTGGATTGCTGGTTCTAGGCACTGCCAGGGGCTGTCGGCATGGGGCCTCGTGCTCATGCAGGTGGCAGAGGTTCAGCCTCAGCCACTAGGGAACCTACAGTCTAGCCCCATTGAGACACATTGAGAACCCAGTCTGACGGAGGAGGGGGCTGGAAGCACACACACACCACCTGTGCACACACAAGTACACACGGAGCAATATTTATGTCAACAGTGAGTGGCCAAACCTCACAGGTTATCAAGCTTCCCAATCCAGAGTGCCTTCGCAGGCATTGCCGCACTTGATTTCCCCCCATATCCGGGGAGGAACAGGGAACCCCTTACAGCCCCATTTAAAAGAGGAGGAAAGTGAGACTTCATTCCTGGATCTTTCTCACTTCCAGAGTGTGAGAGGCTATTGCCCAATCCCTTTCTTCCCCAAACTGTGCCAGGTTCTTGTCTTCATGAGAGATGAGACAAAGAAGGCATGTGCTGTGGAAGAACAGGCAACACGCCCAGAGCTGGGAGAAAAAGTGGAAGCCAGGAGGGATGGGGGAAGGGGGAAGAAAGAGAGGAAAAGAGGATGGGAGGAAGGGGAAGGGGTAAGGAGGGAGGGGGAGGGAGGGGAAAGAGGGAGGGGAGAGCGAAAGAGAGCTGGAGGAGGTGGGGAGGAGAGGGAGGGAGGGGAAAGGTAAAGAGGGAGGGGAAGGAGAGGGAGGGATGAGGGAGGGGGAGGGGAGAAGGAGGGAGGGGAGAGGGAGGGAGGGGAGATGGGGAATGGGTGAGGGGAGAGGGAGGGAGGGGAGATGGGGTGGGGGAGGGGAGAGGGAGGGAGGGAAGAGAGATGAGAGAGGGGAGAGGGAGGGAATGATGGGGGTAATGGGAGGGGGGAGAGAGAAAGAGACTGGGGGAGAGGAAGATAGGTTCCACTGCTATTGAGGAGCAGATCTTGGCAGGGCCCTGTGCTGGCCCAGCACCGTCCGCTTCTGAATAATTTCTCCAGCAGAAACCCCATAATTATGGGTAATAACGATCACTCTGATCTGCACTGAGCACCTTTCAGCCTGAGATCTCCAAGTGCTTTGCCAACACTGATTAATTCATTAGGCACACCCGCCTCCCTGGGACAGGGTGACATGACACTCCACCCAGAGCATGGCTGGCTCCAGGGTACTCAATAGGTGGCAGTCCCAGCCTGGGCACATGTTGGGCATCCTGAGGTGAGGAGCTGAGGAGGAAGAGCCAGCGGAGTGGGCCCTCTGGCGCTGGAGCCCCCGCTCTGGCTACCCCCTCAGAGGTCAGGGCCGCCCTCTCTGTGCCCCGAGGTGCAGCCTCCCAGTCCTGGCCTGTGAGAGCACCAGGCTGCAGGCGGTCAGGTGCACTCAGGTAGCCTCACCCCAGCTCTGCCCTCAGTCAATGCAGACCTTGGGAAACTCACAAGCATCCAAGAAAGGCTTTTCACCTGTACAAAAGGTATGGGGCCCAGGTCCCAAGGTGGTTGTGAAGCTCCAGGCAGGTAGTGTAGGTGGGAAGGGTTTAGACCTGAGCAGGGCTGTGCACAGGGAGGGCATCCCGTCCCCTCTGCCTGCCAGCCTGTGGGAAAGGGGGCCAGAAGGCCACAAATGCACAAGCTCTCCCTTCACAACTAGGACCCTCCTCGGTCCCCTTCAGGAGCATGGAGATGCCCCTCACTCCAAAGAGCTCTCAGCCCTGCCCCTATTGCCCACCCCAGGCCAGGGCCCACACTGGCCTAGTACCAGCAGCCCTAGGGATTTGACCAGGAAGGAAGAGGTTTCCCGGCAGGCCAGGCTCAGAATCAAGGCCAAGAAGGAACACTGGGGGCAGCAGGCTCTAGTCCCAAAGCAAAGCACTCCCCACACTCCCAGAGAGTGGCCAAATCCAAGGTCATCTCCTCCCATTCCTGACAATGCCAAGGGGCAAACTGAGGCACAGGGGGCGGGGTGGGGGGCGGTGAGGAACTCAGGCTTCGAATCGAATCCCAAGCCCACCATTTATTTGTGCCGTCACCTTGAGTGAATCACTGCCTCCCTGAGCCTCCATTTCCTGATCTGGGAAGGGGTGTAATAATACTATCCCTGGGCTAACAGCATGGCCCACTCTGTAGGTGTCAACAAATAGAGCTGTTACCACTAATTACGCTGTAGTCACACTTTTCTATTTAACACCTTCCCTAAGGTCACATTGAAAACTCCACAATTAGACCCTCAGTTTCATGTCACCAATATTTACTGAGGTTCTACTATGTGCCAGGCATTGTGCTGCCCACCTTTCTAACTCTTCTCTTTTACAAGAACCCCGTCCCCAGCTGGCTGGCTTCCTCCCTAGCTCCTCCACACTCTTGCCCCCTTCCTGATGCCAAGCATTTGCTCTTGCTGTTTCTTCCACCTGGATTGCCCTCCTTTCTCTCCTCTACAAAACTGAATCCCTTTTCAATCTGCCAAGGCCTGCTCTAGCCCTGTCACCTCCAGGGAGCCTTCTCTGATAGTCCCAGTGTGGTTTAACACTTAACCCCTCCCAAGTTCCTCCTCCCGTCTCTTGGGTGGGATCAGGGGCTCCTCCAGGGCTAGGAGGACAGGCCTCTTCCTTTCCTGTCTCCACAACATGGCATGGTCCCCACCTCTGCTGGGCAGGTCTCCCTATCCATACCTATGGCCCTTACAGCCTTGGGGAGTGGGGCAGGAACCCAAGCCTGGGCAAGGTTACATGCTCAGGGCCCTGCTGCCTCTCTCCTTGGCCAAACCATCCTCCCTTACCCCTCTCCCACCAGAGTCCCTGTCTCAGGGTCAATTTCTCCTGGAGGCCTCTCTGGCTCCCAGCAATCATCTTGGTTCAATGTTTGACACCATGTCTTCAAGATGGTTTTCTTGGGCAGTCTGTCTATAGGTCCTTACTCTGGTCTAACAGGACAGGTGGTCTGAGCCCCGAGAACAAAAGTGGCCAGACTGGGCTCAGCAGACATTGACCATACGTGGGAGTTGGCTCCAGGGATAAAACATCACAGGAAAGGGACGTCCACTCAACCAGATAAAACTGACATGGGGGTGGGAGTACTACATAGGTGCAGGCTGGGCCCCACTGGGAGCCCTTTCCATCTTTATGCCTTGTTCCTCATCGGTCAATGGGGAGATTATATAGACCAAGTCAAGGTGGTTTTTGACCTAAAAATACCATATAGGTATTAGGGTCTCATGGTGTCTTCCTGCAGGGTGTCTTCAGGGAAGTCTTCTATCTCCCCCACAACAAGGGTCCTCAGTGTACCCTGAGCAGCAGAGACGTCATGTCGAGTCCCCAAAGCAAAGGACAGAGGGTACGGAGCCAGGGTAAAGAGGAGCAGCAAGGGGTCAAGTTGCCCTAGAGAAGAAGGAGGAAGAGAAGAAAGACAGCCACAGACCTCTTATGAGCAAGGGCTGGCTAGCATTGCCCAGAACCCGGGGCTCAGCCCCCCACCCTGGCACAGACGCCAGGGCACCCGGCCCCTGGTAAGGAGCCCAATTCCCAGCTCGTTAGCCAAGACCGGCTCGTTAATCACCAGGGGCTGCCTCTCCCTGCCTTGGCTCTGTCAGGCCATAATAATATATGAATAACATTCATTTATTCACCAACTTCCCACTCAGGGAAAGATATATGGCGTTGTACAAATGGATTTATCCTGACACCCAGCTTTCAGCAAAGTGAAGCTAATTTAAACATTTATGTCAAAGGCTTGCCCCTCCCGTTCCCTCCGCATTTTTTTTAACGGTGGGAAGGTGAAGGATGGGAGGAGGGTTGAAAATGCACAAGCCTGCACGGGGTGAGGGGTAGAGGCGACAGAGAGGAAAAGGGATCTCGGCTGGCTTTCCCTCTGGCCTCACCCCCACCATCCATAATGGCCTGGTCTTTGAAATGGAATCAACACAAGTGGGTGCAGAAGCAACAGCACTGAAATGGGGGGGATCCCAGCGTCCTGCTCTGCCACTTTGGGACCGTGTACCCCTGACATGCCCATCCTCCCTCTCTGGCCTCCATTCCCTTGTCTGGGGAGCAGAGGGCCAGGCAATCTAGACACTGTCCAGGTCCTCTCCGGCTGCTGGAGCTGGGTTCTTCTGCCCTCTCCTGGGCATCTCCTCACCCCCGTGGTCCATTTGTGGGCTACGGGGAGAGAGAGGAGAAGCCCGGCTGGGCTCCGCTGCAGATGGTCATCAGCTGTGGCCAAGACAGCCAGCCTTCCAGGGAGAGAAGCTGAACCGGAGGGAGTTCAGCGCAGGCTGGGGCAGTGAGGGGAATAGCCAGGCGTCGTGCTCCTCAAGAGCACAGCCTCTGGAGAGAGATGCCTGGACTCACATCTCTGTTTTCCCATCTACTGTGTGGACCTGGCCAATTGCTTACCCTCTCTGTGCCCCCGTTTCCTCACCTGAACACTGATGACATGCGCGCCTACCCCACAGGGTCCGTGGGAGGATCAGACAGGGCCGGCATCCATGAAAGCCCCTGGCACCATGCTTGGCATAGAGAAGGAACGCAGACAATGCCAGCATCACCATCATCAGAGACAGACAAGGAGGAACGGAGGGAAATACCTGGGTGAGGTCAGTCTGACCTGAGTCTCCCCAGTGCTTATCCCTATTTCCGCTCAGGCCCAGACCTGTCCCAGCTGTCCCACGGTGGGATCTGCTCCACTCAGCCCATAGGAGCCCACCAGGCCCCTGAACGAGGCAGCAGGATTTCTTTTTGCTACAGACTGAGACCAAAGCCCCCCCCCCCCCCAATGAGTAAGATGCAAAATCAGGGCCTTCTCTGAAGCCCCGGTAAAGCACTTAACAGCAGGGTAGGTGAGAAAGAAGCGGGCAAGGGGTGGGGGGCGGGGACAGACAGGCAGCCTATGGAAATGAACTGCCCCCGTGTGCACACACACATACACACACACGCTCCCACACACCACCTTTCCCATGGCTTCCTCTCCCCTCTGTGGCCTCTGGCCTGAGTTTACAAGCCCCTGGCTGCCCCCAGGACCCCCCAGCCCCAGAGTGAGCTGGCACGGAGGAGACGTACAGGCTAGAACGGCCCTGCTTAGATCAAAGGCCAGAGGGCAGCAGGGAGGGAGAAGAGCTACCCATCAGGCCCACAAACTCCATACTGCCAGGGTCAACTTGGCCCAAGTGGGCCTGGAGCACGGATGATGGCCAAGTTACCCTCAGAGCCCCCGTTTCCTCTGCTGAAAAAAATGGAACTGGGGCGCCTGGGTGGCTCAGTCAGTTAAGGTCTGCCTTCGACTCAGGTCATGATCCCAGGATCCTGGGATTGAGCCCCCCCACCCCTTGGGTCAGGCTCCCTGCTCAGCAGGGAGTCTGCTTCTCCCTCTCCCTCTGCCCCTCCCCATTGCTTGTGCGCTCTCTCTCTGTCAAATAAAATATTTTTCAAAAATGGAGTTAATGACACCAACTTCACAAGGTGATTGTAAAGATTAAGTGGGGCCTGTATGGAAGCATTAAGCCCAGCGCCTGGCACACAGTAGATGCTCAAGAGGTACCCCTCCCCACTGAGGCCCCTCCCCTCACTCTGGAAGTACAGGGGACACTGAAAGCAGCTTTCATCTCATGCCCCGCTGGGACAGGAGACCCCCTCAGACAGTGACGGATTGGAGCCAGCGTCTGGGGAAAAAGGTACCAGCTTATGTGGGGGTATCAGTTTCTCAGAAATCTTGCTCTAATTGAGTGTCCTATTAAAACACACTGATTGGTAACACTGCCATTTTAATAGAAGAGTTCCTGTGTTATTTATAAAAGTCATAACTGAACATATGTGCTGGACCCCCCTTCCCTGGCCACGCCCTTGGGGAGCCTGGCATCTGAGCCCCACCCTATCACCAGGACACCACTGATGGGACCCAGGAAGTGGCCACACCCCAGAAAGTGATCACCAAGTCTTAGAAGCCCCCTCCTTCCCCAAGCCTGGGTGACAATTCTGAGGTAGCTTATTTTCCTTAAAAGGGAGCTTGGCAGTGACTCACGCCTGTCTCCCCAAAGCAGCCTGCTTCTGTGTTGTCAGTCAAGCACACATTCAGGACTCCTTCACCCCATGGTGGGTGGAGGGCGCCCACTGGGGTTGAGGAGAGGAACAATGAACAGTCCAAGCTGGATATGGGGAGGGTCAAGGAGGTGGTGTGAGCCTGGCCACTGAGGGTGTCCCAAGCCCAGCCCCCAGCCCCCACCCAGCAACCCCAGCCTGGCTGGGTCTGTCTGTAAAAACAAAGGTTGGGCCATCCACAGGGGTTACAAACTGGCCACCAAGCTCAACTCTTCACCTGCTCAGCGGTTTTTAAAAGATTTGAATCAGCTGCCAATTTTTACCAATCACGTAGAAATCTGGATTTCTGGCTCCTCTTGGAAAAATCTGATCTGGCCACACAGGGCCTACATTTCCATGTGGCAATAATCAGCCAGGAACTGGGGATTCTGGTTCCCCACAGTCCCTACCCGGCCTGCTTCACTCATTTCCATTCCCAGCCTGGCCTCTGGGAGCTGGAGACCCCCAGACATTGAGTTCTGGGGTTCCCAATCTCTAAATCTATATTAAGGCCCCTGTCCTCAGCCTGGGGCTGGGGAAAATGAGGCACAGGAGAAAGAAGAAGTGAATACCTCTCAGGGAGGGGGGTGAGGGGGTAACCGGCCTCACAGCTGGACCCAAATTGGGAATACAATCCAGGAACATACAAACCACAGAATTTATTGTAAAAGGTTTTATTTTGTTGTTGTTAACAAGTTTCCATTTTTAATTCATGCCATTCTATTAAACCAAGCATTTACTCCCATGTATGGGATGGGACAGTGCTCTGACCCGCCACTCAACCGTGAGGGACGAGGCCACAGCAGCCCAGTCCAGACACAGGCCTGCACGTGATCAGAGACTGTCCTGATAAGTACAGGAGCAAGGATGGACGTTCTCTGGTCTCAGATTTAGGGATATAATAACTAGTTTAAACGGTTGGAGTTGTGGGGCGCCTCGGTGGCTCAGTCGTTAAGCGTCTGCCTTAGGCTCAGGTCATGATCCCGGGTCCTGGATCGAGCCCCGCATCGGGAAGCCTGCTTCTCCCTCTCCCACTCCCCCTGCTTGTGTTCCCTCTCTCACTGTGTCTGTCTCTGTCAAATAAATAAATAAAATCTTAAAAAAAAAAAAAAAAAGGTTGGAGTTGTTATTGTGCAAACATACGTAATGAGCTAAAAGCTTTTTTTCTGCTATGATTGTGCTCTTTCTGGTTCAGATATCTACATTCTAGAAATACCATTAATCTGGCCCAGGTCAGGTACAAGACAGTGGAGGTAAATAATCTTCCAACATAATTAAGTGCTAGAAAGAGAGATTCCGACAGGGGTTCTCAGAAGGAAGGGCACTAATGGCTGGGGGAGCCCAGGCAGTTTCCTGGCCTCAGGGCATGGAACCAAGTCCCCCAACTAGCTGCCTGTAGCCCTTTGCCCAAGAACTCCCCCCAGGACAGTGATGTCAGAGGAAATGACCAGAAGGAGCTTCACTGAGGCCCTGCCACATGCCCAGCCCCTAGAGCTTCCATTTGCAACAATGGCCTCTTTGAGCCTCAGTTTTCCCATCTGCAAGGTAAGCATAAGTGATGGAGTGAGGTCTTCCTGGGCAGCAGTGACCAGGGAGTAGGCTTCTGCTTCTACTTACCTCATTCCCCCCAAGAAAAGGCCCATAGGCCGCCTGAGACCCTGTTCTAGGCTATGCCATGTGACCCCAGGCTGGGCCCTGACCCATTCTGGCTTCATGCCCTCATCTGTCTTTTGAGCCCTAGAACTTGATGATCCAGCCTTGAAGTCACCTGGGCATGCTTGGCAGTGGCCACAACAGCCTGAGGCTTCCTGGTACCTGGGGGTGAAAGGGAACAAGGAGAGGGCCAAGGCAGCACTGGGTGGCCTTGCTAGGTGAAGGCAGAGTGGGCTGAGGGGTGGGTAGAGGCAGTTACATGAGGATAGGGAGTGCAGGCCAGTGTTTCAGCCCCCTTGTGGGGTGGTGGTCAAGACTGGATGGCACATACCAAGCACATGTTATGCTCAAAGACTCAAGTGCAAAGGCAAGATAGAGTCTCATAGCTCCAGAGAAGCAGGCCTGGGGCAAGCCTCCTCTAGGAAGCCTACCCTGACCACCTTCCTCCCTGGGCGGGGACCCCACTCCCCACAAGCCCTCAGGATAAGTAAGATGGAGGAAGTGAGGCCATGAGAGGAGCAGACACCTGCCCAAGATATGGAGTCTCCAAACCTCCTGCGCTTCCGGCCAGGAAATCTGGAATGGAGGCTGAGAAAGCAAAACCAGATCGGGAAAGCACTTTGGGGAAGGTACACAGTAGTCAAGACATCAACCATGAGGTCTTTGCCCCAGCAGCAACCCCCATCCAAACCCAGGTCTCTCATCTACCTGGTGAACCCCTTTCTACTTCTAGCACTCATTCCTAGGCCCCCTCTTCCACGAAGCCTTCCCTGACCCACCACCCCAAGAGACATACCACTTCCTCTGCTGGATCACCCTCTGGCCAAACAGCCCTGTACACTTCTACCTCAGCCCCAGCAGTCTTCACTGCAACATCTGCTTACAGAGCTGCTTCCCCACAGGGCTGGGAGCTCCCTGATGGAGGCACTGGGTCTGACTGCTCTCTGTCACCCCAGTACCAGCTCCAGGACTGTGCCTGGCACAGAGTAGGTACTTAACAGATGTCTAAGGGAGGAACGGAGGACCAGAGGTGAGGAAGCACAGGGAGAATGGCACAGAAAGGGAGGTGCCCATGGGCTCCTGCCCCCCCGCCCCCCGCAGGAGTGCCCCTCCCCACCCCGCCCTCGCCTGGTTGGCAAAAGCTGCAGAATTCGGCACAAGTTATAATTAAGACGGGATGTTTGAAGAGAAACATAATCTCCGTTTCCGTGGGATCCGCGGGCACAACAGTAATTAACGTCTCATTAACATTCGCCTAATTAAGCAGTTTATGAAAGTGTATGGATTTGCATACCGCCACACCAAGCTCGCTCAGGCGGCAAAATTAACCCCTCAGGCCCGGTGGGCCAGGAGGCAGCGGGCTGAGTAAGGCCTGGGGAGGAGGAGGGGCAGGGTGGTGACACCAGGCAGCAGAGGCTGGGGGCTGAGGATAGTACCTCCCCGGCCCCACCTCCCCAGCCCCCGCCTGCCTGAGTGGACAGTTCACCCCTCCCCTCACACCTCTGCCCACTCACTGGACCAAGGTCAGAGCTCCTCAAAAAGGCCCTTTTACAAGGAAAGGAAGGTTGCTGGTCCCACCACCCCAGGTTTTTCCTGCCCCCACTGACCAAACTCTGAGTGTTTTCTCACGCAGACCACTCCTCCACCACGCTGCTGGATCCCACCCACACCCTGCAGCCTCCATGCTCTCCAGCTCTCTGCTGGGAACAGACCTTCCACCTAAAAAACCTTTTCAGCTTCAGGTACTTCTACCTACAGAGTCTCACTCAGCCCTCCCAGCTCCCTGAGGGCTGTGTTAGCACCATTCCCTTTCTATCCAGGAGGGGAGTCTCCGAGAGGCCCAGACTGCATCCAAGATCACAGAGCTGGTAAGTGGCAGAACCCCAGGCTTGGTGACCCCAAAGCCCCTTCCGCTTGCCCAGACAGCAAGGTTCTGGAGTCATCAACACTGCACTGTGGCAACAACACCATGGCCCCGGCTATGGGAAAAGGCAGGTTGCTCCCTGTCACCTCCCCTGAACACTAATTAACCACCCTCCCCAGGCGCCCCTCAACTCCCAGCCCAGCCACCTTGGCTGGAATCAGAGTCACCTGTGCCCGGGCCACTGCGGAGGCCTCGGTTCTCCGAAGGAGAAAAAGAAAGGGACCTTTTAGGATGGTGTCAAGGGTCAAGTAAAGCATTTCCATCTAAAGCACTTTGAAGCCTTGAGCAATTGCTCATTAATTATCTTACTCCTTGATCCCTGCTCCCACTGCAGTCCTGCCCACCATTTGTGCACCTGGGATGCCCGTTAACTCTCTGCCCATCCCAAGGGCAAATTAGGACAACTTTCCTCAGTGATGATGTAGCAATATATATCAAGAGCCTGAAAAATGCTCATTCCCAACAAGCTATAACAAGCCTAAGCCATAAAGGTGAGAAATTTGACTTTGTTACAACTTAAATCATCTGTGTGACAAAAGACATCACAAAGGGAAAAGACAAGCCATAGACAGACGAGAAGAATATACCTGCAGTACATACAGCTGACAAAAAATTTGTTTCCAGGCTATATAAAAAACTCAGCAAATCAATAAAAAGACAAATCGCCCACTTTCTGTAAAAGGCAATGAGCAGAAGTAGACACTTGGTGGATGAGGAGACCCAAAGGGCCAACAAACATGACGAGACTTGCCTCCGCACAAAAGAGTTCCTGGAAATGCTAAGTAAAACTACGAGATACAATCTGCACCACTAAGTTGGTGGGGATCTAAGAAGGCACAGTGCCGCGTGGGTGCTGGGGCTGTGGAGCAACAGGACCTCTCATGCATTGCTGGGGACTGTGGAAGCAGCTGCAAGCATTGGAGAAACAATTTGGCCTTATCTTGTAGAGCTGAAGATGCATACAGCCTACCACAGAGCAATTCCAGTCCAAGAGAAACTCTCCCACACAGCGCGCAAGGAGGATGGACAATGCTCACAGCAGCCTTGCTTGTAAGAGTGAAAAGGGGAGAGGCTCTGAATGTACCCCAGCAGGACAACAGATCAACCGGGATGGGGTGGGGGGGAGACACGTACATATTCCCAGCAGCAGCCTGAGCACATGCATTTGCCTTCACTCCTTTCCAAAACCCCATTACAACAATAAAGGATCTTTTCTGTACATAAATCCGCAAGGACAAAGAATGGAAGAGGAAACAGCAACATAATTTTGGAAGTTGGAAAGCAAATGAGTGAGTGGTAATTGGTTTGGCAGAGCTGAGACAGCAGCGTCCCAAGTCCGGGTCCTATTACCTGGCAGAACCCACCAGAGGCTCAGACGCTGGTGGCACCAGATAGCCCTGGACAGAGGAATGAAGGACTGGTTAGAAGCCTACATAAGAAGCAGGTAGACCCCAAGAGCTTCCGTCCTCAGCTCTACCCAGGGAAGACTGGAGAGACCAGGCCAGATGGAGGGAGGGGCCCACGCAGAACACTGACAGTGCATATCCTGATTCCAGGGCTCAGCCCCAGCCTCCCTTTCCCATTCAGTTCCAAGAGGCTCTGCCATCAGGGTTCCCCAGCCCAGGCAGGCCAACCACAGGGAAGCACAGTTGTCGAGCCTACCCACACACAAGGGACGCCAATCAGCCTTTGGTGCCCACTCCTAACTAGGAGCTACCAACTGAGCATTCCCAGACATCTGCCAGACCAGCTCAGGGACTTCGGACCATTTTGGTCAAGGCTGTGGGATGGGGCTGGCACAAAGCAGGTACTCCATAAGTCTGCTGAGTGATGTAACTAAGGAAAGCTCCAATAGGAAAGACAGAGTCCCAAACAAGCCAGCCAGCAAGGGAACAGGCCATGCAGACAGAAGGAAGCCTAAACAGAAAAACGGGAGAGCTATTACTATATGCACAGAAATCAAATATAGTATCCCTGCAACAAGAACGGGGTGCAGCATGTTTTAAAGAGAACATTCAGCAAATGAAAAGGAATCCTTGAAATTTAACATGTATACAGCAAACACTCTATGAGAAAGGTAGAATGGTAACAGAGAGGAGACCTCTTCGAAACAGGCGCAGGAAGGCACAGAGATGTGACAAAGGAGGGACCAGGAAGTCAGGGGTCCCTCTGGGAAGCACCACGTCTCGTTAACTGGGGTTCCAGAAAGAGAGAACAGACAAAATGGAGGTCAGGAAATCTTAAAGGAGGGAATCAAAAACCTTCCCAGAGCTGGAGAACATGAATTTCCGATTTGAAATGGTAGGAACTCAGCAAGGCACAGCAGGGCGGATTATCAGCTCATGGAGAGAGAGCAGGTCCTACAGGTTTCCAGAAAGACATATCCCAGGTGGCGGGCACGGAATCGATGCCCCACCAGCCATGGAGCCCCCCACACCAGCCCTGGAAGCAACAGCAAAGCGATGACTTCAAAGGGAGGGCCCCCATTAACATTCTGGGGAAGAGATCTCCCTCTGGAGTTCTATACCCAGCCCGACTGTCACTGGTGAGGAGGTGGGCACCGAGTCTTCAGACAGGCCCGTCTCCCAACACCCCTCCCACACACCTTCTCTCGAAGGTGTTGGAGGGTGGGTTCTCCCAAAGGAAAAGTGTAAACTAAGAAGGGGAAGACGTGGGATCCAGGAAGCAAGAGGTCCCAGCCCCGAGAGCTGAGTAATGGACCCCTGAGCAATGGAGATGGGCCATCCCCTGTGCCCACGGCATAGCCACCGTCCAAATAAACTGAATGGGAGCAGGTCAGAAGGCTCAGGGAGAGATTCTCCAAGATAAAACTGATAGAGTACTTTTTGTGTTTACTTATGTTGAGTACTTCATATTTACCCAACTGGGGGAGAGTGGGCAACTGAATTAGTGATAAGCATGAAAAACAAGAACTAAGCCCCCTTCCCCAACCCAAGAAAAAGACAATTATTAATGCCAGGGAAAACAGCCAATCAAGGAAGGAAAAGTAATCAGAGTATTCTACATGGCTTAGCTGGGGAGCTCAGCCAACCAAAAATGTGGTGGGGGTGGGGGGGAAGGAGGTGGTCAAATGGAGCTAAATCCTCAGCTTCCATAGTAAAAGTCAGTCAGTAATGCCTGAAACTGGAAAACCAAGGAACAGCCATATGTCAGTTACTTAGAATGAGGGAAATAAACACAAACAATCCACATAAAGAACTGAAAGTTTGCTCCAGAGGAGTGGCAGATGGTCCACGGAAGGGCAGAGGACTGTAAGCTCTGTCACAAAGCAATATAACTGCCCTCCTCCCACCTCAGTGGGGCCACGTCTGGCCCTAAACATCCCCCTGCCCTCCCCTCCCCTGTGAGTGTTCATTGTCCTGAGCACCCCCACCCACCAGCATCCTGCCCTCCTGCTCAGCGCCTGCCTCCACCCCTGCTGGGTTTCAACACCTGGGCCCCATCCCCTTCCTCAAAGGGTCAGACAGGGGGGCCTTCCTCTTCCTCCTTCTCTGCTCCCTGGCTGGGGGTCTGCTTCCTGAGGGTGGGGTCTGCCCAAGCCAGCAGCCTACTGAGTTTTTCTATCATTTAACAAATAGTTCCTGAGCACCTCCTCTGTCCCAGGCACCAGGGACGGGGCTGGGAACAAGGCAGCTGTGCATGAAGCAAATAAAGCAATAAACACAAACTGAAGGAAGAACCATGAGGGAAGAGAACCAGGTCGGTGGAAGGAGAACACGGATTTCTTCAGAAAGTGACCCTGAGGGGCTGGCTGGGACAGTGACAGGGACATGATGTCAGGGCTTGGAGAAGGGAGGAAGGGAACAGGTGGTAGGGAGGGGGACAAGAGAATCTGCACCCCAGCCCCCAGCTCTGTTTTGCCTCCCCACTTTGGTTCCCCACCCATCACCCCAGCCAAGCCCAGAGCCAGGCCTGTCAGAGGACAGCAGGAGAGAGAAATCACGGCCCAACCTCTTAACAGAAACTGATGCCCCCCTCACCAGGGTGATCTATAGCCTCAATTCACTCTTCACTCAGGTCGGATGAGGCACTGCTGCCATGAGAGGAGAGCAGGCAGCAGGGTGTGGGTGCAGGTTCCCTCGGTCGGGGAGTCCTCTCTGCCTGCAGCAGCTGGTTACCACAGCTGTCTTCCTGCCCTGTCCTTCCTCCTAAGCTCGGCTTTCACTCAGGCCTCCCCTGCTCAGGATTCCTCCATGGCTCCCACTGCTCTCAGGAACAATCTATGGGTCCTGCCATGTAGTCCTGGCCAGGTCTATGGCCACAGAGCTGAATCAGGGGCTAATGACCACTTAGTGGCATCCTGGCCGGAACAGAGGCTGGCCATGGCAAGGCAGAGCCCAGAGAGGGAAGCTTCTACCAGCTGCCACAAAGTCAGCAAAAGCCTCCAGAGAGTCCACGCTGAAGCTGGCCTGGGGATGAGTGGAAATCTGCCAAGAGCTCACAGAGAGGAAGGAAACCCTACCTGGCCTGTTCTCACCTCCAGGCCTTTGCTCTTGCTGAGCCACCTGCCTATAGGGTCCTCACTTTTCTGGCCCCGTTAACCTACTCCAAGTCCTCCTGAGGTCACTCTTTCAACCAGCCTTCCATGTCCTCTCACAGTCTCCCCCATGACTTGGCCTTTTTCTTTTTCTTTTCTTTTCTTTTAATTTGAGAGACAGAGATAGCGAGAGAGAGCATAAGCAGGGAGGAGAGGGAGAAGCAGGCTCCCCACTGAGCAGGGAGCCCGACGTTGAGCTCGATCCCAGAACCCTGGGATCATGACCTGAGCCAAAGTCAGACACTTAACTGACTGAGCCACCCAGGGGCCCCGACTTGGGCCTTTCTCTTTCCTCCCCCATCATATAGTGGGTACTCTGGGAGATCTATTGGCCAACAGAATGGCCAGGGTCAGCAAGGGGGAGAGGAGGGTACATTCCTCCCCCCACCCGGCCATACCCCAATACTGGGCTAAGCAATGTCAAAACCAACTAGGGACAAGGATGGAGGCAGGAGGATTGCTATGGTGACAGGTAAGGGAAGAGCGCCAGTTCCTCAGCACCCCAGCTGATGGACAGCACCCATATCTGACAGTGCTGGACAGCGGTCATCCGCTCACTCGCCTTGTGCCCCGCCACCCCACCCCACACCAGGATCAGAGACAGTACAGGGAGGAGGGGCCAGGGAGGGTCTGAAATAGCCACCATCAGCCGGGATCTGCTACATGCCTCACAGCACCCCATGTAAGACCTGCCTTTCCTTACATGCTTGCTCTGTGCTAGATGTGCAACACACATGCACTTAATTCTGAGACCCTGATCAGCCCCATTTTCCAGATGGAAAAACTGAGGCCTAGAGAGGTTTGGGGAATTGCCCATAGTCACACTGTGGGAAGAGGTGGGGCTGGGATCTGGGCTCCAATACACCAGCCTAGAGAGCTTGGTTCTCAGGGGCTGTCTGAGATGCAGGTCCTCAGGATTCAGGGTGGGAGAGGGTGGGGGGGGGGAGGGACATATGTTTTGAAGCCTGAGTCCCAGGAAGCAAATATAACCCTTGGTGCTCTCAGCTGGAGTGGAGGACTTCATGGCACCTCTTCCCAGGCTCACCCCCAGAGAGGTAGGCCCCGAAACCAATGCCTTCCTCCTAGGGAGAGAACCTACTAAATGCTGGATATTGGATGAGTCATCATGACTGCCCAGAGGACCCAATCATTGCTGCACTTACAGATGGGGAAACTGAGGCTCTGGGGGACTAAGGGACTCTGTCGGATAATACACTAGGAAAGAGAGATTCAGACCTAAGCCTGACTCCACACTCAGGGGCCCTTCCCCGGGAAGAACTCATCCTCCTCCACTCGGCAGGCAGGCCCTCAACTTGGACTGACCAGGGCTTAGCCATTCAGAGTCAGGAACCCAGGAGGCCGGCACTCCTGGCCTGGCCCAGAGGGAGCACCTAGACACCCACCACCTTCCATCCCTGCCCAGACCAGTCAGAAGGATGGGCCCCAAAGGAGTGGACTGGCCCCCATCCTCAGGCCCCGGAAGTGAGGACCACAGCCCTTCCCTGTGCTCAAGTCACCCAGAAAGCTGAATCCTACCCACCTCCCCCAACATAACACCTCTTTGCCATGGGACCTGGGTGGGTGAGATAGGTCAGAGAGAGGATGAGGACACACAGAGGTGCACTGAGAGCACCACAGCCCTGAGGGGAGGAGCAAGCCCCCTTCTAGAGTTGGGGCTGAGCCAGGGGCTCAGAGGGTTCCTTCCAAACTCCTTGATGTTTGAGGACCCTGGACCTCCAAAGGTCTGTGATGCTAAAATCTCACGCCTCTGGAAATTTCATATCAGCTACCAACATCACACAGCATCTTATTTACAACCTCCAGCACCCCAGCAGGAGGCGGGTTTTAACCCACTTTTCTCCTAGGGAACAGAAATCTGCCCAAGGCCCCAGGGATGACAGGCCAGCCAAGGTCTCAGTCTGATGCCCCGACTGGGGCTGCTGTGCGCTGAGCTCACAGCCCGCATGTCCTCATGCTTCACAGTGTCCCAGGTAGGGGAGGGGAGTGAGGGGCAGGGGTCCGCAACAGATTCCTTTGACCCAGAAAACCCAGGGTCTGAGAGCCATTATTTCGAAGTCCTAGGATTCTCCACAGAGAGTTCTCACAGGGTAGGAAAAAAGCCCCCACCCCAGCCCTGCCTTCTAAGACTCTCTCTAAGCTCTACAGACAAGAGCTCCTAGTTGCTTACCGAGACCCCCGAGGAGGAGCAAGTGAGGCTTGACCTCTGGGCCCGGAAAGCTGGGCCAAGAGCCTGGGGTGGGGCCCAAGAGGTACAGGGGACTGGACTGACCCCAGGAGCTACTGCCAGCCCATGGCCTACTTGTGAACAGGGTGTGACTGGGCCCATTCCACAGATGCAGTAACTCAGGAAGGAAGAATCCAGACTTCACTCCACATCCTGGGTACAAGGCACCTGCTCTCATCCCAGCTCTGGCCCTGAGACGCTGTGGGGGACTGGGCAGGCCACCTGCCTCTTTGACCTTGAGTTTCTCTCTCTGTTCAGTGCACGGGGTCATGGCCCTCCAGCCGGGCTTTCAGGTCTGGTGTTACAATCCTCAGAGTGGCCACCCTCCGATTCAGAGGCACAGAGAGATGGGGTGCCCGCCTCTACTGTGAACCCCACCTCCAAATGCCTTTCAAGCAGCATCCTCCATCTGGAAAGAGGAACCTTGAGGCCCTCCTCCTCGGGGTCAGTGTGACCACAGATGCTTTGGGGCCAGGAGACTGCCAACCTTCTTTAAATTGTGCTCCCTGTCCCCCCGCCGGGAGTGACCTGGCTGGACTCCCACACACCCTGGGTCAGGCAGGAAGACAGACAACTAAGAGGACAGAGCTTGGTGTCAGCCCAGATTCAAATATCACACACCAACCCCTAAAATTCTGAAGCGGTGTGGGGCAAGTCTTTGAACTTCCCTAGACCTAGGTCTCCTCTTCCATAAATGGAGGACATAAGCACTACCCTAAAAGGAGGGGGAACCTGTGTGAGCAGGCAAAACATGAGGCCCAGGAGGGGACCTCTGCCCAGGCCACCCTGTGCAGTCGGCCTGCCCCCCCAACCCCCACCCCAGTCCTCCCAGCCTTACACCTCAGCTTCCGCTTTCTTTTTTTTTTTTAAGATTGTATTTATTTATTTGACAGAGAGAGACACAACGAGAGAGGGAACACAAGCAGGGGGAGTGGGAGAGGGAAAAGCAGGCTTCCCGCTGAGCAGGGAGCCCGATGCAGGGCTCGATCCCAGGACCCTGGGATCAGGACCTGAGCCGAAGGCAGACGCTTAATGACTGAGCCACCCAGGCGCCCCTCGGCTTCTGCTTTCGATGCCCCAAATCCACAGACGTGGGGCAGGGGACGGGGGGAGGGGGAATCTGTAGTTTAAAGTAAAGTGGAATTTGCCTCTCATTAAAATGAAGTTTGTCACCCCTATCATAAATTGTCCCTCTCAGCTGCAGAAAAAGGTCCATTAACACTTTTTTTCCTGCTCCAAATGAGGTGAGAGTGGGTAGGTTTGAAAATCCCTGTGGGCAGTAAAAAAAGCCAGAAAAGCCCTCTCCCCCACCACCTCCAGCTGCCCTCCCAGAAGCCAAAAAATCATTGTAATTATCTGTCTGGGAGCAGGCTTGGGGAGAGTGCCTTAGCATGGTTTGTTAAGGCGCTAATTAGCAGGAACCAGCTTGGCCATGGGAGTTGGGGGGCCCCAGGAGCGGGCTTCGGTCTCTCCCTCCCCTCCTACCATTCCCCAGCCTTCTACAACTCAGCCTCACCTGGTTCTTGGGCATTTGCTCACAGGGCCCAGGTCCCCATGATGGCCCTCTCCCTTGAGGCCTCGGTCTCCACATCTGAGCTATGGAGGCCAGCCTACGTGACTCCTGAGCCCCACGGAGCTGTGGATACTCTGTTCCTGGGAGGCTTTGGCACAGACAGAAGAGAGCACAGATGAAGCAGGCTGGCGGGGGCAGGGGGTTGCCTGGAGCTCCAAGTACTTTCAATTCTGATATTATAACAATGATGACCAATATTTAATGAGCACCTACTGTGTGCAGGGCTTGACCCAATGAACTCATTCCATCTTGGCACCAGAGCCCCACGAGGCCGTCCCTCCCAAGGTTCTTAACAGATAAGGAGGCAAGTCTCAGCCAAGTTAGTGGTAGCTAAGGGGTGAAATCTGCACAAAGGTAGCCAGATTGAGCCCCACTCCCACCCACCCACCCTGGAAGCCCAGGCACCCCAACCCCTGACTCCAGCCCCACACAGGAAGGAATAGTGATTCCCCAGCTCTCAGCACCTTCCAATACAAGGGGCCCTATGAGACGGGAACTATCATTATACAGTGATACACAGGGACAAAGGTACTCGCTAGGAGTCACACAGCCCAAGAGAATGAGAAGTTTAAGAATAGGGCTCTTGACCTCTTCACAGCCCTGGAACCTCACTTGGGGCCAGCCAGTCTCCCTCCTGAGGCCCTACCCAGAGCAGAGCTCCTCAATGTCTTCACCCTAAGAACCTGCCCAAGGAGCAGCTACTCTCTCTGTGCTTAGAATCCCACCTCCAGCCCCCCATCTGGTGTACTCAGGGGCCAAGCCCCACCCCGCGCCACCTGCCCCTCCCCCTTAAATCTTGAGAGCACCATTCAGGCTCCCTCCAGCCCTCATAAGCAATATCCTCCTCATTCCCATAAGCCCATGGCTCCCTCCAAAGGTGTCACCAAGTCATGAGTTCTGGGTGGGCCCATAACCCTTCCTGAGCTCTGACCACCGAGCAGCAGGTACATGACCCCAAATGGGGAGCCCACCCCAGCCTGCTGCCCTCCTCAGCGGCTCCCAAGGCAGGAGGCTCACACTCTGATCCCTGCCCAGCCAGACCCTCTGGAGGGCTGCAGGCTGGTCTGGGCCTTCTCTGGGGAGAACAGGCAAGGGGGGCTAGAGGCCATGGTGGAACAGTCCGGGGTGGTGAAAGTGTGCAGGGAGGGTACCTTGATTTCCCAGGAAGTTCTCTTGGCTCCTCAAGTGAGCAGGAGAGCGTGGGCCCTCACTCCATGAAGCACGGGGCTGGTGCTGGCTGCCCTCGCCATGCCTGACAGGCCTTCTCCCCTGCCCACTGCCTCCTTGGGCCCCAGCCAAGCCCTCCAGCCCCCTGCCCACCTCACTCAGGGCCCACTGCCCCTCAAGCACCTTCCAGGCTTTTGTTTTTGAGTTTTTTATTTTAATTGCCAGAGGGGAGTGAGTAGGGAGATGGGTGAAAAAGGTGAAGGGGATTAAGAGTACGTTTATCATGATGAGCACGGAGGAATGTACAGAAGGGTTGAATCGCTATATTGAACAGCTGACACTAATATAACACTGTATGCTAAGCCCCTTCCAGTTTAGATTCCACTCACACACGCCTGGATGCCAGAGGTCACGTGGCTCCAGCCCCCAACACTCGGTGCATACACACGCACACACACAACACACACAAACACAATCCCAGTGCCTGCCCCCGAGCGGCGCATGAGTGCCCACCACACACATGGCCCACAGGCCCCCCCAGCTCAGGCCAGTCGTGTCAGTAATGAGAGCAGCAGGCCAGTAGGTCAGGGAGCAGACTGTTCCTTGGAGGCAGCCCATGAAAAGAAGCTTGCTGACCCCAGGCTGAGCCCTGACCCCGCTCGCAGAGATCATCCATCCGCGCTCCTGGAGTTCTGGCCTCACCCTTCACTCAGCTCCAACGGTCTATACAGTGAAGTGGCCAAGAGGGTCCGCAGTCAGTGCCCAGTGTCAGGCCCTAAGGTTCCCCCACAGCAGCTCCCAGCCCAGAGCCCAGTGCTCCCTGTTCCTGCCCCAGAGAGGCCAAGGGCTCCAGCTAAAGTCACACAGCAAGTCAGGGCCACACTGGCACTGGAACACAGACCATAAGCCACCTGTCCATCTGCAACTCTAACTGGAATCCCCTCCCTGGACCTGGGGCTCAGGCGCGATGCATACCGTGGGTGGAGCAGAGCCACAGGCCCAATGCTCAGGTCATGGGCCTGCTTATCGCCTAGAACTAAGGGTGGCAGGGCCTCGGGCCCAAATCTGCCCCTCTCTCCATTTCCTCCCCAGGAATTTCCTCCCCAATCTCCTTGGCCCTGCCCATTAAGCTCCTGCTTGCATACTTCTGATGACAGCAAGCTAACCACCACCCAAAGCAGGTTGTCTATCTGTAACTCTAATCTGAATCCCCCTCCCTGGACTGGGCCCTGCTCTGGGGAAGCTGGTCCCCATTGCAGGCCAGGCTTTGGGGGCAGGGTTCTGGCCCCTCGAGATTTCTGGACAGCAAGTGCTGCCCCCGAGCCTACCATTTTCATCTCACAGGTCCCAGTCCCTCCTTGTCTTCCCCTTCCTGTAAGTGTCCCTGTGGGCCCAGGTGGGCTCCAGGCTGGACCACTGACTGGCTGGGTAGCTGAAGGCTAGCTCCTCCTGCTCTCTGAAATGAGATAACTTGGGTAAAGCCCTGGCCCCAGAGGCTCTGGCCGTGTGGCCTGATCACACTCAGCCGTGCAGAGTGGCACATTCCAGGTATGTCTGAGCCTTCCTAGTCATCAACTCCTTCACACTGGATTCACTGCTCCTTGTGATACAGCCTCCCCCAGCCTGGATCAAGGCTCTCCAGCACTCCAACTGATGTATATGCCTCTCTAGGCCTAGAACATTTTGCAGGTGGGTCCCACGTGCCCATCACGAAAGAGTTAGGGAAGGCCTGTAACTCTGATAATGTCTCCCTGACAGCTTAGCTTCTCTCTGAGGTTGGCCTCGGGCCAGAGGCCAGCAGCTGGAGGATCTCCCCCAGACCTTGGCCAGCAGCAGGCACCCCACTGTCCCCCCCCCAGATACCCGGTTCCAAGCCCCCATCCCTCCCTCAGTATCTCCACCATGCCTTCATTGTAGCCGACTGTCCCCGAGCCCCAGGCCTGGTGAGTTACAGCCCATCCATCCCTCCCAATGTCCCCACCACCGCCACCATGGGCCCATATTACCGCGTGCACATCTGTCAGCCTGTGGCCGCCACCGCCACCACCGTTTCCAGGGAGACAGACTCCGTTTATGACATTATCAGAAAGTCTGGCCCCTCCCTCCCCCTCCCAACCCCTCCCACCGCCTCCCTTTATGAGGACAGAGATTTGGGCTGTAAATATCACCACATGTCTTCCCTGCAGATTCTAACGGGGCCTGAATGCATTGCTGCCACTGAGACCACTGAACTGCACATGCAGCCGCAGCAAGTTAATGCATCCATGAAGGCTTCACTGTGGCTGCCCCGCCTCCCCACCCCACCCCACCCCCGCCACACCCAGGGCCACTGTAGAATCCCCGGCCATGCACCACCCCCTGCTGCCCAACTAGCCCTAAGAGAGAATCTGCTCCCAGTAGAGGCGGGCTGGGGGATGGGCAGCACCTGCCCCAGGCTTTGATGGGAAAGAGGGTAGGGAGCTGACCCTGGCTGAGCCCCCAGCTTGGGGGCCCCAACATTACAGGCCCCTTCTGTATCAGCCACCAAGCCCTTCTCCCAACAGCCCTGCAGGCAGCTAGTGTGAAGAAAAAAAAACAGAGCTCCTAAGGTCACACAGGTGGTCTGTGTGGGAGCAGGGATTCGAACCCAAAACCACAGACTATAATGCTCCTTGCCACAGTCCTGGCTTCCCCAAGGCCTGAGGGTGTTCTGAGCGTTTTTACGTGTTTCTGTGTACCAATGTAAGCCTCACAGTGGGCCAGAGGCCAGCACCACTAATACACCCGATTTCCAGACGGGACACTGAGGCACAGCCAAGGCCACCCAGCTTGCAGGTGGGGGAGCCAGGATTCAAAGTCGGGCAGGCTGGCCTCAGAGCCCAGCTCATAAGGGCTCTGCTCCGAGCAGCCTTTTAGCCTGGCCAGGTGAGGCATGCCCACCACCCTGGGGAGACTCGGGCCCTTCCTCAGAGCCCGCCCTGCATATACATTCCCCCCACACTGAGATAACATTAGAGGCGAGAAGCCCAGGTCTGGACATACTGCAAGCGTTCCCCCCCCGCCTCCCCCCCCCCCCCCACCGCAGGCCCCCAGGATTCAGTAAGCACCAGTGCAGGGCGGGCAGGCCGTCCGCAGAAGCATTGGGACCACCAACATCGCTGCCCTCGCGCAAGTTGGATCCCGCTCGTGTGGGCATTCTGACCCCACAGCCTGCAGGCGGGCATGCACCCCTCTCTCCTTGGGCCAGGACACGGGAGGCACTCCTTTTCCACTCTCCCCAGGCCACTTACAACCGCACCAGCTTCCTAGGGCTGCTGTAACAATCACCACAGGCCAGGTGACTTACAACACAGGGACTTATCCTCCCACAGTTCTGAAGGCCGCCACTCCGAAACTGGTTTTGATGGGCCCAAATCACCGTGTCAGTAGGGCTGGCCCCCTCCGGAGGCACTGGAGGAGAATCCGATCCTTGCTTCTTCCAGTATCCAGTGACTATCAGGACTCCTTGGCTTGTGGCAGCATCACGCCAATCTCGGCCTCGGTGGTCCCATGGCCTTCTCTGTAGTCAGTCTCCTTCTGCCTCCCCTTCTAAGTACACGAGTGATTGTGGACCATCCAGGATTATCTTCCCATCTCAAGATCCTTAACTTTATCACAGCTGCAGAGACTTTTTCCATATGAGGTAACTTGCACAGGTTTGGGGGATTAGGGCACGGACATGTTTGGGAGGCATAATTTAGCCTACCACAGTCACCAGCTACCTACTTGACACCCCTCCTGGACAACTTAGAGGTGCCTCGCCCTGCCATGATCACAGCTGAGTGCCTCATTTTACACCAAGCCCCCCCTGCTGGCTTCCCATTTCAGGATTTCAGGTGGTGGAATCCCCAGCTACCCAGCCCCAAAACCATGGGGTCAGCACCTAGCTCCCTCTTTCTCTCACCCCCAGAGCTGACCCACCACCAGCAAGTCTTGTTAGGTTTACCTTCAAAATCTATCCAGAATCTAAGCACCTCTTGCCACCCCCACAGCCCCCACCATGCTGCCAGCCCCCAGCCCTCCCTCCCGATTACTACCACAGCCTCCTCCTTGGGTACGTGCCTCCCACAGTGGCCTCAACACACCGGCCAGAGGGACCATGAAAACCCAAGTCACAGATGTCACTCCGTCAAAACCCCGCAGTGACTCCCATGTCACTCAGAGGTAACACCAGAGTCCTTATAAAGGTTCTGCAAGTCCTGACCCCATTTGCTTTCCAATATCAATTCCCACCCCCCTCTCCCCTTCCCCCTTCTCCTGCCACCACAGCCTCCTCCCTGCTCTGCACACAGGCCAGGCAGTCTCCCACTTGGGGGTCCTTGTTCCCTCAGCCTTGAATGCTCTCCCCAGGTAGCCACGTGGCTCCCTTGCCTCCTCCAGGTCTCCACCTAAAAGTCCCCTTTTCAGTGGAGCACCCTCATCCCTCACATTTCTTTCCCCTCTTCCCTGATGGTCTTCCACTTGACTTTATCACCAACACAATACATACATTGCTTGTGCACCTTGTTGAGTGTACAAGCTTCCCAGGTCTAGTCTCCCATGACTAGTAGGTACTCAAATATTCATCCCTTCATTCACTCCCCAGATAATGATGGATCAGGCACTGAGGAGGCACTGGGACCCTGCGGTGAACCAGACGCAGACCCTGACAAGGCCCATCCAGGGTGTTAAGCACAGTGGCAGGGAAGCCCAGAGTGTCATGGGAGTTCAGAGTAGGGAGGGACCAACTCAGCCCAGGGGATTGGGGAAGGGCTGTGCTTGGGAGGGCTCTGCAGGATAAGTAGGAGTTTACTGACTGAATGAAGAGAGAGTTTATACCTGGCCAGAAAACAGCAGGTACAGAGACAGGAAACAAAATAATAAGACTTGTTTGGGGACAAGTGAGAGGACAGGAAAGGAGGGTCCACAAGGGTGGAGCAGGGGCCAGGGTCAAAGGGCCTAGGAGAGCAGGCCAGAGGGGTTGAACTTTTCCCTGTGAGCAATGGTAGGCCACTGAAGCCAAGGATGTGGCAGGTGAGGATGTCTGGAGACTCCCCTACCTCAGACGACCAACAGGCAACCTAGACATGGGAAGAGGCTGGGGTTCAGTACACACCTGCCATGTGCCAGGGGAAGGAGTTGGAAATTCCCCCCAAACTGTGGCCCCAGCCAGGAAGCAGCTCAAGCCATTGTGTCATTATGGAGTCCCCCGGCATGCCCAGGACTGCGCTCCAAGGGAGGAGACCTTGGGGGACATCAAAGCCAATGATTTGCAACAAATGGCAGACCGTGCCGCTTCACTGTAGCCGGGGGCCAAGAGAGCGGGGAAGGCCCCCTATGGACTGAATTGTGTCCCCCAAAATTTATATGCTGAATGGCTTACCCCCCAATAGGACTATATTTGGAGTAAGGAAATAATCAAAGTTAAATGAGGTCAGAAGCGTCAAGTCCTAATGTGATAGGATTAGCATCATTATAAAGACGAGACAGCAGAAATATCTCTTCATCCCTGTCTTTCCCTGTCATGTGGACACACAAGAAGGCAGCCACCTGCAAGCCAATAAGAGGGCTCACTAGAACCTAACCATGCTGGCGCCCTCATCTCAGACCTCCAGCCTCCAGAGCTGCAAGAAAATTACCATCTGTTGTTTAAGCCACCCAGTCTATGGTACTTTGTTGTAGCAGCCAAGCAGGCTAAGACAGTGGTGAAGTCAAGGGGAACTTCCTGGAGGAGACAAGATTTGGGGCTGTCCTATGGCTCAGAGACAGGCCAGATTCTGGCCAGCTGGAACTGTGGCCACACACTGGACCCCAGCCAAGACTTATCCTTCACCAGACCTGAAAAGCCTCCGCAATTCCTCTGGAGTTTAATTCCTCTGCAGGGGAACACAGGGAGAGGTGTGGGACTGATGGAACTTTGCATCTTCCACATAGCCCAACTCTCAGAGACAGGGGTAGGAGGTTGGAATTTTACGGCTTCTGAGCCCAAGATCCCAGCTTCCCTTTCTGTCCCCGTGAAAGGTAACTCAGCCTGGCCCAAGCCAGCCAGGAGTCAGCATGCAGGGGTCTCCCCCAACCCCACGCTCTCACCCCTAAGGGGGCTACCTGCAAATGGAGACTGGTGCTGGGCTCTGAGTGACAGAAATGATTAGGATATGCAGAAAGAGAGAAGGTCTATAAATAAATATACATTTTCATAAGACACGTTTAATTAAAGTGGATTAAAATTAATTTGCTTTAAGAAAATGAGAAGTATCCTGGAGAATTGCAGAAGCAGGGCAAGAGTCCCTGAATCTAAAGGCGCCGCTGAAGGGCCTGGGAATAGGGTGAGGGGGCATGCCATTCCCTGCACACGGGTGGCGTCCTCAGAAGGAGGTGGTTCACATTTACACAGCATACTCTACACCACAAGTGTGTTCTCTAGGGATGGCAGGCGTGTTCAGACCCACTTTCCAGGGAGAAACTAAAGCCCAGAAAGCGCAATGGTGTGCCCAAAGTGGTACAGCATGCCTGTGGCAGGGCTCAGGAGGAAGCTACTGGTCCTTCTGCCAGCCCTGGGCATTTCATTCACGTTCAGCACACCCAAAGTCCCTCCCCCTCTGTGCCCCTGGCCTGAGCTGCTTCCCCTCCCCCGCCCTCCGGGTTCCTCCTGTCAGCAGGGTGGGGCCTCTTCCTCCGTGGCAGTCGGGCTCCTCTGAGCCCTGCACAGGGAAGGCGGAGGGAAACAGCCTGGGGGTTGGGGACAGGAGGCAGAAAAGGAAAGGACCCGAAATCAACAAGCATTCCAGAATTTTAAGCAGTTTTTGGAGGAAAATGAGGAGCAGGTTCAGCTGTAGCAATTTGCTCCAGGGGAAAATTATGTTCCCATGCTCTATTATACAGAACAGAAGGAACATTTGGTGGGTTGAATACTTGTTAATTTATTTCTCTGTTTGTTAATGGGCCCGACACACGCGCATGCTCGTGGGCGTGCACGTGCGTGTATGCACACACACCAGGCATCAGCAGGAGATGGTGTTGGGCTCCCCGAGGTTTCCTGCCACCCTTCTATCAAGTATCATGTCTACAGGAAGGCCCTGGGTGGGCTGAGGCGAGCCTCTCAATTTCCTCATCTGAAAAATGGACTTGGCAATGAGATGACACGACGTATTAGAGCAAAGCCTTTGACCTTGGGAGAAGTGTGACGAGACGTGAGAAGCTGTTTTGAGAGCATCTACAGACATGCATAAGGTTCCAATACTGGCCGAGGGAGTGATGCTCCACTGGAGGGCTGCTTGGCACCTTACACGGAATTAGTCCAAATACGGATAAGGCATCACGCTCCCGCCTGGCCCAGATTCCCATCTCCGAAAATGGTGCCACCACCAAGCCTGTCGCTCAGGCCAAACAGACTGCCCCCGACCCTGTCTCTCAGCCTTCCCACCCCAGGGCCAACTCCACATCTCCCCCTCCCATCCATTTCTCACCGTCCACCAGCCACCACCACCCCCCCCACCATGACCCACGGCTCTCCTCCAGACCCGGCACCAGCCTCCCCACCAGGCTCCCTGCTTTCCCTGCCACCGACTCTAATCCATTCTCTCCCCACGGTGGCCAGATTTGGAAAGCACAAATCAGATCCTGTCACTCTCCTGCTTAGTGCTCTCCGGAGCTCCCCACTGCACTCTGAATAAAACCTGCTCCTCCGTGGGGCCTGAGCTCCCCCTCACCGTTTCCCACCCCCACTCCTCCCTCCCTCCCTCATTCCCCTACCGCCAGCCATGCTGTCTTCCTCCTGGTTTTTAAACACACCCGGCTCCTTCCCACCACCCGGCCCTTGCCTAGCTGTTCAGCCCGCGGGAAACACCATTTCTTCTCAGACGTGAGGGCTCGGCTTCAGTGTCACCTCTCCAGAGAGGCCTGCCTGGATGCCTCCCGCTCTAAAGCCACGCAGCCGACACCAGCCACTCCCCACCTCATGGCCCTGGCTGCTCCCCTCCCAATCTCACATTATTTGTGGCCTGGCTCACACTCCCACAGGAACAGAAGCCACCCGAGCACAGCCACAGTATGTGTGCCCTTCTGGGTGCTGCTTCCCCAGGACTAGAGCATCACCTAGCATTTCGGAGGGCTTCCATCAGCGCTTGGGAAGGGAGGGAGGGAGGGAGTGAGGGAGTGAACGGACAGTCAGCTCTAAGCCAGCGTGGCTGGTCAGAAGAGGCCAGGGCACCCTGTGCCCAGCCTCTTCAGCTGAGAAGAGGGAGCCGGGGGAGGCGAGCTCTGCAGAGCGGCACCCGTGATCCAGGCCCCTTCCTCTAAACAACTTGACAAAGCAGTTACAGGGACGGCAAGAGCAGGTATGCATCCTGGACGACAGCGTGGGGGAATGAGATCGTGCTCTCAGAAATGAGAGACGAGAGTGAGGATAAGAAGAGCCCCCTCTCACAGGCGAGGAAGCTGGGAAAGACTGCGGGAGTGGCCTGGGTGCCAGGGCCCCAGTGCAGGCTTGCCTGCCTCAGACCGGGGCGCTTTGGTCTCTGTGCGGCCCACACCCCGGCTGGGAGTGGGAAACGGAACCCAGGAGGCCTTTCTCCAAGGCCGGCACCTTACAGGTGGTGTTCCAGTGCGTGAACTGGCTTAGCGTCCCTTCCCCAGGTTCAGCACAAAGTGAGGAGAGCGGGAGAGCAAGAGAGCAGGCTGGGCCAGGAGGACAGCCCTGCCCCCACTCCTTCCCGTGCCTGAGGCAAGGGAGCTGGGGAGCCAGCACCTGCCCAAGCGGACAGGTAAACTGAGACAGGTCTGTGTGGGGACTCCCAGAGTGAGCCGAGGCGGAGGAACGGGCCAGCCTGAGTCCCTGGAGGTGCGGGAGGCCCGGGAGTAAGAGCAGGACCACCTAGAGGAGGAGGAGGAGCTGCTATTTAGCAAGCACTGCCCCTCCCACCTGGCCAAGGCGCAGAGCAGGGGGAGAAAACAGCACTCCAAAGGCCCTGGGGTAGGTGCCCTAAGGACAGATTGGGGGCCCACTCACTCCCACTCAACTGGCTTATGGGGATGGAAGGTCCTCACTGAAGGTCCAGAGGCCTAGAGGCAAGGCTGCCCTAGCAGAGACCCTGCTCCAGGCTAGCTAATGAGGGATCGTGGCTGCCAGTGGCCAAGGTGCCTTCCGCTTGCAGCCGGTGCACATTAAGAATTATTTCTCTTGCGAGCAAACAATTTGTTACAATCTCCATCGCACGCTTTTCCTGGCTGGGCGCCCTCCCATACATCCTGGATTAATCCCAGAAGTCACTCCATTCATTTAGGACATGCCTGAGTGTGCCTCCTCTTTTATTAGGGAAATTTTTCATTGTTTTGAAGCACTCATAGGTTTTAATTTGGGGCTGAGATTTTAAAGCCTCCCTCAGGAGAGACCAGAGTGGGCCTGTGGCTGGAAGGCTCCCTCTATCCACAGACCTGGTGGGGCCCAGCAGGGGCCACCGGACTCCATGGAGGATAGGAGCACACTCATCTCCTCTCCAAGGAGCCAGAGACTGCAGATCTCAGTGCTGTGTGACACTGGGACATGCCCTCAACTCTGAGCCTCCCCAAGAGAGACAAAACCAGGGTGTCCCTTTAACTGAGCTCACCCAGGAAAGTCTGTCATCACCTCTAAAAACCACAGCGTGGGGCCACTGAAAAGGCACAAAGTTTGGAGTTCAGATTTGAAATGTGAACCGGGGCGGATGAGTCACTAGCTTCTCTGAGCCTAGTTTCCAGGGCCCTAGGATGAGGCTAAGTGTCAGCCCCCGCGCTGGGCTGTTGTGTAAGCCCAAGTTCAGAGCAAGTCTGACTCAGCCTGGCACATAGTGGGTGCTCAATAAGGGGGAGTCTCCCAGCCCTCCCATCCTGCCAGAGACCCTTTTCACTTCTCCGGCTCTTAGTCTCTTGGCATTGAGAAGCCAAACCACCTTCTTCCTTAACCCTGGCTCCACACTGCCCTCCGGCGGACCCCCATCTCCCTTTGTCAGAGCTTCCCCACAGGCCCATCCTGCAACTCCCACCAGCAGCCACCAGCCCCCTCCCAGGCCTCGCATCAGGCCTCCATACCTCTTACCTGAGGCCCTGCAGCCCCACGCCTCCCCACAGCCCCATGCCAAGCTCTGTGCTGGGATCTAGGCTGCATGTTTGCTGTCCCCCTATGTCAGGAGACAGCTATCCCACTCCCAACTCCCCTACCCCCACCAGGGCTCCAGGACTGGGACCTCTCTGGGCTTTGACCTATATGCCCTCTCATTCCCCACCCTCCCACTGCCTACTCTCAGGAGCTCACAACCTACCCTGTGCTTGCTCCTCCTGCTTGGTCTTTGCTCACACTATCCCCAACCAGGTGTGCCTCTCTGTACTCCTCCCTGCCCCACCTGCTTCCCAAATCCTCCTGAACATTAAGGTCTGGCCTCCTCCAGGAAGCCCTCCCTGACTTCTTCAGCTCCTGTCTCCCTTTCCCGGGGCTCACAGCCTATCTCCTCAGGCACTCTAACTACACGTTACTACCTAAAAGCAGGGACCATGTCACCTACTCACTTTGTGACCACCAAGTCCAGGCAAAGCCCACTGGGTCCTCAGGAAGAATGAGCTCATTAAATGACTCGGGGGGGAAGGGCACAGATGATTCCTACAGATGGAGTACACACCCCTGTGAGAAAGGTATCATTCTGCCTATTATGCAGAGGTTAAGAGAAGTGAAGCACCTGCCCAAGCAGCAGGGCTGGGATGTGAACACACGGTCCACAAATCCACATTCCACATATGTCGCCCACCAGCCCTCCACTTCACACACACACAGTCTTTGGTGACCCTCACCACCTCAGCTCCACTGTTCCAGTGCCACCCAGGAGGAAACGGAGGTCCAGAGAGGCCTGTTACTTGCTCAAGAACACACAGGCAGCCTGGTCAGCATACCTGACCGGGACAACCCGCCTGAGGTCTCCCTGGTGACCCACCCTCTCCCCGGCTGCTGGACGACCCCTCCCTGTCCCCAACCAGTACATCGTGCTCTCCCAATTACTGGCCCAGCCCCAGGGCTCCAGGGAGCGCCTGCATGGTCGGCTGACCTTTCCAAGGGGCCTGGCTCTCACGGTGCTGGGTGTGTACCCAGACAGCCTCGCTGCAGTGGCTCCCAGAAAGGAGGACATGCTGGGGGAGGGGGTGGCAGGTGTGGGCTGAAAGCGCTCCCGCCACCCTCCACACCGCCTGGACAGCAGAGCCATCCGCGGCAGGCCTCCTCAACTCCTGGGGGTAGACCGACCGAGGCTCCGGGTAAAGGCCCGGCCTGCCCACTGAGGGGAGGGCTTTGGCCAATGTCCCCTCCGGCTCCTTTCTGCTCAGTGACCTGGAAGGCCTCGGGGGCCATGGGACGACAAGCCCCTTAGCAAGAACTCCTCTCCATGTCGAGGGGTCACCTCACTTGACTGAGCCTCTGCTTCCTCATCTGTAAGTAGGGTTCAGGCAGTTGCTGCCTCAAACATCCAAGGCACTCAGGGAAGCGTGGCTGCCTGACTCCGGCAGGATCTGAGGATCTCCCCTCCTGGGACACCCCGCAGATACTTAGCCCCAACCAGGGCAGATCTGGGCTCCCAGGAAGCCAGCTGGGAGTGTTGGGTGGAGGTGCCAGGCCGAAAGGCAGGTGGACACACCCACCAAACAGCAACAGAGCCACACCCAGGATGTCACCAGGAGAGCCTGGCTCGGGGTAGCAGACGTGGCAGGGGCAGCAGGGAACCTGCGGTCTCAGAAGCCAAGAGGACGCTGCCCCCCATCTGGCTGCCCTGAGCACGAGGTCCAGGCCACATCCACCATTCCAGACAGCCAGACGCCCACCCCAGCCTCCTCCCAGCTCCATCGGGCTTGATGGCAAGAACACAGGGTCTGCTGAGGAAGACAGAGGGGTCCTGGCGGAGGGCTCTGGTGCATACAGCTCAGCCTGGGGCCAGAAGAGGCTTAAGGGCTGAGTGGGTTCGAGTGGAGACAGCTCCCCATCTCCGCCCTCCCCACGGCAACCCCCACCCCCACTGCTGAGCAGAAAGGAGCTACAGCTTCACCCCAGCCCACCCCACAGAGCCACTGTTCCCAAGGCTGGGGCGTCTTCAGCATCCCCCCCCCCCAACTTCTCAGTAGCAGCTCGGGCTCCACCCCGCCTCTCCAAACCCAGCTCAAGCCCTTTTCTTACTCAGAAGAGCCTCTTGATTGAAAAGGCCTCCAAGGCATCTCACAAATAAGAATCCTTTAATTGGGAAGTTGTTCACTTCTCAAAGAGGAATTTTAATTTGGCTTCCCCACCATCTTCTCTCGCCGAAACCTGTGGACTAAACACAAAGGCTAACAAAGGCCCAGCACCTCAGCACCCTTTCCACGACTGCAGAGCACCCCAGAGGCAGAGGCAGGGGTGGCAGCGGCCGCCCCACCCACCCGCACAGACCCCCAGGCCCCCACCCATGACTGTCAGAAGGCCTCGAACCTCTCCCTTTGGGTCCACCTGCCCCACGTCCCTCTCAGCAGCCCCCACGCAGGGCATAGGGCTAGCTGGATGACAGGGCACCCACACAGGGCAGGGACCCCATCTGCTGAGTTCCCAGAGCCCAACGCTCTCTGCATAACCCCTCATAAGCCCCTCTACCACCCTCGATCATGCTGTCCTGTAGCTGATGACTTAAAATGACATTTACTGAGTATTTACTATGTGCCAGACCCTGCTCTAAGCCCTTATGTGCACCAAACTACTTAATCCACACAGGGTGAGTGCTATTATTCTCAATTTGCCGATGAAAACACTAAGGCCCAGAAAGCTTAAGTAAACAGCCTGAATTCATACCTTTAGCAGGAGGCAGAGCTTGAACTAGATCCCAGGCCGGCTGACTCCAGAGGGGGCATAACCTTCACCCACCTGCCCCACCCATGGCCTGTGAGCTCCTCAAGGGCCAGGATCGTGACCCTCTCATCTCTGTGTCCCTGGGACAGCACAGGGCCTAGCAAAGAGCCGCACGTAATAAAACGTCTACAGAGTCAACAAATGAAATGAACAAATGAAAATGAACAAAAGCAAAGCACCTTCCTATTCATTCTCTCCTTCGAGCCTCACCAGAGGCTGGTGACAAAAACAGGCAGGTAGACGGAGGCCCCCCGGGGAAAGCAGCTGCCCCTGGCCACCCAGCCAGGGCATGCAGAGGCGGGGGACTTCCTCCCAGATCCGACTGTGTGTATCTGCCTTCCACCCAGAGTGTACAGGGACTGGTCTGTTGGGGGCACACACCAGGAACTGTGTTCCTGGTTGCCCATTAACACCCCGAGCTGAAGCAAACCTCCTCCGAGGAGCCCTGGTCCGGGTCCTCATATAGGAATCTCCCCTCTCTATCCCCGACAGCTTGGAGCAGCCTCGACACTCCCCTTGCATACCCCATGGCATGAGATTCTCACCACCACCAAGGCGGCCTGGTCCACTGTGGTCATTGCCGTGGAAATCCCAGGCTACTCGCGCACTGTTATGAGTTGAAATGTGTCCCCCCCGCCCCAAATGGAGATGTTGAACTTCTAAACCCCAGGGCCTCAGAATGTGAGCTTATCTGGAAACTGGGTCATTGCAGATGTAATTAATTAATTAGGGTGAGCTCATAGCAGAGTAGGGTGGGCCCTTAATCTCATATGGCTTTGTGCCCGTAAAAGAAAGGGAGATTTGGATAAGACGCACACAGAAGGAAGACGATATGGCCAGACACGGGAAAGATGGGCATCTATAAGCCACTGACGGACAGGCCCTTCCCTCACAGCCCCGTCGACACCGTGCTTCCTGACTTCCAGCCTCCACAGCTGGGAGACAACACATTTCTGTGTAAGCCCCCACGTGTGGTGCCTTGTCACCAGACCCAGCAAACCGCGACACCCACACACCCAGCTTTTCATGCTGACTCAGGCCTGCGGCAGCTGTGTCCCTCTACACACACCCCACCTTCTCTACCCCTGGCTCGTTCCCATCAGCCCCAGCACACAGTAGGCCCCCGATGAGTGCCTGTGAGAACGGACAGGATCCCAGCAACCACTTTCCACTCGGCTGAGATAAGGAGGAGACGAGGAATGGGCCGAGCTCTCGAAACACCCTCAGGTCAGCTAAGTCAGCAGAGATGCACAGAGGGCCAGGAGTGTGGCTGCGACCACGGTCTGAACATAGTGGGAGCTGCTCCAGGCAGGCAGACGTGGCCGGAGGTAAGTCCTCCATCAAGCCACAGACATCACCCAACTCCCCACGCTTTGCCAAGCCCCCTCACCGCCCCCTAACCCTTGTGAGTAGGAAAGGAGAGCTTCCAGGTGCCAAACACAGCCCCCGCCCCATGTGGAGCCTAGACCCACCCACAGAGGCTTCAGAGAGGCACGTTCAGTTCAGTCAGCACAAGGTGGAGCTGTGTCCATAGCAGAGCTGCCCCTGGGGCCTGGGCTGGCCTGGAGAGAGCGAGGTCCCCATCCCGGCCAGAGTGCAAGGAAAGGTCAGAGGCCATGCTCCCAGGGACACTGGCCCTCCCCCAGCGTGAGTCTGGGTTGGGCCAGCACAGCCCAACCTGGCTGATCATCAAAAGTGACTGTGGGGCTCATTAGCCATCCAGATTCCTGGGTTCCCCCGGTGACTCTGGATCAGAAGGTCCTGATGGGTCCCTGATGCAGAGCCAGGCTCCAGGGGTTGAGCTCCAGGGGTTGAGCACGATTCCATTTGGGAAGAGCTTTGATAATGGAGCAGAGGACAGGGGCAACACTCAAGCAGGGGACTGAGGCAGGAGAGGGTGAGCAGGGCAAAGATAAAGACAAGGTGAGGACTATGACAGCAAAATGACAGGGTAGCGCCCTAGATAAAAGGTACCAACAGCCATTCAAAGGGGCCGAAGTGGGTAGGAGAGTGGGGGAGGCATTCTGGAAGGGGTGGGATGTGGCTGGTGGGGAGAAAAGCTTTCAAGACGGAAGTAATGGAAGGTGAGATGGAGCCTGCTGTGGGTGGGATGGAGGACAAGGGTCCCTTGTTGGAAAGAAGAAGGATAGGAAGGGCAGCCTTGAGCCAAATCACAACAGGCCCTGAATACCCAGAAGGAGGAGTCTGGAGCTCAACCTCAGACAGCAAGGAACCCCTGTGGGGGGGGGGGGCTGTTGAGGAGGAGCATGGCATGAAGGCAGGCCTGTAGTAGTGACCAACAGGAGGGCTCAGAGGGGCCTGGGCTGCTCCAGAGCCCCCCAGCTGAGGCTCCCTTTGCGGGGACAGTGTGAGAAGTTGGGCCCAGTATCCGCACCCCACTCCCTGCCCACAGCAGCCCTGAAGAATGTTACAAAATGACAGTGCCAACCGTGAGGCCATTTGGGAGGAGCAGCTGGGAGGGAAGCTGGCGGCAGTCTCTCTGGGCTGGTCATTCCAGAGAGCTCGTCACAAGGCTAGAGTAACAGGCACCCCCACAGGCAGGGAGACCCCCCGGGCTGGATCACCCAGGTTCGAGACCTGGTCCAGCCTCAGAAGCTTTAAAACACCCCGCACCAGAAGCCCCCGACTCCCTCCCTCACACACCCAGCACCAGCCTCTGCCTCAGCGGCAGCCTCACAGACCCACAGCCTCGTAGCCACGTGGAGCCTGGCTTCTCAGGTGCAGAGATGCACAGAGGGCCAGGCGTATGGCTGCGACCGGGGACCGTGGTCTGAACATAGTGGGAGCTGCCTCCAAGCAGGACTCTTCGTTGCCCTTGCTCAGACCCCGGTTGCTTAGCTCAGTCAAAGCCTGCACCACCCTGTTCTCAGGCTCTGATCTCCCCTCGCCCGCAGCCCATCCTCAGCCTGCCTCAAGCAGCCAAGCCTCCCCACCTAGGCCTGGCCTGCCATCTCTCTCTGGACGGATGCTGGAGCCTCCTAACCACCGACCAGCCTCTACTCTTGCCCCTCCCCCCCAGCCCTTTCCCCATGAGGCAGTGAGTGGTAGCCTCTGAGCCACAAATCACCTCCATCCATCCTAACTCAAGGCCCTGCACGGCCCTATTTCTCAGTCCCTCTTCCCCACCGGCTGCTCCCAGCTCAGGGCCTGTCCACTCCCCTCAGGTCTCCAAAGGGCACCTCACCTGAGATGCCTTTTCCTGACCACCCTGCAGAGAACGGCTTCCCCTGCTCGTCCACTCCCTTTTCCTACCTTATTTTTCTCCATGGCACTTATTACTCCCTAACCTTATACAGTGAATTTACTTAATCTGGTTTTTCTTCTGTCTAGTCTGGAGTACTGGGGATGAGCCCGGAGCTCAGAGAAGCCTCCCAAAAGTGACATCACACGCCCAGCCTCCCTCCCTGGCTCTTCGGGATCAGGGGCCACCTTCCACTTCCCAGCAAGGGGATGAAGGAAGGCTTCTCTGATTCAGGAGTCAGTAAATGTTCAGAGCCTCTGTGTGCATCCTTCCTCCAAGGTGGAGAGCCGAGCGGGGCTCGCCAGAGACAGAGGGGCTTGATTTAAGTGCCCCTGAGCCCACCAGTGAGCGAGAAGTCAAGGGCTGCAGCACCTGGGACCCTCAGCCTTGCCTGTCCTTCCCCCACCCTGCCATCCTGCCCCCTCCCTTCCAACCACAGGAGCACCAGAGGAGTGGGCAGTGGGGCGGGCATGGGAGGCAGGAGGCAGTGAGGCAAACCCTCCAGAGCTTTGCTAGGTCAGGTCTCAGCCCCCCGGCACCCCTCAGAAACTCCCCGGGACCAGCCCTGCGCCCTCCTAGGCACGGCACTCCTCAAACCCTCCAAAGTCCCTGCCGCTACATCCTCCCCTCCCCCAAACCATCAAAACCCTGCATAGGTCTTCCTGCTGGGGCAGGCATTATTTATAATGACACACAGTTGGAAACAATCAAAATATGTAAGGGAGAATTGTTACACATGCTACAGCACACACAGGCTGGAACATTATGCTGCCATTAAAAATCACATTACAGAAGAGTATTTCACGATGGGAAAATGATCTTGGTATAGTATGAAGAACAAAAGGCAGGTTAGAACACAGTAAGTACAGTCTGATCCCAATTATGTCATAAATACATATTTGGTAAAGACTGACAGGCAAAACACTCAAATGCTCATGTTTTCTATAGAGAATGCGTGCTGTTTTTTGTTTTTTTTTTTAAATAATGAGAAAAATAGAACATTTTCAAAGAATCCGTTAGCCTTCACAGCTCAGCCCAGGTGTCCCCTCCTCCAAGCCCCACAGCCCCGCTGAGGGAGCCGCTTGCGCCCCACATTAGTTCCCCAGTCTGTCTCTGCCCGCTGAGCTTCCTGCTGCCTGGGGCTGTCCCCCTGGGCAGCAGGGAGGATGCGTGTGGCCCCTGATGAGGCTGGGGGCAGGGCCCGGCCTCCCTGCCTCCCTGATGCCCCTGCCCACAGCCCTCCCATCGCCCTTGGTGGCCTTGCAAATAACCCTGACCACATCCTCTCCCCATCTCCCAGCAGCAATTACAGGTTAAACCAGAGGGGCTAATTAGCTGCTCAATCCACCCAGAACTGACTGATTAGCAGGAAGATTTCGATAGAGATAACTGGACTTCAAAGCGAGGCCTAGAGTCCGGAAGGAAATCCAACGGTCGGCTCCCTGCCACACCCCACCAGCTTCCTGGGGGGGAGGCCAGCACTGGCTAAGCCTCGCCCACACCATCACTGTCACCTAATCCTTCAGGAGAAGGGGTTCGAGGCCCACTGCTCTGCTGAGCCTCTGGGTCTTCTTCCTCTGAAAAATGGGTATAACATTGCAGTCCAGCCTGCTGCCCCCAGCCTTCCCCTAGCGTTCCTTCTAGTTAGCAAAGCCCTTCTGCAGCCTTCTCATGGGTCCCAGAAGCCTGTAAAGAACAGCGGAATGGCCCAGATAAAGGGTAGAAGTCACTTGTCCAAGGTCACAAGCAAGCCAGGAGTCAAGTCAGGCAGTACCCCAGGTCCCCTTCCTTCCCCACCTACCACTTCTTCAGGACTTGCCTCACATGGGACACAGTGGGAGGGCCTGTCACCTCCCACATTCTGAATACCCCACTCCTCATGATACGGTCCAAGCCATCCACTCTGCTCACACAGAGCCAAGGTCACCTGGCTGCCAGTACTTGTCGCACACCCACACCTGGGACTGAGCCTCCTCCTGCCCTGCAGGCGTCCAGATCTGTGTGCTGACTCTGGCTGGGAGCTCCGGTAAACTCCACACACTGGGGTCCGTGCCAGTGTCTCTTGGCAGTTTCTGGGGCCCTGACAGTCTTAATCCACACGTTCCCTCTCCCTCTGAAGTCATGCATATATCTGGCCAACAATGTGACCGAACCAAGGACAGATCCCTCCGGCTCACCATCGGTGCCCTCCCACACCACACAGGAACCCGTTGGCTGGCGCATCCATGAAACCATGTCACGCCAAACATCCCAGGCTGGGGATCTGGCTCTCAGAGCCCTGCCTTCGCAAGGGACAGCAGAAGGTGGCACTGCCACATCAAACTGCCCAGACTTGGCTTCCTGTGGGGCGGGAGAGAGGGGGGAGCCCACAAAAAGACTGCTCTTCCATGGCCTCCCTACAGCCTCTCCCTTGGGGACCCCACACCTGCCTCCCTGGCCCCTGCCGCCCCCCCCTGCCCTGCGGAACACGGTGGCCTCTTACCTCAGGTCAGGCAGGCGTTGGGGAAAGGCAAGTGGGTTGGGGTCAGCCTGGGTGTGACTCAGTCGCCCTGTTTGCCTGTAGGCACCGGAGCCTCAGGGGCTGTGGGCACAGGAGGCTGTGGGAGAAAGAGGAGATGAGCTGTCAGCCAGGGCCAGGCCGCAGGGGGCAATTCCAGGGAGCGGTGGGCGGGTGGGGGTGGTATGCACACAACACACAAGTGGGTCTGATTGCACCAGGCTGGGCGATAAACATACATCACACACACACACACTCCCTCTTGCTGACACACACACGCATGTGCTCTCACTCGTTGGCATGCTCCCACTCGCTTATACACACATATGGTCTCACACAAATACATACACACACTTACTACACTAACTGACACATTGACATATCACTCACACACTGGCATTTACACACATGTACTCTCACACATACACACACACACACACACTCACGTGCCACCAGCTGCAGCAGGTGGGGCCCTGGGAATGGTGGGGTTTCTGGCCCCAAGTTGGGGGTGGGGCTCTGAATATGCTTCCCCATACACTGGCTCTATGATCTTGGGACGATCAAATCTCTGAACCTCACTTGCCTTGTCCATAAAATGGGGATACGGGTGCTCCTGCCTGGTCCACTGGGAAGATAAATAGAGAGAAGGAGCACCCGGCCTGGTGCTCAGTGGTATCCAGCCAGCACCTGGCCCAGGAGGCAGGCCTGGGGGCTGACCCTAGAGAGGGGTGCAGGCAGAGCACCAGGGTGCCTCTCCTGTGGCCTGAGCCTTGGCCTCCTGGTTCCCAAGGACCTGCCCACCCATCCTTTCCTTCTCCACGTCTCCTGATTTATTCCTTCACCAAATATTCTCCAAGGGCAACTTCCATGAGTGGGGAAGGGTACTAGGGGGCTCAGTCTCCTTGGCAAGGCCCCCAGACACAGGCCTCGGGCTGGAAGTCCAAGGAGGCAGCTCTCATGCGTGCCAGCTGTGTGGCCTGGGCTGAGCTCCCTCCTGAGCCCTGGTTTCCTCCACCTCTCAGATGAAGCCCCAAATCCCTCCCAGCTGATCGGCGCTTCTCAAAGTGTGTGCAGGCACAAGGGGAGTCTAGGTGGTACGCAGACAAATGCTTTTATTTTCATTGTTATGTGTTTATTCTTCCGTGTATCAAAAATATCAATAGTATGAGCACACCGTAGCCGTGACTTCACGGATGTGTGGCTTGGGGAGCGCTGGGAAACCCACTTTCAAATGTGAGTCAACACGAAGACCAGGATTAGGAAAACAAGAGTACAAGTGGCCTCCAGCGGTGGCTCAAGCCCGTGACAATGGGAGGGAGATGGGGAGAGCTGGCCTCTCACCTGGCCTGGCTCCCAGCAGCCCTCACAAGGGTCAGCAGCGCCCTTCCTCCCTCGAGGGCCAGGCTGGCTCCTCCTTTCCCTCTTGGTTCCCCACATGGCACCGTCCAGCACAGGCCTAGGTCCCCAGGAGGACTCATGAGGCCTGCCAGATGGAACGAATGGAAGGAAGCATGGGTGGATAGGGTGCGGAGGTGTTGCCATCGTGTGGGCAGAAGACAGCAAAGGCCTCTGGGTCCTTCCCAAGATCAATATTCCGTCAAGTCTAAGATGTGAATGGTAGAATTTCTCACCTACATGGTAGGTTAAGATGGAGGGACTCTTTGGAGGCAAGAGACTTCTTGTTTCATGGGCTGCCAACCTCTCAAAGAATGAGACAGAGAAATGGGCACTGAGCAGGTTTCTGGGCCCACCGTGGCTTTCTTGACCTGACAACAGAGCTATGCACAGGGTAGATCCCATAACAGGGGACCTGCCTAGCCCCACAGTTAGCCAGCCCCAAACTCTGCCCCCTGCGGCCAGCAAGCCCCAGCAGTGTCTTCCAAAGGTTGCTGTTCCTAAAGGACAAGACAGGACAGAGTGGTGCCAGCCTAGGACAGATGGGTAACCACAGCCTGAGCAGTCCCTCAGGCCTAGGTCCTCCAAGCCAGGTCCTAGCCAGGCAGGGGTGCCCCCAGTGGCTGTGCAAGCTGGCACCAGGTAGACTGGCACAAGCCAGCCAGGCCCAGGCCAACCCGGGCAGCCCTGTTCCTGGTAGGCCTCCACACCACCTGGCTGGTAGCCCTGAGCCCAGTGCCACCTGAGCTTGGCAGGGCAAGCCATTCTGTCAGCGCCACCCCAAGCCACCCAGCTGCCATATTCCAAGATAATGAATGGGCCTCCTGCTCCCTCCTCCCCAAACCTTCCTGAAGCTCCCACTCTCCTCAGTGGCATCACAAGGAGTTGCTATGGAAATGGGACCACAGGCAGAGCATGACAATGATTTGGGGCAAGGAGACGCAGTGGGACCCAGGAGCTCTCCTGGGCCCGGGGCCTGCTTTTGTGCCGAGTTCCACGAAGGACGTGAAATCCCGGCTGCTGACCTCACAGCCAAGAGAGGTAAGGAGACCACCACAGAGGTGGGGGGCTTCCCACCTGCTCTCCTGGCTCCTTGCCCATTCAGTGGAGCCCTGGCAGCTGCAGGAATCAGAGGCCTGTGTGTTCAACAGAATTGCCACGTGCCCTGGGGAGGTGAGACTCCTGCAGAAACTGCCACTCCAGGGTGCCGCCCAAGTGGGTTCCATTCTGTGGGGCAGCACCCAGCAGGTGCTGAGCAAACACCACCATCAGAGAGGTTGGTACTGGCAGGGGGAGATGGGCAGATGGAGAGAGACAGAGAGACACAGGTATGTGCCTGCTCTGGTCAACACAGTCATAGGACCACAGAGCTTGAGAGACCCACACCCACTGAGCAGATGGGGAGACTGAGGGCAGAGTCACCCAGCAAGTCAGCCAAAAAGACAAGCCCAGAACCCATGTCTCTTCTTCCGCAGACCTGAACCCTCTACCCAACACCCCCAGCTTTCCATCCATCCATCCATCCATTTGTTCATTCATTCATTCATTTACTCATTCATTCATTCTAGTCTTAGTAAGGGTCTATTTTGTGCTTGATGATTGGAATAAAAAGACGTAAAAGACACCGCTCCTACCTGCCAGGAGCTCAGAGAGGAGACAGGCCATCACAGGCAGAAGGAAGGTGCTGGGACAGAAGTCCAGAGAGCCACGGGAGCCCAGAGAAGGTCTCCTCAGAGACTTCAGTGCCACACTTCTGAGCCATGCTTCAAAGAGACTCTGGATCTCCCTGACTCGTCTCCCAGCTGCTTCCTCAGCCCAGAGCCTCCTGACGGCCCCATATAGAGGCCTCCAGGGTGAGGCAACACTGAGCCCACCTGGGGCCCTCAACACCCGGAGGTGTTCCCCATGTCCCTAGGAATAAGGACTCATGAGGATAGTGCCTTGCTACACAAAAGGAGCTCCCAGAATGCCATGCCTGCCTGCCCTCCCCCTCCCCCGCCAACTGCCCCAGGCTCAGCAGCTTCCTGACTTGTTCCTGCTTTCCCTGGCACCTCCCTCGAGGCAAGCCTTGCCCTGGGCCTGGGGCCCTGCACTGGGCAGAGAACAAGGGAGCCCTAGCCATCGGTCACTGCCCTTGTGGAACTAAGTTCCAATCTCTCTATTAGCAACAGGAAAGTTCTCTCCTATGGTGTTTGGGTTTTTTGGCAGGGGGCTAATACTGAGCAGGCAGGAGGGCACACCTCCCAGAGCTCGGCTGTATCCTACATGGGCCGTCCCTCTCAGCAGCTGGTACAGACCCCAGGACCTATTTTACCCAAGTGGAAACCGAGTTCCCAAGAGGTGGCCCCAGGTTGCTCAGCGCTGAGAAGGCAAGATGGGGAACGACGGGTGAGGACAAAGAGAGGCCAGGTCTGGGACCGTGGAAGTGGAAGAAGGAACTATCTAGGAAGGCTTCCCAGTGGAAGAGGGACTTAGACTGGCTCAGAGACTGCCCTAAGGCTCCCAGCAGGAAATGAGTGTCTCTGAAAAAGAAAACTGGGCCAGGGCATGCCCCACCAGCCCACAAGATTTGGGGCTAGGCTAGGAGGGGACTGGGCACGTTTCCCGCCAGCCTCCCAACCCACCGAGGACTGCGATGGCTGCCATCTCACATTCCTAATTACTGCCATCACGGGAAACCAGCTGGGGGTAGAAACACAGTAGAGACACAGAAAGGAGGGGGCAAGCACATGAGAGACAGAGTGACCACGACTCCAAAGCCAGACAGACGGATGGAAAGGCAGTGACGGAAAAGAAAGGACAGACGGCCCATCCCTCCCTCCCCCAGAGCCGGTGCTGCAGCTGCCAGGAGAAGCCTGCAAACTGGAGCTTTGCAAGGATTTTTCAGCAATAAAATTCTTATTTGAAATGAAATCTTATGCAGTGGGGGAAGGCTTTCTATGCCAGACATTAAATCCAGAAGACATAAAGTGAAAATTTGATAAATCCAAGTACATAAACACGTAAAACATCTGTATGGCAAAAGACACTATAAGCAAGTTAAAAAGCAAGTGAGACACTGGAAGAAAACATCACTAATATACAAAGAGCCGCTACAAATCAATAAGAAAAAAGACAAAAGAAGAGAAAATTGGCAGTGAAATAGAAATCCGCAGAGGAAGAGCTCAGTTGGTCAATAAATGCATGAAAAGATGTTCTATCTCTCTAGCAATCAGGGAAATGCAAATGAAAATGACATGATACCATTTTTTGCCCATCAGATTGGGAAAAATTAAAATGATTGATAACAACCAGTGCTGGCAAGGATGTAGGGAAATGAGCACTCATCGACCATTGGAGAGAGGGGGAATTGGCTCAACCTTTGGAAGGGTAATTTGGTGATATCGGAGAACGCTTTAAACCCACATACCCTACAAACTAGTAATCCCGTTTCTAGGAGCTTCTCCTACAGAAACCATACCAGAGACAGTCACATATAAACACTCAAGGATGCTCACAGCAGTATCGCTGGTAAGAATAAAAAAGAAATTGGAAATTACCTCAGTGCTTATCGATAAGGGAATGTTCATATAAAATACAGCACATCTATACTCTGGAATACTCTGCAGCCATTTGACAGAAAGAGGCATATCTATGTATAACAATATGAAAAAAACAAGCTGTACAATGCTATTTCAGAATGAGCCCATTTTTATAAATAGCAATTTGTTGGTATATGGCCCAACAATACCCAGATGTTACAGTGAACACCTCCTAGCAGGGGATGAAGAAGCTGCCACGGGCTCCTACCCACAAGCGTGTTGTTGGATTTTCTTTTGTAATCAGAAAAACAAAATCAATAAAGAGTTAATGGGTTTTTCTTTTAAGTCCTGCCTGAACCCTCGTATAAAATGCAGATCTAAGCAGCCGTGCTGTGGTGGGAAGGGAAGGAGCCTATCTGGTTCCCCCTGCCTCCAAAGCCCCCAGGCACCTTCCCGCACACCAGGGCTCTGGAACCAGTTTGAGAACCTACGCTGGAGAATGTGGAGCCCATATCCCCGCCCCCCAAACCAAGGCTGACAGGGCAGAAGGTTACCCAAGGTCACACAGACAATCCCGACTGTCTGGGGCTAACGCCAGGGCCGCTGGCTCCTCAGCAGGACTCTGGCCCTCCGGGGCTAGCGTGGGAGGTTTCCCTGGGTGTCCAGAAAACCCCGGGGTATCACAGTGTTGGGAAACCCTAAGCTGAGGCTCAGGGGGAGACCGGAGGTAAGGGCAACATGGAAGTGTCTTTGCAAAAAACTCAAGGGGAGGGATCTCTGAGGCTCAGCTCTAGGCTCTTATAGGGTTCTCTGTACAAAGAAAAAGGATGGGCGAGCCCATGGGCCCACCAGGCATAGGGGCCTGGTGTGTGCAGGTGTGCAGTGCTCACAGAGAGAGGGGGGCTCAGGTGGCCTGTGGAGATGAACTGTGGAGGGTGTGTGTGTAGTCATGTCTGCATTTAGAGTCAGTAAGATTGCGTGTGTGTGTGTGTGTGTGTGTATGTGTACGTGGGCAGCCAACAGACCTGCAGACAGACCAGGAGCAGGTGGGAAACAGCAGAGCCCCATCCCCAGCTGGCCCTCAGCCTCATGCCTGACCCAGTGCCTCCCAGGGCTCCCCTACCCTCTGCAGACTGGGCCATCTGCCACCTTGACAGAGACGGGCCTCGAAAACTCTGCGCTTGTCGCTTCCTTTGCAGGGATGCCTTCCCTCCCTGACCAGTCCCCAGTGTCCTCCAAGAAGCCTCTCCCAACAGGCTGAGGTGGGAGCACCTCTGTCCTGCCCTGACCGCCCCCACCCAAGCTGTGAGTGCTGACGGACATGACTTCCCGCGGCAGGGGGTGGGTCCTGCTCTTCTCTGCACCCAGAGCCCAGCGCAGGCCTGGCACCGACAAGTGGTGGAAAGAACAAGTGGGTGATCACAGCGCTCAACCCCAGCCGGGCACAGAGTGGCATCTCCATGGGGTCGGAGCAGAAAGAGGACTGGGGACTGAGATGCCTGGTGCCCTGCCCTAGGTCAACGTGAGAGGTGACATTATCCAAGTCACATGGAGAATGATTAAAGCAGGAGTTTCTTACTGGGGTCCCCAGGGAGAGGCGACTTAGGAGTCTGGGAGCCTTGAAACGGCACCAAACTGATGTGAATTTATGCACGTGGTCGGGGGAGAGGGAGCAAACCTCCTTCAGGTGGAGGGCAGGGCTGCCTGGGGAAGGGTGAGTTCCTCATCACCGAGGGGTGTGGGCACAGGCTGGACCAGGCGAGGTCACCGTGGGTGAATGGACTCTCTGGGCCTTGGCTCCTCCTATCTTACAGCCCAGGGTTACACAAGGCATCCTTGTGAGTCCACGCTGATGTGAAAGGAAGTGCCAAGGTCACGCAGGGGTGAGGCTCCACACTACAGAGCTGAGTGTACAGTCCTCCCACCTGGTGGTGGCCTGAGTCCCTCTTCCCTCCTTGGGTAGGGGACAGGCTTCCCTGACTGCCCCATACTGCTAACTAGGCCTGCAGAGCCCAAGCCCTCCTTGGGTGCCCCCGTCACCATCTCCCACATGACGGTGACCCTAAAAAGGACAGGAGCGAGAGGTTTCATTATGAGCCTGGCCTGGGGCCAAAGGAGCCCAGGGGCCGGACGGAAACACTGAGCAGGGCTGGCAGCCAGGCCAAGGCCACACAAGCTCTCAGGGCCCCCCAAACTCACTCTGACCCCTCAGGGGCCTCTCTCCGACTGGCCTGGGGAAACTGAGGCACAGATAGAGCCCTCTGCCTGGGTCACACCGGGAGTTGGTGGCAGAACTGGGCCAGGATCCCGGGCTTGCTGCCCCTAGCTGGGCTCACTCTGGGCATAAGTGTACCTTGGCCCCCTCAGGCAACTCAGTGCACACCTCAGCACCCCACAATCCTGCCAGAAAGAGGCAGCTGGCACCAGGGCTCCAACCCACTGACTCAAACGCAGGCCTCAAGTGTCCCCCGGATCCAGCCACCCTGAGCCTCGGTCTCCTCCTAAAACGAGGTACAAAAACCCTCCTCCTGCTCCCACTGTGAGGTTATGCCAGCATGGATGTACAGTCTGCTTGCAGTGACCCCTCCTGGCCATCCCTATCTGGGCCTCAGTTTCCCCAGCTCTAAGTGAGAAGGTTGCCCTAAATTACTACCCAGGTCCCAGAGCCTCCCAGGTGCCCAGCCCACACCTGCATCAGTAGGGAGACCAGGGCCTGCCCTTGGGAGCTCCCTGCTGGTTGGTGGATGACAGCTCAGGCTGGCCGTGGAGTGAGCGAGAAAGCGCCCATTGCAGGGCTCCCACACCATGCCTTCACACTGCCAGTCTCCACCCCTCCCGACTGCTCCACTCGTTACCTGCCTGTCCCCTTCAGGCACTAGGTTTGTACCCCTGTTCCAAAGGCCAGAAGAGGCTCATAAATGGAAAACCCAGTGTGAGCCAGGCAGCGATCAAGGAAGGCTTCCTGGAGGAGACAGGACAAAGTGGGTCAAGTTCACACGGGGCCTTGAATACCCAGATGAGGAATCCAGACCCTGAGGAGCCCCTGGCAGTTCCATAGGTACCTCCCCTACCCCAGCCCAGGCCGGCCTTGGTACTATGTCTCCAGCCCAGGGCTGAAGGGGAGAGGGGAGAAGGGACTGGGCACGAGCCCCCCCCCTCCACTCCTTGGTGCTGTGTCTTCTGCCAAGGGCTGAAGGCGAGCTGCCCCCCCCGCCCCCTCCATAGCCATGGACTGTGACTCCATCCGAGAGAAATGAGTCCTGGTTGGTGATGCCTGCAGGCGCTGGGGCCTCACTGCGGACAGCTTTCTGCCGGTGAGTGCCGTGTGGCCAGGGAGGGCTCCCCGACAGATTAAGAGCAATGCCTCGGGCTCATTCCTATTCGGGTCGGCTGCCGGCTTCAGCATGGCTGAGAGACACGAGGGCAGAGGCAGCCCTCCGAGAATGCCCAGTGATGATTCCTCTCCGAGTCCAATCTATTTTCTATCATTAATGCTTTTGAAAAGCCCCACACGCTCTGCAAACAGGGAAGGAGCACGGGGCTCGGCAGGGCAGGGCAGGGGAGGGGAGGGGAGGAGGTTCTGGAGGCAGAGGAGAGCTCCGCAGAGGTGGTGGGGGCAGCCAGCTGGGTGGGGGGCTTGAGACCCGGGTTCAATCCCCACCCTGTCTGCACCTGCCTACTGAACCCTGGGGCTAACCCATCCGATCCCTGGCAGTGGGAACTGGCCACCTGCTCTGCCACCTCAGGGGATGGTTTCTAAGGTCACCTGAGAGGTCAGAGGTCAGCAGGCTCCATACACTGTAAAGGGTCTTGAGGAACCGAGAGCCAGGCAAACCTGACTGACTATGGCAGCAAAGGACTATGAACTGGGGTTCCCTATCCTGGGGGCCCCTCACACCCCAGGTCCAGGGAAGGCCTCGGGTGCCTCTCACCACAGCACAAGCAGAGGAGAGAAGCAGCAGGAATTTGGGTCCCCTGGCTTGTCTGTCTCAAAATTGTACTGCCATCCTCCCTTTCCCCTCCGCTCACCAAGACCAGCCTCGCAGTTGGCATCCCCTCCTCCCCACCCCTACTGTGGAGGCAAAGGGATCATCCCCACATGTCCTCGGCTCTGAACACTTCCAGGGCTCGCCCTCACCCTTGGGATCATGTCCAAACTCCCCACCCCCACGGAAAGCTCTTCCAGGCAACTTGGGCCCAACCGGGGAGCCTCACCTCCTCCGCAGCCTGACCCCACCCTCAGCTCCAGTGCTCGCCACCCCTCATCTTCGCACAGGCTTTTCCTATCTGGAATTCCCCCCTCCTTGGCCTCAGGCCACCAGTCACACTCCTTCCCCTCTTCACAATGTAGCCCAGGACCTCCTCTGGGCAGCTTGTCCCGCCCCCCCCCCCCAGCCCTGCCCTGCTGAATACCCAGTAGTGGCCTGTGTGAGGACTCGTTAATGCAGCAAATAGGCTTGTCTGGCGGATCCTCTCCAATCAGTGACCTCCTGTGGCCAGGGGCTGCATCTGACCCATCCCAGTGCACCCCCAGTGCTTGGCAAAGTGCCTGGCCCACGGTAGAGCAGTCCACTGATCTTAACTGAGCACCTACTATGTGTCAGGCTCTGTGCTGGGTGCTGGGGATGTGACAGCAAAGACGGAGCTAGTCCTGGTCCTCGAGTTGCTTGCCGGGGATGTACTCCAGAATGTCTGTTGAATGAATGAACAGACATAGGACCACCTTCTAAATGGGGAAACTGAGGACCAGAAAGGCAAAAGGCCCTCTCCAAGGGTGCTTCTGCTTCCCCGCCACATCTCTCTACTCCATTTCTCTCCCAGAATCTTCTTAGCAGCCATGAGGAGGAACTCAAAACGAAAGGTTAGGAAAAAAAAAAGGAAGACGAAAATGTGGTGGATTTTCCCCCTTTCTCCATAATGTAAAGAAAATTGCTTTTGCCAACTATCGCAGCTTAAAAGCAATTAGAGTTTTTGGAGGGGACTCTGGGCACAAGCAGAAGCGACAGAGTGAGCGCCGGGCACAGAATTTTTCCAGCATTCGTTTATATCAAGCAAAAGGGAAAAAAGGTGTTAAAAGCAGCAATTTCCTCAGCAGAGATGGTGGAGATAAAATATTTACAGCCTCCAAGGGAGGGGCTTGGGAGGGGCAAGGGACCCCCGGCTCCCCACTCTCACTACACGCTCTGGGAAGCTGGGAAAGGGACAGCAAAGAACAGAGACAGGCAAAGATGAACCACCTCCTAGGCCTATACTGATAGGGGCTCAGAACAAGGGGAGAAGCCTCCAGACGCCCTCTGCTCTCTCACCCCTTCTCCACCGCCCATGACCCATGGCCACTAACCAGCCCCCGCCACCCAAGAGCCATCCCTTCAAGCCTCAGACCTGGCCCTGCTCAAAATCAGGAGAACACGCACTGCTCCAGGTCAGCACTGGAGGCCTGCACAACCCAGGCCCCCCACGCTCACCTCCACATGCTGAAGGTGTGGCATGCTGCCCTGTTTCTGAGGAGCCTCGCTCTGTCCCACCTCCAGGCCTTTGCTCATCAGGGACCATAGGAATGTGTACCATTGCCCTGAAGGGGAGTTAAGGCAGGTTTGAGGATACAGACCCAGAGCCAAGGACATACAGCTCTAGGCACAATGCTGGACTCCCCACCAGGCCTCTCCTCTGAACCACCCCTTCCTCACCCGGGCCTTTCACCTGACCCTTGGCCTCCACTCTCCAAATCCAGAGCAGCACCAGAGGTCCTTCCTGAAACCTTAACTGCCTCCTCCCAGCAGCAGCACAGACCTCTGCTCATTCCTAGGTTCAAAAGCCAGCTCCCTTACTCACTCGCTGTGTGGTCTCTGCAAGTCCCTCAACCTCTCTGAGCCTCAGCTCCCTTATCTGTTAAATGGGAATAGTGACAGTACATCTCTCATGGGGTTGTTTTTAGGATTAAGTGAGGTAATGTATGTAAGGCACCCAGCACTGTGACCAACAGTTGGTGTTCAATGAACTCAGCCCTGCCCTACTTCACGCTCAGTCCTCAAGCGTGCCTCCCCAGGCCTCAGGATGGCCCACGTATATGCACACAGGTTCCCCCACCGCCTTGCAGTCACCTGATAAATGCACAGAAGGCACACACCAGCTAGGAGCAAAGAGTGTGGGAAGCTCTCAAGGGCTCTGCATACACCCGGGAAGCCCAATCCCTCAGCACAACATCAGGGAGCCTCTCACTTCGCTTGGCTAGGAAGGATTCCTCCCAAGAACAGCGGTAAGCCTCAACCAGAACCCTTAGCAGGTGGAGGAGGTGATAGAAGGCTTAGCCTCCCCTCCAGCTGGTGGCTGCAACCCAGCCCTCAGCCAACCCCCAAGCCCCACTGGCCAAAGGCAAACACCAAGGCCCAGGGAACAGCTGTTAGTGGTGTAGCCAAGAGCAGAAACCAGGTCCCAAAGACAGTGTGGTCCAGCAAAGCCAGGTAGTTCTAGCCTCAAATCCCAGTCTCATCAGTGACCAGCTAGGTGACTCTCTAAGCCTCAGTTTCCTCATCTGTAAAATGGAGTCCATGACCTTCACCTTGCAGGGCAGTTGTGTGCATTAATAAAAGTAACGTTCTTCTGTGCCCTGCCTCGATTCCAGCATATAGTTAGTGTGGGAACATATGGTGGTTCTGCGCCACCTGCCCCTGGACTCCAGGCACTGTGCTCGCTCTATCCCTACAGCGCTGGGAGAGCAGAGGAAAGGGCTGGGGGGAGGGGCGGCAAGGACCTGCCCTCTTTCCTCTGACCCTTCCCAGCCCGCTTTCCACCCCCAGGGGCTGAAGGTTCAGCCACAGACAGGCTAACACCCAGCCCATACCCTGCCCTCCTTGCCTCACTCTTGGGGCAGAAGGGGCCCATTACCTGCCTCATTGTACCAGGAGGAGTGGTGACATCATCCAGATCATACAGGCCCCAACCAGCCACTCGTTCAAGGTTGGGTTGTTTTTCTCTCCTTCCCCAACTGCAGAGAATACACAGGCTTGATGCAGGGTCTGGTAGCACCACAGGACCATAGACCACAGATCAGAAAGTGTTTTGCTGTCTCTATCTCTTCCTTTCCCTCTGGTCACCTCTCTCCCAAGGGCCTCTCCTGCCCCACTTCCTGTCCTCGAGAAATAAGCCCAACCAACTGTAAGCCTGGCACTATTCAGGGCTTTCCTCACTGCGGGGGCAAAGATGAGAGAACAGCAGGCCAGTCCCAGCCCTGGACGGCCGAACCTCAGGACACCCCATTAAAGCCTTCTTCCTGATCTGCACACCCATTCTCCCCACTAGTAAGTAACTAGGTGTGCATGAATGTGTGTGTGTGCACATACACACACAGGGAGGCAGGCCCTAATGGGGGAACCTGAGCCCACCCCAGGGATGACTGACAGCCCTTTCCCAGCTGGGCCTGCCTCCTCCCATTTGAACACTGGGGAACACTGGTCTGTCTGAACCACAAGCCCAGCTGGACCAGAAGCAGGGGTTCCTGAGACTGAGAAGCCAGACACCAGACTATCACCAAGGCTCTACAATGCTTTTAACTGTGAGCCCTAAGACAAGGATAACCACTCCCCGTGCCTCAGTTTCCCTTCCTGAAACCCATAACAAAAATGAGATCATCTCCGGAGCTGCCTTCTATTTCCAACTTTCTCCAATTCCATACCCAAGACCTCGGTGACCCTCACAAAATCAAGAGATACTAAGTCACTAACAGCAGAACAAGGAGTCCCAAGCATGTGTGGGTGCTGGGGGCAGGATCCCCTGACCCCAAGGAGACAAGAAAGCCCAGGGAGACCCGCACCTGCCCTAAGCTGGCAGAAGACACCCATTCTATACGAGTCTCCCCAGGGAAGGACTGGGCCCAGGCAGGAGAGCAGGAGACCGAAGGACAGCTCCTCCGTATGGCTAGAGGCTACCAGGGCTCTCCCCCTTTTCAGCACACATGCCAGGAGCTCACCCCTCTGGTGCCTCACTTCCCATCTGTTCTGAAGAGATATAGTCTTTAGCCCAGCCCAGATCTCAGGCTCAGCCCCAAGCCCCTGACACACACACCCCAGTTCCCTCAAAACCCCCCGAGAGTCCAGACTGGGATCCTAAACTCTCCTACCAGGCCAGCCCTCCCCTTGCCTTCCCCACTGCCCCCCAAGGTGGCTAGTGGGGGGCAGCCCCGCTTCTTGTGCCAGCAGAAGCTCCCCTCGCTTGCATGGCCAGAGCCTGATAACATTCTCCTAAATTAAAAAATAAACAAGAAGTTGTTTTAAATTTTCCTGACGCTGCAGTTCCTGATTAATCCCCACAGCAAACAAAAGGAAGAGAGCAGATTAACCTAAAAGACAGTCACTTCCTGTTTCCAGGCAGAACCCCCAGCCTGAGCCAAAGGAACCCCCCCACAAAAGACTGGGATCCTGCTCCAGCCACCTGCCCAGCTCCAGACCACCAACGCCCTCCCCCTCCGCTTCAAGACTCTGCCAGTCCAGGGCTGACACCTGTGGCCACCTCCTAGGTCCCACCTCTCCTCCCTTCCCCCTCTCTGCTCTGTGACCTTGGACAGGCCAGGTTACCTCTCAGGGTTCAGTCTCCTCATCTGTCAGCATCCTCATCTCTCAAGAATAAAATGAAAAGGAATATATGACCACTTGAAGTTCAACAGAAATTTTCTCTTATTTTTTAGAGATGGATGCTGAAATATTTAGGGGTGAAATTGCATGATGTCTATAATTTACTTTAAAATACTCTGGGGGGAAAAGATAAGGCAAAATGTGGCAAAATGTCAACAATTGTTAAATCTAGGTGATGCTATATACGGTTTCCTATTCTAGTCTCTCTACCTTTCTGTATGTTTGAAAATGTTGCTAAGAAAAAGTTAAAAAAAAAAAAAAAAGCCTTGGTACCCTGAGCCAGGAGCCCCACAAACAATGCCCCATGCTCCTGGCAGCTAGGTCTCTCAAGTAGGTTAAACATCCCCCCTGCCAGCTCCTTTATGTGGTTTCCCTAGAAATCGCTTTTGCACGAATTCCACTGAGTCCTAACTCCACACTGAGAAGCCTTAGCACATTCAGGAGCCAGACATAGCACTTGAGTGAGACAACTTTTGTCTTCCAACCAACCGGCCCCTCCCACCCACCATCTCCCTCTCCCTTCTGCAGAGCAGCCCTGGCTGGGGACTGTGGTGCTGGCTCCATCCCCAAGTAGCCACCACCCTCTGGGAGCCTCAGAACGTCCCCACCCATTAAGCACAAATGAGGACAAGTCAACAACTGCCTGGCTATCTCACTCCAAGGCACGGTGTTACCCCACAGACCTGAGATCCCCATTTAACAGATAGGAAAGCTGAGACCCAGGGCCAGTTGAGACTGGAGGCAGAACATAGAAGGTGGGGACAGAGGGAGGCGAGAGTGAGCAAAAGCTCCCTGCTCACCCCAATCTCCCCTTCTCCCTAACCCTCTATCCCAACCCTGGCAGCTCCAATCTGAGAGAGGGTGGCCTGCACCTCCTTTCCTCTGGCTCTCGTTTATGGAGCTTCCTGGTCAGGAGTCAATGGCCATGATCACAGTCTCCCAGCCAGGCCCAGCTGACCCATACAAACACTGGCTAGGCCCCCCTCCACCCTTTGATAATGGAAGAGTTATCAGTACCCCCAAATAATCAATCACTAATTGCTGAACGCCCTGCAATTTGCTAGGGACAGTTACGTGTGGGCCAACGACTGGGTGCCCCCGCCCCAGCCTAATGGAGCCTCCAGGAACAGGGAAGGCCACGTCTGTGGTGAGCACCTCAGCAGAAAAGCTGCCCGTAACTCAGGTGCTTTTCAAGTAGATGTCCTGGGCCTCACCCGCATCCCCAGGCCCGAGAGGCAGGAGGAAGTGGCACTAGCCACAGGGACTCTGAGGGCTGCCCCTCATGCCTCTCTGAACCCATCTGGCCCCAGGTGCCTGGACATGCTAGGTACCCAGGATGGATAAACCTGGTCCCTGCCACCAAGGCATTCCCAGGCCATGAAGAGAGATAAACCACCATGGCTCAGAGGCCGCCCATACACTAGACCTTGCACACAGTAGGTTCACAGTTCTGAGGAAAAAGCGACTACATCTAGGTCGGGGCTTGAAATACGGCATGTGGGCTGAGTATTAAACAGTGGGAGGGATCCACATGGGCAGAGGTGGAGGAAGGCACCAGGTGGAGGGGACAGCACAGCCAAACCCTAGAGAAAGAAAAAAGCCACAACATGTGGAAAAGGGACAGTGAGTGGCATTTGGCTGGCACCTGAGTGCACACAGGGGACCAGAGGGAGATGGCTGGAGCAGAGGCTCGGACCCTGTGCAAGGCACTGAGGAGTCCAGTGGCCAGCCTGAAGGCAACAGGGAGCGCTTGAGGGCACTGAGTGGGAGCATGACAGCCAGCGTGGGCTTGGGAGACCGTTAAGGAATACTTACTACCGAGTGAGGGCTGCACACCCCAAGAGGTCAGGGGCTGGTTTGACTCATCTCTGTCCCCAGCGCACCTAACGCAGCCAGGCCCAGAAGAAGCGCCCACAAGTGAACCACTGAATGATTCCAGGACCAGCAGCTGTAGGACTGGGGACTCCTGGGCTTGCAGCTGTGGAATAGCATGCTTGTATAAAAATACGTATTTAGAGTTGAGCCTCTAAAACAGTGTTGTGAGGCAGGCGCAGAGATAATTATCTTTACAAAGAGGGAAGCTGAGGCTCAAAGAGGGCCAGACACTGACCTGGCCAAGGTCACACAGCTGGTCACGGGCAGAGCCCAGTGTCCTCCCCACCCTCCCCAGAAGGCAGAGCCCTGCCGGCCAGGACATGGCCCAGGGCTGTCCAGGTGGTGAAGGCCCCCTCCTCCCTCCTCCCGACCCCCACCCTCACCCCCACCAGGCCAGCAGGGCAGACAGAGAAACGCTGCCCCACTGAGTGTCACCCATATCAACCCCAGCTAGGACTGGCTACTTGTCACCATGACGGCCTGTCCCTGTATCTGTAAGGAAGACAGGGCTGGGTGGAGAATCTTTAGGACTCCCAAGCTTGATCTAGACAGGCCTTGTCGAAGACAGACCCACTTCTCCGCAGCCTCTACCCCCAAGGTTTGGGAAGAATGCCCATGGAGCAAGCGTCTGGACCAAGTGTCCACCCAGCTCACTGTACAACTCTGGGAATCACTTCCCAGTTTCTTCATCTGCAAAACGGGGTAGGCTTGGGGGCACCTGGGTGGCTCAGTCGTTAAGCGTCTGCCTTCGGCTCAGGTCATCATCCCAGGGTCCTGGGATCGAGCCCCGCATCGGGCTCCCTGCTCAGCGGGAAACCTGCTTCTCCCTCTCCCACTCCCCCTGCTTGTGTTCCCTCTCTCGCTGTGTCTCTCTCTGTCAAATAAATAAAATATTTAAAAAAAAAAAAAAAACGGGGTAGGCTCTCTGCCTTCTTTACAGAACTGCCATGAGGTCTAGATGAGGGAAGGAGTAGAAAAACTTACAGAAAATTATAAAGCAAATTTTGTTCTGGAAAATAATAATAATAAGTTCCTCTCTACTTCAGTCTAGATATTGATACTCTGACAAGACTCATTTCCCTCTCCCAGCAGAGAACAAAAATGACCGCCATTTACTGAGATTCTTGCAGGCATCAGGCTAGTGTGTGCTTTACGTGCGTTACTTCAAAGTATGCCAATGACACCCCAACAAGATAGGTATCATTCTCCCACGTTACAGATGAGGAAACTGAGGCTCAGAAAAGTGAAGGGCCTTGCCTGAGCTCACCTAGCTCAGAAGCAGCTGAGCCAGGATTCAAACCCAGATCCAGATGGCATCCACGCCCAGGCCCTTTTGATCAACCAGCCTGATTCGAGGGACTCGTTTCCACACACCCCAAATCTTAGAGCTACAGAATCAGTGCTCAGGGTGAGGCCACACATCACACACACATACTCTGCTGAGGCCTGAAGCCCCAGCATCAGATGCCCTGTAGCACCCCATGGCCCGCAGACCGCCGAGCCGTCCGAGCTGGGTGGGGCGTGGAGGGTGGCTGGCATAGCTGGCCTGGAGCTAATTGGATCAGTCCTGGGCATGAAGCCGCCTGCCCAGCCGCCCTGGCAGATGGGTGCTAGAACTGGGCCATCCGCCAAGACCCAACCTCCATGTCCAAACCAACCTGGACACTGAGGTTCCATTTTGGCCTCCTCCCGCCCTGACCCTGATGGCTGGCCGTGCCCACATAGATCCAGAAGGCCAGGATGGCAGCCGCTCACCCTCCTTCAGCGGCTGGCATCTCCCCTGATGTGGCCATATGGCCCCATATGCTCCCTGACGGCTGGACTGCCGAAGCCACCTCCTGAGGACGTCCTCTGCGGAGGCCTTGAGGCCCTGGCCACGCCACCCACCCCTGCCCAGCAGGCCACAGGCTCAGCCAGGAAACCCCAAGCAGGAACACCCTGCCACCAACTTTTTCTGTGACCTCATTCAAGTCACCACCCCTCCCTGGGCCTCAACCTCTTCCTCTGTCCAATAGCAATGGACCAGCCCTCTACCCCTTCTCTTTGTATCCGTCTTCCAAGGTCACAAACTTCCACCCAAATTCACCTCAGGTCTCCAGGCAAACAAACTCATCCGTTTTACAGACATAGAAACAGAGGTGCGAGGGATCTCAGGGACTTGTTAGAGTGCACACAGTGGGAGGGCCAGTAGTAAGGGCTGCATCCTGTGAGTCCCGGACACCTGCCACCTCCCTATGCCCAGGTGGTGAGAATGGTGATAAACCCGAGGCCTGGCCCTACTCTGGATGGATGACCTCCATTGCCCCACCCGGCTCCTCCCCCAGGCCAAATCCCTCCATCCTCCTGGGTTCGGAAACTAGGCCTGGCCCCTGGGCCATCCTCAGAAGGCGGACAAGGGGTCTGTCTCCACTGTTGCCCTCATCACCAGCCTGGATTCCCACGCAGCCTCAGGACCTCCTCCCTGCCTCTGGCTCTCTGGGCCAAGCCCTCCCACAACCACCAGAGGGAGCGGTTTAAATTGCAAATCTGCTCGCATCCCTCCAGAACTTCCACCCTGCAACCCCTGCATACGGAATCAGCCCACACTTCTCAGCTGGGCACTCAAAATCCTCCTCTGTCTTGTGCCAACCTGCTCTGGGCCTGCTGGGCCCCTGCATAAACTACTCCATTGCAAACATGCTCCACCCATGCCTGGTGCTTCCCACCGCCATGCCTTTGCTAACACTGTGCCATCTGCCTGGAAAGCCCTCCCTTGTTCATGGTCTCCATTCACTCATGTATCCAACATATTCACAGAGCTTCCACCAACTGCCAGAAACATTTGAGCAGGTCAAAATGCACCAGCCGTCCAGTCCACCTGAAACAACCCGCTGCCGACCCCCATCTCACGTCCCTCTGCAAGCTGCCCAGCCCACTCTGCCCAGCCCACTCTGCCCAGCCAGGGGTGTGGGTGGATACCTGTGTCCCCTTTCAGAGCCCACCCGGGGGGGACCCAGGCTTGTCATCAGAATCCCCAGTACTCAGCCCAGGCCTCAAACCAGGAGATGCCACCAAATGTGGAGCAGGCCCCCACTGTAGGACTCTACGCAATGAGGAGCAAGGCCAAGGCATGGTTCTTGGGAGCAGATGTCTGCCCCAGAAGCCTGTGGAGGAGACTCTGGCTGGCCAGAGTGGTCCCCAATTCCCCCCAAAGGAGGCTTGAGTGGTCAGGGGTAACCTTTCCCCCTCAAGTCACCCCAAGGCCCAGCCTACCCAACAACTTATCACTGAATTTGTTAGAATATAATACCTTTCTAATTTAAAACACACCCATGGCAGAGTCAGGGACTGGCTGGAGAGGGAAAGGAGGGACCGCACTGGTCAGGAGGTTTGAGGGGGAGTGGCTCTTCCTAAGGCAGGCAGTGAGTAGGGACCGGGAGCACCTGGCTGGGATTCACACCCCTGATAGCACATACCGAGGGCCAAAGAGGTACCCTGTTCTCTCCTTCCCCATGGCTCGTGACCCCAAATGGCGGGCTCAGCCTGCTGGAGTCCTTTGGTGGGAAGGGGCCAGAAGAGCCAGGCGAGGGACTAAAGTGAGCCTGGATAGCACGGGTGGGACCAAGCAGGCACCTGGCCATGCTCCAGCCACCTGGGAGTCAACCAGAGCATCAGTCAACACGCAGGAAGGCAAAAGTCCAGAGCTCAGGGAGCCACAGGGAGATGGAGAGGGGGAGAGAGAGACAAGAGAAACAATGGGTAAGAAAGGCCATGGAGAGCAGGTCAGAAAGGGATGAGGAGAGGCAGGGAGAGGCTGCCGGAGCATGAAGCCAGCAAAGAGGCCGAAGGAGCCACCACAGGATGCAATAGCAACCCCAACCCCAGGAGGAGCTTTCGTCACTCCTGGGCAACAGCTCTCCCTGCCCCAGAGAGCTCTAAGGACCAAAGTGGCCCTGGGGATGAGTCCAGGCTGCCATCAGGTCAGCATGTGGAGGACGGGAGAGGGCTCAGAGAAGCCTGACTGGGGCTGAGAGCTATTCTAGCTTCCTGTACCTCAGGTGGGCCACCTGGGGAGGAAGTGGTCCGAATAGCCACCAGACTCCATTTCCCCCCAGTGCACATTTAGACGTCTGTGTGGAACCCATTTCCCTGAGGGTGAGCTCTCTGGCCCAGATGGGGCTGTAGAATGGAGATCTCAGGACAGTGGGAAGGATTCCAGGGCCCATGCAAGAGGACAAGGCCAGGGCCTAGCCTACAGGGCCAATCTGGGCTGGGGAAACCCCTCTGATCCCCAGAACAATACAGACATCCCAGTGTTGAGGATTACAGGAATCAGGTTTGCAAAGCATGAAGCAGAGCCCAGGTAGACTCTGGCCCCAAATCTAAGAAGCAAAGGTTAATGAAGCTGGGGTCAAGAGGTGCCGAAAGTCAAGCCAGGGAGAACCAGGCTAAGAGTGGCTGTGCCCACCTTCTTGCCCATCTGGGGAGGGTGCTGGTCCCAGCCAGCAGGACAGCTGCCCTGGGAGACTCTCCAGCAGCAAGCAGCCAGTTCCCCACCCCACCTCACAGAAGACCAGGTTAAAGGCTACCTTCCCAGTGGAAAGAGGCTGCCCTGAGACTGGAGTTCTCCTAGCTCCATCTCTGCCTCAAAACCCTCCTCTGTGAAATGGAGTGGAAGTGTGCCCATAGGCCTTGCATTCTCACAAGGTGGGTGATAAGATTCCAGAAGGATAATGAACTGGAAGCAAGGTTTAAGCCTGAAAGCTGGTCAAACAAAATAATACCATCACCCAGAGAGCCAGGTAGATACTGGTCCAGCATCACACTCCTCCAGCTAACATGTAGGCTGAGCACAAGACTTCTGACCCCCACCGGCTCACACACTGAGTGCCAGGAGAGAGACTGCCAGGGAACCCAGCTGCTTGGGCCCAGAAGCCCAAGCTGGAAGGATGGATTCAAGGAGCAATCAGAGAAGACTTCCTAGAGGAGGAAGAACTGCTCTGGAAGCAAGGAGGATTTGTACAGGGGAAGTCCTGACCTCTGACCCTTCCTTGGGCCTCTCACTGGGGTGGGGGAGGGGGGTACACACGTGGTTCCTCCCTCTCAGGGGCACCATCTGGGGCCACATCTTCTCATCCTATGCTCTACAGGGGCAGGGTTGCCATTTGGGGAGGGAGCCTAGGAACTTCCCTGAGGCAGCCAGCAACGGGACAGGAGTGTGGAAGGAGGCTCAAGAAGCGGCGTGGGGGGCACAGCACAGGCACAACCCCGATACATAGTAAAGCACACAGGAGCACGGCTCCAAGCAAAGCAGGCATGCGGCCGGGGGGGGGGGGGGGGGGGGGCACCAGGCCAGGGACCTAGAGGTTCCCCTTCCAATCCCTGGCCTCTGGGGAGCTCCTGGGGGCCAGGTCTAATGCGATGCCCCTTTCTGGCAGCTCCCTTCTTCCAGCCGCCTGTCCCACGCAGCAGAAGGCGCGGGGACACACACGTACGCACAGGCACGTCTCCCACTCCCCACCTCAAGCCCTGTGTCCTCAGCCTGGCTGCAAAGACGACCTTGCGGCCCCGGAGCCTGGAAGCTGTCGCCGCGCGGTCCCGCCGGACCCTGGCGGAGTCACAGGAGTCCAGCGCCGGGAGCGGCTCCAGCGCGGCGCCGCGGGGCCGGACTGGCATCCCAGAGAGCCGGCGGCTGCGCCGATGGGGTGGTGGAGACGCACCCCTCGACCCGCCGGGCGGCACAGTCCGCGCCCCCGTCCCATTCCTCCCTCGCGTTCTCTCCTCAGGAAGGCAAGGCCGGAATTCCACCATTAAAACGTCTCCATCTCCTCTCCCCCCACACACAAAGTTGCTCCAAGTCGCCGGGGTTCCGGCGGCAGGCGAGGGTTAGGCGGGGCCGCGCAGCGGGCGGGAGCGCGGTCACGGACTGGGGTGCCAAGCGCGCCCCATCCATCTCCGCGCGTGCACGCCCCCCACGGGCGCGCACCCAACACCCCACCCCCACTGCTGCCCCGGAGGCTCCCGCCCAATCAGAGGCTGCGCACGCGGCGCTGCCGGCGGGCAGACACCCCAGCTCCCCGGCCTGCGCCCCCGCGGCCCCGGCCCCGCCGCAGCGTCCCGGCCTGGCCACACTCACCGTCCCGGGCGCGCACTTCGCGCGCCGCTCCGCTCCGGGACCGCATTCCCCGGCTCCGCTCTGCTCCGCTCCGGTTCCGGCTCCGACTCTTCCCGCTCCGCAGGGCTCGGCTCCGAGATGGTGGCAGCGGCAGCGAGCAAGCCAGGGAGGGCGTGTGCGTGTGTATATGTGTGTGCGCGCGCGCGGCGTGTGCGTGTGCGCGGGAGAGCCCCGCGCTCCCCTGCGCGCCCCACTCCTGCCTCCTGCTCTCCACGCTGCGATGCCAGCAGAATCCCTAACGCGCGCTCCCACCCGCCCGGGCGCTCACACTCGCACCCCCGCGCGCACCCCCGCGCGCGCACACATCCCCGCCGCCGCACACCCGGCTCCGCACTCCTGGGGCGCTCACAAAGGGCCCCCTTGCCCCGGCTCGCCGGAGCCCCCGGAGAGCGGCCGGCGGGGCCTGTGGGGTGACCCTGCGTCCCTTTCCTGGCTGGCCGCGCCTCAGGTCCCCCGCCGCTCCCAGAGGGGGCCCCTGGGGCGTCCCCGCTCCCCCACCATGCCCCGCCCGGCCGCCGCCGCGCTCGCAGCCCGAACCCCGGCCCGGGCGCCCAACTCTGGCTTCCGGCTCTCCCACCCGGGGTAGTCGGCCCCCTCCTCCTCGCCTGCGCCGCCGCCCGCGCCGCGTGTTCTCTCGCTCCTTTCTGCCCTCCTTTCCTGTCCCTGCCTCTCCTTTTATCTCCTCTCTTCTCTTCCACCTGCTCCCTGTTCCCTGTCCTCTATCTCTCCCGCTGTCTCTCCGTCTATCTTGCCGCCGCCCTCTCTCGCGCCCCCTCCTCCCCACGGCCCTGCGCTGCCTCTCACATTCTCCGCATTACACTGGGTGCCGCCCGCCTCGCCGGGCCCGGGGTTCGAGAGCTCAGCGGGCGGCGAGGGGACCTGCCGCGCCCCGGCCCCACCGCCACCTCCGCTCTCCGCTCGCTCCGCGGCTCCTGGCTCTGGCCTGGCGGGCGGCGACGTCCCGCGCTAGCCTCGGCTGTCGCTGACAGCTCCCATCTTGCCCGGGCTTAAAGGGATAGCGCACCGGGCTCGACCTGCCCCACCCGGGGGCGCCAAGGAGGGCGGCGTTGCCCCGCCGGAACGGTCCCGGGCGGTGGCGTGACCCCGGGCGGTGCGGGCGGCGCCCCGTCCGCCGCCGTTGATCCCGGCCCTCCCGGGCTGGAGGTGAGTCAAGGAGAAGGGCGGTCGGGAGCTGTCCCGACCGTGCCATCCAAGGGGCGCGCAATGCTTGTTGGTGTCTAAGCCTAGGGGCAGGCCAGGGTGTGGGGCAGTGCGGGTTGGGCGCCGAGACTGCGGGGGCCAGGAGGAGGGATCAGGGAAACAGCTGTCCGGATCTGAGCCCAGGATGAGGGCACCTGTCATGCTGGGAGGACAGGGCTCATAGGATGGCCTCCCACTCCTCCTGTGTGACCTTGGACAAATGCCTACCTCTCTCTGGGCTTCAGTTTACCCTTCCTTGGAAGGACATTGGCTTACATCATCTCTGGGGCCATGCCGAACTCTGATATGGTGTTAGATCCTATAGGAGAGGGAGTCCCAAGCCAGGTCCTCAGCACCCGGAGTCCCACCCACTCGTTGCCTCTGAGAGCTGGGGCAACAGCGGAGGCTGCACTCCTTGCCACCCCACCCCCACCAGGCCTGGTCTGCCCCCTCCCTCATTCTTTGACCTTTCTCCCCACCCTCATCAGGGGAACAAGGCAAAGTTGAAAGGTACAAGGACCTACCAGGGACAGCACACTACAGTTTACAGAACTCTTTTACATCCAAGATCTCCCTGGACCTTAATTATGCCCCTGGGAAATAAAGTTTAAGTTCACCCCTAAGGCTCCCTGTCAGCCTGATCCTGAACAGGCCCGATGCATGAGCATTTCATCTTCCGTGTCACCCACACCTACTTCCACCCCAGACAGACCCCCGCTCTCCAGCCTCCACAGAGGGATGCATGTTGCCCATTTATTTACTAAGCATCTATTATGTGCCCCATCCTATGCTAGGTACTGGGAACACACAGATGATTTAGACACATTCCTGCCATTAAAAACATGAAAGAACAGGAGATACGATGGACTTTTGGGGGTGGAGGAAGTCCAGGAAATCTTCTGGAGGAAGTGGCACTGAAGCCAAGTATTGAAAGATGAGTAGGAGTTGGCCAGGCAGAAAGGAACAGAAAGGGCATCCCATGCCAAGAGAAGAGCATTTGCGAAGACATGGTAGTGGGAAATAGGGAAGGATGGGTGTATTTGAGGGAAGAGAAGCTATAAGAGCCTTGAATTGTTGAGTTTCAATTTTGTTCTCGGGCAGCAACAGGGCTGCCACTTAGCGAATCTAGGCAGAAGCTCTCCCCATCTTTCAGCTATCACAGAGGCATGGCTGAGGGCTCCCAAATCCAGGAGCTTTTGAAAGGGGCCTCCTCTCCTCTCCTAGGAAACCCAATCCCAACCTCTGTGCCCAATTTCTGCAGCCAGACGCAGCATCGTCTCCCCCTACTGACCAGAGCTGGAAGTAGGAGAAGCCCAGGCTTCGCTCTGGCTGTGATGTGAGTCCAGGGAGGGCTAGACTTTGGCACCCTACCCCCCATCAAGGTACCCTGCACAGACTCCACACTTCGGCGATACCCAGTGCCACTTCCAGCCTGAGTCTCCTCAGTGTCCTGTACAATGGGAATAAAAATACTCAGCCACCAAGGAGGCTGGTGAAGAATTCGTAAAGAATAATCCACACAGGGGCACCTGGGTGGCAGAGTCCATTGAGGGGTCTACTCTTGGTTTCAGCTGAGGTCATGATCTCGGGGTCGTGGGATTGAGCCCTGCATCAGGCTCCTCGCTCAGTGAGTAGTCTGCTTAAGACTCTTTCACCCTCTTCCCCTCCTCCTCGCTCCCACACTCTCTCTTTCTAAAATAAATAAATAAATCTTTTTAAAAAAAGGCGGGGGGGCGCCTGGCGCCTGAGTGGCTCAGTGGGTTAAGCGTCTGACTCTTGGTTTTGGCTCAGATCATGATCTCGCAGTCATGGAACTGAGCCTCACATCAGGCTCTGTGGCTCAGTTCAGAGTCTGTTTGAGATTTTCTCTCCCTCTCCCTCCCACTCTCTCTCTCTCAAATAAATAAACAAAAGCCTAAAAAAAAAAAAAAGGATAATGCACAGAAATGACCCAACACACAGTAGATATTCGGAAAATGTCTTTTTCTTTCCCCACACCTGAGCTTGGCTTTATGGCCTATCCCAAAGGCCCTTACTGTTCCTGTTCCCTCCTTTTCCGACCATTTCTCCTCTGCCTTCGTACCAGACTTCCTTGAGGCCTCAGGGGAGATGAGCTCACGGCTGTTGCCTGCTGGCTCAACACACCTCCTGAGGAGTCTTCCCAGGGCCTCCAAGTGGGCCCCAGGGAAGCCAAACAGACAAACAGCCTTTCCCCAGAGTGCCTGACATCCAAGCAGAGCAACAATTCCAGTCCATTTTTCCCACTTCACTGTTCTGGGAGCCACTCAGCCTTTGTGTCTATGCTTGGGAATTTATGCCCCCAGCTTTGCTGTGCAACCTCAGATAATTAGCACACCCTCTCTGAGCCCCACCTTCCTCCCTAAGTATGGGGGCAAGCAGGTGTGTCCCAGAGGGGCACTAAACATAACTCACTTATTTTCCCTCAGCAGCTCCAGGCCTCAGCCCTCTATTCAAGAGTTCTGCACAGAGGCAGGCAGGTACAGAGGTGTCTTTGGGACCCCCTTGCATCCTGCCCTTGTGCTGGTGGCCAGGAGCTATTGCCACTCTGTGTCCCAGCAGGCTTTACAGAGAGGCGAGGCAAGAATAATGAACAGGCCCACTTAGAGGAATCACTCTCTGCTGCCACAGCAACAGCAACTGGGGGCTGGGAGCCAGAGGCTGGGGGCGGGCCGGTGTGGGCAGCTCCAGGAAGGAGCTCCTTCACCAGAAGCTGGGGGCTGGCTGCTTCCTGCCACGAGGGCTGGGTCAGTGCCCCTGCAGATGCCGGTCCAAGGCCCCTCAGCTATTTTCAGCTATCTCCGTAGGCCAGTGGGGGAGACCCTGGCAGTGTCCCAGACCCCGTCACCAAGCCAGGTGCTGCCCGGGGCTGGGTGACCCACATGGAGTCCCAGGAGGCAGTGGGCATTTCCTGCCTGCCTTCTTAGCCAACCCCTGTTTTCCAGGGTCAGGCTGAAAAATAAATAGGGTCACTCAAGATTCAGAGAATGGCCCCACCCAGCCAGGCTGTCTCCATGCATCTCACATCCATCTCCCCACCTCCAGTCTTTTCCCACAGATCCCTACCACTTGGTTGACACAATCCATCCACGTCTCAAGTCCTTCCACCCCTAAACAGCTTTCCTCAACTACTCCCTGCCTACAGCAAATTCTTGCCTCCTCTTTACTCTTAACCGACGCTGTGTCAGGAGTCTTCATTCACCAGTTGGTCCTCACACTGATCCTGGTTTATTATTTCCATTTCAGAGAAGAAAAAAACCAAGGTTCAATGTGAAGCTCCAGGATTTTAACTGAGAGCCATTGTTCTTCATTCTTTCCACAAACATGTTTTTTTAATTTTTTTAATTAAATTTTTTAAATTTGAGAGAGAGAGAGCATGAGCAAGGGGAAGGGCAGAGGGAGAGGGAGAAGCAGACTCCACACTGAGCAGGGAGACTGAGCTGGGGCTCAATCTCAGGACCCCAGGATCATGACCTGAGCCAAAGCAGACACTTAACCAACTGAGCCACCCAGGAGCCCCTCTTTACACAAACATTTATTGAGGGCTTACTCCCCACCAGGCACTGTGTCAGGTGTGGGGAATACATATCAGAGAACTTAGAGTCTAGAGGAAGAAAAAGAACTCAAACCACCGTGCAAAGAGATGTGGAATTATACCTCAGACAAGTGCTATGAAGTTATGGGGCTGGTGGGTGGAGGGCCAGGCTGGTCTTGGGAATCAGGAAAAGGCAGGAGGTGACATCTGACCAAGCCCCAGAAAGTTGGGTAGATGTTAATTTTTAGGAGTAGGGAGTCCAGAGAGAGGGAACAGCATATGCAAAGTCCCTGCAGTGGAAGGAAGGAGAGAAAGCCCATGTGGTCAGAGCATGAGAAGAGACAACTGAAGATGGGGCTGCAGGTGGTATGCGGCCAGGACCACAGGTTCTGGTGGGCCCTGTCAGGAGTTGGGAGTTTAGGCTGGTGGCTCTGGCTGGCCCTGGAGATGTGAAGCAGAGGACAGTGCCCCACAGCTCCTCCTACTGCTTCCCAGCCCATCACTCGGCAGCCTGCCCCTAGGGACCAATACTAACCCTTTCTTCTAATGCCAGACCCTAGCACGAGGTAGGCATGCTGGGGACTCAGACTTGACAGCCAACCTGACAGCACGGTGAGGAGGACAGGAGACCTGGGCTCAGCCTCCACTCAGATACTAGCTAAATAACTCTGGGTGATACCTGCCCTTCCCTGTCCCCCATCACTGTCAAGCAGCGACTGGACTGGTCCTCTCTGCCATCTCTGGTTGATTCTGGTCACACCCTGTAACAAGGGGATGGAAAAGATAAAACAATCAAAATGACCCCACCAGAGCCAGATTCCAGGCCCTAAAGCCCCGGGGCCCAAGGATCCAATTCAGCTCTTACAGGCCAATAGGGACTCCCAGACATCTGATGTGGGGAGTGGGTGAGGGTCTGGGAAGCCCCTTGGAATACTCCATTTGGGAAGGGCTGGGGAAGGTAAGCTCAGGAATGGAGGAGGAATGAGAAGCATCGGGCCCCAAGCTGAATTGGATCCTTGGGCCTTTGGTTTTCCCAGTTGTAAAAGGGTATAATTCTTTACTCCTTGTGTCTCCCTAGGTAGGAGGGAGGATAAAGGAAGCTGGAGGCTCCAGCTACTCTGTCAGGGGCACTGACCCCTTGTCAAGCATTCCTCCTGGGAACCTGAGATCATCACCCCTGGGGGACACAAACACACGCAGCAGGAGGGGGGATGTTGGGCGTCCTGTTCCTGAGAGATGGGATTGGAGTTGCAGTTTGGGAGGCCAGTGGGGTAGGAGGAGTTCGGGGACCTGGGATGTGGTGAAGCTATGGCAGGGGGCTGGGGGTAGGGGGGAGGCAGACCTGCCATTCGGCTCCCACTCACAGAGGGTGTGCTCTGTGCCAGGCCCCTGGGGCCCTGTCCTCAGGAGACTCACAGGCCCTGGGCAGACAGGCACTTGAACAGCCACTTCCACAGAGTAAGGCCAAGATTCCAAGTTCTGGAGTAGACACAGGTTGGGGTGGGGGGGTTGGAGGCTGGCAGGGTCATAGAACTGAGAGTCAGGAGCCCCTGGAGCCTGGCCTCAAGGCTCAGAGGTGAGCGGGGAGCCCACTGCCTTCACCTGGGCTGGCATCAGCCTGATCTGGCTCTCGCAAAATGACCATGGAATGGCTGCCCTTGAAGGAGCATAGGAACTCATGGGGGGGGGTAGAAGGTGGGGGGCTAGGGAAGGAGGAATGTGGGGGTAGGGTGGAAGGACACAACTGGGTCCGGGTTACCTCTGATTCCTTGGCACCCACCACCCACCAGCCCAGGCCTGGCCACTGCAGGGGTCCAGGGAGTATGTCCTGGCCACATGGATGGTGTTTGAATGCAAAGAGGGAAAGAGGGAGGACTGTAGAAAAATTAGAAAACACCCACACTGTCGAGGGGGGTACACTGCTAGGAGGTGGCAGGACAGGGGATCAGGCCTGGTCACCAAGGTCCTTGGATGTCATGTGAGCATGACTGGACTTTGAAGGGTTTTAAGGGGAGGCACACCCTCACACCAGCCTCCCTCAACTGTCTGCAGAGTGCAGGGGACCCCACAGTGCCCTTCCCAGACCCCTGCAGCCTGAGACACTCCTCCCTGCTGCTGGGAGTAGGGAGGTTGGCAGACCACACAAGAGTACCTTACCCTCAGCTGAAGCGAGAGCCTCCTCCCCCAAGGCTTGCCCTTCCATGGGCAGCTGCATGCAACCACTGGTCAAAGAGGGTTATAGGCCTGACACTCACCCCAACTCAGGTCAACCCCGCAGACAGCTGAGGCCCAGAGATGCCCATGGATCTGTACTGCGAAGGTGCCCCAGTCCTACTTCTCCCTCTGCTCCACTCTGCCTCCCTCACTCCCTCCCCTCCCTGGGTGTTGATCCCAATAAACCACTTGCATGCTCATCTCCCTCCACACACCGGCATTATCATCCTCATTTTACCCAGAAGGAAACCGAAGCTCAGAGATGGTGAGTGACTTGCCCACAGTTGCGCAGTGGTAAGTGGTAGGTCAAGGCCCGGCTGGGGAGGTCAGGGCCCCTGGCCGGCTGGGGATTGGAGGAGAGTCCATCACCGGGGAAGGCCAGTCCAAACCATAGGCCAGTACAAGAGCCAGGAGGGACTTAGTCCATCTGTCTCTCTCTTTCCATTTCACAGATGGGGAAACTGAGATTGGAGAAGGGACCAGACGCCCAGCCTCAAAATGTCTGTTGATGATGGCCCCACGAGTATTCCCTAGGGTTCTGCCTCCTGGCCCAGCATGAGTGTTTCCTCTGGACCAGAGTGATGCTGTCTTCCCGCCTGCTCCCCTTTCCAAGCCCAGCACCCGGTCTCAGGCTGGGGGGCCCGGTTGGTTTGACCCCTACCCGATTTCCCAAGGTGGGAACGAGGTGCCTGCATCTCCAAGGCCCATTGCAGAGACCTCTGCAGCCGCCTGAGCTGCCCAGCCCTGGCCTGGAGTCGGGCTCAACTGCACCAGGCGGGCAGGCAGGCATCTGATTGGCACAGCAGAGCAAACAGACGGGAAGGAAATCAATTTGAGTGTTTGATTAATTTTAATTTTTAATTTGCATGGAGAGTAATGCCCCCCATTTGACACCGCATACTCACTGCAAGCTGCTGATGCTCACCGTGGCCGCCCCAGCTGCAGCTCGCTGTGCCCAGCGGCTCCCCGCCCTTTTGCCTGGCGAGCCAGCCCCTCAAGTGGCATTCTGCGAAGCCAGGACGAAAGGCCCCCCGTCCAGGGACCTGCACCCCTCCTGCCCAGGAGAGAAGTGTCTGGTAAGTGCCCTCCGTGCAAAATGGGCGGGGCCAAAGATGCGCTCCCTCTTAGGAGGAGCCTGGCTGGCAACGTCTGTGCCAAAGTCAGGCGGCTAATGGACTTCTGGGTGTGGTGACAGACTGGTGTGGGGGCCAAGGGGGGATTCTGTGTGTACTTTAGCTGGAAGGTGTTAAGTAGTCCCCCAGGCCACCTGGGTGCAATCCTGTACCTAGAGTCAGATCTGTCTTAAAACTAGAACAGTCCCAGCTCTTGTGTTCTGTGACTTCCAGGGTCAGAGCTCTGTTGTCTCTTCGTTTATCTGGAATTTGACCAAACACACATGGATTGGGGAAAACTGGTCTAAATTGAGAGAGATTAAGTCCATCGCTCCTGGTCCTCCCCTCTCCCCTGACCCGGCCTCATGCCCTGAGAGCATTATCTTATGGGGTTGATTGAGAACAGAGACCACTAGGTAAGGCACACCTGGTTGGAATCTTGGCTCTGTCACAAGCTGTATGACTTTGGGCAAGTCACATCATCTTGCTGAACATGACCTTCAAGGACCCTTCTGACTATTCCCCTATTCCCCTTCAGACCTCACCCTCTCTTGGTATCTATTGAACATAACATTCAGTGGCCTCCTCCAGGAAGCCCTCCCTGATTAAGGCTTCTTTACTCCCCACCACTGCTATTCCCAGCTGCTGGCCCTGCCCTGAACATGTGCCCTCTCTGACCCCTCCTTGGCCCTCAGTAGCTCGACTGTACACTGCACACTCTGCCTGGGGTGGTGTGCTAGAGAGAACATGGCCCTTGATACAGATAGTCCTGGTTCAAATCCAAGCTCACCTCCATGTTGGCTGCTTAGGCCCATCCCTTAAACACCTCAAGTCCAACAGATCCAAGACTGAACTCATGCTTCCTCCCCAAAGCCACGATTGCCTCTTTTTCTTCCCTATCTCAATAAACAACACCCTGGTCAACCAATTGCTCAAGCCAGAGAGTTAGGAACCACTGAAACTCCTCCTCTGCTGCATTCCCCACTTCCTATTCTACCCCAGGTCCTCTGTCCCCACCCTCTACTATATATCCTCTGATAGGGCAGGCAAGGCAGAGAGAGGGATTCTCCACTACGTGACAGGGCTGGAGAGCCTTCAGAGAATAGCCAGTCCTACCCTCCCATTTTACAGATGAGGACACTGAAGCCCAAAGAGTGACAAAGACCTGCCATGAGCCCGATGGTGGGTTGCCCATAGCAGAGCCACACTGAGAAGCCAGGTCTCCTCTGTGGCCAGGTGGGGATCTCAGAGAAGTCATAGTCAAGGCCAGGCCCTGTGATAGTGACAGTATGGAACCTGAAACCTTTGAAGTCTTGGCCCACTTCCCCCACACCCCAGTCCCAGAGAAGCTGCAGGGGAGGAGTGAGGGGCTGGACTGTGTTCAAATTCCCAGGCAGAATGAATAATCCACAAATGAGAGCTCATGACAGTCAGACATCACTTCATGATGACTCCACAGCCAGGTCCCTGGAAGTCCTGCTCGGTCGTGACCACAAGAGCAAAAGGGAAGGAGCCTTGGCCGTGATTGGAGTCAATGATCATTTTCTGTGTCCCCCTCCTCACCCAACTCACTGTGCCTGAATTCCACCATTGTGCCTAGCTCAACTGCAAATTAATGCATTTCTGATGCTCAGAAGAGCTGGTATGAGGGTGGGAAAGAGGGCATGAAGAGGTCATCTCAGTGAGGGGTTCTGGAGAGGCACTTAGGGTAGACAGGGCTTTTATTGAGCACCTTCTGCATGGTGGGCACTGTGTGAAGTACTTTACAAACTTCCTCCCAGCAGCTTCAAGGCCCACTCCATGTGACCCAAGCATCACTGAAACCCTTCAGGGCTCAGTTTCCTCTCCTGTAAAATAAAATTAGTAATAATAACTACTTCTAGAAGCAGTTGGGTGGTTAAATAAGGTGGGTAAAGTGCTTCCTACATTGCTAAACACAAAGTAGATGCTAATTAAAAGCTAATTATAAATGAGACAACTCATATGCTAAGACCTAGAACCCACCCAGCTCACATTTGTCAAATCTGAGCTGTTAATAGGATAAACGTCTCACCATTTGCTGCGGGAATGGGGCAGAGCTGGAGGTGGAGAGTGGTATCTGCCCAGGGCTACAGGACAAAGGAGTCACCTAGAAATCCAGGGCATTTCTGCTAAGGTGAAGCCTGGAGAAGGGGTGAGCCTACAAGGAATGGGCCACCAGGGACCAGCACCCTCTCTTATCCTTTAAAAACCTCTCTCTGAGGTTTGGGCTTGGATGGGCTGACTGCAGAGATCCCCAAGTCTTCCAAGTGGACCAAGCCAAGAAGTCAAGGAGGAGTGAGCACCTCATCCATTAGGAGGGAGAGGGGAGTGGCAGAGACCCAAAATGAAACAGAGACATTAGGAAGACAGCCATGTGACAGCCTCCACCACACAGGCCTCACAGCACCTGTGCTTGGCCTTTGCTTACATGTTCTTACTTCCTCCCCTGCACAACCATGCCAAGGGATTATCATAGCCAGACAAAGATGAGTCTCTCACAGGCTAATAATGACTTACCCAAGGCCATTGCCTATATGCCCCAAAGCCAAGATTTGAACCTCGGTCTTGCTGGCTCCTCAAGACCATGGTTGGAACCACCATGAAGAAGGAGCAGGGTGGGGGCTGGCACCAGGGCCCAACCTCCCCTCAGGGTGTCCAGAGCCCCTGGCCCAGGGCACTCGGGCCTCCCAGTTCCCAAATCCGTGCTTCCTCAGACACTCCAATAGCTTACAAGCCCAGGAAGCATTTACCTCTTCCAAGTCTGACCCTACAAGCAAGACTGGGGGTACCAGGGCACCTGGGTGGCTCAGTCAGTTAAGTGTCTCCCTTCGGCTCAGGACCTGGGATCCTAGGATCCTGGATCAAGCCCTGCATCAGGCTCCCTGCTCAGCGGGGATTCTGCTTCTCCCTCTCCCTCTCCCTCTGCCCCTCCCCTTGCACTTGTGCATGGTCTCTCTCTCTCATAAATAAATAAAATCTTAAAAAAAAAGACTGGGGGTACCATGGGAAGAACCTGGTCATACATCAGAGCTGGGACAGAAATGCTTGGATTTAAAAATAATAACATTTTACTGCACTAACCACATGTCAAACATTGCTTTCAGTGCTGTATATATCATGTTTAATTCTCACAACACCCTATGATGTAGGTGCTTTATCATACCCATTTTACAGATAGGGAAACTGAAGAGTAGAGAAGTTAAGTAATGTGCCCAAATTTGCACAGCCTGGGAGAGGCAGAGCCAAGATTCAGTTTCAAACAGTGAGGTTGCAGAGGCCAAGACTGTAACCATCCACCTCATTGTCCATCCAAACAACCAACTACTGCCCCCAAGCCCAGGTGGTACTGCCCCCAAGCCCAGGTGCCCCCAAACCCAAGGTGGTGTTGGCGGAGGATTCGACATACAACACTCCTATTTTCACACTTTTTAGAGTGCGGAAAGTGACACCTGTGTCTTTGCAGACTCAGCACAGAGAAGCAAACTGGACTGTCACTGTTTTTGCTTCTGTTCCAGAGGACACAGTCCCTGGCAGTTGGACCACATGGAAACATGAGGCCACTGACTTACTAAATGACTTGGGTATGTCATGTCCCCAGGGCCCTAGGCCCAGGTCCCATTCATATGATGACTTCCCGGGATGAACCTGTTCTGAAAGGCCCAACGCCTTATCTCACCCACCTCCAGAGGGTTTGGAGCACTGTCCAGGGTCCTGAAATACCTCTCCTGCCTATAGGCAGGATGCCCGCAGACCCCAAAGCTGACTTAGTTCTCTGAACACATTCTTTAAAACCAGACTGGTAGGTCAACATTTCAGACATGGACTATTACCATAAGCACACATGGGGAGCTATTTCTCAGATTCACCGCCATCACCACCAAGGAGAATCCTTTTGTGACGTTCATGAATTAATGCACCTCTCCCTCTTGCCTGTTGGCTCCGTTCCCATCTGAATTTTCATGTAAAGGGTGTGCCTCACAGAGGTGGGCTGGTCTATAGCCCTGGAATTGGGGTGATTGTGGCAGGAGGTATACAGCCCAGGAGCTCAGTAAATGTCATCAGCTGCCATTATCACTACTATTATCATCATCTTCCCTGGGCAGCCCTGGCCATGCGGGACCCAGACGTGAGGGCACATCTAGAGAGAAGGCAGGGGTTTCCATTGCTGTGCTTGAAAGACGGCCAGATGGCAGCATTAAGGAGAAGGAGGAGAGAGGCCGTCCTTTCAAAGGCTACTCAGATCTTCTCTCTCCTAAAGTGCCCCCATTGGAGGACCTGGAATATCTCTGCCCTACCTGGGCTTTCAAGTTAAAAACTGGGTAAAGTGTATTTCTCAGTCGTCACACCCACCATTCATAAGTCTTGATGGGGCAACCTCATGAGTTCTCTCCAGGACAGTTGATTATGGGACCAACTGTTCCCTCTATACCCTGCTTCTCTGGGGCCCCCAGACTCTACATTTCAGTTGAAAACCAGGCAGTCAGATTCTAGTGATTGAAGAAGGCAGGGACCCTCCCCATTTGAGGAAGGGGCCCAACTCATGGGGAAAAAGCTGTGACCCCCTACAAGGGTGGAGGATGAGGAAAGAGAAGGAACTACACCTACCTTTTGCTTCCACCTCCAACATTATCCCAGTTATCCCAGCCTGGAAGGGGCAAGGTCCCAAGGCAGAGGCCCCTTATTCTTATCAGCATATCCAGCCCCGGCCAGCCCCAGGACACTGTTATGCAGTCTCCTTTGCAGAGCAACTGTGCAGGCTCCACTGCTAGGCCTGGGAACCCTCAACTCCCCCTTTCAGCAAATACTTAAGTCCCTGCTGTGTGCCTGACCTGTGTCAGGAAATCCTCTTACACTTGATCCCATTTGATCCTTATGAGAGCCTGTGGGAGTCAATATTTTACAGGTGAGGAAACTGAGCCCAGAGAGGTTAAGTTATTTCCCCAAGGTCGCACAGCTGAGAAGGGGCGGATTAGGAACTCCCTCTTCCAGCCTGATGAGAGCAGCTCTCCTAGCCCTGTCCCAAATGGTTGATTCCACAGAGCTGGCCACAGCACAAACCTTTGCCTGAGTACAAAGGAGCCTCACTGAGGAATTAGGAAGAAAAGGAATGTTTGGCCTAGCTTACACCTGCTCTGGAAGAACCTGCCCAGCTGGCTCCATGGGTCTTGGAAGGACACGCCATGTGGGCAATGGTCAAGGCGATGGAGGAGAAAAAGCTCAACTCCTTCCTTGCTCCATTCCTGGCAGGAAATCAGGCTCCCAGACCACAGTTGGGGCTGAAGGTGAGGAACAGAGAGGGGATGTGCACTGAGGGGTCCTGGAGGCAGCTGTGCTCCCTTCCCCAACCTGAATACACACCACTCACTTGTCTGGGCCACTGGGGAAGACCCCTTCTGAAATGTCAACCTTTTCTGAAAGGGCCAGGGGTCACCTCACCCAGGGGTCAGGTAATCAGAAATGGGCATGTTGATTTTTCAAGAGAAACCAAAAGCCAGCTTTTCCTCGGAAACTGCCCATTTTTAAAATATTGGCCACTAGTTCGATTTTTTTCAAAGTACTCCTTGGGCCAAACATTCACCACCTCTGGCTTCTGCCCTTAGATGTTCCTAGTGGCCAAGGCCCCAGTGGATACCAAGGCAGTGTGGGCCCAGCAGTTCACAGGTCAGAGACCCTGCCCATCTTCCCTCATCTGAGCCTCAGGGGTTGAAAGTGTCTTTTTACAGATGTAGCAACTGAGGCTCAGAGAGGACAGAGTCCCTGGTGAGGCCAGGCTTTGGCCCCAGGCCAGGCTTCCTCCTGCTGCCCCAGGTCAGTGAACTCACTCCTCGATGTAGCTCAGGAACACAGGCAGGCCCTTTGATGAGAAGAAATCTGGGTTCTACCCAGATGGGCCCAGCCTGAGCACAGAGGAGGACACCAGGCTGCTCAAGGGGACAGGATCAAGAGCCGGGCCAGAGGGGGCACTGGTTTTATTCACCCTTCTATCCTCTCTGGGCCCTTGTGAGTGACATTCGATGTGGGAACAGACCCACAGGACCCAGAAGAAGTAAAACTAGGTGGCATGTGGGCTGCCAGCAGCCCTGGTAGTGGAAACATATGACGGATTGAGTTGGATTTCCTCCATTTGGAGGTGATGCTGGCTCTGCTGTGTGTTAGTCTCATCAATATTTTGTTGCTGTGTTGGATAGTGTGGGACTGGATGAGGATAGGGCTCAGGGGCCTGAGCCCACAGGGAGCTAGAGCCCAGGACCCAAGACCCCAGGCTTCTCATGGTAAGACGGCAGGGAGGTAAGAAAATCCACAAGTCCAATCAAGGAGGCACCAGCCAGTATCCTTTCTTGGCATTTAACACACATATACACGTGTGCTCAAGGCATGTGCATGGAAGCAACAGTACATGCACACGTGGTGTGTATACAGGCAGATAAACAAGCATACATTCTCATACACATCCCCAAGCCTTCGCTCACACAGTGCTCCCCACCTAGGACACTTTCCCTTTCTCTCTGAAGTCCCCATGTCATTTTGGGGGGTCCCCTCCTTTTCCTAGCCTCTGGAGCCCCTCCTTTCCTAGCTCCAGAGGAGCGTCTGGACCATTACTCAGGCCTGGGGGTAAAATACAGATTCCCAGCACTCGGCATGAGCCCTGACACTTATGTGTGAGAGAAGAAAGGGATCCTAGGACAGGGTGGATCCCAGGGACCAGGACAGTGCCAGACTGGCAGAGGGACAGGGAGGAGTCCCAATACTCCCAGGATGAGACTGCAGAGGTTGCCAGCAGGGGACTGAAGAGGGCATCCCTTCCAAAGAAAAGGACGGCAAAGCTGGGTCTGAAAACCCCTCCTTCGGCGCCCCCTCATGAAAGTTCTCCAGGACTGCCCTGGGCAGGGTGTTCTGAGTTCCAGCAGCCCTGATAGTGGGCAGAATCCACTGGACACTGCACTCAGGAAATCTTAAATCTTCCCACAGCTCCCAACCTCCTGGATCAGCTCCAGACCAAGGACTGGACTTTTAAAACCCAAGCCCTTCTGTGGTGGGGAGGTAGCCTTCAGCTCCTAGCAACGGAGAAACCAGATCAAGTGTGATTGGTCAGTGCCAGCTCAGAGGAGGAAAGGCGTGAACTGATTGGCTGACGATATTTATAAAAAGGAGAACCAGCGACCACGAGGCAGCAAGTCCCTGCAAAGGAAGGTGGTAGGGCGTGGCTGAGCTCCATCCCCGCAGCTCAGAACTCCACCTGCCGCCCAGGCAGGCCCGAGATGACCACTCCCAGTGGATGTGTCCAGTTTCACCCATCCCAGCAGATCCCAAACTTGGTGTTCCTAGGCATGTGGGCTGGACCCAGTCTGCTCAGGAAGGTAGAACTACTTGCAGTAAAGCAAATGTTTTTGGCACCCAGAGAGTTAAGACCGGATCAACCAGGACAAACCTATAAGTATTCCCCAGAGGGCCCCAGAGCCTGTATACCCGGACAAGTTACTGGAAGGTTGCCTGAGAGCTTCCAAGCTGGAGGGGCTTTGGGGATAAAGTCACCTGGTTCCCATTACGCAGCTGAGGAAACTGAGGCCCAGAGGCAGCAAGGAAGGGGAGGGCAGGAGGGATTTGTCCTTGGTCACACAGATTCTTACAAGCAGAGCTGGGACTGGGACCCTGTTCTCCTGACACCCGGTCTGCCCCACGCTGTTCCCTCTGCCCCAGACAGGCCTGCAGACCCTTCATGAGGCCCAGCTCTTATGCAGCAGTGTGCCTTTGCACGTGTACCTGGAATGCTTTCCTTCCATCTCTACCAGGCAAACCCCCATCCATCCTTCAGTTGTCAACTCAGGGATCGCCCTGTCTAGGAAATTCTCCACCCGTGTGCTCCTGTGGTTTCCTGCATGCCATCTCTCAGAGCTCTGGCCACGCTAGAGCCTCACTGTTCACGTGTCTGTCCCCCCACAAGGCTGTGGTCCCTCAAAGGCAGGGTCAATCTACTCCATCCTCATGTCTTCACCACTCAGGCAGGGTTCAGGGCGCAGCTGGAGGCTGAAAATGAAATGTCTCTTCAATAGAGGAATGAAAGACTTTAATCTCATGGTTTGCTTCCAACATGATTTCTATTTTCCAGGTGCCCAGCCCTGTGCTTGACAGGAGAGAAGGGGAGAGCGGAGGCCCAAGCCCTGCCCTTGAGAGCTCCCAGACTGCAGCTGGGGCAGAAGATGCATTAAATCAGGGGTTCAGGCATGGTGTGCTCAGGGTTATTATGGCTCGGGTGGAAATCTCAGGGTCGTGGGATCGAGCCCCGCGTCGGGCTCTGCATTCAGCAGGGAGTCTGCTTGAGATTCTCTATCTCCTGCTCCATCTGCCCCTCCCACCACTTTCTTCCTCTCTCTCAAATAAATAAATAAATCTTTTTTTAAAAAAAAGAAGAAGAAGAGGGGCGCCTGGGTGGCTCAGCCGTTTAGTGTCTCCTTTAGGCTCAGGTCATGATCCCAGGATCCTGGGATCGAGACCCACATCGGGTTCCTTGCTCAGCAGGGAAGCCTGCTTCTCCCTCCCCCACTCCCCCTGCTTGTGTTCCCTCTCTCACTGTCTCTCTCTCTCTGTCAAAAAAATAAATAAAAACCTAAAAATAAATAAATAAATAAATAAATAAAAATAAATTAAAAAAAGAAGAAGCAGCTATACTGACAGAGGGGACAGATAATGATCAAGACAGAGGACAGACAGGTGATATGAGGGACCCCACTCTATGGTTTTCCTCCTGCTTCTCTGGCTGTATCTCCTGTCCTCTGCCAGCCCCAATCGTGGGGCTCCCAGGGCTCTGTGCTTTGCCTTTTCTCTCCCCACAGCCTGCCTGCACAGGCCAACCCCCCTCTTCCACCTCCACCCCGATGGTGCCCACACCTCTGCTTCAACCTGGCACACCGAGCTGCCTGAAAACACCTCCACCTGAACGTCCACCATGTCCGGATAACAAAATGCTCTCCCCCCACCACCTGGTCTACCCTTCTTCCGGGTGCCCATCTTAGTGCCTGCCACCCCTAGCCACCCAGTCACCCAAGCCCGGAGCCTGGAAGCCCCCCTGTCACTTCACTCTCATCACCCCCTCATTCAACCACTAGATTCTTTCAACTCTAGCTCCTAAATGACCATGAATCCATCCGTTCCTCCCCACCCCTGCTGGGCTCCCCCTCCAGTCCAACGGTAGTAGGTGCTGTTGGTGTCCCACCCAGATCCTTTTTACCAGGCCAGTGCATCTGTCCCCCAGATGCTGTGAGTGCCGGCTGCTAACAACACGGCTGCCCACGGTGAGGGGCATGGCTGGGGGTTACGCCCACAGCCAGTGCTGAGAGACCCAGGCACAAAAGCCCACTCAGAGCCTCCTGACAACGCTCAGTGCTGTCCAGGCGCCACTGGGACAGCAGCTGAGAGCAGACTTCAGTGGACCCCATGTCCTTGCCCAGTTTCCTCCCCCTCCTTTCCTGCCCCCCTCACTCCTCTGTGGATATCATTCATTTAACAAACTTCTGGCACTCACACCTCCTTTTCTGGCTGCTTCTCAAGAACCCTAAGACATCATCTCCATGTTGAGCCAGTCAGAGCTACATATCCCACCCCCTTTACCCCCCACCCCAGGGAAAAGCCTGGGGGCCCAAGTGCAGGCCGGGCTGGGGCAGGGGACCCTGGGGGCTCTGAGAACAGAATGCCAGGAATGGATGCAGATCCTCTTTACCCATCTTACCCCGGCTGGCCTGAGGGAGCCAGGCCAGGGCCCACCTGGCCTCCCAGACGCTGTGATTAAGTTTTGTGCCAGAAGGAGAATTGGGAGCTGCTGCTTTCCCTCCTCCCTTTTTTTCTTTTTTTTTTTTCCAAAGGCTGAGCCCAAGTTAATCAGATAAATTCCTCGCCAGTCACACCAACAATTTTTCTAAGGTTCAGTCTCCCCAGAGCGACTCATAATTACTCCAGACTGAGACATTAAAGCAAAGGGGAAAGAAGAGACGGAGAAAAAGATGTTTTTAATTAAAAAATTAATTTTTCCAACAGACCCACTGACAGCTGCCCGGCTCTGGTGCTTCACTACCCATGAGACAATCCCTCTCCATCCCTTTCTTCCTCATTAAACTTTGAGAAAGGAGTTGGGCCAGGCGAGAGCTGTCCCCTCCCCTCAGCAAAGCTTCCTCTCCCTCCAGCTGAAGCCTCCAGCTCTCTGGTCTCCTATAAAGCGAGTGGTTGGGTTGCAGGATTCTCAGCGGTACCGGTAGCCACAGAGCACAGGCTTTGGGGTCAGGCAGACGCAGGCTCCTAACCAATCACTGAGGACATGTGCGCCTTGGCCAAGCTCCCTGGCACTTCCCCCCTCCAGTGAGCATCGACATCACCTGTTAGACCCCAGAATCTTGGACCCCACCCCAGATCACTTGAATCTCAATCTGTGTTTTAATAAGATCCCTGGGGATTCATATGCACATTACATTTTAAGAAGCACCGCTTTGGTGGCTGAGCCTCAGCCACCTCCTCTGGAAAATCAGGATAATAACAGACTCTGCCTTGCAGCTTAGTTTGCAAAGATTATGAAGATATATAAGAAAACAGTTTGGCAAACAGTAAAGCAGGAACTGCAAAAAAACACTCACTACTTATTACTCTGAGCCGTTCTGTTGTTTGGTGTCAAACCTCACATCATCAGTCAGGATGGTTCTCTAAATCCGTGCTCTGTGGACCTACCACTAACCCCCTCCACGTGTCTGCAAACCTATAACAGTGACAGAGAAAATTCTTTTTTTTTAAAGATTTTATTTATTTATTTGTCAGAAAGAGACACAGTGCAAGAGAGGGAACACAAGCAGGGGCAGAGGGAGAGGGAGAAGGAGGCTGCCCACTGAGCAGGGAGCCCGATGCGGGGCTCAATCCCAGGACCCTGGGATCATGACCAGAGCCGAAGGCAGATGCTTAACTGACTCAGCCACCCAGGTGCTCCAGAGAAAATTCTTTAAGAAAAAAAAGAATAAGGCATAACCTAGGGAGGACAGAGGAAACTGGCCCAGCAAAGCCACATGCTGGCTTCGGGACTGGATTTGCAAGGCCTACAAAGTCACCAAAGGATAAGAGCCCTGAGCAGAGTATTTTTTTAAAAAAGGGTAAAACTAAAACTTTGGGGGCTCTTGGGTGGCTCAGTCGGTTAAGCATCTGCCTTTGGCTCAGGTCATGATCTCAAGGTCCTGGGATGGAGCCCCAAGTCAGGCTTTCTGCTCAGCAGGGAGTCTGCTTCTCCCTCCCCCTCTGTGCTCTCTGTCTCACTCAAATAAATAAATAAATAAATCTTTAAAAGATCCATCAAGAAGAATAGAAGGTAAGAAGGATCAAGAGGTTCCAATAAACACTTAATAGGATTTCCAGGAGAGTCAAGGGATAGAAAAGAAGCAACAGTCAAAAATACAAAACCCTGGGCACCTGGGTGGCTCAGTCATTAAGTGTCTGCCTTGCTCAGGTCATGATCCCAGGGTCCTGGGATCGAGCCCCGCTTCAGGCTCCTTGCTCCGCGGGAAGACTGCTTCTCCCTCTGCCTCTGCTGCTCCCCCTCCCTGTGCTCTCTTGCTCTCTCTGTCAAATAAATAAATAAAATCTTAAAAAAAAAATAGAAAACCAGATTCTTTCCTAAGATGAGAGGAAAGGGTAGATTCTTAGATGAAAGTAAACACTGAGAGTCCAGCCCCTTAAATACCATTACATCACACCCATGCACATGGCAGCACAACCGCAGAACATCAAAGGTGAGGAAAAAACTCAGAGGCTGCCAGAGAGAAGAGGCACCTCACTCACCAAAGAACCGACAGCAAGACCGGCAGATCTCTCCCCCGCAAGAAAAGAGGCCAGAAAACCATGGAGCAAATGCCACAAAGCTCTGCGTGAAAAAACACAGAGGGTACAATTCCGTTGGCAACTAAATAATCCTTTGAGATTAAAACAAAATAAAACCTTTCTCAAACCTAGAAAGACAAGAGAGTTATACCCGAAAGACCTTTACTGAAAGAAGTACTAAGAGATGTGCTTCAGCAAAATGTAAAGTAAACTTAAGGGAGGAATTGGATAAAGAAACAAGAATGAGTGCAGAACATTGGTAAAAAAATTTAAAAGGGGGGGCAGGGGCGCCTGGCCGGCTCAGTCAGTAGAGCGTGCGACTCTTGATCTTGGGTTGTAAGTTTGAGCCCACGTTGGGTAGGGAGATTACTTAAAATAAAATCTTTTTTAAACATTGACTGTATATACCTGAACTATTGGCCATAAAATAATAATAATAATGACAATAACAACTAAAATTGGGTTTCAAAAAAGCATAAGATTTCAGACAACAATTTTAAAAATTTTTTATTTGTCCAGAAGGACAATAGAGATACTGAATAACCTTGAACCTTCTCAGAAAACCTTATAAGTAAATATGTATATTAAAATGTAAGAGTAGGGATGCCTGGCTGACTCGGTCGGTGGAGCACGAGACTCTTGATCTCAGGGCTGTGGGTTTGAGGCCCACTTCAGGTGTAGAGATTATTTTTTTAAAAATCTTTTCAAAAAGTAAAATAAAATGTAAGAGTAACCACTGAAGATTATAAATACAATTTAATAGCTTGTGAGATGCAGCTAAAGTAATATTTAGAAGTAAATGTATAGCCTTAAATGAATTTATTAAAATATAGAAAAATTTTAAATACCACATTGAATTATTTAACTCAAAAAGGAAAAAAATGACTGATGGTTGGCAGAGGGGAGGTGAGTGCAGGGGATGGGAGACATAGGTGATGGAAATTTAAGGAGGGCATTTGTCATGAGCACCGGGTGATGTATGGAAGTGTTGAATTACTATATTGTACACCTGAAACTAATAGGTCACTGTATGTTAGCTAAATGGAATTTAAATTTTTTTAAAAAGGGAAAAAATGAACACACGAGTAACCCAAAGAAAGTAGAAGAAAACAATAAAGATGGAAATTATTTATAACAGGAAATGAAAAATAACAGGGAGAGATGATTTCATGGATCAACAGAGAGTCAAATGATTTCACGGATCACATCCGCACTGCAGAGCTGCATCTTTACCTGCCATAAGAACTTTCGTTCTAACTTTGCCTATTTTTGAAAGTTATAACTTGTTTGTGGAGTTTTTTCAGGAGGTTTGATGACAGACTTTAGATTCAGGCCCGAATGTTTTTTGACCATGGGGTGGGGGTAGAACTCTGTGCCAAATACTGTTAGGACTCCTACCTCATTTTTAACCTCTCAACACTCAGTGAAGTGGGGAGGGCGGGGCTGTCACCTCGGGCGGGGCCCAGGGGCAGAGACTTGTCCATGGTCACGCCGCGGTTAATGGCACAGCTAGAAATAGAACACATGTCTCCGTCCCCCACCACCCCAGTTTTTCCCATATCTCTCCTGGCCACCTCCAAGCTGCAAGGGAACTGCGAAGTATCTCTCCCTGAAGCCTCCTTCCTGGGGCCGACTGGGACCAATATGTGACCTCACGGGAGACGCTAGCAGTGAGAAAACCCCAGTGCCCCCAGGGGGGCACCTGCGCAGTCTAGGCCCCCTATACTCCACGCTGGGAAGCGTGATGGACCTTGGAAGCAGAAGAGTGGCACAGTCATCACAGCACTGTCTTCGTCACCTGGTCTGCAGTCTCCCTTCTGCAGGCGGTCAGGAGGGGGGCTGTCTTACAAGACCTGAGACAGCCGGGTGGGCAGAAGGAAAGCTCTTGGGAAGAAAACCATCGTTCTCTGGATCTGCTTACAGTGAAGTCTTGCTGTTCTTTAGTTTGATATTGCCTACTTGGGAAGAAAGGTAAATCGTCAACAACTTCTTACCAGAATGACTTGGCCCAATATTGCGGTTATAAAACCCTAGACTGGTCGGGCTCCTTGTTCAGCAGGGAGCCTGATTCTCCCTCTCCCTCTGCCTGCCGCCCCCCCTGCTTGTGCTCTCTCTCACTCTCTCTCTCTGTCAAGTAAATAAATAAAATCTTTAAAGATTAAAATTAAAAATAAAACCCTAGACTGGTCAATCCTCTCAGCTGAGAAATGTCCTTCTCCAGAGAACTTCCAGAGCCTGGCAGACATCCAGCCATCTGAGATGGGCACAGTTAGAGCAGGGGCAAAAAGGGCATCTGGGTTCTCTGCCTGGCCTGCTCTGCCCCGCCCCCCGGGTAGGCTGCTCCCCATTTGTTGTGTCAGGCTGGCATCTGACGTGCCCACAAGGTCTGACCTAATGGTTTGGACTCTAACACAGCCTTGAAGACAGGCACCAACCCACTGCTTACACCGGCCTGGGGCTAGTGACACGCTTCCCGGAGGAGAAAGAATGATGTCCTCGTTGCCTGGGGCTCCTGTGGAGTGGAGGGAAGACAGGATCCCTGTGCGGTGGCTGCTTCGGTCCCAACCAATCCCTCCGTACTGTCATGATCTTGGAAGAAAATGCAATGCAATCTGCTTTGAAGTCTTCAAAAAATAGTAAGTCACAGAGTTGTCGGAGCTGAAAGGAACCTCAGAGCGCAACAGGTCCAACCCTCTTGTTGCTCTGAGAAGGAAACCGAGGCCCCAGGTCACACCATGAGGATGAAGCGGTCCTGAGCCTGTAATCCCTGGGGTCAGCACAACTCACAGAGAGACTCACGCAGCAATGGGACCGAATCTCCGCTGCACAGAGGGGAAGCCTGAGAAGCAGAAGAGTGAGGAAGAGGCGGGGAGAGTGGACACGGGAGCAGGAAGCGGCATGAATCTGCTCAGCCCGGTTGTAGCATGATGGATTGCAGGGGCAGCTTGTGCGGCTGCTGGAACCACAGCTCCCCTGAGCCCCATCACTCAGCGATATGATAATAAAGTGGCCAGGGCTGGGAAAATGCTATGAGACTCCAGAGAGCTCAGTCTCATCCCACTGGATTACAATCCTGTTATCGACACCCCTGGGGCTAGTTCTGCCTCCTTCAACCCCAGCTCTGGAGATGAAACCTGCCAGGGATGTTAGGGGGTGGGGTGGGACTACTGGGATGCAGCCTGACCCAGTCTGGGACCTGGGAGAGCAGGTAGGCGGGTGGTGAGAGAATCTGCCACAGATATCTGGGGCAATTTCTCTCCCTGAGTCCCCACTCTGGTGTCCACTGAGACTTCAGCCCCCATGTGCCAGGGAGAGGGACAGAGAAAGGAAAGACTGGGAGCCAGGCCTGAGGGTACTAGAGTGCTCTGGGGCACAGTCTTCACCAACCAAAAAGTTACCTTACCGGATAGCAGAGATTGTATGGCTCAGCCATTGATACTCAGAAGACAGAAAGGGCCATCAGGGTTTCTGAGGGATAGAAAAGCTTCCTGGGGGAGGTGAGGCTACACCAGCTTGGAGGGGTAGTAATTCTATTCCACAGGCGCCTGCATGCCCCCCACCCTTCTCCCCATCCTCCCACTCGTGGATCACAGAGCACCCTACCAGCAGGTGCCGCTCCATCATGCTACGGGAGACTCTCCCAGGCACACCAGTGCTTCCAGGAGGAAGTCAAAATCCCATCACATCATAATAACATTCAGCCATAAACAGAAATGAAATTCTGATATGTGCTACAGCCTGGGCGAATCGCAAAATCGTTATGCTAAGTGAAATAAACCAGACACAAAAGAACAAATATTCCACTTATCAGTAGTCCTTAGACTAGGCAAATTCATCAAGCCAGGAAGTAGAATGGTGGTTGCCAATGGGCTAGGGGTGGGGGGGCTGGGGGCGGGGGCAAGGAAGTTACTGCTTTGTGGGTACAGAGTTTCTGTTTGGGAGGATGAATAAGTTCTCCAAATGGGTAGTGGTGGTGGTTATACAACATCGTGAAAGGACTGAATGTGGCTCACTTGTACATTTTTAAATGGTTAAAATGGGAAACTTCACATTATATGTATTTTACTATGATAAAAAAAATCCATCACGTGCGGCCATGCCATGCCCATGCTGCCTCTGTCCAATTTCAAGAGGGCACGTGCCTAGAATGGGGGGTGGACCAGAAGTCTTGCTGAGCACAGCTAACACCACCACAGGCACGTATCTCATGCCCCGGATGAGCCTTTGTCCCAGCCACTGCAAGCCGCTCTCTGCCTCCTGTAGGCACCACGTCTGGTCATGCCCCAGTGCGTGTGCACACCACCACCTAGTTCTTCAAACTCCGCAGATGTGCCACCCTCTCTGTGAATTCTCCCCCACCGTGCTCCCTGCACAAAGATAGGTCCACCCTCCTCCAGGCATCCATGTCTCCCAAGATGACCACATCAAGGTACCCAATACTGACATGTGCTGAATTTCTGGTGAAAAAGACGATGCACCCCCTTGAAGTAGGGCTGGACGGGACAGCCCAAGACATCACAGCAAAGACTCCAGTATCACTTCCTGTAAGGATTCTTAGTTAAAGCAACAACAAGTCATATGGCTGATCAGAGGTAGAATTTGGGTTACTTCCCCAGCATTTTCTATTCGAATGTAAGCCATGGCTCAAAAGTAGCCGAGGTATTGCTGTAACATTAGGGTCAAGCTTAATATTAACTTCCCAAGACAATGCAGTGATATTTTGGTCTACCAGCAACTGAGAAAAAAAAAGAAGAAGGTAGGAGCTTGGAGAAAATCAAAGGAGCAGCTAAAAGCTGGAGCTGCCCCATCTCTCTAGGGGAATTTTTAAGTGGTTCCAGCTAGAATTTAACACATGGTTATCAGTTTAGGAACTTTCTAACCTATAAAAATGGTAATCCACAAATCAAGATCTGCTTCCCTGTTCTAGTCCAGAATTGGGGATGCTGAATTTACATAAATAAGATCACATTCGTCAGATAGATGATAGATAGATGATAGATTGATAGATGATAGATAGATAGATAATAGACTCATAGAGACATAGGCACATATATATGACTAAAAATACTTAGATGTTTTTAATCCTTGTAAAATCATGATGAGATCTGCACACCTGCACATCTTACTTATTCGTCAACTCAATAGTATGTCTGCGTCCCTATTTCCCCATCTAGACTGTGAGCTCCTTGAAGGCAGTCCCCTTTATTTGTCTTAGCCCAACAGAGTCTGCCACCTAAATGGAAGTAAATTTGTAAATTAATGGGTTATAGTCCATTTCTCCGGCACCCAGCACAGTGCATGATTCACAACAGAAGCTTAATACACGTTGGGAAAAAGAAAGGACCTGACCACTGCCACACTGTCCTCAGCTGTAAAATGGCCCTGCCTCCTGATGCAAGATAGGCTCGTGGAAAATCAGAAGTTGCTACTGGTGGGAGAGCTGCCATGTCCTTGCTCGGTAGTCAGCCAGCCTAGGGCTGGGGCTGGGGAGGGTAGCGGGAAGGTGAAGATGCATAGCAGACTTGCCTCCATTGCTAAGAGGGCCACACTGCCTGGGTTCTGGGGCCTTGAAGGAGGAGGCAGGAACTTCATGCAACTCTCTGAGCTGCAAGTAGCCCACAGTCTACAGTGTAGGATGGTGAGATCCAAGTGAAGGGGTGCCTGGGTGGGTCAGTCGGTTAAGCCTCTGCCTTCGGCTCAGGTCATGATCTCAAGTTTCTGAGATCCAGCCCCACTTTGTCAGGTTCCCTGCTCAGCAGGAAGTCTCCTTCTCCCTCTGCCCCTCCCCCTTGCTTGTGCTCTTTCTCCCTCTCTCTCTCAAATAAATAAATAAAATCTTTAAAAAGAAAAGAAATCCAAGTGAAGTTGCAGGAAGAGACTATTCACAGTAGCAGTGTTCATAATGGGGGAAAAAAAAAAGTCAGGCAATCCAAATGCCCTTTGAAAGAAGAATGGATACATGGCAGTAGAATCATTCTATAAAACACTGGCCCTGCAATGAAATGCAAGAAACCACAGTCATGTACAATAGTACAGATGAATCTTAGCAACATACTGTTTAGTGAAGAAGTAAATCTCAGAAGATCACTTATAAGAAAAGATCAATGAAACTAAGAGCCGGCTCTTTGAAAAGATAAACAAAATTGACAAACCTTTAGCCAGACTCATCAAGAAAAAAAGAGAGAGGACTCAAATAAATAAAATCAGCAATGAGAAAGAAGCTACAACAGATACCACAGAAATACAAAGGATCACAAGAGCCTACTATGGACAATTATATGCCAACAAATTGAACAACCAAGAAGAAATAGATAAATTCCTAGAAACACACAATCTTCCAAGACTTAATCATAAAGAAATAGAAAATCTGAATAGGCCAATTACTAGTAAAGAGATTGAATCAGTACTCAAAAAACTTACAACAAACAGAAGTCCAGGACCAGATGGCTTCACTGGTGAATTCTACCAAACATTCAGAGAAGATTTAATCCTCTCAAACTATTCCAAAAAATTAAAGAGAAGGAAACGCTTCCAAACTCATTTTATGAGGCCAGCATCATCCTGATACCAAGACCAGACAAAGACCCCACAGAAAAGGAAAATTACAGGCCAATATTCGTGATAAACATCCTCAGCAAGATATTAGCAAGCCAGGGGCACCTGGGTGGCTCAGTCAGTTAAGCATCTGCCTTTGGCTCAGGTCATGATCCCAGGGTCCTGGGATGGAGCCCCACGTCGGGCTCCCTGCTCCAAGGGAAGCCTGCTTCTCCCTCTCCCACTCCCCCTGCTTGTGTTCCCTCTCTCGCTGTCTCTTTCTCTCTGTCAAATAAATAAAATCTTTAAAAAAAAAGATATTAGCAAGCCAAATTCAACAAGACATTAAAAGGATCCTACATCATGATCAAATGGTGCAAGGTGTGCAATGGTCCAGGGATGCAAGGAGGTTCAACATCCACAAGTTAATCAACGTGATACACCCCATTTTAAAAATGAAGGATAGGACGCCTAGGTAGCTCAGTCAGTTAGGCGTCTGCCTTCGGCTCAGGTCATGATCCCAGGGTCCTGGGATCGAGTCCCACCTCGGGCTCCTTCTCAGCAGAGGGCCTGCTTCTCCCTCTGCCTGCCACTCCCCCTGCTTGTGCTCTCTCTCTGTCAAATAAATAAATTTTAAAAACCTTTAAAAAAAAGTAAAATAAAAATGAAGGATAAAAATCATATGGTGATCTCAATAGATGGAGAAAAAGCATTTGACAAAATTCAACACCCACTTAGGATAAAAATTTTCAACAAAGTAGATTTAGAGGGAATATACTGTAACACAGTAAAGGCCATATGTGACAAACCCAGGGCTAACAGCATCAGGTGAAAACCTGGAAGCTTTTCCTCTAAGGTCAGGAACAAGACAAGGATGCCCACTCCTGCCACTTTTATTCAACATAGTATTGGAAGTTCTAGCCAGAGCAATTAGGCAAGAAGGAAAAATAAAAAGCATCCAAACTGGAAAGGAAGAACTGTCACTATTTGCAGATATATAAAAAACCCTAAAGACTACACACACACACACACACACACAAACAACTATTAGAACTAATAAATCAATTCCTTAAAGTCACAGGATACAAAATTAATATACAGAAATCTTTTTCATTTCTATATACTAATAATAATCTAGCAGAAAGAGAAATTCACAATGGCAACAAAAAGAATAAAACACACAGAGATTCTCTCTCTCCCTCTTCCTCTACCCCTCTCCCCACTCTCTCTCTCTAAAATAAATAAGTAAATCTAAAAAAAAAAAAAAAGAATAAAACACTTGGGAATAAATTTAACTAAGGAGGTGAAAGATCTGTACTCTGAAAACTATAAGACGTCAGGGGGCCTGGCTGGCTCAGTTGGTGGAGTGTGCAACTCTTGATCTCTGGGTTTTGAGTTCAAGTCCCACATTGGGTGTAGAGATTACTTAAAAGTAAAACCTTAAAAAAAAACTATAAGATATCAATGAAAGAAATTAAAGAAGACACAAATAAATGGAAAGATATATTGTGCTCATGGATTAGAAGAAACAATATTATTAAAATGTCCATCCTACCCAAAGCAAGCTACAGATTCAATGTGCATCAAAATATCAATGACATTTTTCACAGAATGAGAACAAATAATCCTAAAATTTGTATGGAACCACAAAAGACCCTGAATAGCCAAAGCACTCTTGAGAAAGAACAAAGTTGGAGGGATCATGAGTCCTGATTTCAAACTATACTACAAAGCTATAGTAATTAAAACAGTATGGTATTGACATAAAAGCAGATACATAGATAAATAAGATAGAATAGAGAGTCCAGCAATAAACCCACACATATGTGATCAATTAATCTATGACAAGGGAGGCACGAGTATACAATGGGGAAAGAACAGTCTCTTCTACATGCAAAAGAATGAAGCTGGACCACTTTCTTAAACCATGTACAAAGATTAACTCAAAATAGATTAAAGACTTGAGTGTAAGACCTGAAGTCGTAAACACCCAGAAGAAAACTTAGGCAGTAAGCTCCTTGACATCAGTCTCAGTGATATTTTGGGGGAACTTACTCCACAGGCAAGGGACAATAAAAGCAAAAGTAGGGGCTCCTGGGTGGCACAATCAGTTAAGTGTCCAACTCTTGGTTTCAGCTCAGGTCATGATCTCAGGGTCGTGAGATGGAGGCTCGAGTCGGGCTTGGTGCTGGGCATGGAGCCTGCCTAAGACTCTCTCTCTCTCTCTGTCCCTCTGCCCCTCCCCCATCTCAAATAAATAAATAAATCTTTTTTTAAAAAAAGCAAGAGTAAACAAGTGGGAGTACATCAAACTAAAAAGCTTTGCACAGCAAAGGAAACCATCAACAAAATGAAAAGGTCACCTACGGAGGAAATATTTGTAAATTGTATATCTGATAAGGGGCTAATATTTAAAATGTGTAAATAACTCATAGAACTCAATAGCAAAAAATCAAACAATCTGATTTTCAATGGGCTGAGGATCTGAACATTTTCCCAAAGATGACAAATAGATGGCCAACAGACACACGGAAAGATTCTCAACATCACTCATCATCAGGGAAATGCAAATCAAACCATAATAAGATCTCACATCACACCTGTCAGAATAGCTAGTATCAAAAAGAAACAAACAAACAAATAAACAAGTGTTGGTAAGGATGTAGAGAAAAAGGAATCCTTGTGCACTGTTGGTGGGAATGTAAATTGGTGCAGCCACTATGAAAAACAGTATGGAGAATCCTCAAGAAAAATAAAAACAGCACTACTCTACAATTCCACTTCTGGGTATTTACCTGAAGAAAACAAAAACACTGACACAAAAAGATACATGCACCCCTATGTCCACCGCAGCGCTGTCTACAACAGCCAAGATACGGAAGCTGCCCAAGCTCCCATTGAGAGATGAATGGATAAAGAAGACGGCATACTACTGAGCCACGAGAAAGAATGAAATCTTGCCATCTGTGACAACGTGGATGGGACGTGAGGGTACTATGCTAAGTGAAATAAGTCAGATTGAGAAAGACAAATACATGATTTCACTTAGAATGTGGAATCTGAAAACCAAAGCAAACGAACAAGCAAGACAACACCAGACTCGTGGATACAGAGAACAGACTGATGGCTGCCAGAGGAGAGGGGGGTTGGGGGTGGGGGAAATGGATGAAGGGGATCAAGAGGTACAAACTTCCAGTTATAAAATAAGTCACAGGAATGTCCTGTACAGCACAGGGAATACAGACAATAAATTGTAATAATTTTGTACAGTAACAGATGGTAGCTAGACTTAATATGGTGATCATTTCATAATGTGTATAAATGTTGAATCACTATGTTGCACACCTGAAACTAATACGATATTATATCAATTACACTTCAATTTTAAAGAAAGATCACTTATAACATGACACCCTTTCTGTAAAGTTCATGAACAACTAAAATAAAACAAGTACTGTTTGGGCTGCACAGATGCATGGCTGTGGTGACATTACCCAAGCTCCACAAGACTTTGGTTCTTCCTTCTTTCTAGGTCCAGGCCCTCTTGAAATTAGGGATAGTCGGGAAGAGTTTGAGCCACTGAACTGTCAATGAAGGGCTCAGTCACTTTTGGACAGAAACATCTAAGAACTGGTGCATAGTTTTTATTCTCCTGTGACAAAGCAAACCCCAGAACTTAGCGTTGAAGAGCAATTATCATAGCATGGCGGCCATGCCCAGGTCCTGTGTCTGTGACGGGCAGAGGCCTCTGCCAATCAGCACTGGTCACGTAGCAAGAGCAAGAAATAAACTTCTGTTGGGTTAAGCCACTGAAATTAGGAGTTATTTGTTACTGCAGCATAACCTAGTTTACCCTGACTGATACAGTAATAAGATTGTATTTAGAAAGGCTAGGGAAGGGGCGCCTGGGTACCTCAGTTGGTTAAGCATCTGTCTTCAGCTTAGGTCATGACCCCAGGGTCCTGGGATCCAGCCCCACATCAGCCTCTGAGCTCAGTGAGGAGTCTGCTTGTTCCTCTCCCTCTGCTACTACCCACCCCCACACAGTCTCTCAAATAAATAAATAAAAATCTTAAAAAAAAAAAGGCGAGGGAATGATAAACACATAATTCAGCAGAGTATATACCACTGACGGGGAAGCAGGGGTTATGATAAAGGAGGAACACAAGACGGGTTAAGGCTGGAGGTCTCAAGCTGAGTTCTGAGTAAAAAGAAAACCGCAGGCTCCAAGTAGTCACTTCTGCTAGGCCACGTCACCAAACCAGGACTTAATACCTAATCTAACTGCACTTTCACCCTCCCCCAGAAATGTAGTCTTTATTTATTTATTTATTTATTTATTTATTTATTTATTTATTTATTTGACAGAGAGAGACACAGTGAGAGAGGGAACACAAGCAGGGGGAGTGGGTGAGGGAGAAGCAGGCTTCCCGCCGAGCAGGGACCCCGATGTGGGGCTCGATCCCAGGACCCTGGGACCATGACCTAAGCCGAAGGCAGCCGCTAACGACTGAGCCACCGAGGCGCCCCTCCCCAGAAATGTAATCTTAACCAAACTTTGTTTGTACCAGCAGGGTGATCTGTCACACAGGCTCTCTCCATGCCCCAAAGGAAGATGAGGTAATCCAACTAATAACTAATAAGTCCCTTTTGTCCCCCCAAGGGACCGTGACCTGACACAAAATAATCCTTTTTTCTCTTTATGACTTCCTTGTCCTGCCTTTAAAAATCTTTCCTTTCCTGCAGCTTGATGGAGCTCCTTTCTGTGTGCTAGAGGGGATGCAACCTGATGTGTAAATTGTTTAGTACAGCCAATTTGATCATTTAAATTACTCAATTGAATTTTTGTTGTTTGATATCACTATGTTATTATAAATAAAAATATAGGACGGTAAACAAAGAAATTAATTAATTGAAGTGGCCTTGTCCGGGTCAATAATGAGAGGGCGTCATAGGCACTGTTGTGATTAACCCAGTTCTGTGCACCTGGGGTCCATTTAAAAAGGAAAAGGGGGGCGCCTGGGTGGGTCAGTTGGTTAAGCATCAGACTCTTGACCTCAGCTCAGGTCTTGATCCTTGTGAGTTCAAGCCCCGTTGGGCTCCACACTGGGCTCCACGCTGGGCATGGAGCCTACTTAAATACATACATACACACATACATACATACATACATACATACATAATAAAGGGGAAAAAAGGGAGTGTCATTTGCATATGAGCTGGAAACCCACCCCGGTACCTGCCCAAAGGGTGCTTGCTTCTCATTTTGTAGGCAATGTACACAATGTAACCAAAGTGTGTAAAGAAGGGTGGGATGACCTCAGAGATGTGTTTCTTTTCCTAATTCCCCAGGTCCAGGGCCTGAGATTCCATTCCTGACAGCCCCTCCTTCAGCAATCTCCTTAAGCTGTCATTCAAGCCAGCTGGTTGGGAAGGTGGGAGACAGGAGAGTCACAGAGCCTTTGTTCCTGGCAGCTTGTCAAACCTGCCCCAAAGCCTCATTTCAATATATTTGCATGAAATGGTTTCATCGCAGACGTCTCCTCCTCCCCCCCTCACCCCACCCCAGGGGCGCTGGCAGGCCTGGTTGAGCCAGGGGGCCCCATAGGCCCCTGCACCCACCCCAGGCCCCCTTTGATGATGCCGTATTTACCACAAACAACTCTGCTTTTTCTGTACCCTGGGCATCCATGAATCTTACACAACTCGGATCCTCAACCTTGATGCTAAAATCATTGCATTCAATGTAGAGCCACCAGCGAGTTTTAAGGAAGAGAGGGTGCGGTGGTATTTGCAACTGGAAAGTTGCTCTGGTGACCAGTAAGGGACAACAGGGGAAGGGGGTGGGGTGGGGATGGGCAGGCAGAGATGTTGGAGGCACTGGGCAGCCCTGGAGGCCACTTGGAAGGTAGGTGGAATCGAGAACTGAGAACTTGGCGGTGAGTCACAGGGACAAAGCCCAGCTCCATGGTCCCTGGGGGCAAACAGGAACAGGCCCGCCACCCTGCTCCCAACACTGCTGGGGGAGAGGGGGAGATCCAGCATGGAAAGAGAAATACCAGGGGCAACAGCTGTGGGGTTGTGGGGTTGTGGCCTCTGGAGGAGACTGGGCTCAGAGGTGACGGGGTGGGGGTGGGTGGGAGAGGACAGCCGTTTATCTTTGGACTTTTACAACTATTTGCATACATTAATTTGACCATAAAAATTTCAACTGGAAAAAAAAAAAAGGAAAAAACATGTTAGATTCAGTCATGTTCTTACACATGCGAATTTCAGGGAGTTCATAATCCTAGAAATTGTGCACCAAGTCGTGGGTGCAGCTTTCTTTTTTTTTTTTTTTTAAAGATTTTTATTTTATTTATTTGAGACAGAGAGAATGAGAGAGAGAGAGCACATCAGAGGGGGGAGGGTCAGAGGGAGAAGCAGACTCCCCGCTGAGCAGGGAGCCCGATGCGGGACTCGATCCCGGGACTCCAGGATCACGACCTGAGCCGAAGGCAGTCGCTTAACCAACTGAGCCACCCAGGCGCCCCGTGGGTGCAGCTTTCTTCTGAAAAGGGGTCTATGTGTTTTATTGAGTTCTCAAAAGAGTCTGTGACGTGGTAATAATAATTAACATTTATATAATACTATACTTCAGGCTCTGAGATACACACACACACACACATCCTCACAATAGCCCTATGAGAAGCATTCTATTGTGTTAAATCATAAAAATTCAACAGAGTAAATTTGAAAGATCTAATTGGCTTTATTGATTCATGAATCAGGCAGCATCCCGTCTAGCAAGTAGAGGGGACTCCGGAGGGCTACGGAAAAACTAGACAGGGAGCAGAAAAAAGGAAAATATTAGCAGAGAATCCATTGTTTTAGGCAAGGTGGCCCTCCTAAGGGGAAGGGAAGGAGTCGATCAGTAAATTTCCTAATGCTGACCAGAAAATGTGGACTGGCTACAGGTGCATTCCTGGGGGGTTGAACTACAATTAGGTTAGGTATTAAGTCTTGGTTTACTAACTTGGGGCCTTAACCTACGTGAAGCCATTTTGGGCCTCTGGTTTTCTTTTTAACAATTATCATCCCCATTTTACAGCTGTAGGGACTGAGGCCCAGGAAGGTTGAGCAAATTGCTGAAGCTTGCTCGGTTAGTCAGATTTGCATCTCCGGAATGTCAACCACTAATCTGGACCAGGTGTGGTCCAATACTGAACTTGCTTACATGGGCAAGTAAGGCCCTGGGGCATGGAAGGCTTCTCCCAGGCCCTGCAGACAGACAGTGCTGTTCCAGCCTGGACGTGTGACCCTCTGTGCTCATAGCCCTTCCCAAGCCCCTCACTTCAGGAGCACTGGGAATTCCTGGTCCCTCATTGTCATTCCTGACCACAGCAGGGAAGACAGGTTGGTACCAGGGATATCTCAGGAACAAGTTTGGGGGAGGGAAGCCTTCCCACCCACCAGCACCCCAGCCACTCCAGGCACCCCAGGCACCCCTCCAGAGGCTGGCCCAATCTGGCTGAGCCCTCACAGGGACAAGGACCCACCTTCCTCAAAGACTAAACCCTGTTGTCTCCCTGTCCTCTCCTCCACCTCTGCCCTCCATCCGGGCTGAGGAAAAGCATCGAACTGGCAACCTTGGGTGGGACCCAGCTCCTCTGGCCTCTGTTTCCCTGTCTCTCCTCCCTGCAGTCCTGCCCTAGCATGGATTGGTCTCTGCTTCATGGATTGTCCTCCAGGGCCTCCTCTGGGTCTAGCCCTGCCTCCTCCCCGGAGTGCCTGAGCCCCTTGGCCAGACCAGAACCCTTCCGCCAAGGAGCTCGTGGCGGAGGCAGGACCCTGGAGAGAAGCCGCCAGCGGGGTGCGGCCGCCTCAGGAGGTAGCGAGGGCCCCTCCCCAGGAGGCCTGTGAGTGGAGGCTGGATGGCCCGGCATTTGGGAGGGGCCTGGACTAGAGGTCGTGCCCAGGCCTTCCTGTGAGGTCTGGTGACATGGACATCACAATAGGATATACAGTGGGCTCCAGCCAGCTGGGCCTCACAGCCTGCTCTAGACCTTGACTCCCTGGAGGCCCAGAGAGAGACAGGGGCTTGCTCAAGGCACCACAGCATCTAGAGCCGCACTAGGGGAAGGGAAGACCCGGGGCACTGGATGGTGGGAGTGGGGGGAGAGCCTGGAGGAAGGATTGGTACCTTGAACAAAAGGATCAGAGGGGTTTTCTGGAGGAGGGAAGACGTTCATGAGCAGTCCTCAATCTGCGTTGGTGGTATAGTGGTGAGCATAGCTGCCTTCCATGAGCAGTCCTCAAGGTAGGGAAGGTTTGAAGAGGCTAAGAAGTGGGGAGCCAAGAACAGGACATGTCCAGGCAAAGCAGGAGATGGCTGGAGTCAGGTAGCCCGGTGAGGGGTCTCGGTGGGGGCTGGGGACCGTGAATGCACAGCTGGGCAGAAGAGTCCCCTACTGATCCCCCCTAGCCCTCCTAGGACAGAAGCCTGTCCTGGTGCTTGGTCTCAGCCTGAGAGAGGGATACCTCACTCACCCCAACGGTGTGAGGGTCGGGGAGGCAGGTCTGGGCCTCTCCCGCGACACACACACACACCATCAGGCAGGGGCCATCAAGTGTTTCCCTCCAGTCTTCCCAGGCCAGGGGGAGAGGCTCCCAGCAGGCCGGCCCTTGCTAGCCTCCCCAGCGGTACCCCACCTCTGGGCACCAGCAGGCAGCACGGACACAGGAGGGGTGGCCACCCCTCCAGAGCAGGATTTTCCAGGGTTCCAGTGTCAGCCGGGAGCGGGCTATTTTTAGCAGGCTCTCCACATCAGCAAGCTGTCTCAGAAGTGCCAGCGCTGTGGGTCCCACACTGTTTTCAGCTTTTAGCTGTTGCAGGGAGTGATTCTCGCACTCAGCACGCTCCGATTACCAGAGTGACCTGAGCAGCTGCCGCAAGTCCCCTCATCCTCTGAGCCCACGGGCGAGTGATGCAGCATGAGGCTGCAAGCAGGCCTTCGCCCCACGGCTCCACAGCCCTGCTGCCCCCCAGCCACTCCGGGGGCTCCCCCCACGGCGAGGGGACCCGGGGGCAGAGAGTGGGCTGGATGGGCAGACTTGATTGGCTTGATTTGCTGATGTATGTGGTGCTCCGTACATGGCATGACGTGTGAGGGATGCTCGGGGAGCCCCACCTGCCTCAGCCCTGAGCAGGACACCCTGTGGAGGGAGGTGGGTGGGGTATACCACCCCAGGGAAGAGGAACTCATTGAGAGGAGCCCCACACTCCCTGGGACAGGGGCAGAAACGCAACTGTTTTCAGAGGGGTTCAGGCGTGCCGGAAGTGGGATGAGTCGCTTGGCGTGTAGACAGTCGGCGCCAGTCTCCAGTTCCATGGAGGGTTATAAGCACCCTGCGTGGATAGGTCTTAGGCCACGTGAAGATTCAAAATCTGTTGTGGCATCTCTCAGGTTTTAAATGTTGGCAACTAGGTCAAATTTTTATAAAAGAATGTTGCGTGGTTTGAACAGAACACACCCAGGAACCCAGCCTGACCCACCAGCCAGCTAAGAGAGGGGCCAGCTCCCCAGTGCCTCCTCTGCTCCATACCAAGATGTGCCAGCGCCGGAGGCCCCTCCAGACCGGGGGGGGGGGGTGGGGGGCAGCCTCAGGACCCCAGATCCCAAAGGGCAGGGCCCCACGCAGGGACCCAAACAGCATTTTTCAAATGGTCGTCCAGGGAAACCAGCTCTGAGAGCTGTTCCTAGATGTTCTTTATTTATGGGCAAACACTCTGGGAAACTCTGGGTTCAACAAAGCAAAACAGACATCAGTGCAGGCCTTGCCCAAGCCCGTAGCACGTACAGAGTGCCTCGTGAGTTCCCGGGGGTGAGGCGTATGCGGCGCTTCTCAAAATACTTCCACGCGGCTCATTTTTAATGCACACCCATGAACGGCGCAGAGGCACTGCTGCCATTCCACGGAATGTGGTTCTGGAGGTGTGGCTCAGCACACTGACCCACCCATGCCACAGACCTGGCATCCCAGGGCGGCGGCAGCACGAGCATGGGAGTGGGGAGAGTGGCCAAGGGGAAGCCGGACCAGAAGGCGCTGGTCGGGAGCCTGGCTTTGTCTTGGGGCCAGTGGGAGCCGCCGAAAGCTGTTAGGCCAGGAGGGACCTGGGGAACTGAAAGGTAAGAGAGCTGACCAAGGAGGGGGACCAGGCCAAGGTAGGGAAGGTACTGCAGAGCGGCCGCATCCCAAGGACATTTTGGAAGTGGAATAAATGGTCAGGACCCGATGGCTGGACGGCTGGGAGGGTGCGGGGAAGGGAGGAGGTGAGGACAGGGCGAGAGATGGGCTAGATGGACAGAGCCCAGACGGAGGCTCCCCTCGGCGTGCCCTACCCCACTGCCCATCTCAGAGGGGAGCCGCGCTCAGGCAAACTGAAGCCACCTGTGGTTCCCATGGCAACCGTGGGAGAGAAGCAGCGGAGCACCTGGGCAAGCAAGAGAGGGGGAGGGAGAAGCACGTTGGGAGGGGCTGCTGGCCTGATCCGTGCCCTGTGGGCCCCAGGAGTGCAGAGCCTGCCTCATCACCCCTTCCCCCAGGCAGCTGACAGTGGCCAACAGGTAGCCAGGAGAGAAAACAGGGCCCTCCCTGCTCCTGCCCCCCAAGACTCCTGTTCCCAGGAGCCAAGTCAGGAGGGTGGTCCAAGTTCTTACTGCTGCAATGAACCCCAACATCACTCCGGGTCCTGTGTCCATTGACTTTCAGTAGCGGGGGTGATTCCCATGACTGTCTCTCCTGCTGCCCCCAAAACTGCAAGGCTAATTTTAGCCCTGACATCAGGCTGCTGCCAGGGGCGTTGGGTTGGAGAGGGCTGTGTGTCTGCCCAGCTCTAAATTCTGGCCCTGGGAGCCCAGCGGGAGGGCTGGCTGGCTCTCCCTACCCCTGGACCGACAGCCACTCAGTCAAATAGGCCTTCCCGACACTCCCACTCCCACTGCCCACCTCCCTCTAGGACTTTCTGTTTTCATGGGGACCCACACCCAGACAACAGCCGCACCCCACACCCTCAGCCAGACACACAGGCCCTTCAGGAGCTGGCCCTGCCCAGTTTTTGGTTAATTCCCATTGCTCTGGGCTCTCTTACCGACCTAGTTAGTCTGGTTAGGAGTCAGCTGTCCCCACCCGCACACAGAGCCAGTACATGCTATACCATCTGTGTCCACACACATAGGATGTTTCCAGCAACCCCAGAACCACATGCTAAATCCTACCTGTGGTGCAGATCAAACATCGCCCTCTCCATGAAGCATTCCCCCATGCCTCAGTCGGAGCTAAATTCACCCTCCCCTGTGCACCCAAGCTCCTTGTATCCTTCTATGTGGCTATTTGTGTGCATACTATCTCCCCCATGAGACTCTAAGCCCCTGAGCGTGGGGACTGAGTCCTGTTCATCTGTTTCCCCCATAAGCCCAGCACGGGGTGCTTGGCATACAGTAGGCATTGCTGGGGCATAGAGAGGGCAGAGGTGAATGTGGCCTCTAAGAGAGGAAGAGGCTGCCGATGTCTGCCACTAGTTTGTCCTGTGGTGAGGGTGACCTGCCCCCACTCCCAATCTATTGTGAGAAGACTGCCCACTCCCAGGCCCCGTGGCTCCCTCTGGGGTGCCCTGGAGTGGGCATGAATGTCTGACCCCAGAGGACATTTGCTGATCTCTGGCCTGGTAGGAAATGACTCGGGCCAAACTGTCCCACTAAGCAACTTGACCTGAGACCTTCCACGTGATGTAGTCAGGTCATGACGGAGGCAGAAGCCAAGAGCATGTGTCTGGGCAGCCAGGATGCAGAGGCCGCACCATGGTGATGTAGGAGACGAAGATGGGCAGACAAGGACTGAAGGAATGGTTCTGCAGCCCGGGGCTCAGCCAAAGCCTTGCCTGCACAGGGAGGGAACCCGTCCAGTCCCACCCGGCCCCACCCCCACCCCGGCACTGCGTCCAGGCCCTGGGCCTGGCATTTCCCTGATGCTGATATAGCACCAACGGCCCCCAGGCAGCCCAGATGATTGCCCACCTTGGGACAGGGAAGCCCAACCTCGGCCCCTGGGAAGGGGGCCTCCGGGACCCTAAAAGGACCATGGCAGAGAGAACACTGTGCTCTCCCACGCTCTTCTCTGCTGTGGGAATGGGGGCCCCCTGAACACGGCCGTGGGCCCTACATCCCGGCCCACAGGAAAAGACACCCCGCAGGAGTCCAGGCCGCAGGGACCAGGGTACCTTGAGTCCATGCCTCCGCTCTGGGAGAGACGGGGAGTTTCCTCAGGGCCTCCACGTGCCAGCCCACAGAGTAGGGGCCCGATCCGCTAGCATGGAGCGAGACACCCGCCTCAGAGCGATGGCCTCCGCGGTCCAACCTGATGCAAACACCCCGTTGCTTAACCTCCCAGGCTGGGGGCCATAACATGCTAGGTTGAGGCAGGACATGCAGAGGCCACCCCTGGCCATGTGATTCTTCCCCCTCGTGTGAGTTCCTGCGGGCAGGACCTAGGGTGGCTTCTCTGTTTCCCAGTGGGGAAGCTTCCCCAGGCAGGGTTGGAGTTCCTCTGATTCTATTTAGCTCAGCAGGGCTGGGTGCACACCATGCCTGACACAAATGTGTTTGCTCCCTCCCTCCTGAGTCAGAAGATTCTGGGCAAGGGGAAGCGGGGAGAAGCCCCGAAGGCTTAGGATGGAGCAGGCCCAGGAATGACCATCCCTGCCTTGCCCCACCCCCACCACAGGCAGCCATCCCCGAAGAGCCATTTCTCCAGGAGAAGGGACCCAGGTGGCAGCCGGCGGTCATAAAGCCATCTCGGAAAGGCTCCTGATGGCCAAACGTAAGTGCCCCTGCCACCGGGAGTACAGAGCTGGTAAATTACCGCCAAGGGCTGCACACCCCCCTACTCTGTATTTATATCTGCCTTGGTGCCTGAAAATGGATATTTATGCATTTTCAATATTCAGGGCAAACGCTCCATCACTCAGCGCTGCGTGGCTGCCGCACATCACACCAGCCCCGCGGAGACATTTCTCTTCCACCTGGTTTGCCAATTTGGGGGCTTCCAAGTGAAGCCTGGACCCAGAGCCACACCCCCACCCCCCGCAGCCCCTACCTCCATCTGCAGGCCCACAAGCCCCAGGGGAAAGTGGAGGGAACAAAGGACCATGCCAGCCTCCCCTTGGAGCCTCAGGACCAACTCAGAGACAGGGTCAGTCCCCACCCCCCACCCCCCGTTTACAGACCAGGAGCCAAGGCTCGGAGAGGTTGGGGGTCCAGGGCAGGGTCACAGCATCCTCTTCAGGCCAGGAGGTCCCCCTCCACGTCCCCACATGGGGTGACTCCCTCCTGACCAAGGAAAGTGGCAGAGTTGGACTATCACTCCCAATATCCAGATCTTTCTTTGTATGTCTGAAGGCCTCCCTCATCCTGGCTCTGATCTCTAAATTCCTCTCTGCGTATGGCTCTCACTGGCTCAGTCTCAGTCTCTCACGTCTGTTCTGTCTCTTTCACCCCTGGTCTCTGTGTCTCTGTCTCACTCCTTTGCCCCAACCCCCTCTCCTGACTCATATCCTTTCTCTCTTTCAGAGTCCCTGTCTTTGTCCACCCCTGTCTCCCTGACTTTGTCCTTGGGGCCTAGATCAGAGGTGGGGTGGGGGAAGTTGTCCTGGTGCCCAGGAGGGGCCCCATTGCGGGTTGCGTCTCCCCCCATGCCGGCCCTGAGAAAGGAGAGGCCCCACGGCCCCTGAGCCACGGACCCACAGGGAGCAGGTGGGGCCAAAGTCGGGAGGTTCTGGGAGCAGATTTTCACTCAGCAGAAGCCAGTGAGAGATGGGGCGAGTCCCCCATCCCCAGAGCTGTGCAGGGGGCCCTGCAAGGAGATTTCTGCATCAGTCCAACTCTCTGACCTCGAAGGGCCCATCTGGTTTTGGGGTTGAGGCTGAGTGATGGGGTCCCTGGGCCCGCCCTGAGCTGAAAGGGTTAATGCCTGGGCCCTGAAAGCTTCTTGAACCTACTCCTACTCCTTTAGCTTCACCTCCCCAGCTGCCCCTTTTCTTTTCTCTCTCCTTCTCTCTCCCTCTCTGTCTCTGTCTCTCTCTCCATCCACCCATTCCTCCCTCCCTCTTCTCCCTCTCTTTCCGTCAGGAATGATAAGAATTAATTAAATGTGTCCTCAGCTCCTGCCTCCTCACTTCCCCCAGGGAATTAAGCAGCCCCAGCACCTCGGGCCTTGTTAGATTCCAAGAAAGACATCACTGGCACGCTCTGTTGCACGTATGTGTGCAGGTAAGCGCCCCTGCACACATCGCGCCTACGTAGCGCCCACAAGGGCAGGCCGTCTGCTCTCGCATGTTCTGTAGGTCTGCTCTGCTGGTTCATGAACATGCACAGGTCCGTGTGCAACCCCACAGGCACTCCTGGGTCTGGAGACACACGTCGGGATGCTTGTGTGAACGTATGCACGAGTCTCTCGGTGTGGGTGAGTGTCTACGTTCTGGATGGGCATCTGCACGCCTACGCTGTGTGTCTTTGGCACTCCGGCCCACCGCCGTGTGCACACGTCTCTGTCGAAGCTGTGTGCCTGTATGACACGTCTGGGTGGTACACGTCACCATGCAAGTCGGTCTGAGTATGGACATCTAGGACACATCCATGCATGCACGCCTGACGGCACGCGTGCCCCGGTGGACGACAGTGTCTATGTGATGGGTGTGTACACGAGTGTACGTGCACCCTGGCCGCCTCGCCCACATCTCCTTCCTGTCTCCCTGAGCGCCAGCAGCCTTGTCCCCAGCAAGAGCTGTTGCGCCACGTCTCTGGGGTGACAACGGTGGTGTGGCAGGAAGGGTGGCAGGAGCCCGAAGGTAGGAAGGTGGAGGTGGTGCAGGGGAAGGCACTTGCTAATGAGGCCACCTTCCTTGCCGGGCCCGGGGGGCTGGTGCCACGAACTATCATCTCAGTAAGCGGCTCCCCAGGGAAGGCCTGCTGCCAGAGCAGGCCTCTCCCTCCCCTGGGACCCCGGTCTCCACCTCCTCCCCAGTCCTGAAGACACGGCAGGAGCCCTGGGCACCAAGAAGAGAGGCAAACAGAGAGGGGAGCCGGTACCTAGTCCCACCAGGACACCCAGGATGACAGCCTGCCTGCCCACAAGCCTGCTGCCAGGAAGCCCACCTTTCAGCGTACTCGTCTGGGTCAGGCCTCTGGGAATGCAAGTGTGCTTCTGGGGAAGAGAAGAACTGTGCACCCTGACCAGTCATTCCCTCCACAGCCGACAAGCATACTTCTGAAGAATGAGCACCAGGCTGGGAGTCAAGTGGGCTGGATGATAATCCCAGCACTGTGTGACCTTGGGCAAGTTCCTATACCTCTCTGGGTCCTGGCGTCCTTGTCTGAAAAATAGGAGAAGAGGACTAGAGCCACTTTTCTCAAAGAATGTCGTGTGCATCATTGGTGAGACGCAGGACTATTTTTGATGGCACATAGAAACGCGCATCTGCTACTTTCATTATGTATTTTCATGTATACATTCTCACATATGTGTGTATGTGTGTATTTAACTAGCACATCGGACCCCTGATTTCACAAACATTGCTTAAGACAAGGCTAAAACACACACATACATTTTAAAAGTGAGCCAGTTTAAAGAAAAATGCTACGTAAGTGAGAGTAAAGACGGGCATCTGAGTATGACGAACGTCCCAGCAGAAGCTGGCAAATGACTGCAGCCCTGGGGCAGAGGGCCTCTGAGACCCTGCCATCTCCGTGACACAGTGGGTTCAAGGCCCCAAACCCCTGGAACGAGAAATACTCAGACTGATCCCTGGCTCCCACTTTTGTCCTCATCATCACCGCAACAGACCATCACATGGAGCTGCAGGAGACGCTGCTGTGGGGTACGTGGGATGGTCCCTCCTGGCCACAGGCCCCCACAAGATCAGAGGACACAGAGCGTCCACACATGCAACTCCTAAGGCAATTCAGGCCAGATCAGGCCAGGGCACGGAAATGGCCCAGATTGAAGGCGGAGGTAGCCGGGGTCCGAGCAGAGATGGCTCAGGCTGGGCCTGAGGTGTTCGGGGTGGAGCCTGGGGAGGGGCTGTCTGCACCCCCCAGGCCAGTGACTAAGGGATTCCACCTGTTCTGCCCAGGGAAGAACAGCCGGTCCCGCAGCCCCAAATGTCTCTGTCCTCCAAGAGGCCGGGTGTGAATCACGGGAATTTACAGCCCAGCCTGGAGCGGGATTTATGAGTCCACCTCAAGCCCGGGCAGTGGGGAATGGCCGCCTGTCGGCCCCCCATTGCCTCTGATTGATGAGGCTGTTTCCTGCCAAGAAAAACTCCCCTCTGTGGCAGGCCACAGAGGGAAGGGCTCCCAGGCCCAAGGGCCAGCCCATCGCCCCACACCTGTCCCAGATCTGGACCCCTCTCCTGCTCTCACGGCCCTACTGTCTCATGATCCAGCTCCACCACAGACACCCAAGGTGGACTCGCACCTGAGGGGCCTGCCTCCCCAGTCAGAGCTCGACCTTCCTAGACCTGCCACTTACTCATCCCTTCCCAGTGCCCTTCAAGTTAAATCCGTTCCAGGGCCCAAGGCTGGACATGCCAAATTCCAGAATGGATCTCTGAGGGAATCTAGTGCGCACGCATGTGCGCACGCACGCGCACACACACACACACACACACACACGTTTCAGACGAGCCAGAGGTCCAGAGAGGGACGGACCTTGCCCAAAGTCACACAGCAACGACAGTGGTATGGCTGAGACCTGAGCCCACAACACCCTGGACTAGTCGTTTCAGTGTGTGGTCATAGCTGAATTTTCGTGGTACCCTGGGGATACTTTTCATCTCCAAACAAGGGCTCCTCTCCAGAGAATGGGTGGATGGGATCTGAAACCCTCCTCCACCACTATGTGTCTGAGAGTCACAACCTCTCTGTGCTTCCTTACCTGAAAAATGGGCTCAAAAGTAATCCTGACCTTATGGGGTCGTTATGAGGTTCAAGTGATATGATGCAGAAGAAGTCCCAGGACAGAGCTGGGCCCCCAGCAAGTGCTCCCTAGGTGGTGAAGACAGCCCTCCATCACCCCTGATGATTTAAGGGGTCCCACTGCCTGATTTGCTACGAGAAGAGGGAGCCGTTCGGGGCAGGTGGAGCAGAAAAAACAAGGAGAGGATGTATACAGGGCCGCAGGGTGGGAGTGAGGCCACTTCCTGCTGGAAGAAATCCGGAAGGATCCCTGGAGGACGTGACTTCAAGCAGAGGATTCAGAGCTCCACCACTCTTGCCCTAAGGCCACTTGGGGGCTTCCTGAGCACCACAGGGCTGAGGGGAAGCACTCTGCCCTGAAAGCCAATACCAGCCCAAGCTTCTTCCCTCAGTGACCCGAGGCCAAGTCCCTTCCCTCTCTCAGCATCTGCAAACTGGGCCGAAGACCAGAGGACACTCACCAGAGGCACCTTCAAGCCCGTCCCCTGCAGTACCCAAATCTTGCCACTGGGCAGCAGCAGGGAGGGAAGCTGGGGTCCTGCCTCCTTCCTGCTGCTGAGGCTGCAGCTGCTGCCGGCCAGGCCCATCCCCAGGACCGGGAGTTCTTTGCCCCTCCACACCCTCGGTTCCTCCAGGGAACCAGAGCTGGGAAACCACCCACATCCAAACATTTGATCCTCCCCCCAGCCCCACAGAGCAGCCAGAGTTCTCTGCGCTTTTCAGATGGGGAAACTGAGGCCCAGAGAGGGGAGGATTTGTTCTAGGTCACACACCAATCGTGGCAGAGCCAAGTCTCCGACTCTCTTTCCCAGCCACCAGCCCCCTGAGGAGGCTGTGTGAAGGGACAGATTGGGGCTGGAATCCTGGTACTCCCACCCGTGGCTGTGCATTACTGGGCCGGTCGCCCACACTCTCAGACTCTCAGGTTCTTAGGTGCTGAACTCTTTGTTGCAGGTAGATTTCACACCCCCCCAAGAGCAGACAGCCCTCGGTGTCCCCAGAGCCTGGCACAGGGGTGGACGTTCAAGAGGAGAATTGCTTCCTGGAGGCCCCCTCCGGCCTGCCCCCCTCCCCAGTCTAAGGGTCTCCCTCCCGGAGTGCCTCCCACTGTCCCAGGTCAACCTTTTCATTCTTCTCCACCCCTCGCAGCCCTGCCTGGTACCCACACATCCCAGGCCCGGAGGTAGTGGTGGCTGTTCTCTCTCGGCCCCCTTTTCTCCTTCCCTGACTCTCCCTCAGTCCGTCACATCTCTCCTGCGAGCCCCGCTCTGCACTCCGTACCGTGTTTACAAGACAACGATGACAGTTTTTTATTTCTCTCTTTTGTCTCCCTTCCTTCCCTGAAGGGAACCATGCTTCCCCTCCCCCAGGAAAAAATGAACGCTCCAGAAGAGAAAAAGCGAACAAAGGACAGTGGCCTGCACCCACACCTACCCACAGGCCACGCACAAGCACACAATCCTCCTCGTCAGGGCCTTCTGGAACTGCTCTGGTGTTTTGGGGGTAATTGAAAATGTCGGTCTTTATTCTCGAGGACAAACAGGGCCGAGGGACTGGGAGAGCAAGAGGGAGAGTGAGAGAAGAGAAAGGGGAGCCAGAGGGAGGTAGAAAGACTTAGAGGGGGAAGACCCAGGTGGGGAGACCTGGACACAGAGGGATAGAAGCCAGAAGGATCAGGACCCAGCAGACACTCTGCCTCGGGTGAGCTTGGACATGCAGCTTCTGACCCACCCCAGGAATCCAAGGGGATATGCTCTCCAACCAGCCCCCTCAGACGCACCCCAGCCAAGGACCAGGAACAGGGTTGTCAGGTGGCAAGGACCTCCTGTCCTTGGGTGGCCCCTGGAGTGGGCATCTCTGAGTGCTGAAGGCCGAGAGAAGGGATCTGGCTTGTCTTCATGGACAAGGGCTCATAACCAAATGCACCCCATCCAGAGGCAGGATGACCTGGCCCAGATTGGATGGCTGACCTCCAGCTCGAGTCCCAGCTCCTTCTTGAGCATGGAGACTGTCCCAACCTCCCCTCCACAGCCCACCCCACGCCCTCTTGCACCTGTGCATGGGGCTGCAGAGAGGAGGGGGGGCGTTCTCATTATTTACTTCTCCAGGGCAGTGGGAGGCATGAGGGAGCCTGAGCGGCTGTAGGAATAAAGAGGCACCTGGAGAGGGGGTGTGGCAGGAAAAGGCAGCCCTAGTGTATGCTATGGGTCTGTGTGGATGTGTCATGCGTGCGTGCATGTATGGTGTGTCTGTCTGTCTCTCTTTCCATGTGAGTGCAATATAAAGCCGTGTTTGAGTGGGTCTGGTATCGGGGTATACGTGTGAAGAGTGAGGTGTGGTGTCTGCGCGTGCGTGCACATGCACGTGTGAGCACATACTGCAAGAAGTGTGAGTCTTGTCTCCATGTATACGTGGGTAAGGGACGTGGGTTTCTGCACAAGCCCTACCTGTGTGCCCATGTATGTTGGGTCAGTGTGTCTCTCAGGCAGGGCCCCTGTTGCTCCTGGCCCAGGGCCACCCACCATCCTCCCAGCTCCTGGGAGGCAGAGAGACAATTGGCACTCAGGGTCTCTCCAGCAACAACAGAGTGACAGAGAACGAGACCCCCAGCCAGGGTCCGGGAGAGTCATGTGACTGTAGTTTTACCACCAGACCCTGGCAGGGGTGACCCATGGAGGCCAGGCTTCTCCCCTCCCCCGGAGAGAAGGGAGGGAGCTCTGGTGGGCACCCTGCCATTCGCTGGACCCTCATCAACCCTCCGCTGTCTGCTCATGGCTGGAGAGAGCTGCTTCTCATCCTCCCATGAGCCACTCTCTGAACACCTGGGGGTATGGCTGGCCTTCACCGTCTTTTGGTGCTCCCAGGTGCAGCCAGAGCCTGGCATAGGGCAGGAGCTCAGCAAAAGTCTACTGAATGAATGAACCATCATGTCTGTGTGAGTCATGGGCCAGGCTCCAGGGCCCAAGTACCTGAGGGCACAGGTTTAAGTCCTCTGAGAATTCAGACCAGGGCTTCCCACCAGGTCAAGGGTGCCCCGGCCCTGCTCCGAGTCAGAAGGGATGGGGTCAGCACTCAGCCAGGCCTGGGAGGCCGTGCCCACCACCCTTCTGCAGGTCACCTACCCAGTCACCACCACAAAGGAGGCAAGGCCAAGAGAGGGGGACTGCTTTGCCAAAAGGTCAATCCCAAGCTAAATGACCCTGTCATTCTGTGGGCTGAGGCACAAGGGAAGTCCCATTCATCTTCCACAGAGGCCGCATCCCCTTCTTAGCGGGGCCATCTCTCTTCCAAACATCTTCATCCCCCAAAGACTCATTCTGAGTCCTCCAGCCTCCTCTCCTTCCCTTGGGATCACAAACCAAGGGTTACTTCTAGCTTTGGGGCTAATACCCAGTCCCTACCCATATCTGGCGGCAGCTGGAGCCTGTCAAGCTGAGGGTCTGTCCCAGACTGAGCCCTGACTCTAGTCACAGACTGACCCCAACCTAGCTGCACACTGAGCGGGTCACACACTGAGCCTAGATCTTTATTTAGAGACAGGCCATTCATTATTTCCCTGGCTCTGGGCCTTAGCTTCCTCATTTTTCCAGTGGAGGGCCTTGGAATGGGATAGGCACTAAATCCAAAAAACATGATTCAGAGGCTGGCCTATAGCTTCCCTGACCCGGCGACACAGGACAGCAGTAGGTGCTGCCACCCGCCAGCCCCCACCCCCACCCAGTACTTCCGGCCAAGCATCCCTAATTTTTGTAGCCACCGTGATAAATGGCATTGTCGGCAAAATGACATCTTTCTAATCTGCTGCAAGACAGATGGGTCCCCAAGCTCACTGGCTCTCTCTCGAGCCTGCCCAGACCAGCCTCGCTGAGGAGTGGGGAGGACAGGACAGACATATACCCCAGGCCTGGGGGCTAGCGCGGTGGGGGAGGGGGCAGGGGATTTCGGGGCCCAGAGTCAGGTATGATCCCAGCGGGCTTTCCTACAAGTCCCTATTTGTGACTGTTGTTTTAATATTCCAAAGATATTCTCTGATTCTATCCAAAGTTAGGTCTTCAGTTCAACTTTCATTTTCAGTTAAAACCTGAATATTGCTCCAACTCGGCCCCAGCCTCCACAGAGACCCGCAGGAGAGCGGGCACCTACCTTCCCCAAAGCGGCAGAGCTGGAAGGGGTGGGGTGGGGCAGGGTGCGCCAGGCTTGGACTCATGAGTAAGGCAACACTGCCCCCTCCTGGCTAGTGGGGGGCTCCTCCTCTCCTCCTCTAACCTGCACTGCAGGGCCAGGGCGAGGTTGCTGAGTCGGGGGAAAGTCAAGCAGCTCTCCAAAGACAACATGCGGCAAGCAGTCTGCTTGGCCTCCTTTGCCTCCTCCTAGGCTGTCTGCGGCCTCCAGGCTCTGCCCATTCTGTCCAACGTTCTCTCACTGCCCAAAGAATCCTGAAAATCACGCATCTTAACTAGCCCTATCACGCTGAGGACAAAGCCTGAGTGCCCTCCAGTGGCCCACAACCTGGTCCTCTTATTGGCCAACCTGCTGCAGCCCAGGCTCCTGCCCTCAGAGCTTACCCCAGGGTCCTGTCCCGCGCACTTCGGTCCCGGGTGCCTGTCTTTGCTCTCATCTTTACAGACACCAAGAGTACCCCCCGCTACACACCATCTCCACTTGTCTTCTTGTGTCCTTCTGCCAGGAAAAACCCCCTGGACCCCTGTCCCTGACCAGACGACCCCTCCCTCCTCTGCCCTGCTCCTCACGCACGCTGACCCCTGTCAGGGACCACAGTCACACCGTTGTGGAGCTGGAGGGAACTTGGACATGCTCCAGGCCTACGCTTCCCCCCTCACTGTCCCAAGGGCAGCCCTGAGGGGCCCAGAGGACAGGAGCTGCACAAGGCCACATTGCACGTTAGTGGCAGAGTTCAGACTAGAACATAGCTGGCCAGAGTCTCTGCCCAGGGCTCCTGGCTGCCTCCCCTGCTGAGCCGGGACAGACCTTTTTCCAGACAGGGACCCCTACAATGCCTCCCAGGATCCCAGCCCCTCACCCAGGGCAGGCCCCAAAGGAAGCAACCATGTTTGCAAAACAAAAAACTGAATAAGTGAAAATATTTATCTAATGCCTTCTGTGCGCTAGACACACCAGGCACCAGCCCTACTACTTGAAACCTTGGTAAATTGCTCAGTTCAGTATAGAAAAATAACTTCTGTGGGGAGTGGGGGGTGAGTGCCCCAGGAGGGGGCTTAGTCGGGAATGTCGATGACCAGTGGGCATAGGTGGAGTGAGTGCTTGATGCCCATGGTGAAAGCAGGTGGGCGGGGCTTGTGCACTGTGACCTGCTGGACGTCGTGCGAGCCTGGGCCAGGCCGAGGTGTGTGGTCCATCGGGTAGGCGAATCGCTTGGCCATGTTGTAGACGGGGCTGCGGTTCTGGTAAACGGAGGGCTCAGGCCGGGCATGCACGGCCGGCCCAGGGCCTCCTGCCACATTCTCCTTGTAGAACCAGTTCTTGTGCCCCGAGGCAAAACTATAGCAAGGAGCCGCTCGGCTGACGGGGTTGCTGGGCCCCAGCAAGAGTGGCAGCTGGTACTGATTGGGGGCTGGATTGGGGTCCATCACTCTGTACGGGCACCGGTAGCCAAAAGCACACTGGGGAGCCCTGCGTTCCCCAGGTGGGTGGGTCTTCTCCAAGTGGTAATGGCAGGGGGCTGGGTTGGGGCTCAGGCCTGAAAGTGGATAAATGGAGGGGAAGGGTCTCAGGGTGGGAGCCAGGCCACATCTCCTGGTGTCCAACTGATGGGTCCAGGTAGAGAGGTAAGAGGTCTTGGTGAGCCTGCTTGATGTTACTATAACCACTTTATCGTCGGGCAGGGACATCACCACCCCTGCACAGGGCTATGGGCAGGGGGAGGGACTTAGGTCACAGTGACATCAGGATTGACACTGTTATAAGATAAAAATCACAAGTGTCGTCAGAACGTCACCCTTGGGATGTCGGCATCCTGATATCATCCCCGTGACAGCACCCAGAAAACATCCTGAAATCACTACAGTCTGTGAGCTCATTAGCATGGCAATATCCCTGGTGCACCGTGAGCCCCCATGACATTTTTATCATAACCTTGCCTGCTGCCACACATGCATAACATTGGCTTCAAGACCTAAGTATTGTGACACTGACATGGTGACATCAGAGTCTTGATATAAGCTTGCAGGGAGATGCCAGGATCCAAAGACACACCTGGCAAAGGGGAGTCATGACCCTTTGTCCCTGCTCAGGTCCTAAGGGTGGACCCCCGCTCCCCATCCTCCCAACCCCCACACCCCTCTCCCGTCCCATCTTACGCAGGTTAGAGATGCGTTCCTCCATGGGAACCTGTGGGCAGCTGGACATTCCAAACCGGGTTATTTTGGGATCCAAGAAATAGCAAGGCCCAGGGCTGCAAACGTCCATGACCCCTGCAGGCAGCCACAGAGAGGCCCAGTCAGCCCCAGAGGACGCCCTAGGGTGAGCCTGGCCTGCCACCGGGTGAAGATACCCTCTGCCCAGTAGATAAGTGAGGGCTCGCATCCGATTCCTTGGGCTCTTGGGTGTTTCCTGACCCTTGATTTCCTTGTCTGCAAAATGGGGCTTTTAATGCATGACCTACCAGTCTTGAGAACTTGCTCGGAGAAGCAGATAAAATAACAGCTGTGTAGCAGCTTGGTCAGCTCCCATCGGGGATTGGTGCCAAGGGGTAATAATAGGCACAGTGGCTATTGTTAGTACTAAGAAGGGGTCCAGCCCTGGACAGGCGGTTCCCCTGCTGAGGAGGCCATGTCACGCCAGGGAGGGACCCAGCAGGCCTCTAAATCTCAGAGCCCCAGAGATACTGCTCAACACCCCTGCCCACCCTCTCCTCTCGCTGGCCTTGACCAGCAGCCAGAGTTCTTCTGCGGCTTTCTGCTCTTGCTCTTCCAGGGGGTTCTAAGCCAACTGCGAAGCTTGGGGGGGCCACCATTCCCACCAGAGTCCCCCCTCCCCAGCTATTTCTGCCCAACTTCTGTGACAAGTGAACCCACAGCAGCCAGAGCTGAGGGGCCCTGGCCCAAGACGAGACAGAGGAGACTCCCCTGCCCACTGGACAGCCCCAGCCGCCCTTCAGAGCTCCCGCAGGAGGTCCAGCTGGGAGCTCCCCACGGAGCGGCCTTTGGAGGTGTGGGTCACCTGGGCATCCCTGCTGGCTTCCTTCAGGACCCAGTGAGCCACCTGGGTGTCCTCTGCAGGGCAGGCCTGGGTTCCCAGGGTCCCGTGGCTACAGGTAATGGCTCCCTACTTCTCACTGCCACCCCAAACATCCAACAATAGTAATCCTGAGCCCGAGGGGATGACGGGCGTGGCGAGCACTCACGCTTCTCCGAGTGTCTCGTGTGCAGAGTATAGGCTGGCTCCTGGAACATGGAGATGTCGTGGTGGAAGTAGCCGGTGCCAGATGGTCGGAGGTACTTGGCCGGGCCCGGACCTGCGAGGATGGACAGGGCAGCCTCAGCCTCGGCGCACGGGATCAGAGGCAAGGGAAGCCCCGAACCCAGTGTGCCATGAGAACATTGGGATCTTTGCTTCTGCTGACGTCACACTGCCGCAAATCCCACCATCGAGCTTCCTTTGGGGGAAAGACAATGTTCCCAGATAAAATGCAATGTGTCTTAGACAGGCAACAGGTAATATGAAAGATAATAGTTACAATTAACCAAGAACTTACTCTGCACCAAGCACTACACTAAGTATTAACACGGATTATTTCAGCTAAGCCTCCCAACAACTCCATAAAATTGATACTATTGTGTTTCCCATCTTACAGATGAGAAAAATGAGACTTAGAAATATCAGTTTGCTCAAAGTCACACAAGCCTGGTAATGTGAAAATTCTGAGACAATCAGCCAAGAGACCGCAATCATATAATCACATACTAAACCACCTCCCACATAGACCAACAATCAGTCATTAACAATGTAGTAAGAATTAGTTTGTCTGGGCGCCTGGGTGGCTCAGTCGTTAAGCGTCTGCCTTCGGCTCAGGTCGTGATCCCAGGGTCCTGGGATCGAGTCCCACATCGGGCTACCTGCTCGGCAGGAAGCCTGCTTCTCGCTCTCCCACTCCCCCTGCTTGTGTTCCTGCTCTCGCTATCTCTCTCTCTGTCAAATAAATAAATAAAATCTTTAAAAAAAAAAAAAAAAAGAATTAGTTTGTCTGCTTTCAGTGTAGGGTAAGATTCAAGGGAAGTGAGGAAAGCTAAGGGTGGGCTAAAACCTCCTTCGAATCCCTAGCTTTTTTCCAAAACTGGAAAATCATACACCGTGCTCCCTTCCACTCCTACCCCCATGAAAAGTCCCAGCAGCTAATACTGCCTCTGGGGTTCAGCTTGAAGGTGCAGATCTTCTGTGGGCTTGGAGGAGAATCCTCAAGAGCTTTGCGGGAGGCAGGGCTGGAAGGCTGGGGCACCTTCCGCAGCCCTGTAGAGAGAGGAATCCAAGCTCAGGACAGGGGCCTGCTCTCACCTTTGATCATTGCCATGATCACAGGGGTCTGCTTTACCTCCCGCCATGAGGGCACCTGAACTTTCTCCTCTGGGCCCTGCCCATTGAACACAGAGTTCCTGGCCCCCTTGGGCAGTTTCATGGCTGGGGCCCAAGAGGGGGCAATAGCTACTGAGAGATCCAAGTGGTGGGCAAGGGGCTAGGCCTGTGTGGAGCCTGTTCCAGATGCCCTTGCTCAAGCCCCTGTGTCCACTCTCTCCCCAACTCGAGAAGCTGCTTGGGGGTTGGGAAGGAAGTCAATCCTCTGGCTTGAGCAGCTGAGGCCGCCTGGGGTGCAGCCAGCCACAGGACCTAGCAGGCTAGAGCTAGGGATGACATCACCGCAGAACTTGGGCCGTGAAACTCGGAGTGTTTATTTCCCCCAGTTACCATGGCAGCTCAGCTATAGAACCCTGAAAACTAGGCCCCACCGCCCCCTACTCCCAACCAGGCTACATGGCCTGAGGGTGCCCAGAACCCCAAGTCAAGGAAGGAAAAGGGAGAGGGGGAGTGACAGAGCCAGCTCTTCTCTACTAGTGGGTGCCCTGAAGTCAGAGAAAGGAATGGAAAGTGTGGGTGGATCCTGGGGGAAATGTTCCCGCATCCTGGAAAGTCCCCTGGGGTGGCCCTCTATCCCCTGCCCCTCCCATCTATCCCTGCAGGTTCTGGACACGCCCTCCCTTCTGTCTGTTTCTCCTTGGAAAATGATCAAACCGATTATTTCACACTAAGGTGTAACTGTGTGATAGCTTCCCGGACTCCTATCCCTGGGCACAGTGTCTTTAGAGATCCATGTCTAGCTCAGGGAATGCTTGCTTGCCCGCTGCTGGCATTTCAGGCAGGGAATGGGGAGCAAATAAGGAGGATGGAGGGATGGCATTGAAGCCTTAAGAAGCAAGGCACTTCCTGTGCCTGTGGTCCAGAGTACCCCCTGGGGTAGGGGCAGTGTGAGAGGGAACATTGAGGGTAGAGAAGACACCCAACTGCCAAATGATTGATTGATGAGCCCCAGGGCGGAGGAAATGCTGGGGATGCCTTCACTCCCTAAAACCCAGGAGGTTTGGGGGCCCTAGGGCCTGCCTGCACCCACCAGTTCATAGCTCAGACTGGGGATTTGATCCAAACCAGCTAAGAGGGGTTTCTGTCTTGGGAACAGATGACCCCTGGCTTTAGAGAGGGTGTCTGTCACAGCCCTGGTATGTAAATAAAGAAGCTGAGTCCCCCAAAGGGGCAAGGACTTACCCAAAGTCTCCCATTGTATCAGCAGCAGAGACAGAACCAGGACACAAACCCAGGGCTCTCTTTGGCTCACAGCCTCTGATCTAATGGAAACCAAACCCCGCTCTGAGCTCATTCCAGCCAGCAGGCATGATGAGGACTCGGAGCAGACAGGCCAGATGTGCTGGGCACTCCAGAAGCCCTTGCAGGACTGACTGGCTCAGAACAGAGGGCAGGGTCCCACCCAGTGGCCGCAGACACCCCCCTTTGTCCCTCACATCACCCAGGGGGCCGCCAAGCCTCTGATTCCTCTGATTTCTGGAGAGAGAGGGCTGCGCAAGGCTAGGATTGGCCTGGCCTCAACTGGCCTTGGGCCACGGGCAGTGCCGCCTCCTCACCCCCATCCTTGTCAGCTTTTCCTGGAGGAAGCTGCGGGCCTGCTGGGCTCAAGCCCTGATGGTCCCCTCATGCTGACAGGGGCCAGATGTGGGGCTGAGACCTCTACCTTCCTGATCTGGGGCGGCAGGCGGGGTGGAGTTTCCAAGTATTTCAGACCTAGGGAGGCTGCCTACAATACGCGCCCCCCACCCCCGGCCACCCGGCCCCGGACTGCTCCCGTCTGTCGCCTGTGTGCCTGGCTCTCTGGGGGCAGCTGAGCCACCCTACACCCCAGCCCATCACAAGCCACCCTACTTCTGCTCCAAATGCTCCCTTCTTTCCAGCTTTAACAGAAACCTAGCTCACCCTGGAGACAGCCTTGGTCCTCTCCAAAGCTGCTTGTTCTGTCTCTCACACTCCCGCCCCTCAGAGTCCAAGGTGGAGCAGATCCCTGGTCTCCTTGCTACTCACCCGGGGGCAGTGTCCCCTCCCTTTAAAAAGTACCACCCCTCAAGGGCTTCAGTGTCCAGGGTGCCCCCCTCATCTGCTCAGGGTGGCCATCTGTCCTGACTCGTAAACCTGGCGGCCCTGGCTCATGACCTTCTTCCCCACCCACCCTGCCCCTGCCATCACCCAGGGGACTGAGGCTTTCCCAAGGACAACCCGTCCCTTGGCCTCCCAGTTCCCAGACCTCCTCCTCTCCAAGTACCTCCCCTCCACTCCCTCACAGCCCCCTCTCCCCAGCACATCCTGAGCTGCTCACCGTGGCCCACGGCACTGACCTTATGCCTCCCTTTGGAACACCACCTTGGCTGACATCCTGTCACTCTGCTAGTCTGGATGCACAAATCGCCTGCTAGCGCCGAGACCCCATTGCTCACTGCGCTCCTTCTCCCTCTCCCTCGGTCCCCTCCTGCTTTCACTGCCCTCCTTGTGCGGCTGCTGAGTCCCCAGGTCCAACTGTCTGCCTGCACCAGGCAGTGAAAAGCTGTTGGGATTAGTATCACGGCCTCCGAACCCTGGACTTGTCACCATGCCGCCAACTGTCCATGTCCACGCTGGTCAGCTTGCTCTCGTCCTCTCCCCAGAGGTTGTTTCCAGCGTGGCTCATTCCCCTCTGCATGTCCTGTCAGCCCCCTGCACCCCCTCCTTCCCAACAGTGGAAACAGGCCAGCAGACGGGACTCTGACCCAAACCCGCCCCACCACACCATCGGGACCCCCGGCTCCCACTGCCTCCTGCGGCCCAGGAGGACTCACCAACACCTTCTTCCATTCCCTCTGCCTAATCAAAGACGATTGACCTTTCACATGGGCCCCTCCCCTCACGCTCTCCATACCCTACGTCCCTTCCATGTATTAGAAACCATCTACTTGACCCCCCAACACACATACACACACACACACACACACGTCGCCTCCAGGGCCTGTATCTCTCTGCCCCGTCCAGACCAACCTCCCCTGAGAAGCATTTTTCCTGTTGTCTCTATTCTCTGCAGGCTGGTTTCAAGGCATCGCTACCCCTAGATGACAACCTGCCTGGGGAAGCTGCAGCCAGGGGACACTTCACCCCTGCCGGACTGGCCTCCCGCCTGCCCCGGACCCAATAACCAACCACTCCCTTCCTTCGGCGCCTCTTCCCAGCTCCGAGCTGTTTTGGTCTTGATCCCATGTCCCCACTGCCCTTCACAAGCTTTCCTCCTGGCTCTTCCTCCTCAACCTGACCTTTCAACGTTGGCTTAAGTTTATTCATTGCAAAGGGGAAAACAGTAACTTTACAGGGAGGATCCTGGCAGGCATCACCTCAACCAAGTGATGTAAATTAACATCACCAACAGTGGGCCAGAGAAACGTGGTATACCTCCAAGAGGATGCACTGAGAGAGCACAGCATCACTTCTGGGCTATTCCGGCCACAGATGCATGACCCGAACCCAATTATGAAGAAACCACATAAACTCAAATCAAGATTCACTTCACCAAAAACTGGTCTGTACTTGCTGAAAAGGGCAATGTCATGAAAGACAAAGAAACACTTAAGGAAAGAACTTTCCCAGATCAATAGAAATCGAGAGGGAGGACAACTCAACGCAATACAGCAACTGGGATTCTCCTTTGCTATCAAGGATACTACTGGGGAAATTGGCAAAACGGAACGAAGGTCTGTAGCTGGTTAAAAATAGGGTAGCAATGTTAACTTCCTGATTTTGATCATTGCTGTCTGGTTATGAAAGAGAAGGTCCTTGTTCTTAGGAAAGAGCTACCAGATGGGGCGCCTGGGTGGCTCAGTCGGTTCAGCCTCCGCCTTTCTGCTCAGGTCATGATCTCAGGTCCTGGGATCGAGCCCCATATTGGGTTCCCTGCTTAGCAGGGAGCTTGCTCCTCTCTCCTGCTTGTGCTCTCTCTCACTGTCACTCTCAAATAAATAAATAAAATCTTAAAAAAAAAAGAAAGAAAGAGCCACTGGAGTGTATAAGGATGAAGGAGAGCCATGTCTGCAGCTCACTGTGGATTAGCTCAGGAAAAAATATGTATATACATAGAAAAGAATTTAAGATCTGATAAAATATTGACATTTGGGAAATCTAGGTGAAGAGTATGTGGAAAATATTTGTAATGGCCTCACTGCTTTTCTGTAAGTCTGAAATTATGTCAAAACAAAAAGTTGAAAGAAAAACCGTTAGTGTCTCAGGGTTTAGTCCTGGGCCTTCTGTCATTTTACCCCACCCCTCCTCTTGCCTGGGTAGCCTGCCCTCTCTTTGCTTCAGTCCCACTGTCTGTACTGCCATGGTTCCCAAACAGACGTGCCTCTGGCTGGGGCCTTCCCAGGGGCTTTCAGCCCTCATACCTGACAGCCCACACAGTGTCACTGGATTTCTCACAAACACCTCAAAATCAACATACCCAAAGCTTCTCTCCTGAGATGTCGCCTGTCCCCCATTTATCTCAGTGAATGACGCCACCAGCCATCCGTGTGCCCAGACTGGAAAACTGGGCTTGTCACGGACATCTCCCTTGTCCTCCCATCTCCATATCCAACAGGCACTGCATCACTGTGGGGAGCCTGTGAGCTCCCCCAGGAAGGACCCTGCCATTGAGTCTTGTGTCCCCAGTGCCCAGCATAGTGCCTGACATATATGGTAAGTACTTAAGAAGTATTTGTTGAGGGGCTCCTGGGTGGCCCAGTCAGTGAAGTGTCCAACTCTTGATTTCAGTTCAGGTCATGATCTCAGGGTCCTGGAATCGAGCCCCGCATCGGGCTCCGCACTCAGCGGGGCTTCTGTTTGTCTCTCTCTCCCTCTGCCCCTCCTCCCATTTGCTCTCTCTCTCGCTCTCTCTCTAAAATAAATAAATAAATCTTAAAAAAAAAAAGATCTGTTGAATGAATAAATGAGTCGATCCACTGATTGATCAAGGAAAGGTCTCTCCTCGCGGCAGCAGAGTCCTACTTTCAGAGTCCCAGCCAGGCTCTCTGGACTATCACTTACACTTGCACAGATTTGCATCAGTTATCTGCTACTGCATAACAAATTATCCCCCAAACCTAAGAGCTTAACATAGCAATAAACCTTTACTATCGCACATAGTTTCTATGGATCGAGAGTTCACAAGCAGCTCAGCGGGACAGTGTGGGCTCCCAGTCTCTCAAGAGACAGTAGTCAAGAGGTCAGTGAGGGCCGAGGTCATCTGAAGCTTTGACGGGTGCTGGCAGACCCACTTCCAAGATGAGCGGTGAGCTGGGGCTGGCTGTGGGCAGGAGGCCTCAGTTCCTCCCTTATAGGGCCTCCAGGGGCCCCTCAGGCATGGTGGCCAGCTTGCCCCAAAGCAAGCACTCAGAAGCTGCCGTAGCTTTTAAAGATTTTATTTATTTGTCAGAGAGAGGCACAGCAGGAGAGGGAACACAAGCAGGGGGAGTGGGAGAGGGAGAAGCAGGCTTCCCGCGGAGCAGGGAGCCTGATGCGGGGCTCGATCCCAGGACCCTGGGATCATGACCTGAGCCAAAGGCAGACGCTGAACCGACTGAACCATCCAGGTGCCCCGGAAGCTGCCATATCTTTTATGGACCTCGCCTTGGAGGTCCCACTCAGTCAGTGCCGCAGTTCTTAGTGGCCTCGCAGCTCAGCCCTGTTCCGTGTGGGAGGTAGCTAAAGGAGGGTTGAATGCCAGAAGGTGGGGACCATGGAGGGCCATCTTGGAGGCTGGCTACCGCGGGTTTTTCACTACAGCAGGACAACAAGCCAATGGGGCCCGAAGAGGCTGAACTCCAAGCTGTCTGTTCTCGTGTAAGGTGGCGCATGCACTGAGCCCCACACAAGCTGAAGACACCCTGCAAGCTCCCTCCGGCTGTCTCTTGGGTGTCAGTCTTGCCTTTCCTTCAAGGGACTCCTGGGAGTCATGCAGAGGGCAGGACCCTGGCATCAACAATTGTCATCCTCATAACCACCAGGCACTGCCCCTCCAGCCCCTCTGTCGGAAAACCTCATCAGACACCATGGTGGTTCTACAATTTACAGGTGAGAGAAGAGGCGCAGAGACCTGAAGGGACTCGCCTGAGGCCACACAGGAGAGGCTTGGCAGAACCGGACCTCTGGCTCCTAACCCGACAGTCTTTCCACCGCCCTGCCCAGCTGCCGGCTCAGATCCACATCTCCTAACGCCCGTCACAAGCCTCGTTTCTGTCCTGAGCAGGTACTTCTCCGCCCTCTTTCAGGAGCCCTGCCCTAGCCCCCAAAGGCCAGACTCTGAGCACGTATGTTCACAAATTTTCCATCCGAACAGGAACTCTTCATCCCCCTCCCAGACGCGCTCTCTGCAGGCAGCCAGGTCTACTGCGGGGCACAGCAGGGTTAATAGCATGAACCAATATTTAGAAACAGCACAACCCCAGGGGCGTCAGCTGCGGCCAGCTGCCCATAGCCACTGAAGCCACAGGCTTTTGTGGACATGGTGTGGCCTGCCCCGGGGACCGGAGACTGAGGGGGTCCTACACCACCCCTCAGCCCTGTCTCCCCGATCCAGCTTGGACGTGGCACAGAGCCCGCTCCCACTCCCAATCAGCGCCAAGCCCCACCACTAACCTCCCATCCAGGGCTGGCTCCTGGGGACAGCAAACACAACTTTTCAGCTCCCGAATTGTGTAATTGTTGGGAATGGCTGCCTCCGCCCCTCCTGGGCCTGGCTGCCTGCACTTACAGGAGCCCCACGGACACCTCCAGCCAGGAAAGGAAGCAAGACCACTCCTAGCAGAGGCCGCTGGTTGGAAGCCCAGGCCTGGGAGCCCCTGGCCATGAGACTACAGGGCCATGGAACTGGGGCCAAAAACCTGTGACCCTTGCACAGTAGCGGCCTGGGTTCTGTGTCCCTCACGGCAGAAGGCCAATTTCCTAAGGGCAGGACCTGGGCAGCTAGAGTACACCCCAATGCAGACAGCACCCCATCTTGGGCAGAAGCACCCGCCATTTACCAGCAGGCTGGCTTTGGCCACGGACTCCCTGGGTGGAGGCCATGTGGTCAGAGTGTAAAACACAGAGGCACCCAGAGGGCCCGGCGTGGGCCAGGGGCAGGACCGAGTCATAGCTGCTGCCAGAGCTGGCACTGAGTCCGGGAAGCGTGCAGGGTAAGACGGACCAGGCGTGCCTGGCCAGCATCACGGCTGAACCCTGGGGGCTGGCAAGCGGGTGATGCTGGGTTCGCTGTTGTTTTGTTCTCGCGGAGGCCGATCACTTAGAGAAACTGAGGCAGCACATACCACAGGTCCCTGAAGCTTCAGAACACTCTGAATCCTTCTTCATCCTTCAAGTGTATTCTGAGTTTCCCTCAACCCTGCTCCGAGTGCTATCCCCATGCTTTGCTGAGAAGGAGTTAGTCGAGGGGCAGGGGAGACATTGTGTCACACCTCCTGACCTGGCTAGGCTTGCCCTGGGAGGCACTAGGAGTATTCAGGGATCATTATTCCAGGGAGTCCGTGGAAAAGCAGGAAGGACTGGGAGGGCTTCCTGGAGGAGGGTGAGATGTGGCCAGGGAGGCAGGGGCAGTCAGGGATGGCCACCAAGGGCAGCTGGCCAGCCCAAGCCAGAGGACTTCATGGCAAAGGTTGGAAGGCAGAGGGAGAAGGTCTGAGCCAGGGAGGATGCCAGGGAGGCCCTGGTCCGCTCTGCTCGGGACCCGGCCTTCAGGGACCCAGGCGGGCATGCACCTCCCGTGCCTAGCCCAGGGGCTAGCATGCAGCAGGCGCTCCACAAACACTTGTCTCTTCCTTCTCTGTAGCCCTCACATGCTCCTGCCCTTCACAGGAGGAGGCCAGGGATGAGACAAATGAGGAGCAGGCACTGCCAGGTCCAACAACCTTTGCTCTTGAGACAGTAGGAGGTGGTCAGGGAGCAGCTCCAAGGCCACATGGGGCCTCAACTTTCTGCCAGTCTGCTGGCATGACGTCACTCAGTGCGACCCGGGTTCCGGCCCTGGGTACCGGCTGGACAAAGGCCAACCTGCGTATGCCAGAGCCCCAGCGCCCGTGTCCACTGGGGCCTCAGTGTCCTCATCAGTGCAAAGGGAAGGCTAGCCCCCATCACGCACAATTCCCAGGGTTGTCAAGAGACCAGGTGCGGGTTTTGTAACTGCGAAGCCCCAGCAGAGAAGCAAGCGCAGGTTACGACTGCTGCGCTGGTTGCCACTATTTGCCCGGGCCCCTGTCTCTCTCCCTCGCTGGCAGCAGGCAGAGGGGCACTGCGAGCTAGTCCTGACTTGAACCTTGGCTGCGGGCTGCAGGCTGCGGGCTGCGGGCTGCGGGCTGCGGGCTGCGGGCTGCGGGCTGCGGGCTGCGGGCGGGAACTCCATCCGGAGGCTCCACAGACAAAGGGCTCCTGGTAGTGGTGGGTAAATCTGCATGGGGGGATGGGATTGGGGAGAGAGAGAAGATGAGAAGAGGGAAGGGAAGGAGGAGAAGGGAGGGGAGGGCGATGGGGTGGGTAGAAATCTTCACCCAAGTTCTTGATTCTTCAAGAAGCAGAAGCCACCTCTTCTGTTTTCATTCCTAAAAAGAAAGCTCTTTTCCTCCAAACACAGTGTTCCCAGCAGTGCCCCCAACCCTAGGCCCACACTTGGCCAGTTATTAACCCCTAACAAGGACCAGGTGCCTTGCTGACTGGGGGTGGGGACAGGGACAAGTTGTGGAATCAATGGCTTTATTGCCACTGGAGACCAGCTGACCACAGCCCCGCCCCAGGCCTCCTAGGGTGAACCAGATGCGAGTTCTTCCATTTGCCAAAGTCCCCACATAACAGCAGCACTGGCTTCTTAGCGTCAGTGCACATTTATTGAGCACCTACTGTATGCAGCTGCCTCTGGTGGGGAAAGTTCAGCCCTCAAGGGGCTGACTTTTCATCAGGGGAGGTGATGAGTGTGGAGCTGTGTACAAACTGTGAAGGGCAGGAGCATGTGAGGGCTACAGAGAAGGAAGAGACAAGTGTTTGTGGAGCACCTGCTGCATGCTAGCCCCCGGGCTAGGCACGGGAGGTGCATGAATGCATTTAATCGTCACTAACCCAGTTCTACAAATGAGAAAACTGAGCCACAGGAGAGGTGAAGCAACTTGTTCAAAGTTGGACAGCCAAGTAGGAGAGCTGGGATTCAAACTCAGGGCCTGGGTTCAAGATCAGCTCTCACAACCAGCACACAGACACGGCGCCAGCACATTGTGCTGTGTGGTAAGAGCACCAGGTTTGCCGTCAAAGACCTCGTTCCACCTCTTCGCAGCTGTGTAGACTTGCTCAAGGCCCTCGATCTTTCTCAGCCTCAGTTTCTTCATCTGCAAAATGGGGCTCAATTTTGTGGCAAACTATGAAGTGTTGTACACATGGTGGGATAGTCGCTAGTCAAGGAGAGGGCCTGAATGCTCTGGAAAACAGTGTGGTCTCCTCAAAAAACTCAAAATAGAAGTACCATATGATCCAGTATTTCCACTTCTAGGTATTCAGCTGTGCAGAACCACAGAACCTCTGAGATCCAGTCTTTCCACTGCCAGAAAGAAGAAAACAGAAACATGAATTCAAAAGGATACATGCACCACCAGCAGAACAGTGTTCACTGCTGCATTGTAGCTGCAAGATATGGAGGCAGCCTGGATGCCCAACGACTGATGAGTGGATGAAGAAGATGTGGTATATACATACAGTGGAATAATACTCAGCCATCAAAAGGAACAAAATCTTGCCATTCGCAACAACATGGATGGAGCTAGAGGGTATTATGCTAAATGAAATCAGCCCGAGAAAGACAAATACCATATGATTTCACTCATATGTGGAATTTAAGGAACAGAAACACATTTAAGAAGCAACTGAGCAAAGGGAAAGAGAGAAAGGCAAACCAAGAAACAGACTCTTAACTATAGAGAACAAACTGAAGGTCACCAGCGAGGAGGTGGGTGGGGAATGAGTTAAACATGTGATGAGGATTAAGGAACGTGTGTGCTGTGATGAGCACCAGCTGTGTATCGAAGTGTTGACTCACTAGATTGTACACCTGAAATTAATATTACACTGTAATTAATTATAAAAAAATTTTAAGGTGAGGAGGGTCTGGGAAGAGAGTGCTGATGGGGTGGGTTGGGGGTGGGCCGAAGCAGGCAGGTGTGAAAGAGGGATTCTTTTTTTCTTTTTTTAAGATTTTATTTATTTGAGAGAGAGAGCATGAGCTGGGGGAGGGGGAGCAGAGGGAGAGGGAGAAGCAGGCTCCCCGCTGTGAGCAGGGAGCCCGATGTGGGGCTCGATCCCAGGACCCTGGGATCATGACCTGAGCCGAAGGCAGACGCTTAATGACTGAGCCACCCAGGCGTCCCTGAAAGAGGGATTCTGAGGAAAGAAGGGAGGGGAAAAGTCCTGTGGGGTGATCTTCTACCCATTTGCTGAGTGGAGAAGCCAAGGCCAGGCAATGCCGATGCTGGGGCTCGGCACAGAGCAGGCAGGGCCTCTGCAGGCTGGAAGTTCTGTTAGTATCGCCCTTTCTCCTCCTGTTTGGGGTGAGGCTGATGTTGTTGCCTCAGAGGGAGTCCAGAGGAGCAGGACCGCAGCCTGAAGCTGTTAGGTAGGAGTTAATGCAGGGCCAGATTTCCCGCAGGCAGCCCCAGGAAGTTGAAACACCCAGATTCAGGAGTTAGGAGGCCTGGGGTCCTTGTCCCAAAGGGCCAGGGACCTACACTCCACCTGGGGTCTTGCAAGAACCACTTCCAGTTCTGAGCCAGTTTTTTCCTCCATAAAATGGGGCGGGGGGGGTTAGGGAGGGAGTGGTTCTCACCCACCTTGTAGGGTTATTTTGAGGCAAATGGTACTGCCTTGTGGGAGAGTCTAGAACATCTCTCCTTTATAGACTGGAAAACGGAGGCTATGCAGGGCAGAGAAGGCCAAGGTCACAATGCCAGGGGACACAGAGCAGAACCTCAGGCTGGTGCCTCTCTGTCCAAATGGAGTCCCGAGGAGACCTGAGAGGAAAGCAGCCCAAAAGCAGTCTGGGTGGGGGTAGGCGTCTGTCCTCCTAGGCCTGGAGCTTACACGCACGCAGGCGCGCGCGCGCGCACACACACACACACACACACACCACACCAATCCTTGCAAGGGCAGGAGAAAGAGAAGTGAGGGGGCTAGCCCAGCTCAGGTCTCCTCCCAGAGGAGGTCTCCTGGAGCCCTTGGGTCAAAGCTCTGGGGGTCTAGGCTCCTCTGGGACTTTGTCCCAAATCTGCAGGGCGGGGCCTGGGTCTAACAGAGCTGTAAAGGTCTCCTCAGCCCTGCACGGGGAGGAGCAGCCCAGCACGGGCCCTTTAAGAAAGTTGGGGGTGAGGGGGGCCAACGGGGGAGCCCTGTCCTGAAACCGGAGAGGGCTGGCGCCTGCCCCGCCCCCAGAGCTAAGTGAGGAGGCTCCAGAGCCCCAGCCGGAGGCAGTTGAGCCAGCCTTCCAGGCTTCTCTCAGCTCCCGCCTTTCCTCTGGTGTCCAGGCTCCGGACTCTGCTTGGCTCCTCGAAAATCCCGCAGCACAGCCCACCGCGATGCGCTCGGGCCAGCAGCCTGTGCCTCCGGCCCCTGCCCTGGCCCTGGCTTTGACCTTGGCTATGTTGGCCAGACTCTCATCCGCAGGTGAGTAAGGTGCCCGAGACCACCGGCCTGGCCGGAGCTGTGTAGGGGGGGGGCTCCTTGGGTAGAAAAATGGGACAGGAGGGCCCAGAAGTCACCCCCAGACTGGGAGACAAGGGGGCTGCACTTCTGCTCCAGGCTGGGCTCTCTGGGAGTTCCACTCTGGGGTCGAAGCAGGATCCCCAGTGAGAGCTCTCCAGCTTGGGGCTTCTGTGGGCTCTGGCTATTTGAGTGTGGCCCCAGTCAGATTGTCTAGGGTGTGGCTTTGTGCAGGACTGTCCGCTAAACCAGTGGGGCCACCCAATGCTGTCTGGGCCCCCTGAGCCCAGCAGGCTTTTGGTGACTGCACTGGTCCCAAAGGACACTCCGTGACAGCCAGAAGCCAGTACCCCGGCCTCCGCGGCCCAGGCCAGGAACGGGGCTTGCACTGCAAGGCGAGAAATGGGGAGGGGGCCGCCCTGCCCCACCCTGTATGGGGCCCCACATGTGCCTCAGCCTCCACAGCCTGCAGCCTCCTCCAACAGCTCCGGCCCCCTTCCTTGCCCCCGGGTAAACTTGTACAGCCTCTTCACCACCAACTGCCTCCTGCCTTCCTCTCTAGCTCCTATCTCCTCACCCCCCTCTCCTAACTCAGAAGGCCTGGTTAGTGACAGATGGGACCACCCACTCCTCAGCCTCCCTTCAGATACCCCACAGCCCCACAGGGGCCTGTCCCCCAGACAACCCTGGGCAACCCCACCACATTTCCCTCTCCCGGGCTTTGGTGCTTGACCCCAGCAGAGACTGAGTGACAGTTCACCTTCTGAGGGGCACTAGGATGCATCTCCTCTCTGTTACATGCCAGAAATCCTACCATGACGGCATTCTTCCTTGAGTCAAGGCATGGTCTAGTTATGCCATAAGAACCATGGCCTCAGGGCCCATCAGTCATTACTACCCATGTATGAATCAGTGCTTCAGCCTGCATCTTTCGGGACCATTCCCAAGAGCAGCTCTGAGCAGTGGAAGAGGCTGATTCTCCCTTCCAGGGGCCCAGGCCACACCCTCCTCCCCATCAGATGGGGAAGCCTGCTCTAATGGACAGCATCATGAGGCACCCAGAGGGAAATGAGTCAGGGGAGGACCCCCCACTGGGGTGAGTCAGAGCTGGATCCCCAGGCTCTCTGCTCCTATTCCCAGGGACCCCCTCCTTCAAAGTCTCAGGGCCCCGGTGATGGGCTGGGCCTCTGGAGAGGTGTGAAAGGGCCATCTGGGGTGACTGGAGTGGGCGGCTTATCCAGCCTGAAGCCTCCAGCCAAGAGAGTCTAGCACCCCCATCTCCTTGGCCTTCGACTGAGAGCCATCCTCAAATAACTTCTCAGCATCAAAAATGTGCAAGCATTGTGCTGGGCAATAAGGAGTACACAGAAATGGATGGGCTGAACTTGAACTCATTCAGAAGGCAGAAAAGTAAATTAAAACTCAAACAGCAATTCCTATCATGTCTGCAAAGATCCAGATGAAGAATATGGTGAAGAGAAATTGCCAGGCAAGCTGGGGCAGGCCAGAGATGATCCTGGAGCCAAGCTTTGGAGGATGGGAAGGGGGTCAGTACTCTAGGCAGGAGCTCAGCCTGAGCAAAGGCACTGAGGTGGATGTGAGAAAAGCATGTTGAGACAGGAAGATCAGCAGCCTGGTTAGAAGGCATATTTTGAGCACCAGCCAGGAAGAGCCATTGGGCTGGGGCACAGAATCCTTAAATGGCAGAATACAGCCCACAGCCTATGCCCTCTTGGCAATGGGGAGCCAACGAAGATTTTAAGGCAGGCGCGTAGCATGGCAGCGGTGGGGTTTTATAATGTTAAGCCAATCTCTGCCTGTAGGAAGAATTTGGAAATGGGAGGGGGTTGGAGAGCTAGAATCTTCTCCCCCTCCCAGGCAGAGTTCCCCTTCAACAATCCATCTCTGTCACCAAGCCTGGCTCAGCACCCTCTCCTGGTCTCTGCAGAGGGTCAGCCCATACCTGAGGAAGGCATCATTCCCATCCCTCCTGGACACCCTGAGCCCCAAAGGCCCTCGAGGTCTCAGGTACCAGAATGAGGCACCCTGGGACACTTTCCCTGCATTCATCAACATTCCGGGACATCTAGGTCATGAGGCCTGAGAGTCAAGCACCCTTGGAGACCATCTGGGCCAAGCTTCTAGTTGTACAGACTGGGAAACTGAGACCCCAGGGAGGAAGCAAAGTGCTCTAGGTCCCACAGAGAAGTGCAGCAGCGCAGGAAGAGCCCCCAGCCCTGCTTTGAGGGAGTGCTCCGCCTGTGTGGGAGCTTAGGCTAGGGCCACTCTGCCAGTGCGGGGTCTAGCTCCTTCTGAGTCCCGTGGGAGGCGTTCGGCAGTGGGGGAGACTGGGTTTGAGCTGATGTGGACTTGGTATTCCAGTCAGGGGAACAGCATGAGTAAAACTGAGAGGTCAGAGTGAGCACAGAGCCTGCAGGACCAGTGGCTCCCATACCTCTTACCTGGCCTGGCACCCGCTAAAGGTGGGTGGTTGAAGTAGGACTGAGGGTGGGGCAGGAGTACCCCGAAGGGAGGACTCCTGCATTACCCAGGTGAAGACTCTGACCTGACGGGGTGTTTTAGAGAACAGGACCATGGAGCCATCAAGTGCAAGGAGTTGAGTCGGAGTAGATTCTTCTGCCTCTAGGGATCCTCTGGGGAACAATGGTGCTGGAGACGTGTGTGTTTGCGTCCGTGCGCACTGCCCCGGGGCCTCTGGAGCAGGGCAGAGGCCAGCCCCTTGGCCCGGCCCACCCAGGCTCTGGAAAAGTTGTTCAAAAACCAAGTATAACTGAGCCCGCCCCCACCCGAGGTCCGCCTGCCCTCCGGGGCAGGACAAGGAGAGTCTTTCAGTGCTGTCCGCCTGGGGGCTGTGGAGGGGGCTGCCAGGTGGGCCAGGCAGCGGGCAATGATGGCAGGAGGGGAGCGGGCTGTGCATGGAGCTCTCAGAGGAAGTGTATAGGCTGCTTCTGGGAACTGGGCGTGCTGCCCAGGAGGGGGCAGGCAGGGGAGGGGGAGTTGGAAATAGCCCTGACGTACACACTCACTGGCGCACACAGATGTGGGTGTGCACACGAGTATGAACAGCTCTGTCCACAGCCGGCCGCGCTCACAGACCTGGGCTGGGTGGGGCCCAGGAGAAGGAGGTGGGCAGGATGGGCGCAGGGGCTACCCGGCTGTTCTGCGGCTCCTGTTCAGTACCAGGAGCAATCAAACAAGGGGCCTTCAGACTTTGGCCTGCTCCCCTCCTGGTCCCTCTGCTCCTTCATAACCTCTCCCCCAACTCCGGACCCCACCCAGCTCCTTGCTGGCCCCCAACATGCCCCCTGCCCCGGCATGTGCCCAGTTCTGTAGAGCTTTCTAGAGTTAAGACTCTCTCCAGGTGCAAGCTTCGGGTGGGTTTCCAAAGTGCCACGTTATCATTATTACTGAATGTAGATGAGTGATTTTGGAACAAACTGAGTTTGAACAATTTCGTACTTGGATTCTTTCTGGGGTAGAGGCGCCTAGCTCTCTCGCTTCTCAGAGGGGCGCATCATTCCAAACAGGGGAGAGGGTAGAGCTGTCTTCTAATTGGGCCCTCACCTCCAGAGACATCCCACGGTGGCGGGGGGGGGCTACCCGTGTCCTGCGTAGCCTCACAGCAGCCCTGCAAGTCAGGGAACGTTCCCATTTTAGAGATGAGGAAACTGAGGCTCAGAGAAATGCAGGGACTGGGCTCGGTCCCTCTCCGGGCACACAGGCCACAGTGTTGTCACTCCCCTCAACAACAGCCCACATGGGGCTAGGTGGGCCCAGGCCCCCGCAGCAGGGGGGAGAGACAGGTCTTCAGGGGCGAGACAGCTCCCCGAGGACCCCAGAACTCTGCTCCTGTGTCCCCATACCCCACCTCTCCGACCCTCCCTCCTTTGTCACAGCAGAAGCAAATCCTCTTCAGGAAAGTCCCCCACCCCCTTCGACGGCTGGGGTAGCAAATGAAGCCACGTTCGTCCTAGGGCAGTGCAGGGCAGTGGCACTGAGGGCTGCCATCGAGGTGGCCTGGTGGCACGGCTCCCCGAGCTCCGGACAGTGCCTATCCTGTTGACCTTTCCTTCCTCCCACTCTGCTCCTGCCCGCCCCCAGCCGCTCCCAACCTGCAGACGAGCCAGCTGTGCCGGCTCTGAGGCCCCTTAGCCAGGCCTCCGCCCCTGCTTGCGCCTACCCACGTCAGTGTGTCTCTCTCGTGGCTTTAGCCCCGCGCTGGGTCAGTGAGGCTGCCTCCCGTCCCAGACCTTACTGCAGAGGCTCCGCACCCCAGACCCATCTCCCCATGGTTCATAGGGAAACTGGGGCCCAGAGAGGGGTAGCTACTTTCTCAGCATCACACACCAAGTCCTCAGCAGGTGGGGGCAAAGCCTCCCTGCTCTTTGTCCTTGCATCCTGCCTCGGGTGGTGGCCTTGCCCACAGGACCAGCAGCTCCCTGCAGGCAGACCTCCCATCTGCTTTCCTCGGGGGTCTCCACCGTCTTGTTCCAGACAGGGCTGAGCCCACAGAGGGGCATGTTGATCCCTGAGTCAACCAGTGTTTTTCAGACTGTGCCCGGGATGCCCCAGGGCTTTACATCCAGAGGGGGCTGAGCCTGGCAGTGTGGGAGGCCAGCCCCACCCTCAGCCACACATAGCAGCTCCACGAGCAGGCTTATAGATTTGAGTTTTGTGTAAGATGTGATTTGGGTAATGTGTTTGCGACTTGAAAAAAAAGAAAAAAGACGTGAAAACCAAGCAATTGCTTTGAGTTGAAACAGAGAGCAGCGAAGACTCAGGTCAGATACAAGGAAGAACTTCTTGGCTTTCAAAGAATCCAAATCAAGACTGATACCAAGAGCCCCTGGAAGGTATCCTTTCCCAGGTGGAGCAAGGTCCGGGGGCCTGAAGGCAGGGAACAGCACACAATCCCAGCTTCCTCCCAGCCAAGCCTGGGGACCTAGCCCCTCCTGCCCCAGCATCCCATTCCTGCCACTCTTGGAACCAAACGGGACATTCCCGAGCATCCAGGTAGGCAGGAGCCGCCCGGGGGCCACCTGCCTGCAGGCCCAAAGACACCGTGACTATGCTGGGCCCTCTCTCCCCCTCTGATCTATCAGCCTCTACATTCAAGGTGATCCTGTGTCCCAATGGGTGGCTGATGAGCCCGGCCATCAGATGATAATCCATGATCCCTGGGCCCTTCCACCTTTCTTCAAGCTGTTCCCTGCAACTGGTCTTTTCATCGTTCAAGGCCCAGCTCCAGCTCCACCACCACCACCCCTGTGGGTCTTTCCCAACCCTTGATTGCTGAGGTCCACAGCCTGTCTTCCCCCTTCCTGGGGCCTGCCCTCCTTCTCTGTGGGGCTACAGGCCTTTTTGCCCCCTGCTCCACGACCTCCATCTGTATGATGCCCAGGAGGTACGTGTACACACATGCGTGCACACATGTACACACACATACAGTGTTGCTCAGCAGCCTGGCTCAGGGCCTAGCAAGGAGTGTCCAGCCCTCAGCCAGCGGCCCTGGGAGAAACCCCCGACTCAGGATTCACAGCCCCCAGCCCCCAGCTCCTCAGCCGAAGCAGGGCCTCTGGCTGGGACCAGCCTCCTCTCTGGGGAGATGGAGGGGGCTGGAGAGAGGAAACCAACTTCCTTTCCCACCTAAGAGCAGCCCTCCCCGCCCACATTTCAGGAGGGGCCAGCTATAAATATCAGTGGGCCCAGGATGCTGGTTCCCACGACTCCAGCCCCTCCCTGCCTCTTCCCTGCGCACAGCAGCTGGGGCCATCCCCCCTCTCCTGCAGCTGGAGGCTAGCCAGGCAGGCCTCAGGCCCAGAAACACACACACACACTTCCCACCATGGTCAGGGAAGGAACAAATCACCCTTTTTGGGTGCCTTGGAGCAGCTAAGAGCGAGCCCCCTCCCGCTCCTCAGTCCTGACTCAGGCCCCACCTCTCCCTCTTCTGAGTCCTCAGCTCCGGGAACTTCTGCCTGGCTGGGGGAGGCGGGAGGTCAGGCACGCCGTGGTAAGGAACATGGCGTTAGAGAGCCGAGGATTTCATTCCAGCCCTACCCCTTGATGTGTGACCTTTCTGAGCGTCAGTCTTCTCTCTAAAATGGGGATAAACGATTCCTACCTCCTATGCTGTCAAGGATCAAAGCCCTTTGCCAGAGTAAACACTCAGCAGGTGCCTGCTCCTGAGTTTGCTGTCTTTCTGTTGTTCCCATTGTTTTCTGGACCAGGGGCAGACCCAGCAATAAGGGGAATCTTTGAGCAAAGTTCTAAGGTGGGGGAGTGCATGAGGGGGTCCTGTGAGCGGGTCTGCATGGGACTCAGAGACACGGAAAAGGGGAGGTGGGTCCCCAAGGTAGTGAGCAGCCAGCTGCAGCCCAGGATACTTCAGAAAGGGGGAGGGGGTCCTGCATCTGACTGACTCGCTGGGCTGAGGTCCACACACCTCTCCCACCATGAGGAGAAGCAGGACAGCCCTCCCCACCCCCACCCCAAAGCCTAATGGCCCCTTGGACGGAGATCTTTGGTCCTGGGTACAATACAATCAGTATGTGTTGAAAGAATCACCAAATGAAACTCAGACCCTGTCCAGAGAGCAGATGGGTGGGGACGAAGAGAATGAACAGGCACCGGGAACTTTTGTAGGATGGGGAGCCTAGACACCCATCTTTGCCCTGCCTACTGCCCACACCTGGGGCCCCTCTGGAGGTGGGGGTGGGAGGCAGGGCCTATGATGCGAAATGCCCTCCAGGGCTCCCATGAGGCTGTTAAGGAGTGGTGACTCCTTAAGCAGGAGGACCTGCATCACGACAAGCAGAATCCAGATGGAGGGAGTGAAGCACCCTCTCCGTCCCGAGCTGCTTGGACCCATCGGGGATGTTGGTGATGCCCGAGTCTGTGTGTGTGAGAGATCAGAGCTGGGGGAGGCGAGGGCAAGTGAGTCTTGGGAACGGACTGCAGAGCGGGATGAGCAGCAGGGGCCGTGCCTGCTGGAGGAGCTCTCTGGGTGAGAGGCTGGGCAGAGTCTGGGCCCTCATCTTCTGCCTTCACCCCCATAGAAGTAACTCGCCTCAGCAGACCACTGGGCAGAGCTCAACCAGCTCCCCGGATGTGTGCTAAGCACATCCAGGCGCCTGCCCCCGGCTGAGGCTCCGTGTCTCGGCAGCTGGTGAGGCCCAGCTGAGCTCTTCCAGGGCCAGATACTCAGATGAGAGCCTGTCCCTCCAACTGTTGACAGCCCTGAGGCAGGAGAAATGTTGTAGGGACTGGAGCCAGCTGCGCAACCACAGCCTTGGGATACTTGGCCCTGCTGTGTGGCCTCGGGCAGACTCTCCCTCTCTGGGCCTCTGGGTAGGATATTCAGTCCCCGAGGTCAGCTGTAAAAGTGTGAGCTCAAGACCCTTGAGAATAGGACAGGGGGCTCTGCCTCTGTCCAGAGAGAGCCAGCTGCCTGTCTGGGGCCAAACAGCAAAGCGGCCTGGGCCTGGATGGGGGCGAAGAGGCAGCCCAGCCTGCCTGAGCTCCCTGGCACCTAGACACCACTTCCCAGTGGGCACGAAGCCCCGGGGCTCTCCCCAGATGAGACTAGTGGCTCCGCTCCACCCCCTTGCTCTAGCCTCACCCTACCAAAAATAAACCCAGACCACCCCATCTTGTACCAGCCGGACCCACCCAGCTCCTCCAGAGCCAGTTGAGTCACCGCTCCAAGCTGCTCCTTTTTTTAACTGTCTGAGTCACAGGCTGTGGCTAGGGCTTCAGGACACATGCCCCCAGCTCCAGCCACGCCACAGCCTCCAACGGCTCACCCAAGGGGGGCCTGGCTAGAGGCTGGCAGCAGGCGTGAGCCCAGGCCACAGCCTCCCCCTGCAACACCTCGAGGCCGGGGGCACACGCCCCCCTGGCAAGCCAGAGCCCACACCTGTCCCCAGCGGCCCTGGCACCCCCTCGCCTCATCTGCCCGGGGAAGTTTTTCAGGGATCTTGGTGACAAAGCCCATCTGTGTCGGCGCTGACCCCACAGCATTTCTTTGCCTCCAAAGAGGTCTGGGCCTCCCACCCTGGGACGCAGGGTCTCCAGGCCCTGGGCCCTGCCATGATGCGAGTGGGCCAGGCCACAGAGACCTGATTCCTGCCCCTCCTCACTGGCTCCAACTTAGACTCTGACCCCTCTGCCCAGAGCTCCATGAAGACTTTCTATGGCACGGAGGCCTCCACCTCAGGTCTGTCCCGGCTTCCTCTATCCGCTCGCCTCACAGGGTCAACCAAGCTCCAGTCTCTCTTGCCCCATCCCTCCGTCTCTTCCCCATGGCTGTCTGTCTCTGTCTCTGGCGGCCCCGTGTCTCTGGCCCTGCTCTGTTCCTTTTCCTCCACCCAGTCCCTGTGGTGCCTCTCCATCCGGCACTTCACACGCTCAGGTCCTTCCCCGGCCATCCCAGCAGACACAACACACCCTCACCTCCGCCCATTCCCAGAAGGGGCTCCGGGCCCCAGGGACCAATCCTGAGAGAAATTTTCCATCCCCTCACCCAAGTCCCCTCGTTCCCCTGCCCTGAAGCACAAGCTACATCCTGTCATCCTGTCGTAGGGGATGTCAAGATCCCACAGGCACTTCCGTGGAGGCTGAGACAGAGGGGCAGGGGGCCTGGGAATGGCCCCACCCCCAGCCCCTGCCTGAGTGGGAGCCCCCACAGCCTCAGCCCCAGCCATCTCCTGTCTGTGGCCATGGCCTCCATCTATAAATAGGGGCTCTGATGCTATTTTCTTTAAAAACAAGCACCAGACTCAGTCACCATAGACCCAGAAAAGCATTCCCTGGCTGAGGCAGTGTCCCACCCCACCCCAGCCATGGCCCAGCTCCCCCCTCCCCCCACCCGCCTGGGCACTGGAGTCCTGAAGGGAGAGGAGGACTGAAGAGAAGCCTGGAGGTGAGACTAGGTCGGGGAGAGCGGGGGCCAGCTTCCAGATGCAGCCCCTGCCCGCCGGGTCAGCTAGAGAATGCAGCCGCCCCCCTCGCCCTCCCTGCCTCCGGTCTCCCTTCACCAAGCCGCGCCGGTCTCGTTTCTGAGACACCAGTGTTAACAGAGAGGTGACAGTAGCTCAACTCCCCAAGCGACGGTTGAGTGTCTTGGCACCCCAAACGCAGAGAAGGAACTTTGGGCTGTGGAGAAGGGTGGGGGAAGACTTCCTTCCTGAAGGAGCAGGACGGCATTCTGCAGGCAGGAAAGAAAGAAGAGCTGGCCTGAGCAAAAGGCTGGGAGTGGGGACCCATCAGGTGCAGATGGAAAACAGCCCAAGGTCTAGTGAGGCTGACATGTGGGGTATTCACGGGAGGTGAATAGGAAAGCCTGGCAGGGCTGTGACAGGGTGACCCAACACCTTCAGTGCCACACTAGGGTTGGGGCTGGATAGAGGGGCAATGGGGAGCCATCGAAGGCTTTCAGACAAGGGAGGATGACAGAGCGACTTCCAGTTTGGGTTAACAGTGGTTGCTATTAGCAAAACAAGGCAGGAAATTCATTAAGCCAAGCAGGGGATGGTGACCATCTGCCTTGTGGGATGGCACAGAGGAGCAAGAGGGGGAGATGAATTTGAAAGAGAATTTAGGGGCAGGATGGCTGGAACATGGGGAGAGAGGAGAGAGAATGTCCAAAATGACTTTCAGATTTCTACCCAGCCATGGGTGGGTGGGGAGGCCTTCTCTGGAAGGCAAGCAGGTTTGGGGAGAAATGACACTAAGTCTGGCTTGACATGGGTGGGCTGGGGCTTGGAGGTCCCTCTGGGTGTTTCTGGTGCAGATGTCTCAGGAGGCATTGGCAGGTGGGCCCAGAGCCCCGGAGCGTTGGTGCTGGAGACAGAGATGTGGGTGCCATGGTAAAGAGCCAGTGCCTGAGCCCAGGCGAGAAGAGGTGGCCTGGAGAGAGCACAGCGGTGGGCACAGCTCGGCAGTACTGGGCGTCTGGGGCATCTGCAGGCCTGGAAGATGGGGAGTGGTAGGCAGGCGCCTATTCCAAGGGAAATAGGGGCCTGCCCATGGGGAGAGGTCTCAGGCCTCTGGGGGACCTGGGTAGCACAGAGGCTATTAGCAAGGACTCTGGGTTCTCCTGGTCCCCCCTGCCAGGCCATGGCTCCCGCAGGCATCCCACTCACGCTGGAAGCTTGCTTCTTGGCCTGTCTATGGTCGACTGATAGAAAACCCCTCACAGGGGCCAAGGGCCACATGCATTTGATCCCTGTATTCCCTTACGTGCTCATGTTTCCGACATCAGCACACGTGTATGGGCCTCCTGGCTGGCAGATGCCGTGCGCAGGGGATGTGCGCCCTCCGTCCTGTCCTCAGGAGCCTCCAGTCTGGCTCCACGGTAGCCCCTGTAGTGACCACAGCCCTCCACCAGCCACTTCCTGAGGAGCTGGGCTGGGCTGGGCAAGCCGGGTTTGCATTAGTCTCCCCAGCCAGGTCCCCTTTGCACAGACGGGAAAACTGAAGCCAAAGAAGAGCACAGCAGCATGTGGTTGGGGGGCGGGAGGGCTGGCCCAAGCCCCTGCTTCCCCCAGCCTCCTGGACGGGGGCCTGCCATCTGTGAGGTTATCCCGCCTCTCTTCCCTGTATTTCGGATGGAGGGACTAAGGCAGGGTAACGGTGGCTTCCGCAAGGCGCACAAACTCTTGAGCACAAGCTGGGCCAAATTGTCCAGGCCTGTGTCCAGATCAACAGTCATGGCTTCCGCCAACCCCCCATCCTAACTCACACACTCACTGTCTCCAAGCCCAGTCTGCCAGGCTGGGGGAAGCCCCAAGACACCTCCCCAAAGGCCCTGCCCTTAGCGGTTTCTCATCCCAGAGCTGAAGGGGAGCTCAGAGATGAGCAACGCTTCCGTCTGCTTCCTGGCTCTGGATTCAGCCCCAGAGAGGGGGTGGCCCCACAGCGTCCCCGTCCCCAGGGCAAGCTTCTCACCCAGGCCCCTTGCCCCTCCTCCCTCTTCCCTGATCTCCAAGACCCCAGTGGGCACGACCAGCATTTATCACTGGCTGTAGGAACGTGCCATCCTTAGCCAGCCCCAAAGAAGTTCCCTCCTGGATGGAGCCAGACCCGTCCAGCCACACCAGGAGAGGCCAGCTGCCAAACCAGCCACAGAAAGCAGATGCTCTCCCCTCCCCTCCTCACCCCCGTCCCCCCACCCCCCAGGGAGCCCCTGAGGACAGGAAGGGAAAAAGTGTGTCTCCAGGGCACGGGGCCACCTCTCACACCCTCCTCCTGCTGGAGCCAGTGACAGATGCCCCACTTCCGAGTTACACACACACACACACACACACACACATGCAACAACAACCCCCCACTGCTTCTGTGTGCACCCGTCCCTCCCGGAAACCTCAGAGCTCAGCCCAGGGGCTCCGATCCAGCCCTGCTGCTCCTCTTGAGGCCTCAGCACAGGCAGTGTCTTCTTTGACCCTCGTCGCCTCAACTGTAGCAGGGGAGCTAGGTCCCAGAGACCCTGTTGGGGGAAGGGGCTGCTGAGCAGGCCCAGCGCAGAGCAAGGAGGGTCTCCCGCTCTGTTTCTTCTCTGCCAGATCCCCTACCTCAACCTGGGCCCACTAAGACAAGGGTCCCCTCCACCCCACCCCCCCGCCCAGGGCCAGGAAAGCCAGGAAGAAGGGATGTGGAGAAGGGCCTGGAAATCCACCCATCTCCCTGCACAAGGAGGAAAATTATAAGGCGAGGAAAAGCCTCTCAGGATTGCTCCACACACAGCAGCCCCGCCCCTCTGCGCCTGGGGCTGGGGAGCAGCAGGCCCGCCACAAAGACTCCATTGAGGCCCTGCTTCCTCCCCGCCCCAGCCCTCCAGCCTGGGTGGACTCTTGAGCTGCTTCTGGAGCAAACCTCTCATTTTCCCTCCTGCTTCCTCTGTACCACACATGGCCCCAAGGTCGGCAGACATGGCTGAGAGCCCAGGGTACCAATCCTTTTAGGTAATCACCTTTTAGAGGAGGTCCCTAAATTGGAAATGTTCCCCAGTATATGCCCCATATGCCCCAGTATATGCCTTGGGTGGCCTCCAAGCTCCGGGTTAGAGAACCGGTAGCTGAGGCCAGTGACAAGGGTCAGGATTCAGCCAATAGCTGAGGAAACTTGTACCATCCTGGCCTCCTTGGTCTCACAAGAACCAGAAAGGCAACCAAACCCTCTCAGGGCCCTGAGAGTGAGTCTTATGGCTCAAGAGTTGCTGGAGTGAAGGGAGACGGGCCAACCTTAACCCCAGCTGAGGTCTCCCTAGCGCTGAGACAGGGAGACCGGCTGCCCTGAGCACAGAGCCTGATATCCCGCACTGGGAAGCTACTGTCTGCCAAGAGGAACGGCTCCCTTTTTAAGTTCTGTGTGACTTTGAACTAAACTACTGTTGTTCCTGTGGCCGTGGCTTGTGGGGCAAGAGAGGAGCAGGTCATCAGCGGGTCTCTGGGATGGCCCTGGGTTACGGACTCTCAGACTGGAGTCAGGGAGGTAGGAGAGTCAGGGTGTGCAGGTGTGTGAGCATCTCCCAGGCAGCTAGCCCCAGCAGGTGGTAAGCATCTAGGCTTGGCTCTTGAGATCCTGTTGTCACCACCATGAGCAGGGTATGTTGTCCCTTTGGTCTGACGTAAAGTCTATCCCTGTAACCTTCCCCCTTGTTACCTTCAGAGGTAACAGGCTAGGGGGAAGGTGACAGCTCAGTGGACAGGGATGAGCCTTGGGACATGCTGGGGGGCCTGACACCAGAGTAGGCACAGCGTCAGGCACGGCCAGGGCAGGTCGTGTCCAGTGTCTAGAGCCAGACTGGACCCCCCACACCACATCGTCACCTGTCCCGCACTCACCTCAGAACGCTGTGACATGTGCCACGGACCTGCACTCCGTCACACTCATGGCTATGTGCCACCCACGGTGGCCGTGCATGGGTCTTCGGGGCTTTGTGTGACTGAGTTCCCACACCAGCTCCTGGCACTGCTTTCCCAGCTTGGAAAAGGGAGTGGGCACTGTGGGGAGCTTCAGCCCCATTGGCCTTGGGGTCTGTCGCTCTGGTTCTAAAGAAGTTTCCACCCCTCCCAGCCTCCTCAGAAGTTCCCTGGCTTGGGGGGCAGAAAGCTGGTAAAGAAAAAGCACATCCCTTGGAGGCCCGAGGGGAGGGGGTCTGGCCTGAGTTCTGGAGGGCCTGGGTGACCTCAGGGAGGGCCTGGCTGCAGGAGCAGGGCACCTGGCCCGTGCCTGCCCTCACGCAGGGCCACCCACATACATACCCACATATGCACCCACAAGGGAAACAGAGAGCCCTTCATCCCTGCCTTAGCCGTCCTAGAGCACTCCCTCACGGCCCTCCTCAGACTTCTCAGGAGAAGGGCTCTCCCAGCCTCACCCCTGCCTGCCTAGGATGTGGATCTCCGAGTCTCTCTTGGTTTCTCCTCCTTCATCTCCTTCATCAGGCCTCTGTCTGGACCCCTGAGTGCAGTTTCTGTGGAGGAGGGAGGTCTTCATTTCTCATTCTCGGTTTTAACATCTTTCTCAGGCTTTCTCTCTCCCCCAGGTGGGTTCTTCTTTTCCATGACTGTGTTACTGTGCTTATGATTGAATGAGTGAGTGAGTGAATGAATGAACAAATATGGATCCCCCTGCTCTCACCTCCTGCTCCATCTCAGTACCGCTAGGTACACCTCCGCAGCACACGCATGTCCAAGTCTCCCACTGCCCCCCTTTGCCCCTGGGACCTGGGCGTGCCCCCGGGCCATCCTGCCCAGCAGCTCCGACTCCCAAACTTCCTCCCTTATAAAGTCAGGCAGCAGCAGACACCCAGGAATCCCGCTGCCTGTGACGCATGCTGGCTGTGGGGCCGCCTGGCTGCCCTCAGGCAACCAGGAATGTGGCGGGAGCGGGGCACGCAGGGATTGATTGCCTGGGAGTAGGGTGGGCTGGGGGTGCCTGGGCTGGGGGTGCCTGCGTGGGCGGGGCTCAGACCTGCAGGCTTTCTGCTTCTCTGTCAAATTGTTTCTCCTCTGGAGACTCAGTTTGTCTGGAAACCCTACTGAATGCTAAAGCTGCAGAGAACTTTGATATCGTGGAACCCATCACCCAAGGATGGGGGCACCCAGGGCTGGGGAGGCAAGAGGCCCCAGGCCTAGCTCTCTAGACTGTTCTGGGGCAAGGGTGGTGCTCCCAGTGACAGCCAGGATAGGGCAGGGGGAAGAGGGAGCCAAAGGCAAAGAAAGACAGGGAGAGGGGGAGATAAGGCAGCAAGGTGGCCAAGTGGCCAAGACAGAGACAGAGGAGATAAGGGACAGAGATAGAGAGAGACAGTGTGGCTAGCCCTAGGCATTGTGAGGACTCAGAAGGATCAGGGTCTGCAGCAACCCCCACCCCCGGTGACTAGAAAAGGGACCCATGCTTGAGAACCTGCCCCTGGTCAGCCCAGGAGAGCATGGTGGGGGCCTGATGGGCAGAGATACTCCCTACAAGGGGACCTCTTGTCCCAAGCCACTGACAGATAAAAGTAGAGCATCGTGGGGCAAGTAAGCCTCAGGCTTGGGGCCCCCTAGGGGCAGGCTTCAGGTCCCCATTTATACACACACTAGGAGTGCCCCAGGGAGACCAGAGATGCCAGCACAACCTGGGGCTGGCCAGACGGTGGCTTGCTAGGGACACTCGGCTAAGCTTCGTCTCCCGTCTGAGAAGAGGCTTGGCGGGGAAGGACATAGGCTCTTTCTGTGCCCCCAAGCCTCGTCTCAGGAAGAGGGATGGAGCCACTCTGCCTTGGCCCAGACAGAACGCCCAGTCCGTGGTCAGGAAGGGCGGGAAGCTGAGGGATGCTCCACCTTCGGCAAACCTCTGGGATGGATGGGCGCCGGGCGGGAGGGGTGGGTGCCCTCCAGGAACACATGGCCCCTTTCATGGAGCCTGGCCCAGCCGAGTCACGGCGGGCGGCACCGAGGGGCAGGACAGGCCTGGGCACAATCACGGCTCTGTCCCGGCGCCTTCCAGCCCACACGCACACACATGCACAAACACACAGCCTTACGCAAACCCAAAACACACCCCCGAGCAGCCACCCACACACTTGAACACACACGCAAATAGGCATCTACGCAGTCCTGGACACCCACCCATGAACTGTCTTACAGGTAGAGAAACCCAGACATCGGCATTCTTTCAGCCCTCCCACTCACCCCAGACCCCTTGTGGCACCTGCCCCCCACACTGAACGCTTGGCACCACCCAGACAGCCCACACCATTAACCCTCTGCATATCCCTATCTGAGAGCAGACTCAGCACCAGAAAGGGACCTTTGGGACTAATCCCCACAGACAGGAGGGGGAGAGACTGGGAAGGAGCGCCCATTTTACAAAATGCTGACTGGGAGGCCAGACGGGGCCCCTTCTCCTGGCCCAAAGGGCAGCCCACATAGCTGCTACAGGCCTGAGCTGGTGTTTGGATGAATCATGGGTCTTCTTGACCCAGGAGAGTCAAGGGCAAGTCTCCAAGCCCTGATGGTGCCTTCTCTCCACCACCCCACTGCCCTGGGACCCCAGTCAGGCCACTGAGGCTGGCTTGGTTCCTGCTACTTTTCCCTCTCCTCCTCTATCTTCAACTTTCCCAGAGCCTTGCTGCCCTTTGAAACTACGCAGTTCCCTCCCTCTCTCCTCTATACCACCCTCACCTCCTCCAGGAAACCTTCTGGAACTGACTCCTAACTCACTTCTTTATCCTGCACTGCCTCCCCATTTGCAGCCTCTCCCACTGTCTCCCAGGACAGGGATGCTGGGTCCTTGCAACTGTGGCCCATCAGAGCCGGTAAGGGGCAGCAGAAGGAGACCAGGAGGTGGGGGGACTGGCGCTGTCAGAGTTTCCAAAACGCTGGCCAGCAAAGCCTCCGAGGCCTCTGTTGGGATGAGGGGGCTGCCCAGCCCGCACACTTCCAGCCGCACAAGGCAGCTTGTGTGAGTGCTTCCCTACCCAGCCCCACAGGAAGCAGCAGGGCCCAGCCCCTCAATAGGCTCATTCAGACCCCAGCTCTCTGGAAAGTACCTCTACTTCCTGCCGCCCTCCCACTCTGGCCTGGAGAACGAGGCTAAATGGGCTGCCCCTCCTCTTATGGGAGGGGGCTAGAGGCAGGTGGTTAGGTGGGCAGAGCCAGCCATCTCCTTCCCTTCCTGCTGCACGCTGGACCGACCATCCCCACATCCACCTTTGACAAAAGGGAGTGTGAATGGGTGTGAGCTTATTCCCCACCCCCCACCCCGGAGCTGGCCCCTTCCCCATGCATGCTAAACAGGTAAATGTTGAGCAACAGCCTTTCTGGGGGAGAGGGAACGAAGATCTGTAGCCTTTGCCTCTTCCGTGGTGTAACATCACCTGGCTGGCAGAATTCCTACAAACTTAACAGTCAGCTCTTACCAGCTGCTGTGAGCTCCAACCTGCAGGGGCCCCACCTTCTGTGCAGGGGCTGCCCTCAGTGCTGTGTGCTGCCTTTTGTTCTTAAGAATCAATGCTCTTGAGGCGCCTGGGTGGCTCAGTCTTTGGGCACCTGCCTTAGGCTCAGGTCGTGATCTCGGGGTCCTGGGGTCTAGCCCCACATGGGGCTCCCTGCTCAGTGGGGAGTCTGCTTCTCCCTCTCCCTCTGCCCCTCTTCCGCACTCATTCTCTCTCTCTCTCTCAAATAAATAAATAAAATGTTAAAAAAAAAAAAAAAAGAATCAATGTTATTGCGGATGAGGTGCCCACCCCCTGTCAGTTCTCCCAGGGAGGGTCTGCCCCTCGCCAGCACCAGGGTGTGCTGACTCTGCTGGGCCATAGCCACGCAGATGGTTTTGTAGCCCTCAGCTGATCCCTTTAGCCCCTCAGACAAGGTTCTGGTGTTGCCCACAAGTGCTGGCAAGAGGGGATCCCTGGAGGGATTTCAGCTCCGCCCAAGAGGAAGAACGTTATCTTTCTTGGACATCCCTGTGGACTCCTCCAGTGGCTGATGCCACCTCCTCAGGTCAGGAACCAGCATGTATGTGGCTGGTGCCACATCATCCCTATCAAGGCCATCAGAAGCCCCAGAGAGATGAATTGCCTTTTTAAACCATTCCTGTCCCCGCCGCCCCCTCTGCCGCCACCCTGCCTTCCCTAGCCCTGGACCTCTGGGGGACAGAGTCAAAGTTATACTTGGCCTTAATCTCTGCAAAAAGAATAAACCAGAAATCATTGCAGCTGGTTGGAGGTCAAGGGAGGCTAATTTTAGGAAACAGTCTGGAGAAGGTGGCAACTTAAAAAGAGGAGGTATCTCAGTGTGGGACCAAAGGGGCCCTGCACAGTGACCACCAGCCTTGGGAAACCCCAGATATGGCCTGCTCAGGCCATCTGGACTTGGGCCCTCTGGCCTGCTCAGCAAACCTTCAGCCTTCCCAAGCCCTGTCTTTAGCCACAGACCCAGGCTCAGAAAAGTCAGCTGTAGTCATCAACGGCTCCCCAGCCATGGTGGAAACAATAGGGCCGGATCTGACCACTCACCAGGGACTATCAATAGCTCTGCAGCAGGAAGCAATATGGGGTGATGCAGGAAGTTTTAGCCCATTTGGGGTCCAGCACTGCACGTGGTCTCCATCTGGCCTCAGAGCCTTTGCTCCCAGTGGACTCAGTCTGACGAGTTGCCACCCCCACCCCCAAAGACATCTGGAAGCATGGCCCAAGAGAGAAGCCGGGATGGGTGGGCTGCCTTCTGAGCACCACAGTGGGAGGGCATGGCATGGAAAGCATTGCCCAAGAACCAAAGCATAGGGCATTTAGGAGAAGGAATTTGAGCAGGGATCAGTGTGGGGTAGGGATGGTTCTCCTGGAACTCCATTTCGGGGGCTATGACCATCAGGCCAGGTTACCCAGTCAAGGATGGTTTTCCTTTAGGCCCGAGAGGGACTAGACCCAGGATGGAGAATCCTCTAGGGCCCAGGGGAGGAGAGTTAGAGCTGGCCGAGGCCCCTGGCCCCAGGAACCTCTGAGGAGGAAACGTGAGTTGCTTGGAATGGGTCTGGCCTCCTTTGGAGCCAAGGTCTGGGCTGGACACAAGGTGAGGCTGTGCCTTCTGGTGCCAGGACCAAGCAGGTGATGGGCCACACAGAACCACGAAGCTGCACCAGCATGAAGTCCCTCCTGCAGCCTACTCATCCTCTGCAGCCCCTCTCCTCCTCCAGGCACGAGTCCGCACTTTGACCCCAGCCCCCTCTCTCACACAGCCTCCTTCTTCGGGGAGAACCACCTGGAGGTGCCTGTGGCCACGATTCTGACCGATATAGACCTCCAGCTACAATTCTCCACGTCCCAGCCTGAAGCCCTGCTTCTCCTCGCAGCAGGCCAAGCGGACCACCTCCTCCTGCAGCTCCACTCTGGATACCTAGAGGTCAGTGATGCCTCCCTGCTGGCCTCCTCCTCCAGCCCTGAATGGCCCCCCAACCAGCTGGGTGACCTTGTGTGAGCCACTTTCGCCCCGGGGTCTCTAGGTCTCCACTGTGAGGTGAACAACAGCACAGCCAAAAGCGTGGCTCCCTCGTGACCTGGCTGCGCCCTGCAGCCGTCCCCCCCACACTCCCACCGGAACCCCCCGGCCAGCCCTTTCCCTCGCTGCGGGCCTGTGCCCCAGGCCAGATGGCCGTCTCTGACCTCTCGCTGCCAGGCCCTCGCTCACCACACACCCTGGGCCTGGCCCTGCCCCACCCCCGTCTCAGCGCGTCCCCTAGCACTGCCCTGGGCTGGGTGCCCTCTCCTGGGGCTCAGCAACCCTGTGAGCGCCCCTGCCAAGCACCAGTCACCCCGCCGTGCCGCTGTCTGTCCGTGACAGAAACAACCAGTATGCCAAGGCTTCTCCGTTTTCCCGTTTCATCCTGCCAGTCACCACAAGCTTTAGTAGCAAAGAGTCCTCTGGAGCTCTCTCTTGAGGCTCCCCCCTAACCATGAAGAGTTTGAGAACCTGAGGTCTTAGTCCAAATTTGGGAAAGCCATCAGCTTCCACACCCCAGTGGGGAGAGGACAAGGACGGTCAGAGCACCTGCTGCTGCCATTGCTTCTCACTGCCACAAGGTGTCACTGTTGAGCGAAGGCCAGGTACAGCCCAGGCCTGATGCTCTCGCTCTCGGCCAGGTACAGCCCTGTGGAGGTGCTCCGTACTTGGACTCGCAAGGCCACAGTTCTTAGTGCTCTGCTCTTCCAGTTCCCATACTCTGCCACCACCCATTCTACCATCCGGTCGTGGGAACACCACACCAGAGCCAGTTCTGGTGCCAATGTTGGAGAGACAGAACTGCGTTCTCCTCTCCCCAAGGATCCCTCATCCCAGATCCAGGAGCTTTTCTTTATGTAACCTTCAACACAGAGAGCACCCGGAATTGGGCTCTCCATCCCTGAGCAGTGAGCCTGGCTGCCCCTGTGGCCCCAAGGTGTTCAGGGGATTCCCAGGTGCTCATTATTCCAGGGGTGAATCTTCTGGATGCCAAGGTGATTTTCTGGTGGATCTCCCCCATAGGAAAGTTGGGGAGAGTAAAAAATGCAGACTGAATCTCTAGGAAAGCATCGTGCTATATGCCAGTTCTCTGATTCCCATCAGGAACCCCAGAGCCCATCTAGACCTGACTCAGAGATCACTTTGGTGAGTGTTTGGGGGATGAGTAGAGGTGGCAGGAAGGAGACAGTGGTGGCCTGAGAAGCCCCTGTCCCAGGACCTCCACTCTGGGCACTTTGCTCTGGCAGACCCGCTATGTTCTAACAGTAGAAGCAGATGAACTCAAAGTGCTGCCCCCACTCCCATTCCTCCATCTTTCCCCAGGTCAGACTCACCCTGGGCCAGGAGGAGCTGAGGCTGCAGACCCCAGCTGAGACTCTGCTGAGCAACTCCGCCCTCCACACCGTGGAGCTGACCGTTTCAGACAGCGAGGCCTTGATGTCCGTCGATGGGCTCCTGAACACCTCAGCCCCCATCCTGGGGGCTCCCCTGGAGGTCCCCTATGGGATCTTCCTGGGGGGCCCTGGGAGCCTTAGCCTGTCCTACCTGAAGGGAGCTAGCAGGCCCCTGAGGGGTTGTCTCCACGCTGCCACCCTCAATGGCCGCAACCTGCTGCGACCACTGACCCCAGGCGTGCACGAGGGCTGCGCTGAAGAGTTTTCTGCTGATGACAGTGTGGCTCTGGGCTTCTCTGGGCCCCACTCACTGGCTGCCTTCCCTGCCTGGAGCACTCGGGAGGAAGGCACCCTGGAGTTTATACTCACCACTCGGAGCCAACAGGCACCCCTGGCCTTCCAGGCAGGGGGCCGGCATGGGGATTTCATCTACGTGGACATATTTGAGGGCCACCTGCGGGCTGTGGTGGAGAAGGGCCAGGGCACGGTATTGCTCCACAACAGCGTGCCTGTGGCCGATGGGCAACCCCATGAGGTCAGCGTCCACGTGGATGCTCACCAGCTGGAAATCTCCGTGGACCAGTACCCCACACGGACTTCCAACCGTGGGGTCTTCAGCTATCTGGACCCACGTGGCAGTCTCCTCCTGGGGGGGCTGGACACTGACTCCTCTCGCCATCTCCGGGAACACCGCCTGGGCCTGGCCCCAGGGGCCGTCAATGCCTCGCTGCTGGGTTGCATGGAGGACCTCAGCATCAATGGCCAGAGGCAGGGACTCCGGGAAGCCTTGCTGACGCGCGGCATGGCGGCCGGCTGCAGGCTGGAGGAAGACGAGTATGAGGAGGACCCCTATGGCCCGTATGAAGCTTTCTCCACCTTGGCACCTGACGCTTGGCTGGCCGTGGAGCTGCCTGAGCCCTGCGTCCCTGAACCAGGGCTGCCTCCTATCTTTGCCAATTTCACCCAGCTGCTGACCGTCAGCCCGCTGGTGGTGGCCGAGGGTGGCACGGCCTGGCTCGAATGGCGGCACGTGCAGCCCACGCTGGACCTGAGCGAGGCCGAGCTCCGCAAATCTCAGGTGCTGTTCAGCGTGAGCCGCGGGGCACGCCACGGTGAGCTCGAGCTAGACATCCCCGGTGCCCAGGTGCGGAAAATGTTCACCCTCCTGGACGTGGTGAACCGCAAGGCCCGCTTCGTCCACGATGGCTCTGAGGACACCTCCGACCAGTTGATGCTGGAGGTGTCCGTGACAGCCAGGGGGCCCGTGCCCTCCTGCCTTCGGAGGGGCCAAACTTACATCCTGCCCATCCAGATAAACCCCGTCAACGACCCACCCCGTATCATCTTCCCACACGGCAGCCTCATGGTGATCCTGGAGCACACACAGAAGCCACTGGGGCCCGACGTTTTCCAGGCTTACGACCCAGACTCTGCCTGCGAGGGCCTCACCTTCCAGCTCCTTGGCACCCCCACCGGCCTCCCCGTGGAGCGCCGAGACCAGCCTGGGGAGCCAGCAACGGAGTTCTCCTGCCGGGAGCTGGAGGCGGGCAGCCTCGTCTATGTCCACCGAAGTGGGCCAGCCCAGGACCTGACGTTCCGGGTCAGTGACGGGCTGCAGGCCAGCCCTCCCGCCACACTGAAGGTGGTGGCTGTCCGGCCCACCATTCAGATCCGCCACAACACAGGGCTGCGCCTGGCCCAGGGCTCCGCTGCCCCTGTCTTGCCCGCCAACCTGTCAGTGGAGACCAACGCCGTGGGGCAGGATGTGAGCGTGCTGGTCCGAGTCACCGAGGCCCTGCAGTTCGGGGAGCTGCAGAAGCAGGGGGCAGGTGGGGCCGAGGGTGCCGAGTGGCGGGCCACACAGGCATTCCAGCAGCGGGATGTGGAGCAGGGCCGCGTGAGATACCTGAGCACTGACCCGCAGCATCGCACCCAGGACACCACGGAGAAGCTGGCCCTGGAGGTGCAGGTGGGCCAGGAGACCCTGAGCAATCTGTCCTTCCCAGTGACAATCCAGAGAGCCACAGTGCGGCTGCTGCGGCTGGAGCCGCTGCGCACTCAGAACACCCAGCAGGAGGCGCTCACCACAGCCCACCTGGAGGCCACCCTGGAGGAGGAGGCAAGCTCCAGCCCCACCACCTTCCACTATGAGGTGGTCCAGGCCCCCAGGAAGGGCAATCTTCGGCTACAGGGCACACGGCTCTCTGACGGGCAGGGCTTCACCCAGGATGACCTGCAGGCCGGCCGGGTGACCTATGGGGCCACGGCCCGCACCTCAGAGACAGTCGAGGACAACTTCCGCTTCCGTGTCACAGCCCCGCCGCACTTCTCCCCACTCTACACCTTCCCCATCCACATTGGTGGTGACCCGGACGCTCCCGTCCTCACCAACATCCTCCTCTCGGTGCCGGAGGGTGGCGAGGGCACCCTCTCTGCTGACCACCTCTTCGTCAAGAGTCTCAACAGTGCCAACTACCTCTACGAGGTCATGGAGCGGCCCCGCCATGGGAGGCTGGTTTGGAGGGGGGCACAAGACAAGGCCACCGCGGTGACATCCTTCACCAACGAGGACCTGCTGCAGGGCCGGCTGGTCTACCAGCACGACAACTCCGAGACCACAGAAGACGATATCCCCTTTGTGGCGACCCGCCAGAGTGAGGGCAGTGGTGGCATGGCGTGGGAGGAGGTGCGGGGCGTCTTCCGCGTGGCCATCCAGCCCATAAACGACCATGCTCCCGTGCAGACCATCAGCCGCATCTTCCACGTGGCCCGGGCTGGGCAGCGGCTGCTGACGACAGACGACGTGGCCTTCAGTGATGCCGACTCCGGCTTTGCTGACGCTCAGCTGGTACTGACCCGCAAGGACCTCCTCTTTGGCAGTATCGTGGCCGTGGATGAGCCAACGCGGCCCATCTACCGCTTCACCCAGGAGGACCTCAGGAAGAGGCGAGTCCTGTTTGTGCACTCGGGGGCCGACCGCGGCTGGATCCAGCTGCAGGTGTCTGATGGGCAGCACCAGGCCACCGCGCTGCTCGAGGTGCAGGCCTCAGAGCCCTACCTCCACGTGGCCAATGGCTCCAGCCTTGTGGTCCCTCAAGGAGGCCAGGGCACCATTGACACCGCTGTGCTCCACCTGGACACCAACCTCGACATCCGCAGTGGGGATGAGGTCCGCTACCGTGTCACAGCCGGCCCACACTGGGGGCAGCTGCTCCGGGCCGGCCAGCCAGCCACGGCCTTCTCCCAACAGGACCTGCTGGACGGGGCCATTCTCTACAGCCACGACGGCAGCCTCAGCCCTCGAGACACCCTGGCCTTCTCTGTGGAGGCAGGGCCTGTGCACACAGACGCCACCCTGCAAGTGACCATTGCCCTAGAGGGGCCATTGGCCCCACTGCATCTGGTCCAGCACAAGAAGATCTACGTCTTCCAGGGGGAGGCGGCTGAGATCAGAAAGGATCAGCTGGAGGTAAAGGGCCGGGGGACGGGCAGAGGTGAGAGGCCTGATGAAGGGGGCCCTTCTGACGAGCCCTCCTGCCAGGTGTGCTTGGCTGTTCGGGGATGAGCCTGAGGTGACTGCCAGGTCAGGCGTCTGTCCGTGCCCTGGGTCTGCACCTGCACACGTGCACTGGGGCGTGCCTGAGAGTCTCTGGGGGCGTTTGCGCGTCTGCCCACGAGCTATGTGTGCCTCCACACGTCAGGTGCACACACGCACATGCTGTGCTGACCGTGCGGGTTCCCGGGCCCCACCCAGACCGAGGAATCTCTGAAGTGGAGCCCGAGAATCTGCATTCTAATAATAAGTTCCCTGGGAGATTTTCATGGGTACAGACTTTGAGGACCAGAGGCCTTGGAGACAGACTTCTTTGATCTCCAGGCTCCCGTGTCCTCAGCTCTTTTCCCAGACCCCAGTCCAGGCTAAGGACCTGGAGAGCTGCTGACCATCCAGGAACCTCACAGAACAACCACAGGCCTTCCAGCAGGCCTACTGACCCAGTGTGTGACCTCAGGCCAGTCCTTGCCCTCTCTGCCACACTGCCTATTTCTGAGCCCTTCTGAGTGGTTCCGGCTGTCCGGATTTGGGGGCAGACTGTGACTAAACATGTCTGGCATCAGAAAGGCTTTGCCCTGAAGGAGGCATCATTTGAGCCAGGCTTTGAAGAGTCTGGGGTTTCAGTAGCAGGGAATGAGGGGACAGTATTCCCGGCAGAGAGAACAGAATTCTGGAATACAGACAGTATTCCAGGCAAAGGCACCGGATCAGGAGTGTGAGTTGGGGGTGACGTGTAGCCTTCTGTAGCTGGCCCATCAGGTGAGGGAGCCCGCAGTGGCCCTTGGGCGGGACCTGGGTCTTCTCGCCCCGTAAAGCCTGTACTGTGTGGCGCCCGTCCCTCTCAGAAGGATGGCACGCCCTCTGGTGGTGAAGAGTAGCAATAGCGGGGGCAGGGGCTGCCTCTGTGTATGTGTGTGTGCATGCGTGTTACAAGGGCGTGTTACGTGTGAGATGTACGTGTGTGTCTGTGTCCACACATCAGTGTGTGCTGACATTGCACATCTGTGTCACTGAATCTGGGGGCATGTGACAGGGTGGGGCAGCACGAGGGTACAGCCCCCACCCCCCTACCCCACCCCCAACCCCCGTGACCAGCTGCATGTCTGGGTGCTGTGTGTGTGAGCCTGAGAGCGCGTCTGTGCGTCTAAGCAAGCGGTGGTGTCTGCAGCCCTCCCCGGGAGATCGAGCCTGTTCTGGCCACCTAGGGACCATGACAGCCTCCCTCTGTGACCCTCCATTAACCAGGCAGCCCAGGAGGCAGTGGCACCCGCTGACATTGTGTTCTCGGTGAAGACCCCCCCGCGGGCCGGCTACCTGGTGATGCTGTCCCACAGCGCCTCGGCGGCCGGGCCGCCCAGCTTGGACCCGGTGCAGAGCTTCTCTCAGGAGGCGGTGGATGCCGGCAGGGTCCTGTACCTGCACTCCCGCCCGGAGGCCTGGAGGGACGCCTTCTCCCTGGATGTGGCCTCAGGCCTGGGTGCGCCCCTGGAGGGTGTCCGCGTGGAGCTGGAGGTGCTGCCTGCTGCCATCCCCCTGCAGACGCAGAACTTCAGCGTCCCTGAGGGCGGCGCCCGCACGCTGGCCCCTCCGCTGCTCCGAGTCACCGGGCCTTACTTCCCCGCGCTGCCAGGCCTGGAGCTGCAGGTGCTAGAGCCACCCCAGCACGGGGCCCTGCGGAGAGAGGACGGTCCCCGAGACGGGACCCTCAGCGCTTTCTCCTGGAAAGAGGTACAGCTCTCAGGGAGGCCCTGGGCGTGCAGCTCGGCTCTGGGCGCAGGGCTGGGGGGAAGCCGTGGGCACTCCCCGTCTGGGCGAGCGGCCCACAGGAGACAGGGCGTTCCCACGGAGGGAAGGCCTCTGCTTTAGATCCCTTACGTCACTCCCTCCTCTCTGGGCAACTGGAAATGACTGTCCCATCTCCCTGACTCCTTCGGTCCTTCACTCTGGGAGAAATGGCTGTCCCCATTTCCACCTGCAGGAACGGAAGCCCTGAAGGAGTCAGGCTCCCCCCACACCCAAAGGCAGAGCAAGAAAGGTGCTCAGCTTGAGACTCACCCTGCTCTCGGGCCTGCTGGGGCCTGACCTTCAGCCTTGGGCCTGCCTGCAGGTGGAACAGCAGCTGATCCGCTATGTGCACGATGGGAGTGAGACGCTGACAGACAGCTTCGTCCTGGTGGCTAATGCCTCAGAGATGGACCGCCAGAGCCATCCTGTGGCCTTCACTGTCACCATCCTGCCCGTCAACGACCAACCCCCCATCCTCACCAAAAACACAGGCCTGAAGGTGAGAGCAGCCTGGGGTTACCTCCTACATCTCTTCCCAAAGAGAGGCCCAGCACATAGCTTCCCCTCTCTGAGCCTCAGTTTCCTTCTCTGAAGGAAACATGCCTCACTAGGTTGTTGGGAAGAGAGAAGAGTTATTGCACTGAAAATAGAACACAGGTATGAGACTTTGTTATTGAAGACTTATAAGTGCAGCAGGCAGCCTTGTGAATGGCCATCCTTGGCCCTGCTGTTCCCTGGACTCACCTTCAGCAGGAGGCTTTTTCTATGGCTCAGGACCAGAACTCTTGAAGAAAGTTCTTTCAAGCCCTTAAGGGTGGACTCCAGGTAGAGAGTGGTTAAGCTCCTCACTTGCACCCACAGCCGGTGAAGGCCACACCTTGGCTTCCCGAGCTCCTGCCCCTTACATCCCCACAGAACAGCAGTGCCCTCACTCAGCAGAGGTCAAAGCTGGGGCCCAGGCAGGTCACAACATTTCTCCACGATCACAGAGGTAGTTACTGGTGGAACAGAAAGGGCATGGCTTGACCAAGATCACACAACATAGTGGATGGGCAGGGCCTTGATGCCAGCTTCTAGGGTCAACAGGAGCCATGGAAGGATTCAGAAGAGAGCTGACTTGGGCTGTCTGTGATATGAGGCACTGGACACCTTTGATGGTAGAGGATGTACCTGAGGGAGCAGTGCAGCGGTGGGGAGGCCAGCAGAGTGGTGGGCAAACGGGCTAACGGCTGCCCTGGAACCACAGGCAGATGGTGCTGTGTGGCATCTTGGCCAGCAGGTGATGCTGTCCACCGTGTTTGTGCCAGGAGCCCGGCACTCCACGCGGTGGTCCCCCCTCCGGAGCTTGGCCTGGGGGTAGCCTGGGGCTGGGGGGAGGTGCCCTGGAATCCCAGAGGGCTCGGTTTTCCCTGTATGGGAGCCCCTCCCCGAGGCTGCCCAAGTTGCTGACCCAGCCAGAGTCACGTAACAGGATCCCAGAAATGGGATCCTGCCCTGCTGGCAGGCGGGAGGCCGAGGGGGGCTGCTCTTCGCTCTGAGCATGGGGAGGGGCTGCCCACACCCCTCCCCGACCTGGTTGGGCCTCGGGACTGCACTGAAAACACCTGAGCCCTCATGGCAATGCTGCTTCCATGCCAAGGGACAGGGGCCAACCCTCAGCCCCTCCAGCCTCTGTGCCTCCCATGCCCTCCCTCACCTGGAAGGGGAGCCCATTCATAAGCATCCTGGAGAGGCAAACTCACCATTCCCAGAGTGTGCCCAGCCCATGCCCAGACTCACTATGGAGGGTCTAAATGGAGACCCCCGCCCTGCCAGTGAGAAAGAGCCACTCAATGATAGCGGCACAGTCAGTAAGGGCTGGGGTGGGGGTAGTTCTCGGAAGGGAGAGAACTTGGTGAGGGTAAGAGCTGGGGGCTTCCTGACATCGGGGACATGAGCTGGCCTTGCAGGACAAGCAGGATTAGGGCAGAGAGAAGGGAGCCTGGGCCCTGGGGTGACAGGGGAAGGTGAATGGGGTGGAGGGCCCTTTGTGAGGGGGAGCCCAGCATGGCCCGGGCCTGAGCTGCAGTGTGATGGTGGTGGCCTCGGAGCCAGGGAGGAGCAAGGTGGGAGAGCGTGGGGGGGACAGAACCTTCACAGGCCTGTGTCCCCAGATGTGGGAGGGGGCCACGGTGCCCTTCCTTCCAGAGGCCCTTAGGGGCACAGACAGCGACTCAGGACCGGAGGACCTGGTCTACACCATCGAGCAGCCCAGCAACGGGCGGGTGGTGCTGAGGGCGGCGCCAGGCACCGAGGTCCACAGCTTCACCCAGGCCCAGCTAGACGGCGGGCTCGTGCTGTTCTCGCACAGAGGTGGGTACTCAGAGGTGCGGTGCCCTGAGGATGGGGAGGCACCATGGGCCAGTGAGACCCAACTCCACCCCCATCCGCAGGCGCCCTGGACGGCGGCTTCCACTTCAGCCTCTCCGACGGGGAGCACACTTCCCCCGGACACTTCTTCCGAGTGACGGCCCAGAAGCAGCTGCTTCTCTCCCTGGAGGGCAGCCGGACGCTGACCGTGTGCCCAGGTGGGTCTGCCGAGCACGGCATGCCTTGTAGGCCAGGTGACACGCCAGGGTTACGCTGTTTCGCCAGCAGTCGCAGACCTCGCCCTGGCTCCTGGTCCAAGGCCAACAGGCCCCTTCTGCCTCTCACAGGGTCGGTCCAGCCGCTCAGCAGCCAGAGCCTGAGAGCCAGCTCCAGTGCAGGCACCGACCCCCGGCACCTGCTCTACCGTGTGGTGCAGGGCCCCCGGCTGGGCCGGCTGTTCCATGCCCAGCAGGGCAGCACTGGGGAGGCCCTGGTGAGCTTCACTCAAGCCGAGGTAAGTGCCCAGCTCTCTATAGCCACCACGTAGACTCCATTCAGCCCCAGGTGGCCCACTCTGCCTGTGGACGTGGACACCGCTCCCACATCGTGGGTAGCAGACACTCCCTGGCCCCACCATGGCCCAGGCTGTGCCTGCCTTGCCCTGTGGGAGCCACCAGTCCAGTAGGCAGAGGGTGCGAGAGATCCCGGCCCAGAGCAGGGAGAGGGTCCTGGGGCATGGCTTCCAGAAGCCGCAGGTGGACCTTAGGAGCTGGAGAGGGTGCTCTGAGTCAGGGACACTAGGATACCCCCGTGGCTAGTGAGGGGCCGTACTTGGTTCAGGGGTGGAATTTGACATGAAGGCAGCTGTTGGGCTTGTGAGAGATGTGAGCCTAGGGCTCAGGTCAGAAGGCTGCAAGAAGTTGAGCGGATCCTGGGAGCAGATGAGTGGACAGAAGGCAGCCGAAGAGGTTGAAGTGGGAGTGAAGCTGCCATCTCTCTTCAGGGCCTAGCTGTCCAGAGCATGCCAGAGGCCACCGGTTAAACACTAGAACTCTTAGCCATGGGAAGAGGTATACTGCTAGGTTGCTGGGAGCCTCTGCGCCAACTGTGCAGGGGAGGGGGGGGCGGGGGGGGGCGGGCAGCCATCGCTAAAATTAACACCCCTTCCAAGTGCAGGAGGTACTTACTGTGAGTGCCTGGCAGCCTTGGCTCTCTCCAAAGGTAGCGCAGGTGGGGAACTTTCAGGCATCAGTGAAAGAGGTGGCTCTAACAAGGGGTACACAGCAAAAGGTCTCACGTCGGCATCCCCCGGGCCCAGGTTTTCTGTTCTCATGAACCCCTGGCTTCTGCCCAGATCGCCTTCCCACAATGAGGGATTCAGCAGGGTGGTGGCTGCAGCAGCTAAGCACCCTGAGTCCCTGGGAGCCACTGTCATCGGATGCCCAGGAAGGGGGAGGGAAGAGGACCAGGCCCTCAGGGTCCCGCCCCCACCCACAGTGCTTTCCCCACACCCCAGCAATACGTGGGATGAACGTGAATGGCCACCAGGGGGGCAGGATGGCAGTGCCACCCTGGGAAGCTGGGAAGAGGCTTCGTGGCAGAGACTTTGTCCTGGCTTTGGGGCAGGGGCAGGGCAGGACTGGGTCGTGTCTTGACAGCACCATTGTCCTGCAATACTGAGTTGGGTGGGGCAGGGATCAGGTGTCCCGTTTTGCAGACAAGGAAACTGAGGCTTACGGAGATCAGGTGACTATTCAGAGCACACGGCTAGTAAGAGGCAAAACCAGGATTATGGCTTCTGACTGCTAGTCCAAGATTTCTCTCACCAGAGGACACCGCTTGCTCCCAGAGCTCAGAGACCCCTCCCCATCTTGCCTGTGATCTGCCTCACCCCCAATCAGACACCTCCCATCCACAGAAGTTCCTGCAGGCATCCATCCTCCCACCCCACTCCTGGGGGTCTCCACTTCCTGCCACCCTTCAGCCTGGGCCAGAGGTTACAGCTGACAGTCCCTGCGGGCCACATCTGGCCCACAGATGTGTTTTATTTGGCCTGCACAAGGCATTTAATATTTTTAAATTAATGGTCAACATATAACCTTTGGGGGATTTCACACATACACACACATACACACACAAACACACACAAAAGTCTGATTTCCAGTTTCTTTTTTTTTTTTTTTAAGATTTTATTTATTCATTTGAGAGAGTGAGTGCAAATAGGGGGGAGGGGCAGAGGGAGAAGCAGACTCCCCGCTGATTGGGGAGCCCAACATGGGGCTCGATCCCAGGCCCCTGGGATCATGACCTGAGCTGAAGGCAGATGCTTAACCATCTGAGCCACCCAGGCGCCTGTGATTTCCAGTTTTTTAAAAGGCTCTGTTCCCTCCTACAGCAATCAGCTGAGGAGTAGCCACCCCTTTCACCCAGGCTCTGCTCCCCCTTTAGAACCAAGGTGATCCCCCTTCAGCATGTGGGTGGCTCCCGTGTTACATGGGGAACTGCTCACCAGGTCATCACTACCCTGCAGTCCTAGAGTCTCCCACACGCTGGGACCCTGGGTTCCATCTCAGTATTGCACAGCCCTGTTTTCTGAGAAGAAGAAATAGATAAGCCACGAGGACACATTTGGATTAGCAGGGGGAGGGAGCATAAGTGAGGAATATCCCCAGGTGTTTACCAGGCATACAGCCCTGGAGAACAGCAGGTATGGTGGCAGTGGGTAGGAGGCGAGGTCGCAGGGTAAGGGGTCAGAGTGGGATCTTTGTGGTCAAAGGAGGAGCCGCTGTACTATCTGAGCAAGAAGGACAGTAACCTTAACTTACACTTTAAAAGTCTCACTCTGGCTTCAATGTTAAGAACAACTGTAGGGGAGGGATCAGGGGCCAAAGCTGGGACACAGGAGGCCATGGCAATAATCCAGGCCAGAAGTGATGGCATGGGAGAGAGGGAGGAGTCAGGGATGACTCCAGGGTTTTGGGCCCGAGCCACTGCAAGAACAGAGCTGCCATCATGTGAAGCGGGAGGACGAGCAGGGGTACACAGGTCAGGAGTGGGTCTGCTGCAGGCCACCTTTGAGCCAGCCCTTAGACATCCACACCGAGCTGCCGGAAAGCAAGTGGAAATGTGAGTCTGGAGTTTGGCAGAGAGCAGTCTGGGATGGAGATAGAAGTAAGGGGGTCATCTGCAGAGCTGACCTAGGAGGACACGTGGGATGTGCCTGTAGATGGAGAAGACTCTAAAGGCCAAGCTATACACAGTGGAGAGAAGAGGGGGGAGAACGGAGTCTGTGAAGGCGCAATTAACGAGGCAGGAGGAAAACATGAGAGTGGGACACGCTGGAAGCCAGCGGATGGTAGAGGAAGGAATGCACAATTATATCCAATGCTGCCAAGCAGGTGAGTAACACGAGGCCCATGAACCCACCATTGGATCTAACAATGCAGATGCTGTGGGCACCTTTGGGTGAGAACAGGAGGAAAGGCCTGGGTAGACTGCACTCAGGACAGCATGCGGGAGATTATAGACTATTCTTTTTGGAGTTTTGCTGTAATGGAGAGCAAAATGGAGGAGAGGGGTGACAAATTTGGTGGAAAAAGTGAAGTCATGAGTCTTTTCTTTAAGAGGGAAGAAAGGGGGTGCCTGGCAGGCATGGTCAATTAAGCATCTGAGTCAGTTTCGGCTCAGGTCACGATCTCAGGGTCGTGATCTCAGGGTTGTGATCTCAGGGTCATGGGATCGAGCCCTGCGTTGGGCTCTGTGCTCAGCGCAGAGCTTGCTGGAGTTTCTCTCTCTGCCCCTCTCCCCTGCATGCGCACAGGCTCTTGCTCTCTCTCTCAAAAAATAAATAAGTACAACTTTAAAAGAAAAAAAATGGAAGTGGAAGAGAGAATAACATGGTTGAGTAATGATGGGAATGTTCCCTTTTGGGGGGAAATTGTTGCCATAGGAGAAAGAAGGAAGATGGTAAACTGGTGTCTTCAGTGGGGAAGAGGGGCAGGGACCCAGGGCAGAAGTGGAAGGACCAGCTGTCAACAGAAGCGATAGAATACTGCTTTCCCTGGGGGCTCAGAGAGGTGAGGTGATTTGCCTGAGGTGGCAGAGCCCAGATAAGGCATCGGGCTCCAGGGCCAGTCCCCTCACTGCCACATGACTGCCCATGTGACCCACTGGTGAGGGAGAGCACGGGTTACAGACATGGGCCAGGGAGAGCCAGGAGAGCCGAGAGTGAGGCTGGGCACGGAGGGCTCGTCAAGGAGCCTGGAAGGGGCTCCTGGGCACCACGGGCTCAAACTGCCTCTCATCCCAAAATGGGGTGCCCCCACAGGTGTATGCTGGGAATGTTCTATATGAGCACGCGATGCCTCCTGAGCCCTTCTGGGAGGTCCACGATACCCTGCAGCTCCAGCTGTCGTCACCCCCTGCCCCCGATGTGGCCACCACCCTTGTTGTGGCTGTGTCTTTTGAGGCTGCCTGTCCCCGGCGTCCCAGCCGCCTCTGGAGGAACCAAGGTGAACCGCATGATGGGCTGGCACAGTTGGGGGGACCCTGGGCGGGTCCAGAGAGGAGGGGACACAAGACCGGGGTCAACAGCTCCCATGTCAGTCCCCAGGACCTGGGAAGTTAAGGGAGGGTGAGAAGGTGGGGACACTTTGAGGTCAGAGAGAAGACATGATCCTCATCCTCCAGGGGACCCTGAACCCCACCCTGGGGTACCTGGTCTGAGGGAAAAGGCACAACCTTGCCGTGGAGGTCCTGGTCTGAGGCTCTGAGGCCTTTCTTCAGTGGACAGGACCTTCATAGCCTCCGTCCCACCCCCAGGTCTCTGGGTCCCCGAAGGCCAGAGGGCTGAGATCACCACGGCCGCCCTCGATGCCTCCAACCTCCTGGCCAGCGTTCTGTCACCCCAGCGCCCAGAGCATGACGTACTCTTCCAAATCACACAGTTCCCCACCCGGGGCCAGCTGTTGGTGTCTGAGGAGCCCCTCCACGCCGGCCGGCCCCACTTCCTGCAGTCCGAGCTGGCTGCAGGGCAGCTGGCCTACGCCCACGGCGGCGGGGGCACCCAGCAGGATGGCTTCCGATTCCGTGCCCACCTCCAGGGGCCGGCGGGGGCCTCCGTGGCGGGACCCCAAACCTCAGAGGCCTTCGCCATCACCGTGCGGGACGTGAACGAGCAGCCACCTCGGCCACAGGCGTCCGTGCCGCTCCAGCTCACCCGGGGCTCCCGCGCGTCCGTCTCGCGGGCCCAGCTCAGCGTGGTGGACCCGGACTCAGCGCCCGGGGAGATAGAGTACGAGGTGCAGCGCGCCCCCCTCAACGGCTTCCTGAGTCTGGCGGGGGCCGGCCCAGGGCCCGTGACCCGCTTCACACAGGCTGACGTGGACGCTGGGCGGCTGGCCTTCGTGGCCAACGGGAGCAGCGTGGCCGGCATCTTGCAGCTGAGCGCATCCGACGGGGCCAGCCCTCCCGTGCTCGTGTCCCTGGCCGTGGATGTCTTGCCGTCGGCCATCGAGGTGCAGCTGCGTGCGCCCCTAGAGGTGCCACAGGCCCTGGGGCGCTCCTCACTGAGCCGGCAGCAGCTGCGGGTAGTGTCAGACCGGGACGAGCCGGATGCTGCCTACCACCTCTCCCAGGGGCCCCGGTTCGGGCAGCTCCTTGTGGCCGGGCAGCCCGCCGCCACCTTCAGCCAGCTCCAGGTAGACCAGGGGGAGGTGGTCTTCGCCTTCACCAACTTCTCCTCCTCTCGCGACCACTTCAGCATCCTGGCGCTGGCCCGAGGTGCCAACGCGTCAGCCACAGTGAACGTCACCGTCAGGGCTCTGCTGCGCATGGGAGCGGGTGGGCCGTGGCCCCAGGGGGCCACCCTGCGCCTGGACTCCACTGTCCTAGATGCTGGCGAGCTGGCCAACCGCACGGGTAGTCTGCCCCGTTTCCGGCTCCTGGCAGGACCCCGGCATGGCTACGTGGTCCGCGTGCCCCGGGCCAGGACGGAGCCCAGGGACAGCCAGCTTGTGGAGCAATTCACCCAGCGGGACCTTGAGGATGGAAGGCTGGGGCTGGAGGTAGGCAGGCCGGAAGGTCGGTTCCCTGGCCCCACGCGCGACAGTCTCACTCTGGAGCTCTGGGCGCAGGGTGTCCCCCCCGCCGTGGCCTCGCTGGACTTTGACACTGAGCCTTACAATGCAGCCCGACCCTACAGCGTGGCCCTGCTCAGTCTCCCCGAGCCTGCTCAGACAGAAGCAAGGAAGCCAGAGAGCAGCACCCCCACGGGGGAGCCAGGCCCATTCACCTCCAGCCCCATGCCCACCGTGGCCAGTGGGGGCTTCCTGGGCTTCCTGGAGGCCAATATGTTCAGTGTCATCATTCCCGTGTGCCTGGTCCTCCTGCTCCTGGCACTCATTCTGCCCCTGCTCTTCTACCTCCGCAAACGCAACAAGACGGGCAAGCACGACGTCCAGGTCCTGACTGCCAAGCCCCGCAATGGCCTAGCTGGCGACACCGAGACCTTCCGCAAGGTAGAGCCGGGCCAAGCCATCCCGCTTACAGCAGTGCCCAGCCAGGGGCCCCCAGCAGGGGGCCAGCCCGACCCCGAGCTGCTGCAGTTCGGCCGGACACCCCACCCTGCTCTCAAGAACGGCCAGTACTGGGTGTGAGGCCTGGCCCGGGCCCAGATGCTGATCAGGCCGGGGACAGGCTTGCTCGGGCCCCGGCCCCATTGCTCCCATGCCCTGGCGCTGAGTATCCCGAGAGCCAGAGATACCTGGGGACATGTGCAGTGGAGAGTGCTGGGAGGAAGTCCCAGGGGTCCGGGACCAAACAGAGTCAAGAGCTGGACTCCCCCCAGCTTTCTCCATGCCTGGAGAAATGCAAGGGGGCGGGCCAAGGTCAGAGGCATGCTTGGAGTCAGTCCCCCTGCCCTGGAGCTAGTTTGGGCTGTCAAAACCAGAGTGACCTCCTAGATACGTCAGGATTCTGGATCCTGGGTCTGTGATCTTGGGTAAGTCACAGCTGACCCATGCTGCTAAAAGGGCAAGGAGAGGAGAGGGTCGGGGAGATAGACGGGGATTCCTGGCTTTTCCACTCCAAGACAGGCCTCCCTTTGTCTCTGTCCCAGAGTTGATGGGAAAACTTTTTCCCCTGGTTTTTTAGGGAGATGGTATTCCCTGGAGTAGAGGGCAGGAGGAGGGAGCCCCTCCACTCTCTAGGAGACATAAGCCAGTAGAATAACATATTCAGGGTGCGAGATGGGGTGGGTTGCTCTGGGGATGGGTTTATTTAAGGGGGATTGCGAGGAAGCTATTTAACACAGTGTCGAGCTAGCCCAGACTGATGGAGCCCCTGAGAGTGTGGGATGGAGGAAAGTCTGAGGCCACTTCATACCCAGAGCCCCACCTTGACAGGCTGAGGGCTAGGTAGGCAGTATGAGTCTGTGGGCCCGGACCAGGCTGGGCTGTGGAGGGGGCAGGGCCTCAGGCCGGGGGCCGCTGCAATGTCTGTGCTCGCCCAAGGACTGGGGGGTGAGCAGCTGGGGGCACTCAACTCCATGGGGCCTGGATAAATGGTGCTGTGGAGGTTCTGGACAGCTGTGTGTTATTTGTCTGACCATGCACTGGGCCCTTGTCCACACCGGCCTGCACTCCCCAGGGGCAGGCTGTCCCACCAGGCCCCAGCCTGCACGCTGGACAAGGCCACATGAGCCCTAAATTACCACCTCCAGGGGCCTTTCAAATCTCCTCTGTCCCTACCTGTGTAGGCAGGTGGGCCAGTCTTTGTGGGATGGGACCAAAGCCCTTTAGTTTAGTAGAGATAGGCTAGGCCCCCTCCAAGGAGCTCAAAGAAACAATGAAATCAGGAGATGTATTCAGTGTCCCAGCCATAGATTTCTTAGCCTGAGTTTTGGCCTCCACAGCCTCATCCCTCTGCACCTACCTCTCAAGCGGTTGGAGTGGCAAAGGTCAGGAGACGGGAACGTAGGGATCCCAAGGCTGGGACCTGGTGCTTCGGGGGAGACGAGGGGACCACCACTGGTGCCTTCCCTTGACTCCCTGGAGATTTTCACAAGGAAGATTTCTATTGGTCTCCACCCCCCAACAAGAAGACCAAGGAAGGGTGCTCCTCCTCGAAGGCAGGGTAAGCAGCAAGGATTCTGAAAAGCCAGCTGTCCCGAAAGGCTGTCCTCTGGTTAGAGAGGGATTTGAGATACAGGGTCTCCAGAAGACCCTCTATGAGCTACTAAGGAGTCACCACCTTCTGCCCCTCTCCCTTTTGAGGGTTATGGGCAATGAGGACAGATTCTGGGTCCCAGGTGACCCTGCCTGGCAGTAAGCTGAAGTCCTCAGAGGAAACGCAGCGTGGGAGGTGTGCAAGCTCTGGGGTGTCAGAGCCCGGGGCCCGAGCACAGCTAGATTGGGGGTGGAGAGCCCCAGCCAGCACTTGACAGCTGACCGGTGTCTGGGGAGCAGAATCACCTCTTCCCTGTGTCTCCATATCGGTAACATCTGACCCAGGAACTAGGGCAAGAGAGGAAACTCCCTCCTCCCCACTGTGCTGTCCCTAGAGTACCTGCCAGGACGCCTCTCAGCAGCCCCTTCCCATCCCGGCATCCCCCAGATCCTCCTCCACTCACAAGACTGGGGCAGGTCACCTGGAATCCTGGCATATCACTGCTGAAAGGGCCCCCAGGGGACCAAGGGCCGGCTGAGAAGAGAGAGGGTGCTGTCCAGTCACACACAGCCAGGCAGCATTAGAATAGACCAGACCCCAAGGCCCAGCCAGCTCTTTTTGCCACACTGAAGAGCCTGCACCCAAGGCCCGTCTCCAGGGCCCATAGATGAGGACCCCCACAGAGATCCCTCTACACCAGAAGCTCAAAATCCTGGCCTGGCTTCCTGCTACAGCCTAGTCTCTCTGGCACCCCTCGGGCCAGCCTCATACAAGGGGCCCTGCCAAGGGTGTCTCCACACCACATCCCATGCGCTCTGCCCTGCCTCTTCCTGGAGCTCGGGGCCGGATCCTCAGGGCCCTAATATCTGGCGCCAGTCTCCACCCAGGGCGACCAGTTTCCCTGGGAGTGTAAGCTGAGACAAGGGTGACAGACCCGCCAGGCAGGATCTGGCCTCATCTCCTATTTCCCTCCCCCCGCCCCCAAGACTGACGACACCCTCTCGGTTCACTCAGCCCAGCCTGCCCTGCCCACCCCCCACCCCCCTAGGGAGCTGGCACAGGCTGACACTGCTCCAGCTCCTTTCAGCCCATGCTGGACAGTGGGCTAGTACCCAGGGCATTGTGCACACAGCACCATGAGGACCTGGGAGAGGGTCTTCCACTGGAACGCCAAACTTGGAACCCACTCTAAATGTGGGGCCTCGATTTATGTAAATCCCTTGCAGATTTCAGATAGGCACCCAAGGCTTAAGGGGATTGCTATCCACTTTGCAAAATAACTCACTATCCCCTTACTTAAGAAGCTAGCTCCTCCCAGGCACTGAGATAGAAGCGAACCTGTGCACAAGAGTTTAGGAATATCTGGGAGCACTCTGACCCTCTTCTTCACACACACACGCACGCACACACACACACACTGCACTTACGCACACAGCTGTGTACCTTTAGACCTTCAGACACACAGCACACACCTGCCTATGTAATACATCCACCCACACAGAGATACAGGTGCACGCACAAGCTTCGGAGCTAAGTACTCCTCACCTGCGGGCCCCCTACAGTCCTCAGAGCTGGCCATGTGGAGCCAAGGGCTAGGACTCCCTGACCATCCAGAGACCCAAACTGACATCAGCAGAGCCAGGAAGTGGAACCACAGCAGGCGGGGGTGTGGAGAACAGGGGGATGGCCAGAGGGCCCAGTTCTTGGGGTCCCCAGCTTGGAAGTCCTGCCCACCACCCAAAATGCTTTAGCCTCTTAGATGCTAAAGAAGGGGCTCCCTTAAGCCCCTCTCCTCATGCTAGGAGCTGGCCCTTCAAGTGGAGCTGCTATGGCAGCTGTGGACCCCACAGAGCTGGAACCATCATCCCCCAAGAGGAAACACGAGGCATGGATCTGCACCCCCTCAACTCCACCTCTCCCGATGGGGGTGGGAACTGCCAGGGATGCTGGCATCTTCTTCTGGGCCCCGAAGATTCAGGATCTTAAAGGAATGGAGGTACTTCAGCAGCTCCCAGAATGCTCCGGTTAGGTCTCCCATTCCTTGCCAGAACAGGTGAGGAAGCCCTGGCAAAGGATTGGAGCCAGGATGGGAACCAGACCTGCTGGAGGCCTCTCTCCACAGCCCCTCTCCTTCCTCGTTAGTATAGTGGTGAGTATCCCCGCCTGTCACAGCCCCTCTCCTACCCAAGGTTCCCTTGGAGTTAACACCATCCCTGTCACTAAACCACTAGGATTAGTGGGGCATTGGCAAGGGCATTTTGTGCCAAAAATGCTGTGGGAGATGCCCATAGGAGTCCACCCAGCCCTTCCGAAGAGTCCCAGACATGCCACTGAGTAACTACCACACCATGACGTGTGCCCTAACCCAAGGCGTGTCAACAGGCTGCTGAGGGAAGCCCATCGTGGGAAGGCAGCTGGCTCTGCCTGCTTCCCTCTTTCCTGAGAGAGTGTGGGATCTTTCCACGGAAGGGACAGCCATGCGGCTGCTAAAGCTGAGCATGCCCAGCTACCTCGTGGTCTCATTGCCCTTCTCGGTGTCATGAGGTACAGTACTTATGATAGCTGCTGTCCTCAATAAGGATACCAGCTCCTCAGGGCGCCCCGGGGAGCTCAGCCGGTTAAGCGTCCAACTCTTGATTTTGGCTTGGGTCATGATCTCAGGGTGGTGAGACTGAGCCCTGTGCTGGGTGTGGAGCCTGCTTAAAATACTCTCTCCCTCTGCCTCTTTGCCCCTCCCATCATGCACGTGCTCTCTTAAAAAAAAAAAAATGCCACCTCCTCAGAGGGCCGCCAGAATAACTGGTGGGTTGTTGTGCCGTGTTCCTTCACAATGCAGATGTCCTAAGACCCCCCGAAGACAAAAGTAACCCTTGGTCAAATCATCCTATGGCCAAGAAGGGACTTTTCTACCCAAACATAGCCTCAGCTGGGGGCTCAAGGAGTTCCCATGCCCCTCAACCTGAGCACTGGCAGCTCTGTTACCCCAAAGCCTAGAGCTAATCCAAGGCTTCCTTTGGATGCCTTGTGAGGTCACAGAGGGCTCAAGTGACCCTGGGTCCTGAAGGCCCAAGCTGCACGGACTAAGTCTTTGTTGCTCAAAGTGCGGTCCATGGACCAGGAGCACCAGAAGCATGTGGGAGCTTGTTAGAAATAAGAACTCCTGGAACGCCTGGCTGGCTCAGTCAGAAGAGCGAGCGTGCGACTCTTGATCTCAGGGTTGTGAGTTCGAGCCCCACGTTGAGTGGAGAGATTACTTAAAAATAAAATCTTCAAAAAAGAAAAAAAAAAAAAAAGAGGACTCTAAGGCCTCACCCCAGATCAGCTGAAACAGACTCTGCATTTTAACAAATACTAAAGTTTAAGACACTTTGACTTAGGTCCTTCACCTCCAAATGGAGAAACAGAGCTGAGAGAGGCAGGGACCAGGCCAAGATCATAGTAAGTCAATGACAGAGCTAGAAAGAAGTCAGACCCCATGATCCAGTTCCAGAGTTTTGTCTTTCAACTCAAGCTGTCCACCCTTCTTCCCCACACTCTTCTGAAGTCCCTATGTCCCCTGCAGATTTGGGCGGACAGGGTTCTGTTGTGGGGATTCCTGCTCAGGGGCCTCCACTGAGGACAAAAGGGAAGCACAGGAGGACGAGGCTGGTAGCCAGGCCTGATCCATTGGGGAGGGTCTGCAGAAGAAGCCCACTTCCACCTCACCTCCCAAAGACAGGTTCCCTGGAAAGTGCAGCAGCCCCCTACCACCCTGCCTTCTGCAGTCCAGCTAGTCCCTCTCTCCCCACCTGTCCGGGTTCCACCTGCAGAGGGAGGGACAGAAGGAGGGGTCTGGCCAAGGCCCCCCAGTCAGTGCATTGGGTCTCCCCCACAGTAGAGCATCAACAGGCAGCAGAGGAAGGACAAAGAAGCTACCTGTCAGGCCACTGCGTGGGCCCGGTCAAGAAGGAGGGCATGGGCCTCCCATAGCACTCTGTCCTGTCCTGCAAAGGGAGACTGGACCACTACCTGTCCCTTCTGGACCCCAGAACAAATGCTTGGCCCCCCAGCCAGCATGCTGTCTTGGTGCTGTGCATGCCTTTGGGACCCCCAACTGCCCTCCCCCGCCCAGGCTGCTGAGGCCCCCAGCCCCCTGTCCTTGCAGTAAACATAGGTCAAGGCTGTGTGCCCACGGGGGGCAATGTCCAGCCGGGCCCGGGGCTAGGTACATAGCTGATGCTCGGTAAACATCTACTGCCAGCATATAGCCCCTCCTTTCCCACTGTCCAAAAGGTCTCTAACCATGATCCCACCCAGACCCCATATCCTGACTTCCCATCTGGTTCCCCTGGCTTCCCTCATCTCTAGGAGTGCTAGCAGGGCTCCCAACCACTGCTCTGGCCCCCAGACCCCTCCCAGAGCCCAGGCAGACCTGGCCCCAGGTCCTAAGTTTCTAAGGAGCAGGTTTAATCTGTCCCTGCCAGACCCTTGAGCACTCACTTCTCTCTTCCTCCATACGCACCAGCGGCTCCCTCCTACCAGATACCTGGGGTCTAGCTGCTCAGAAGCACATGGGCAGAACACTTTGACCAAATCATATGTGGGAGCCTACCACCGATGGACTCAAACTGATTAAATGGGACAGGAGGAGGAGACAACCCAGAACCGCCTTACACTTGCCTTCCCCTGCCGCTACACGTCCTCCTCAGAGCTCCAGGAGCCACTGGCCACTGTGCCTGCTGTTCTAACCACTGTAGGGCTCACCTGATCCCAACCTTCAGAGACCAGCCAAGGGTGCCCCCACCTTTACCTGACCCAGAAGACCCTGCATTCAGTTCAGGTCTCAGAGTCCCAGCCTACCTCCTGGAGGCTCAAAACCCTTCCAGATGCCAAAGATGCATCTTTCAGCAGTGGGATTCCCAGCACCTAGAGATGCCTCAGGGCAAGTGTGAGTGAGCCAGGGATGCTGGACATGCTGGCCAGAGCAGAGACCTCCAAGCACCAGAGAGCAGCAGGGAGAACCCTGCTGGGTCTTGTTGGGGAAGGTGGAGCCTTTTCTAAAGGGCTGTTGGTTGAGCAAGCAGGCAGGTGGGTGAGGCTGGCGGAGCCTGAGCACTCCTGGAAGGCTGTGAGTCAGGGCGGAAGGGCTCCTCCTGAGTCAGCCCTGCTAAAAGGTTGCCCTGTGGGCGTCGCTCCTGAGCTAGGCAACTGGGGCGTGACTGGTGGACCCAAGAAGGTTCCAGGCCCTGGGAATTCAGCCCCTCTGCCCCATGAGCTGCCTGAGAAGCTCAGTCTGGGGATAGAAGCCATGAACTAAAGGAGGGAGGGCAGCGATGGTGACTGTGCCTGCCCAGTGAACTTGTACAAGTCCACCCACCTGTGGATGGGATGTGTGACCCTAGCAAGTACCGACCCAGGCCTGGGAGAGCTTGCTTTCTGCCTACGGCCCTGCCTCCTGTCTTCATTTCTGCCCAGTTCCCAGTTCCTACTGCCAGGAACGGTACGTGATTAGCCAGAGGCCCCACCCCCTGCCTGAATTAGAACCTCTCGAAGCAGTGCAACTGACCAAGGCTGCTTTTCCAAGTGTTGTGGCAAAGCTCTTAGAACAGCACCAGGCACATAGAAAATGCTCAATAAATGTTGACTATTATTATCAGTGCTGTTATGATGGTGGTTATTACTGAATCGCCTAGCATATGGGTCTGGCATATTGTAGAAGTTTAACAAATGGTCAAATTGACATTATTGTTACTACTATAATTTATTACAGCCATCACAGTGCCTGGCGCAGAGTAAGTGCTAAACAAATGCTCAGTCCTGGAGCATTTGGAAATTCCCCATTTGGAAAAGAGGGACATCAAGGCAGGGAGAGTGAGGTGTGCAGAAGGGGTCAAGTTCTGCCTAGAAGCTGGCAGCCATGCTGACCTCCCTTCCTCCATCCCACCCCATTGATCCAGAAGACCTCGGAGGAGGCTTGACCCCAGGGACCCAAGAGGGAGGAGTTGCACCTGAACCTGCCTGGCCGGTGGAGGAGGGCAGGGTGGGGGAGAGGGTGGGCCCAGGGAAGGCCAGAACACAGGGGCTTCCCGGAGAGGGGAGACTGGGCTATGCCTGAGGGACAGAGTGCCAAGCTTAAAGCGGAACACAAGGACAGGGGCCAGATGATGTGGAACCAAATGGCCGAGAAGACCGGCCCCGGAGCAGACAGGGGCTCTGGGGATCAGGCTTAGAGAAGCTCCTGTGGAACTCCCAGTCTGATAGGGAGTAGCCCCCCAGAGTCAAGCTGGTGCCGGGCTGGAAGCTTGTTCTTTCCCACTGCCCTCCTGCCAGGGCTGACCCTTTAAGATGCAGAACTGGGGTGGGGAGCAGGGGACTGCTGGGCCCCTGGGCCAGAACCCAGTTTGAGTGACCTCGGCTGCCCAACTTCCCAGGGGTCACCCTGGGAGCCTTAGGAGTCAGCCAGGTTGGAATACCACCACCCCTCCTACATAGCTAGCCACCCCCACCCAGCTGATGCCACCCCAGCCCAGGGAGGGAGGAGGCTGTCTGCTCGGCCACCTGGGATGGCACAGCCTCCTACTAGTCAGAGAAGGACAAGGAGTGGCTCTCCGGGCCACCCTGGCCTCAGACCCAGCCCTCCAGAGGAACGAGCAGGGACTGGTGCGTACATCCTTCCCACCCTTTCACATGCCATGCCTTGCTGAGAAAGGGGGGGATACTCCCCAGAGCAAGTCCCTGGATTCTGGGGGATGTGGGAGATGATGTCAGGAGGAAGCCCGCTTTCAGCCACCAGCTGCTGCAGGAACGCACGCCCACGTACGCACACACATGTTCACAGGGCTGCCCCACATGGCAGCGCACACAGGCGTGTGCAGATGCACTCCCTGACAGCAGCCGACCTGTGCAAACCACAAGCCACACACCTACCCTCCCCAGAGATCTGAGGCACAGCCCTGCAGACAACCCAAGTTGCCTGCCGTGAGCGGGGCACTGCGCTAGGCACTGGGGCTATGGCAGTGAGCAAGACGAACCCAGCTCCCCCCAAGGCTGCCTTCTAACAAACAGATATATTTAAAGTCTAACTTTTGCAAAGAAGTATTTATTTGCAGATGAGAATGTGTAATGTCTGGAGTTCGCTGGAAGCAAGGGATGTGGGGGAGTAAAATCTTGGCCCAGGGTGATCATGGCTGAAGCTGACATATGGGCACATGGGGATCTATTATATTGGTTTCTCTTTTTTGTATATGTTTGAGACATACATGTATATAGTTGGCTGTTGATAAATAAAATGAAGAACAGTAAGGCAGGGCAAGGGGACAGAGGACTAGGACTAGGAAGACTCTTTAGATGATCAGAAAAGGCTTCTCCAAAGAGGTAACATTTTAAGCAACGACTTGAATTAACTGAGGTTCAAACCACACAAACATCTGAGAGGAAGAACATTCCAAACAGAGGGGGCCAGCAAATGCAAAGGCCCTGGGGTACAAGCATGCTGGGCTTATGTGAGGAATAGCCAAGAGTACAGTGGGTCTAGAATTCTGTGACCAAAGGACAGGGGTCCAAGGCGCCATCAGAAAGGAGCCTTGTGGGCTGTGGTAGCAGCTTGGAAGCTGGAGTCAGAATGGCAGGAAGCCCTAGAGGTTGAAAGCAGGGTCAGATATGATTGGATTTTTTTTTTTTAAGATTCTATTTATTTATTTGAGAGAGAGAATGTGTGCGTACATGCATGAGTTGGGGGGAAGGGCAGAGGGAGAAGCAGGCTCCCCGCTGAGCAGGGAGCCGCACGTGGGGCTGGATCCCAGGACTCTGAGATCCTGACCTAAGTCGAAGGCAGACACTTAACCACTTAACCGACTGAGCCACCCGGCGCCCCTAGAGTACGGTCTTAAGAGATCACCCCGACTTCTTAAGAGATCACTCTGACTCGAGCTGGACCATCAGGAAGTAGTCGAGAAAGCAGAACAGCTTGGAAGCTACTGCAATTGTCTACGCAGGTGGTGGCTTGGGACAGGCAGTGAGATGGTGACACGGGTCAGATCTGGGATCTCTTCTGAGGAGCTAACAAGGCTTTGCTCATGGGTGGATGTGGAGTGTGCAAGAAAGAGAGGAGCTAAGCCTGCCTGCGTGTCTGGGCCTGAGCTTCAGGGTGAGAGGTGTTGCCTCTTCCAGGCTGGGGAGCACAGGGGAAAGCATGTGTGGCCAAATGACTACAGGCAGAGTGCCAGCAGGGGACCCTCACACGAGCGCAGGTGCACACACTGACGGGCACTCAGCAACCCCACGGGTGGACGCACACACTCCGGGTGCCAGGCGCGGGCACACACCCCATTCCCCTCCGCCTGCCTATCCTACCCCCCACGGAAGCCCCAGGGCCAGAGCACCGCCCCCACCCTCTCCAGCTCAGCCTCGGCACTCACAAGAACCCAGTCCTAGCATTCCCTACCAACCCTCACTCTCACCCCCATGGGGGCCCCTCGGGTAAGGAGGCTCCCGACCCAGTTCCTTCCCAGACACCTGAGTCTTGCCCCTGACCCCTACCCTGCCTTCATCTGCCCAGCCCACTCTTCCATGGCCAGGTCCTGCTCCCACACTCCAGCCTGAGGCCCCACAGAAAATTATCAGTCGACAAATATTTGCTTGGTGCTTTCTGTGGGCCCAGCCTTCTGCCCTTCTGCCTGCTACCTTGAAGGCACGCAGCCACTCGCCGCCCACCTCCCTGCTCCCCTCCATTCCCAGCACGCGTGCATTCACTCCACAGCAGGACAGCTGTCCCCGGGCTGCCCGGCCTGCCCGCCTGGGAAGGGCACAGCTCGGTGCCCGGACAGCCCTCAGCCTCAGTGGGATGCACTGAAGAGCGGCACGACCTGGCACAGCTGACGCCGTGCCTCTGAGCCCCGGTCCACTGGGACACGTTGGCAATCATTCTCACCTTCCGGGCAGTTGCGGACAATGAGGTAACTCAAGGGAGGCACTGAGCCCGGTGCCCAGCACGCAGCAGCCATTCAGCGTGAGTCGCTGTGCCCTTGGGCCACTCCCCCGGCCCCCCGCCTGGCCGGCCTGTGCAGCCCTGAGGCTGCGGCACACCGAAGCAGTGACAGGCCCACACTCGTGAACGCATGCCCGGTGTAACTGTGACAAACCGAGACTGAGGAGTGGCTTTGCCTGAGGTCCCCCGAGTCTACCCAGGGAAGGCCTGACACGAGCCTGCATCTCTTAACTCTTGGGCCCCACTCTCCTGTGTGTGACGGTGTGTGGGACAGCCAATGAATGGCCCAGGGGACACCTCCTGTCCTGGGCTGGCGAGTACTGTGACAGCCAGGAAGCCCCACGGAGTCTGCTCCCCGTGAAGACATGGCGGCAACACGGGGCAAGGCTCAAGGTCTGGAGGTGGTCAGGGGCCTAGTCTCAGGCCCAGCCCTGCCATCTACCTACTGTGTGGCCTTAGAGGGCTCGCTCAGTCAGTTTTCTCACTTATGAAGTGGGGTGACAATATTCTTGGCCCAGCCTCTCTCTAGGGCTGCTCTAGGGCTCTGCTCAGAGGCTGGTTATCCCAGCTACCCTTACTGAACACTTGCTATGTGCAGGCACTGTCCAGTTGACGCGTTTTGCTCATGTAATCCTCCTAACAGCCATCTGGAACTCCCGTTATAAATAGAGAAATGGAAGCATGAAGCAATGAAGAAACATCCCCAGAACAAGTCCGTGTAGGGTAGGATTCGCATAGGGCTCAGCCACTGCAGCCAATACCAGGGCCCTGCCTCTGGGTGGTGGAGAGAGAGGAAACAGGGGGCTTGTGGCTATCCGGGGGCAGTAGGGCTGTCTGGCGGAGCTTCATACTACCCCGCCCGTTACATTCCTGCCAAAATAGCAGCAAGGGGGACCAGGTCAGCCCAGCAGAGGCTCCAGGTACCTCCAGGAGGCCAACTCCCACCTCAGGCACCAACGATTTGCCTCCCAGCCCAGGTGACCCAGACCTGGGGACCATCTCACACCCACTCGGCTACTCCAGCACCTCCTTCCCTGGGCCCCCCTTCCTGGTCTGTAGAATGACGCCGGTCATCTCTTGCACGCAGGGTGGTTGAGAAATCCTGGCCAGCCAACATCTGCTGTGGTGCTGCCTGCGCTGGGGGAGGGTAGGAGCCCCGAAGTTGGGCGATCCAGGAGCAGCAGGGACTTGGCCCCTTCCCAGGTAGAGCCCCAAGGTGGCAGCCAGACCCCAGATGACAAAGGGTTGCATAGGATCTCTAGTGCCTCCCAGAGCTTCTTGTGCTTGAGTGTGTGCTGGGGAGCTGTGGAATGCTGACCAGGAGCCCCAGAGGGGACCACAGGCCACAGAAGGGACTTTTGCCAGCCCCCTGAGGTCCCTTGAGGTCCACAGGTATACAAGGGAGGGAGGGAGCCCTAAGTGCTCAAAACAGGCCAAAGGCCAGACCCACAGAGGCCTCAGGATGGGGATCAAAGGAGCAGGTGGTGGGGGCAGATGACCAGAGGATCCAATGCTAACCTAGGACCACGGTGGGCACTACAGGCCCAGCGCCATGGTCCAGGAGTCTGCAAGCACCCACAACAACGTTAGCAGGGGAAAAAAAAAAAAAAGCAGGACACAAAAAGAAAAGAAAAAGACAAAATCAACATTAATAAAGTTTAAATAAATATCTGTAAGACAAGGCATTGCCAAGTAACAAACTGAACCCAACTGAAACAGGTGTATATGAATGATCTTTAATGTGGAAGGCAGGCAAATTTTCATATGTGTGATAGGGTGTGGGATTCAGTCTCTAAAATTCAAAGTGCCAGAGGCCTGCCCACTGTCTTCCAATGTGCCATCCCCAAATCTTTGAAAGGAGGGGTCCGCAAATTGATTTGCAATTCCTTTTCTACCATGTGAGGGAATGAGAATGCAACAAAGAAATTCTGGTCAGTTGCAGAGAAATGAGGCGATGCTCCTCACACACATTCATGTGTAAGGGGAGATCCTGGGTCAAGGCCGTGGCCACTGTGCAGGGCTGTGGTCAGCCTCTTCGTCCCTGGGAGCTGGTGGGACTCACCCTACCCACCAGCCCCTTCACATTTCAGCAGTTGGGTCTGCCAGCCTCCCGTTCTTTCACCTCTGGAATGGAGCTCTGCCAGACCCTTTTCCTTCAGACTTAAGTGAGTCAATCAAGACTTTGAGGAAAGACGTCAGGGAACTGGGTTCGAGTCCAGCTCCACCTGGGTCTCACTGTGATCCCAGGCCGGGCCCATCTTCGCTCTAGACAAGCCTCAGTCCCTTCGTCTGTGAAATGGAACAATGCCGCCTACCTGGGCTGCTGTGAGGACCAAGGAGGCCACAGCTATGTGAGACTCGCTTTTTCAACAGCCCGGACTGCACTGGGGTTTGACTAACAAAACAAAACCAAAGGAAAAAAGGTTTGCGCTAAACTCTCCTGAAGCCTGGGACTGGGTTTCACAATCAGAGCGCTCTGCTGAGCGCCATCTGGGGGAGGTGAATTTTCATTTCTCTCCGTGGTTTTTGCCAGGGCTCTTCGTCTCCTACCCCAGCCCACGGAGCCCTACTGGAGCTGAACTGGAAGGGAAGCAGGTTGGGGGTTGGGGGGGGGGGAGGACAAGCGGGCTTGGCTCCTGGAGGCCTGAGTCAGCGGGCAGGCAGGCAGGCAGGGCGGGCCCAGTCCTCACATGCTTGGGGAGGAGATGGTGCAGGAATGTTCCTCCCGCCCAGGCCTGGGCCCTGCCCACTGCGTCCCTGCCCTGGCTCACATGCACGCTGCGGCCTCAGCTCTGGCTGGACAGATAGGAGAGGCCTGGAGCTCTGTTGGGTGGGTTCAGCCAGGGGCCTATGAGGCAGGAGGGACTGGCCCTGGGGACCGGCCACAGAGCTACCCGGGGCTGGGCTCAAGCCCTTGAACACCCTCGGGCCAGTGGCATGGGGTGACACAGCCGGCTGCCACCCCTCACCAGACCTCAAGTTCCCCATCTGGACAGCGCCAGTGTCAGATGACAGGTGATGCCACTGGCTCCCCCAGGAGGTGGCGCGGGTGCAGTCTAGAAGCAGCGACACGCGTGACACCTTTGCTCTGAGCATGTGTGGCTTGTGGCCGTGTGTCTGAGTGTGTCGCTCTGTGCGGATAGGACTGCGGTACGGCTATGCGTGGGGACACAATGTGACCAGTGCTGGGAAGAGATGATGCGTGTGCAGCCACGGCCATGAACATGTGCCGTGGGTGGCGCCGTGGCTGGGAGTGCCCCTGGATGAGCACGTGACTGTGCATCTGTGTGCGGACGGCCAGGGCTGGCCCATGTCCCCGTGGGCAGGGTGTGTGGCTGCACGTGGCTGTGGCTGCTTGGGCTTGGGCAGCTCTACCTGTGACTTCGTGGACGTGTGGATGACAGCGCGGCTGTGCCACGGGATGGAGGAGAGGTGCTGAGCGGGCTCTGGAGCCACCCGTCTGCCTACCTCCCCTCCAGGTGTGGCACAGCTGTGGCAGAGCTGTGGCATGGCGGCTTGTGGCCCTCCTGTGTGTCCGGGAGGCAACAGATGCAGGATCTGAGGGCTGCCTCCATCCCCAACCCCCACATGTGGCCACAAAGCCGACTCCTTTCGTGGACTGGACCAAGACTGGGGATCAGAGATTCAGATCCCCCCTACCCCCAGGTCCTGACAGCTGCCCAGGGCAGAAAGAGGGGCCTTGTTTTCCACCCCCTCAGAGCAAAGTGAGGGAGGGTATTGGAGGTAGCCGGGCCCAGCTCTGTCTGGAACATCTGCCTGGCAAGTGACTGAGGCCAGCAGCAGGCCCTGCCACCACCAGGATGCTCCCACGCCTTCCCCAACTGGTCCCCCAGGGCCCTCCTTCGAGGGGCTCCGGTCAACCCAGACCGATCTCAAACTGCCCCCCCCAATACCCCAACCCACAGAGAGAAAGAAACCTGAGGGAATGGCTGTGACATCCTCACTCCCCATTACATAGAAGCCTGCCCCAGCCTAGATATCTCAGGATGCCCACAGTAGACCTGGCCCATCCCAACACTTCACTTCTGGACTCTTCTCCCAGGTCCAAGCCCTCCTGAGTAAAGTCTCAGACCACCTCCCTCATGCTGAGGATGGGACACAAGAGGGTAATACTATTCCCAGGGCAGGAAGCATAAACAGGGGACTTTCCAGGCACTGTGGGTTAAGAAAGGCATTTCCACCACCCCTCCCCAGACTGACCTCAGTAAGGAGCCTCCCCCACTGTGCTCAAGAGCACTGTCTACAGAGGCGGCCTGGAGGTCAAAGCTGCGAAGGGGTTAAGGCAGGAAGGTCCCTGGGTGGGTTGGAAAATGAAGGAAGGAGGGCAGGGAGGAGGGAGGGGAAAATTCCACAGAAAGTCCCAAATCTGACCTAATTTTGACCCAGGGCCAGGGGCCCATTCCAGAAGTTCCTCTGAGGAAGCTCTGCCCTGAACGGGGAGCCTTTGCTGCCCCTTCCCCACTGCACCCGCCATTCCTTACCCCTCTCACTGCTATAAGCTCCCTGGGTCCCTGGCCTGGTCAAAGCCCCCCGAGGCCCAGACCCTGCCAGCCCTATTCTCCCACCAAGACCCCCTTGCCCCGAAAGAGAACCGTGGTTTGACTAGCACCCCTCCTTCCCACATGGAAACTGATTCCTGCTCATCCTAACTGGGACACCACTGAGGGCCCGGCTGGGGGTGGGGGGGGCAGCTCTCCTCAGTTCCCAACACAGAAGCCGCTACAGGACTGGGTGCCCTGGACTGCTTGCCCCACCTCTCCTGGACCAGGGCTTTCCTGGGGGCTAGGCTGGGGCATGCTTCCCTGGGGAGAAGAACCCCGTCAATTAGACTGTCCTGGAGCAGGTCTCCTCTCCCTCACTCATGCAAGTTCAGCCCTAGATCACTGAGCAGCACAGCCTAACCCCAGCAGGACTCCGGCTGTTTGAGAGATTGGGAGAGTGAGGTCTGGGAAGGATGTGTGTCCAGCTGGGGTCCACGGCCACCTCTAGCTCCCAGCTAGCACCTGCCATCAGCACAGTCCTCCCCCCAGCTTTAGAGGTTTTGTGCCCACCATGACCTCACAGTCTAAGAGCTCCCAGGGACACTTAGGGTTTCATCCTTCCCCCACCCTCAATCCCTTTGGGATCCAAACAAAAAAAAAAGCCATGCTTTTGTTGTCTTCATTGCAAAAGGTTTATCAAGAAAATAAGAAAAAAGACTCAGGCAGCAGGAGCCACGAGTGGCCATGACCTCCTGGGGAGGCCAGCAGTGGGACCTGTCAGTTCCCCCAACCCGCCGGCCCACACCCTGGCCTGGGCGGAGGGAGTAGCCCCCCCCTGAGGATGTAAACATGGGTGGGAGACAGCACAACCTGGCTGGGGAGGGAGCCGGGGCTGGCATCACAGTGAGGCTGGCCATGGACATGCGGGCCCAGGACTTCTGGGGCAGTGGGCAAGCCCGCCCCCGTCTTTCTTCCCCTTGGCCTTCCCTCTGTGCAATAGGAAGGATTCTGAGATTCACTGGGGCCCGAGCCTGTTTGGAATGTGGAGAGCCGTTGCTGGTGAACTCAAATATCTGGTAACTTCTGGGTGTCCTCTCCAGGAAGGTGCCACCAAGGTCCTGGGGTCAGTGGCTTGTCTCAGCACCTTGAGCCCAGGGAAAAGATGCGGCATGGTCCCCTAACCAAGGGGTAATGGAGGCTCAGCAGGTGGAGGGGAGTCAGGAGGGAGTTGGCCTGCAGCTCCTCCTAAGGGGACAAGGTGAGGCAGGGACAGGGACATGGGAGGAAGAGCCCTCCCCTCTGTCACACAGGCCAAAATCCCCACCAAGGGGGCACCAACTTACTTGGGAAAAGTAAGGGAGAGAAGATGGGCGTTTTCATGTCTTCTCACCTTTGCCCATGCTATTCGTCTCTTCTGAATGTGCCCCCCACCCCTGGCCCCATCTACTGTCTGGCAGGTCCTTGTCATTCTCCAAAACACTACTCAAATGTCACCTACTCTATGGAGCCTTCCCTGACCAGCAGAATGAGTGGTTCTTTCTTTAAGCTTCCAGGAAGCCCTTATTTACCATCAGTCACCCTCCGGTGCCCTTGTCTGTTTCTCTGTCTGACCCCACTTCAACTGGGGACTCCCTGAGGGCAGGCATGTCGCAGCCCTGGGACCCAGCAAGCATCTGACACGGGGCCACAGCAGGCCCCGGTGCCTGCTGAATGAACGCGGGGGTGGTGGCCAGGTGAGCGAGTTCTGTAGGTTCTAGCAGAGGCTAAGACCATGGCCTGACCTCAAACGACTGACCCAGAGCCCAGGCCTCGGCCTAGAAGATTCCTGACCCCAAATCTCACCCCTGCTGTACCCCTACCTCTAAGAGCTGGGGGTCTTCCCCAGGGGGACCCATGACTCCTCCAAAGCCCACCCCAACCCTCCCAGCCACTACTGGTGCAGGTAGGTCTAGAGAGCAGAGCGCACTGCAGCGACCAGACCCAGGCACAGGGTGGGGGCCAGGGACACATGATCAGAGGCTGTCATACATGCGCAGCGTCTTCTCCAGCTGCTGGCCTACCCGCTGGTAGAAGAGGATCTGCTGGCGCAGGTAGTTCTGCATCATGTGCTTGAAGTCGAGTTCGCGGCGCTGGTGGAAGTGGTTCATTTCGGCCTGCAGGGCGAAGCCCACCACGCGGCAGCGCCTACGAATGCCATCTGCCTCGTCCTGCGCCATGCGGCCCTCGTCACTCATGCGTTGGCTCTCCTTCACCTTGGCGAAGGCGCCTGGCACGGGCACAGTGGAGGAGGACAAGGGAATTAGGGCTCTGGTCTCCCCCCTTTGCTCCCTATGCCCTCCACGAGCCCCCTCAGGGACAGCCACCTACGTGTCTCCCCCAGGACCATCCCAAAGCCCTCACCGTTGGCACATCTTCCCTCCGAAGCTGGGGCACTGTCAGCAGCCCACGGCACCCAGCCTGTCACAACCCTGCTGGCTGTATCGAGTTCCAGGACAGGGCTGTCCTTACCCAACACAGGCATCGATCACCTCTCACACTGGCTCCTAATCAGCTCAGACATCACCTCCTCCAGAAAGCCTTCCCTGAGCCCCCACGGCATCAGGTGCCTCCCAAAGTTCCCGGGGCTTCCATCAGCCACAGCTCTTACCACCCTGTGCTCACTCTGCCTGCCTCCCTCTGGTCTGTGAGCTCAATGTCTTCAGCGCCCGGGGCCAGGTCTGGCCCCCAGGAGAGCTTGGTACATGTCTGCTGAGCTGATTCAATCTGTTCCTCGCTGAACTACTACAACAGGCTCCTAAGGGGCTCCCACCTCGGGCCCAGTGTCTGAGAGGTTCTCCACAGTACCTGAAGAACAGCCAAGATGGGCATCCAAAGCTCCAGACCTCTCCCAGCTCCCCTCTGCCTGCACACGAAGGTCCCTGCCCATTTGCCTAGCCGGGAGGCACCCATTCCACACTGACCCCATGTTCATCAAACTCACCCTGCTCTTTCCTACCTCCACATCTCTGCCTGCTAGATCTTTCTGCATAATTTAAGGCCCCTGATCAGGCTCAGGCACCACCTCCATACCAGAGCCTCCCACAGTGCCCCCAGGTGCAATGCCTCCTGACCCCTCTCCAGGGCGCTCCCCACCCCATCACAATGTTGATTCTAAAACAGCACCTCGAAGGCCACCTGGTATTTTCCTTTGTGTGTGTCTCCCCACAAACAGGCCCTGCCCCTCCTCACACCAGCCTAGAGGGACCAGAGGAGGCCCTGTAATAACCAGGTGACAGATGGGGGATGGGGGACGAACCTGGGCAGGGGACCCAATTTAGAAGAATCTGAATGAATCAGCAAGCAGTTGGTGAATGAATTCCAGTTCTGAATTAACAGACACTTGACTAATTGTGCACTTGAACCGTGTGCACCGTGGGGCCAGTGGCCGGAAGGAGGAGGCAGTTTGCCTGTGCCTGGCCCTCAGCCCTCGCAGGGCTGCAGGGAATCCACTGTGCGAAGCAGAGGAAGGGTGTAGGAAGGCTTGGCATGCAGGACAGCAGCCCCCGCCCCGCCCCCAAGCACTTCAGAAGCATCCAATGCGCACCAACAGCACACTGAGGGCCTCCAAGATGTGTTCTTTTGACTCTTCACTCAAGATGTCTGATGCATTCAAGATCCTTTTTTCGGTCATTTACTCTATGTCAGGCCCAAGGCTCTACATGCTGGAAGTAACTGCAGAGGCCTTTAGAAGGAGCAGCACCCGTATAAGCAGGCAAGTGCATGGCTAACTGGCTAACGGGGGCATCTGGGGTGGACAGACACGAGTTTGGAGAATCTCCAGGGCCACTCACACAGCACTTGAAAGAACTCTGCAGGCACCAGCTCCCAACCCACTCAGTCTTTCTGCCACCCTCCCTGAGCCCCTCCTGCCTCCTATTCCATCCCAACTGCCCAGGTGTGGGCAATGGAAGAGGGCTCAGCCCAAGGCCCAGCATGAGGACCCAATAAGACACTTCAGAGCGAAAGAGATCATAGAGGCCAGCTGCCCACCCCTGACCTTGTACAGAGGAAACTGAGGCCCTGCCGGGGAGGACTTGCCCAGGGGCTCCCAGCCTCCTTCGTGCCCCATATAAGGGGGCTCAGGGGTACCCCTCCATGGCTGGGGGGTTGGACACCACGTATCCTGCAGAGAGCCCATGCCAGGTCACCCAAGTCACCCCATCTGTGTGGGGACCCAGATAACAGACAAGGAACCTACTTGAAGACGAGACACTAACTAGCCTGGATTCCAGATGCCTGAAAAAATCTGGGTGCAGTAAGGGTGGACCTGTATTCCAGAAGGCTTTTCTGGCCTTGGAGGAAGGAAAGCTTCCTTTTGTTGATGAGAAGACAGAGGCCCAAGTAATAGAAACATATCTATTGAAATTGCTAGGTATCCACAGAGAGGGAGGGGGCCAGGGACGGGGGACAAAAACTGTGGGGGGGGGCAGGCAGAGGTCCCACTCTGCTCTCTGTCACCTCTCCACCCTGTGACTCAGATCTGGGGCTGCCCAGCTAACACTAACATACCCCAGAGACAGGCTGGGAGTTGGGGCTCAGGCCTGTCCGGCATCCCCACTACATTCTGTGTAGGCCTCAACCCTAGAGCTCAGGACCTAGGGGAGCCTCCTGCCCTGGCAGGTGTCCTGTGGGCTGGATCCCAGGAACCAGGAAAGGGGGTGGAAGCTTCAGAGCCCCAGGGTCCCAGGCATACTCCTTAAGCTCCCAACATAATGCATCCTGTCCCCACCTCTCCGAGGTAATTACCCACCCCCCCTCCTCAGGTCAGGGAAGGAGTTCCGAGTCCTAGTCCCAGCTGTGTCACCTCCAGCAAGCCACTGCTCTTGCCTGGGCTGGAGGTCTCCCAGCTGTCAAACGGGACAGGCTGAACCAGGTCTGATGCTGCTGACAACTGTTCTCAGGGGCACAGTGATTTTGAGTTTCCAGATCTGAAAAACGGGATAATATCTGTGCCCACCCTATAGCGTAGTTAAGGTTTAACTGAACTTGTCTGTACAAAGGCCAGCACCCGACAGAGTCAGAGCTCAGGATGCTACGTGCAACCGTGTGCAGACTGCTTTTCAGTCATGGCAAGAACCAGTTGGTGGTGGCTGGTAGCAAGAGGCTTCTCTTCGTTTACGGAACCCTAGGAGGGAAGGGTTTAGAGGTGGCCAGGTGATGATGGCCTGGAACACAGAGGTTGGACCCACCCATCCCCCAGACAAGCACTAGGTCCTGCAGGGGACATGCTGCCTTGGCCAACCTGAGTCCCATGGCCACGTTCGCTCTGTGGTCCTGGGCCTGCTTCCAGCCCACTAAGCATGCAGCTGAGTTCATGGTACTAGAGCACCCAGCCTCCCTCATCCCTCCCCCTCTGGCTCATCTACCCACGCACCCATCCCTTGGAGAGCTCCTTCACCCATCTGTCTGGCACAGGGGAAACAGCCTGGGCTGTGCGGTGACACCCCTGGGCCCCAATTCCTGCTCTGCGTATCATCCCACCTTGCTACACCTCATCTGAAAAATGCAGGGGACCACAGTAACTTCCCTGCCCCGGCTGGCTCACAGGGACGGGCCCTGCACAGGTACTATTTCCCCTTGTCCCAGCCTAGCTATGACCGGGGCGCCCTTCACCCCCCCGACTGCCCGGGGTTTAGATGGTTAGTTACATGGTTCCTCTTCGCTTAGAAGACCCCTGGACTGAGCTCCAGGGGCTGGGCCAGGGGGCAGGCAGACTGGTGGGCTTCAACTCAGTGCCAAGCAGGCTCCGCGATCCATTTTACTAAGGGGGACACTGAGGGCAGAAAAACACCCTCACAGTCATCTCAGAAGCAATATTTGTCCAGACCCTGGCCTCCTGACCCCACCTAAGCCTCCTGTCTCCTTCCTTCCACGGCCTCTGCCACACGCTTGCCATCTTTCAGATGTCCGGGTGGACTAGACAGAATTCTGGAGACCTGAGGCCCAACTTTCCTGCTCCTTTCTCTGAAAAAGGGTCCCAGCCACAGGGCCAGCAGGGAACTCCTCCTCCCCCCATCATCCCCCAAACCTGTCCAATTCCGTCTCAGCCAGATCCCAAGCCCCCCTCCCTAACTTGCCCGACCACAGCCCAGAAGGAGGAAGAGTAGGCCCAAATGGGTCGGTCCACTGGGGAGGGCTCCTCAGGGTGAGGGAAGGCGGGTGAGCCTCTGCCTAACGTTGAAAGCATCAGCCCAGAGGACTGCCGGGCCCCCACTCTCAGAAAAGCCTCAAGTAGAAAAACTCAGAAATGTCCTCTCTCAGCTCTGTGTCCCTGCCCCGGAGTCAGAAAGGCCAGTGTGGCTTCACCTCTTCCTGCTTCAGTGCAGCCTGGCAGCCCTGGCTGGGTAAGGGGCTGCCTCCCTGCCTGCCCCCAGCTCTGCCCTGGGGGACTGACCGCAGCCACTGCCCACACAGAAACATGCTCACCAAGGAGCTGGTTGAACCAGCTTGCCCAGGCCCGAGCGCAGCAGTGACCATGCCTCCACTTCCGCCCAGGGAGACACCTGCCCCACAGGGCCCCGGCCGGCCCCCTCTGCCACATCCCTGCCCCAGAGCTCAGAGATCCGCTCTAAGGCATCACTCTGTTCTCACCAGATCCTCCCCAGGAGTCTCCCTTCCTGAGAGCTCAGTGGCTCGACCCTCCCTTGTTTTCTAGATCAGGAAACTAAGGTCCAGAGAGGAGGAGGCACGTCCCAGGAATACCCAGCAAAGTGGCAACACAGCCAAAACGAGAAGTCAGGGCTCATGTCTCCTGAGGCTCAAAGAAGAGGGAAGGAGAAGGACAGGAATGTGAAGGTGAGAAAAAAGGGCAGGGAAAGGAAGGAGGATGAGAAAGTGAGGAGAGAAAGGAGCCTGGGAGATGGAGAAGCTCTAGAAGTCTATCTCCTGGTAAAGTAGAGCAGGGCTGGCTTACTCCCGACTCTCCAGGATACTGAGGCGGAGGGTGGTGTTTGCTGTCCCCCAGGCTCAGTCCAGAGGTCTGCCTCGGGGCCCCACCCAGAGGAAAACTCTGCACCAAGCCAGGCCTGACCTCAGGGCCTAGGGGCCAAGGAGCCAGCCCCACGCCCTGCAGACGTTCTTCCTGAGTTACCAAGCAGCCCCAGGGAGGACCACACCTCTCTCCTGACGTCTGCCTTGCCTGTTGTCCCAGGACTCAGCCACCTGCCAAGTCAGCCCCTGACTCACTGCTCAGGCAAGAGAAGCCAGGTTAAGGAAGAGGGAGTTGGATGGGCCATGTGGGTAGTGCCCTGAACCCCTGTTGCTCCCCTGGACCAGCCCGGGTGCCCCTAGGTGACCTGGGATGAGTCACTTCCCTGGCAGTTCCTTGACGGCCCAACAGTAACAGACAGGAGCCCATCCTGTCCCTCCCCCACGGAGGGGGGCCATGAGAACTGAAAACACAGCTGGGCTTGGGAACTGGCCAACATGGACGTGTCCTTGGGGAGGCGCAGAAGGAAGGGACAGTCTCAGCTGGGCCACGGACTCCCTGTGCAACCAGCCTTCTGTGGACACCAGCTTCTTCATCTGCAAAATGGGGACAGCGAGCCTCCCGCACACAGACAGGGAGCTCACAGATAGGGTATGCGGTGGAAAGCACAGGCTCTGAAGCCACAGGGGCAGGGAGTGGAGCTTGAGAGGAGTGGGAAGACAGGCCACACTCTGTGCTCTTGTTATCTGTGTCCCTGTCCCCCACGAGCCTGTGGGCTCCTCAAGGGCAAGGCCTGGGCCCCAGTCATCTCCGTGTTCCCAGACTCAGCCTGATACCTTGATCAGCCTGATACCTGATACCTAGGCTCAGCACAAAATGGATAGATGAGCAAATGAGACAGAAACAGAAAAAAAGGAATGCACGAGCAAACAATTGGACAATACAAGGTAAACAGCGAGCTCCATGAGGTCAGAGACCAGAGCTGTCTACAATAATATCCCTGCACCTAGACTAGCACCTGCCCTGTAGCAGGTGCTCGACACACTGTGGAATGAATGAATGAGACTGAAAGACCAGATGGCCTGCTCCATTCCCCTAGGCCATCCTCAGATCCCCAGTGCCCAGCAGAGCGCAGACTCAGCAGGGGTCTCCTGCCCACTCTGGCTCTTACCTTTCTGCAGGTGGATGATGTCAGGGAAGTTTGAGAGCAGGCCCTGGTAAAGAGACAGCGTGTCGAGCATCTGGAAGAGGTCGTTCTTGGGCTGCTCAGCGAACATCTCACCAATAGCTTCATAGGTACGGCCCGTGTGAGAAATGGCACTGTTGAGGGCCTCGGAGCTAAAGGGGGGGTCCATCTGGAAAGCATGACTGATGGCCTGAAAGGCATTGCCCAGCTTCTGGAACTCCTTGCGGAAGCCTCCCACATGCTTGCGCACCAGCTCGGATGCTACAGTGCTGAGCTGCAGGACGCTGTCGTCCATCTTCTTGCTGAAGGCCTTGAAGGTGTCCACACGGTCCTCCACATCCTGCAGGTCCTGGTGCTCCGTGGGGATCTGGAAGGTGAGCAGGAAGCTGGCACCCACCATCTCATCCTTCTCTGCCCTGCGTTTGCCCATCTTCCACTGCTTGTCATCCAGGCAGCTGAGGAAATGCTGGAAGCCCTCATACTGGGACAGCACAGGGTGGCTGGTCATGTGGTCCATCCAGAGGATGAGCCGACGCTTCCGCTTCTCAATAAAGTCTTCCTCGAAGCGACCTGTGGCCTGCTTCTCTGGCAGGTGGGGCACCGAGATGACAGTGAACTTGTGCAGCAGGCGGTTATAGAGCCAGTCAAAGTGTTTGTAGCGCCGGTAGACTGGCGAGCCAGCGTGGGTAGGTGTGAGCTTGTAGGAGATATAGCTTTTGATGCCCTTGAATTTGGTCTGTTTGGTGGGGTCCTCCACTGAACAGGCAAACGGGTGGGGGTTGGCCTTCCACTGGGGGCCACGAGGGCCCATTTCGATGGAGTACGTCTCAGCAATCTTGGCCATCATGGGCACATCACCCAAGATAAAGGCCTCCACTCCAGAGCGCACGAAGCACGAGAAACGGTTGAGGTTGCGCCCCACCACACTGCCACGCTTGGCAGATGCCAGGCTGTCCTGCCGTTCCAGGGCTGGCTTGGGCCGAAAAGCCATGTGCTGGCTGGGGTAGGCACCAGGGTAGGAGAGGTTGAGAGGGGGGTGCCCGTTGGTGCCCAGCCCACCAGCCCGAGGCTCCTCCACCACTGTGCATCCATCGTCCCAGTCATCCCAGTCATCGTCATCGTCCTCCTCGAAGCTGCCCTGGTGTGAGAGGAAGCCACTGCCCCCACCACTCCTGGAAGGGCTGGCCGCGTCATACGAGCTCACCTGGGTGCCCAGAGAGCCTGGGCTGCTGGAGGAGTCGGCATGGTTGGAGGTGGGACCAGCCCGGATGATCTCCACGTAAGAGGCAGGGAAGAGCCCTGTCTCACCTCGGCTATTCTGGCCCTGCAGCCAGCCATCCAGCGAGGTCTCACTGAAGATGACTAGGTCCTCATCCTGATGGATGCTGATCTCCTCCTTGTTCTCGCTGCGGAAGTCATAGAGGGCTCGGCCTTTCAGCGCCATGGCTGGGCCAGTCGTAGAGAGAGAGGAGACACGGTCCTACCCAGAACTGAGAATGCACTAGCAGCTCAAGGCCTGTCACAGCAACTCAGTCTCTCAGCCCCTAAACTGGGGCCTAAGCACCCACAGATGCTATCCAGCCTCCCACTACTCAAAGCAATGTCCTCGGCCCATTAACTGCCCTATTATTATTAGGTCTCCAGCACACTGCTGTGAGCAGGGAGGGATCATGTCCATAATCTGCCTCCCTTCCCCTGGCAGCCCCAGAACGGGTAGTCTCTCCTTCCTTCCACTCCCAAAAGAAAAGTCAAGTGACTTGGAGAAATCAGCTCTGAAAGGGCAAGAATTTGTTTGACACTTTCCACTGGAACAATGTTCTGAAATAGAAAAGAATCACTCAGAAACCACCGATCCAGAAATCTGGGCAGCTCTGGCTCCCAGCTCCTTCTGGCTTCTCTCACATTCCTCTGCAGATCTGCTCCTTCCTCCTCCTCCTGGGCCACTGGGTTTTCAAAAATCCAGAAAATCCAAGAGGGGCATGGAGAAAAGCAGCAGCCTCTTGAATCCAGTCCAAGGGTGGATGTGTCCGGCTTCCCAACCAGCCAGGCCGGGGAAAACAAGGACTGAGGCTTACACAACAGGCCGCCAACTCCGCGACCCCAGCGGCCCAGCCCGGTCTGGCCTGGCCCCCAGCCCCCGGGCCCCCGGGGCCCCCGGCCCCCAAGCCTTCAGCCGGCTCAGGAGGCTTCCCCCACCCCGCCTCCCGACTGGCCAGCCCCCACCCTAGGGAAGGAGGGGGTGCGACGAGGCGCTCTGGCGACTTCTGGCCACTAGCTGAGTGGCCTCTTTTGTTTGCCTAGCTCCTCAGCAGTTTCTGAGCCTGAAGCTAACCCTGATCTGAGTCCAAGGACCCCATCCAAAGGTAACCTCCGCGGTCCCCGGTCCCGGCGCGCAGGTCGTACAGACCCCCAGCCCTGGCGTGCCCGCACACACTCAACAGGAGTTTGGAGAGTGCGCTCCGGCGAGCAGATGGCGCGCCCGGCCGGCTGGCGGTCCGTCGTCCACTCGGCCCCGCGGTGTCCGGCCGGTGGGCGGCGAGCCCTCGTCCAGCACTCGCAGCCCCTCCGCGCCGCCAGCGAGAAGCTAGCTCCAAAACAACAGAAAAAAGGGATTCCGGGAGGTGGCGTCCGGAGAAAGGAGGGAAGAGCCGAGGGGGAGGTGAGGGGTGGGGAGAGGGAGGGAGGGAGGAAAAGCAGGCTGGGGAATTGGGCAAACTCCACAGCACTTCCGTGCGTCCTGGCTGGGCAGGGATGGCCCAGCTCCGCCCTCCCGCGGCCTGGGGCGCTGCAGCCCGCGCCCCCGCCCACTCCCCGCCCGCTTTCCTTCTGGCGCTCCGGGATGGGCTTGAGGGAAGGCGCCGGGACCCCCCGCCCGTCCACCCTCGCGGGGAGACACCTCTTACCCGAGGGGCTTGAGCGCCGCCGCCGCCTCGCCTCCTGGGTTCTGTCACCCTCCTGCCTTTCCCATGACGCAAGTGGAGGAAAACTCCGAAAGTTCGCAAAGTGAGGGCTTGTGACGGGGGCGCCAGAGCCGAGACCCGGGGCAGGGGGTTGAAGAAGGGTGCTGGGAGAGCCGCAGACAGCCGTTTCCCATTCCCGTGCCCCTCCACCCCACTCTGGCGAGACTGGATGAAACTGGGCCGTGGCGCAGCCTGGGGATTGTTCTCCGGAGGGGGCCCCAGGGCGGGCCCCAATGCCAGCAGCGCCCTCTGGGAAGAAGCCTGAGAGGTCTGGGATACTGGCCGCTGCAGGTCCTGGTACCTTAGCCAGACAGGGCCAGAAGCACCCCTGCCCTGGGAGACTTCCTTCAGAGGGAAAGACAAGACCCTACATATGTAGCAACAGGGAACAAAGCTTAGGCACGACCCGGCGCGGCCTCGGGGACTAGATTTTAATCGGCCGGCCGTCAGCAGCGAGGAGAGAGGGGTGGTCCGCTTAGGCTTGCACGAACAGGCAAGGGGGATCTGACCCTTGGTCAGCCCATCTGGGACACTCTGGGCACCGACTGCCAGGCACTGTGCCAGGCACTGGGGATTACATCACAACAGGCAGTAGGTGTTGTGCCCTCTTGGGTTTACAGTCCACCATCTTGTCCTTAATTCATCTATCATAATGTGTCTGTCTCACTCATTCAATCATGCAATCAAGGAAACATTAACTGAGTAATCATTCTGTTATCGGGCCCCCTGGGCTACAAAGATAAATAAGACACTGTCCTAACCTTCCAGAAGCTCAGGTAAGTCAGGAGAAGTAGACCGGTAACTCCCTACCCAGTGTCACCAGGGCCATGAAATGTGCATGGGAGGGCACCTATCTATCCCATGGGTGGAGTAAGGATCAAGGCAGGCTTCCTGGAGGAGGAGGGGCCTAAGGTGGGACCAAGACTTTAGCCCGACTCCTCTTCTAGCTATGCCCTGGAGCCTTGCCTACCCCTTCTAGCTAGAACTTCCTTCCTCCTCATTCTGACTCTTCCTAATTGCTGCAGATTAATTGGCCCAAAGTAGATCTGCTAAAAGTGGGCACCTTTGATGTTTTGAGGGGTATAGGGTGCAGGCCTCTGGCTCCAAAACCCACTTTCATCGGTGCAGTGAGTAGATCCAATTCCCTATACAGGGATGGCATATGACCTGAATAAAGGCTTATATACAAACCCCAGAAGGCCAGGTGTTTGTTTTTTTTTTTTAATTTTTATTTGTCACTGTAGTTGACATATAATATTACATTAGTTTTGGGTGTACAACATAGTGATTCAACAATTATATACATTACCAAAGGCTCACGGTGGTAAGTGTAATTACCAGCCCAGGGATTAAATTGCACAGAGAAATACAATTAGTCAGGCAGACCTGAACTTTTGCATCAACAGCGCAAGGCAGTCTGAGCTGCTCCTTAGGAAGCCCAGTTATCAGGTTAGCTCAGAACCTGGAAACCCCATGATAGGAAGAGATGGTGTGACAAGTCTTTCAGCCAAAAAGCCTTGAGATCTTGTCCCCCACAATAGGGCCAGCCCTTGATTCTAAGGATTCGGGTCATCCTACTCTTGCTACAACCAGAGCTGGAGTATGTTTCCTCCAGCTACTTTTGGGACACCCCTTCTCTGGGATCTCTCTTCAGTTCACACAGCCTCTCTCCAAGCTGAGCCTAACAACAGCAATTACTTCATTAGTGCCACATACTGTGATAAACATTTTATCTTTATTAGCTCCCTTAATACAATCGATGGGATTTCTGCTCACCCGAGCAGGATCCTAGTCCAGCTACCACTCTATGGCTTTTAGTTGGTTCCCAAACACCTCAGACACAGTCATAGACCAAGCATCTTAGACTTACTCCCACATCTGTTCTGGGTGGGTTTTTCTAACTCTCAGGGGCCACCCTTATTTCCAGGTTCTTGGGGAAAATTCTCTTGAGCCTCACAGAGATTTCCATCCAGTACTGATATCTTCCATTCCCTCCCTTTCAGTGACCCTCTTCAAGCCTAGGGACAACACAGCGCGAGCGCGCGCGCGCGCGCGCGCGCGCGCACACACACACACACACACACACACACACACACACACACACACACCCGCCGCCAGGTGCTAGTCTCAGAAAACTGCACTAACCTCTGTGGTTTCCCTACACCCTGCCCATTCCCTTGAGACAAAGTCCCTTTATTCAATTCTCCTCACATTATTCTAATTGGAGTGTGTTCTCTCTTTCCTGCTGGGGCCCTGACTCATGCTCGACAAATAACATCCATTCCCCATCCAAGCACCCAACTTTCCTCCTTTAGGAAAGAAGTCAGCAAGGGAGAACTGCAGCCAGTGGTTTCCAGGCTGACCCCCCTGGTGGCAGTGTGGGTACACTGGACTACACTGTAACAACGCACACAAGAGGACAACAGCCTGAGATAATGCAAGGGTACCGGGCTAGGGAGAAGTAAATCTGGGAGTTTATGCAAGTAGAATGGACTGGAATGGCATCCAACAAGCTGTGGGTATTGAAGAAAAAGTCAACCCACATCTTTAAAAAATAGATTCTCCACTCTACTTCCCCCACCAGCTACTGTCCCATTTCTCTGCACGCATGAGCAAAATTCCTCAAAATAGCCATCTATACTAGCTGCCTGCAATTTCTTTCCTCTTCTTAAACACCTCTAGCCAGTCTTTCACCGGCAGATTCCACTGAAACTATTCTTGTCAAGGTCAAAGTCATCAATGACCTAATGGTTATTTTCAGTTCCCCTCTTACTCCCCTCTTACTCAACCTCTCCATAGCATTTGACCAGGTTGATACACTTTCTTCACTTGCATCGGGAAGACCATACTCTCCTGGTTTCCCTTCTACCTCACTGGTTCATCCTCCTCTCTCCAATAATTCTTAATACTAGAGTGACTACAGAAAGCAGTCCTCTTGTCTTTTCTATCATATTCACTCCTTTGATGACCTCGTCCAGGCTCATGGATGGATACATCATCTATCTGCCAATAACATCGCAATTTTTTAATCTCCAGCCTAGGCCTTTCTCTAGAATTCCAGACTCAAAAGTCTTTCACCTTGACATCTCCCCTGGGATGACTACTAGACACCTCCAACCCAACATGTCCCAAACAGTATCAGGCATTGCACCCTAAACCTGTTCTACTTGGCAGCCTTCCCGATCTCAAGTGATGAGTAGTTTCTTCACTTGCTCAGGAGAAAAACTGGAGCCATCCTTGACTCTCCTCATCATCCTGGGATTCCTTTCACATCAGATTCTCACTACTGCTCTCCTGGTCCCAGCCACCATCTTTCTCACCCAGATCACTGCAATAGCTTCCTAATGATCTGCTTCCATCCTTGCCTTCTAACAATCTGTTCTCAACACGGCAGTTGGAGTGATCCATTTAAAACATAAGTTAGATGTCAATCCTCTGCTCTAAACCATTCAGTGTCCTCATCTCACAAACATAAAAGCCAAAGTCCTTACTTACTTGAAGGCCTATGAGCCTGTCATCTGAACCCTCTTTCCTCCCCTCCTAGCCCACTGCTCCTTCGAGGATGGCTATTACTCCTCTTCTGGCTTGCCAGGAGCATTCCTGTCTTAAGGCATTTGCAGACTGTGTCCTCTTCCTCAAATACTCTTCCCCTAGATATCCATATGGCTAAATCCCTATAAAATATCACCTTCTCAATAAGACCTACTCTGACATGCCCTATATAAAATTACAGCCCTTCCTCACCCCAAGTTCTCCTATATCCTGCTCAGTTTTGTTTCATAATGCTTATCACTTGCTAACACATATAGTTTAGTTTTTACTATGTTTATTGTCTGGGGAGAAGGAAGTTAACGAAGAGTCCTACTGCAGATATGCTGAGCAAGGGCTGAGGATGGGAGTAAGGTTGGGGGAATATGAAGGGCAAGGATGCAGTGCAAACTAGGAGAAGATATTTGTTCCATATATAACTGGTTAAGGCTTAATATCCATAATACATAAAGAACATCTTCAAATCAATTAGAAAAAAAGAAAAAAAAGCAAACTGTATTAGTTTTCTATTGCAGCTACTACAAGTTACCACAGACTTGGTGGCTCAAAGCAACCCAGTTTTATTCTTTTACAGAAATCCAAACTGGGATCTCAATGGGCTAAAATTAAAGTGTCAGCAGGGCTGTGTTCCTTCTGGAAGCTCTAAGGAAAAATTTGTTTCCTTGCCTTTCCAGCTTCTAGAGGCTGCCCACAGTCCCCTGCTCTTGGATCCCTTTCATCTTCAAAGCCTGCTATCACGTCACTCAGACTTCTGCTTTCATCATCCTATCTCCTGACTCTTCTGCCTCCCTCTTTCACTTATAAGGACCCTTATGATAACATGGGACCCACCCAGGTAATTGAGAATATTCTCACCATCTAAAAATCTTTCATTTAACCACATTTGCAAAATCAGTGTGTATACAAATTACCTGGGGACCTTGCTAAATGCAGACTCTGATTCTGTAGGTCAGGAATGGGCCTAAAATACTGCATTTCCAACAAGCTCTTTGCTGGTCCACTGGCTCCACTTTGAATAAGAAGGTTCTCAATGTATTTAGAGATTCATGTGTAATGATAAAACTGTTTTTTTCTTTTTAAGCGAAAAGGAAAAATAAACACAAAACTCAGTATAGATACCATTACCTCTGGCTGGAGGAGTGGCTGGAAGAAGTAGATGAAATGGTCCTGGTGACATTTTCTTAAACTGGGTGTCCGGTTCGAAAGTATTCATTATACTTTGTAACTTACGTATATTACATATATTATTTTCCACATATCAAGTATTATACTTAAAAGTACATGAAAACCATACAAAAATAAGACAAAATGATCAGCGAAGAAGCTAGGTGGCGTCAAAGGCCTGGGCAAATAAAGTGGTTAGTCTATATAACTTACAGATATAACTAGCCTAACAGCGTTTAATTTATTAAACTCAGTACTGGCTGACCAGAAGTCCACCCAGTCGGGCTAATTTATATGAGCTCAACTAAGGAGTTAAGTTTCGTATTTAATATCCAAATTTCTCAGACTTGCTGGGTTTTATGAACCGCCTAGCATTCCTGCTAACAATACAGATTTCCAGGAGACTCCCGTGTAAATCTCGATTCTGTGCGTGTAAGGAAACAGCCGGGAAATCAATATTTTATATGTTCGCCGGCGTCCAGCCCCACTAAACAGGGAGGGACCACTTGCCCGCCTGGTGAAGGGCCTCGCGGTAGCGAGCGACCGGGACTACCCGGTCAGCCCCCGGCCCGCTGGCTTCGGAAAGCTCCCCACCAGGTGGGAGGAACCCGACGAGAGGTTAGCACGGTAAACCCCATCAAACAAGCACGGACGGCGGTCACCCGTCTTCCCCAGGATTGTCCTCAGCTTCTCCGAGCAGACTCACCTGGAAGTCCCTAAAAGACGTAAGTCTGAATGAGAGGAAACGATTACCGCACTAGGGGATATATTTTTGGTAACTGAAAACCTCGCGAAAATTTAAAACAAAAAAACGAAAACAAAAACACCTCCCAGTGTCGTGTCCCCGCCCGCCGCCCCACCTCCAGCCTTTCTTCGCTACTTCTTCCCGGTTCCTTCCGCCAACGCGAAAGGAAACGCGAGAAGAGACGTGGGGCGTGGCTCCACTCTGACCAATGGAAATCGAGGGCGTGGCCCTGAGCCTTTCTCTCATTGGCCCAGGGTCCCCCGGCCTGATCTTCGCGCTCCGAGACGACGGAAGTCGCCCAGCCGCTTGTACGCGCTCTTAGCCTGGGGTTTTGCCGCCCCGGGAGCCACCATCATGGTGCGGAAGCTTAAGTTCCACGAGCAGAAGCTGCTGAAGCAGGTGGATTTCCTGAACTGGGAGGTCACTGACCACAACCTGCACGAGCTGCGCGTGTTGCGGCGTTATCGGCTGCAGCGGCGGGAGGACTACACGCGCTACAACCAGCTGAGCCGGGCCGTGCGCGAGCTGGCGCGGCGCCTGCGCGACCTACCCGAGCGCGACCCGTTTCGCGTGCGCGCCTCGGCCGCACTGCTGGACAAGTTGTACGCTCTCGGCCTGGTGCCCACGCGCGGCTCGCTCGAGCTCTGCGACTTCGTCACGGCCTCGTCCTTCTGCCGCCGCCGACTGCCCACCGTGCTCCTGAGGCTGCGTATGGCGCAGCACCTCCAGGCCGCCGTGGCCTTCGTGGAACAGGGCCACGTGCGCGTGGGCCCCGACGTGGTCACCGACCCCGCCTTCCTTGTCACGCGCAGCATGGAGGACTTCGTCACCTGGGTTGACTCGTCCAAGATCAAGCGCCACGTACTGGAATACAATGAGGAGCGCGATGACTTCGATCTGGAGGCTTAGCGGGTCGTCCCAGCCACGGCTGTATTTCATAGATGGGAAAGCTGAGACCTGGTGTTTGAGATACTGAGAGGGCGCTCTCCCCGAGAGTGTGTCAGCCAGGCTTTGGTTCTTAAGAACTTGGCCCCTCAGCCGCAGGCCACGCACAGAGCCAAAGGGTACGGCCGTTTTCCATGAACTTTTGTTAGTCCTTGGACTATTGATAATTAAATGACTTATTTAAGAGACACTGGGAAGCAGTTTTGTGCTGCACTACGGAATTGTTAGATTATGTGCCTGAAACATGGTAGTGTGAAGGAACTTTGCTCCCCACCCCTTCCCCTTGGCTTTCTCTTTATTTTATAGCAGGATGGTTTGGGTCAGTGTGTTTAATTCGAATACTTGCTCTGGTTTTGTGATTACGCTGTGTACAGACGATGGAGAATTTGGTCTCAAGTTTTCATAAAATGGGTGAGACTGTAGTGTTGTGGGTGCCCTCCCTTGCCTAAAGGAAGACTTCCTAATGCCAATAAATGGTCCAGCTGCTTTGTATGTGCAAATTTTTGTCTGTCTGGTTTTCTCATATAGGTTCACATCTGGGCTCCTTGGCCCAAGAACCCAGTAGAAAAGAATAAGGTCAGGAGCGACCTGCCTGTGGGTGAGGCCTGCCACAGGGGGGCATGTGGAGGTTGCAGGATGTTGTACAGGGCTGGGCAAATTAGTCAGTTTACCAATCCCTTCCTCGGAATGAGTGTTTTGGCAGAGCTCTTCCCCACAGGACTTCCTGTTGACATTCCAGCCCCAGGAAATACCATATTAGAGGGCTGAAGTGTTTGCTGTTTGCTTGCCTAAGGAAATAATCACCCTGTAGCTTGGCCATCTAGCGGTTGGAAGTGGCCCAGGAGGTTCCTGGAAACATGTTCGTGGTAGGCAATTGGGAGAATAGGGAGACTACCTCTTTTTACACAAGGAGAAAAAGTAGGATGCCAAGACCAATGGATTGGCTTTTACATGTGCCTTCTCCATTACCCCAGGTGAAAGGCAGCATCTGGTAGAGAAACAAGGGAAGGGGACACTGGATGGTAATAGCAAATGCCTCTACTATATGTCTGGCACAGTTATAAGTGCATTAATCTGTTTAATCCTCCCAACAATGCTAAGAAGTGGGGAATCCAATTATCCTCTGCTTTTCAGATGAGGGAACTGAGGCAGAGATGGATCAAACTGCCCAAGATTGCATAGCCAATAAGTGGCGGAGCTGGTATCATGCTCCCTTTAAGAGACTGTCAGCATTGGCACAGCCAGCCCTTGAGATATGTAGGGCTTTAGAGAGAATCCCTGAATTTGAGTTTCTAACCCAGCAGAGAAGTAGCACCAAGCAATGGCATTGGTCCCCAGCAAGATGCTATATAAAGGTTGAGCAAGGAGCAGGCTTTGAGCTGCCAAGGCTTAACACTCACTGAGACCCTACGTGTTAGGCTGCCATTTGCTCTTCCCAACAACTCTGCAAGGTAGGTGGTGTTATCCCTGTCTTTTCAGTTTGGGAAATAACTGAAACAAGAACTTTGTCCAAGGTTGAGGTTCAAGTCCAGGCTTATGTGGCTCTAAAGGCCATGTTCTTTTCTTTTTTTTTTTTTTAAAGATTTTTTATCTATTTGACAGACACAGTGAGAGAGGGAACACAAGCAGGGGAGTGGGAGAGGGAGAAGCAGGCTTCCTGCCAAGCAGGGAGCCCGATGAGGGGCTCGATCCTAGGACCCTGGGATCATGACCTGAGCCAAAGGCAGGCGCTTAATGACTGAGCCACCCAGGCGCCCCAAGGCCATGTTCTTTTCAATGCCGTTCCTTTAGAAGTGGAAGGAGAGAAAATTCTACTCCTCAGCTCTGGTGGCTGGGCACATTCTCTGCCCATTTGAGGAATGTTCTCAGGGCTCCCAGGATTGGGGATTTCATGGAGAAGTTGGTGCTCTAAAAGCCACCTCTGGCTCCTACCCAGATCCCACAGGGCAAGGCAGGTAGATTGGCCCTTTGGAGTAGTTGGAGCCTGCATCGATAGACCAAACATACAACTTCAAAGTTCTCTTGAAGGAAACTGGGTTTAGGAACTTGGGAATAAAATCCAAGATTCGTTAGAAAAGTCTGTCTTTCTTTGGGAGTAAGGTATGAAAGAAATAACTTACCAAAAGTTATTTAAAAACTTGGGCGCCTCGGTGGCTCAGTCGGTTAAGCGTCTGCCTTTGGCTCAGGTCATGATCCTGGGATTGAGCCCCACGTCTGGCTCCCTGCTTAGTGGGGAGTCTGCTTCTCTCTCCCTCTGCCTCCCCTCCCACTCACTCTTGCTGTCTCTTGCATGAACGCTCTGCACTCTGAAAATCTTTAAAAAAACTTTTTTAAAAACTTAAAAAACAAAAACAAAACCTATGCAAGATTCAGAAGGCAAGTTCTAGAACTAGACTATGTGCTCTGAATCAGGACTTCTAGGCTTAACTAGCTGTGTAATATTGACCATTTTTCTTAGCCTCTTATGTGCCTCCATTTTCTATATTACAAATATGTGGTAATATAGAGTAGGGGAAAAGAATGGGGAACTATTGCTCAACAGGTACAGAATTTCCATTTGGGGTGAGAAAAAAATTTTGGAAATAGATTATGGTAATGGTTGTACAACGTTGTGAATGTAATTAACACCACTCAGTTGTGCACTTAAAAATGGCTAAAATGGGGGTGCCTAGGTGGCTCAGTCAGCTGGGCATCTGCCTTTGGCTCAGGTCATGATCCCAGAGTCCTGGGATCAAGACCCACGTTGGGCTCCCTGCCCAGGGGGGAGTCTGCTTCTCCCTCTCCCTCTCCCGTTCCCCCTGCTTGTGCTTGTGCTCTGTCTCTCAAATAAATAGATAAAATCTTAAAAATAAAATAAATTAATTTTTTAAATAGCTAAAATCGCAAATTTTATGTTACACATTTTTTTTAAAGATTTTATTTATGTATTTGACAGAGAGAGAGACAGCAAGAGAGGGAACACAAGCAGGGGGAGTGGGAGAGGAAGAAGCAGGGCTCCCGCAGAGTAGGGATCCCCAAGGCAGATGCCCAACGACTGAGCCACCCAGGCGTTACACATATTTTACCACAATTTTTTTTTAAGTTTTATTTAGTGATTTAAGTAATCTCTACACCCAGCGTGGGGCTCAAACTCACAACTCTTGAGATCAAGAGTCAAGCCCTACTGACTGAGCTGGCCTGGTGCCCCCACAATTTTTTTTTTTTTTAAAGATTTTATTTATTTGGTAGAGAGAGACACAGTGAGAGACACAGCGAGAGAGGGAACACAAGCAGGGGGAGTGGGAGAGGGAGAAGCAGGCTTCCTGCCAAGCAGGGAGCCCGATGTGGGGCTCGATCCCAGGACCCTGGGATCATGACCTGAGCTGAAGGCAGACGCTTAACGACTGAGCCACCCAGGCACCCCGCCCCCACAATTTTTAAAAAGTGAAAAAAATGGGAGTGGGTAATAATAGTACTGACATTAAAAATTAAGAAAAGGATTAAATGGTTTAATTCCTACAAAGTGCTTAGAGGAGCTCCCGGCATGTGTTAAAACCTTAAAGCTTAGCTCCTCCTTCCCCTCCCTCCTCAGGCCACAAAAGAAAGTCAGGGAGCTAGACATGTTACAACAAAAAAGCCTAATATGAAAAAAATGTGTATACACAGGGGCAAGAAAGAAAATTGGTGCGACCTCTCAGAGCAATTTTACAATGTGTATCAAGAACCTTAGGGGCGCCTGGGTGGCTCAGTCAGTTGAGTGTCTGCCTTGCACTCAGGTCATGATCTCGGTGTCCTGGGATTGAGCCCCGCATCGGGCTCTCTGCTCAGCAGGAGTCTGCTTCTCCCTCTCACTCTCCCTCTGTGCTCTCCCCATGCACCCTCTCAAATAAATAAAAATAAAAAGAACCCTAAAAACATACATTATATATGGGGCACCTGGGTGGCTCAAGTCAGGTCATGATCCCAGCATCCTGAGATGGAGCCCTGTGTCGTGCTCTCTGCTCATCAGGGAGTCTGCTTGTCCCTCTGCCCCTCCTGCTCGTGCTCTCTCTCTCTCTCTCTCTCAAATAAATAAATAAAATCTTTTTTAAAAAAATACATTGGGGCGCCTGGGTGGCTCAGTCGTTAAGCGTCTGCCTCGGCTCAGGTCATGATCCCGGGGTCCTGGGATCGAGCCCTGCCTGCATCGGGCTCCTTGCTCGCTGGGGAGCCTGCTTCTCCCTCTCCCACTCCTCCTGCTTGTGTTCCCTCTCTCTCTGTCTGTCAAATAAATGGATAAAATCTTAAAAAAAAAAACACATTTATATACCCTCTGACATAGAAATGTCACTTTTAAGAGTTTAGCATAATTATTGGTCTTTGCAGAAAATTAACTACGGGGATCTTCATCACAGTATTTTTAATACAGAATAATAGGGAAAAATTGAAAATGTGTCCCAAGTGGACTGGTTAAATTATTGGATAGCCTTATGAGGAAACACAACCATTAAAAATTGTAGGGGCGGGGCGCGTGGGTGGCTCAGATGGTTAAGCGTCTGCCTTCGGCTCAGGTCATGATCCCAGGGTCCTGGAATCAAGTCCCGCATCGGGCTCCCTGCTAGGCGGGGAGCCTGCTTCTCCCTCTGCCTCTGCCTCTCTCTCTCTCTCTCTCTCTCTCTGACTCTCATGAATAAATAAATAAAACATTTAAAATTAAAAAAAAAAATTGTAGGGGCGTCTGGGTGGCACAGTCGGTTAAGTGTCAGACTCTTGGTTTCGGCTCAGGTCATGATCTCAGGGTCGTGAGATGGAGCCCTGAGTGGAGCTCCGCACTCAATAGGGAGTCTAAGATTCCCCTCTCTCTCTCCCTTTCTCTCCCTCTGGCCCTCCCCCACCTCACGCATGTGTGTGTGTGCACACAGGTGCACACACACACACACTCTCTCTCAAATAAATCTTTAAAAAATAACATTATTATAGCAAGATAGCCCATCCCCTCCAGGTTTCTGACTCAAGTCTGGAGTGGGCCTGAGGTGCTGCTGGTCACATTTTTTTTTTAATTTTTTATTATTAACCACCATACATTGCATCATTAGTTTTTGATGTAGTGTTCCATGATTCACTGTTTGTGTATAACACCCAGTGCTCCATGCAGGACGTGCCCTCTTTAATACCCATCACCAGGCTAACCCATCCCCCACCCCCCTCCCCTCTAGAACCCTCAGTTTGTTTTTCAGAGTCCATCGTCTCTCATGGTTCATCTCCCCCTCTGATTCCCCCCCTTCATTCTTCCTGTCCTGCTCTTTTTTTTTTAAACATGTAACATATATTGTATTATTTGTTTCAGAGGTACAGATCTGTGATTCAACAGTATTACACAATTCACAGCGCTCACCATAGCACATACCCTCCCCAGTGTCTTTCACCCAGCCACCCCAGCCCTCCCAACCCCCACCACTCCAGCAACCCTCAGTTTGTTTCCTGAGATTAAGAATTCCTCATATCAGTGAGGTCATATGATACATGTCTTTCTCTGATTGATTTATTTTGCTCAGCATAACACCCTCCAGTTCCATCCACGTCGTTGCAAATGGCAAAAATCTCATTCCTTTTGATGGCTGCATAATATCCCATTGTATATATATAACACATCTTTTTTTTTTTTAAAGATTTTATTTATTTATTTGACAGAGAGAGAGAGACAGCGAGAGAGGGAACACAAGCAGGGGGGAGTGGGAGAAGGAGAAGCAGGCTCCCCGCAGAGCAGGGAGCCCGATGAGGGGCTCGATCCCAGGACCCTGGGATCATGATCTGAGCTGAAGGCAGACGCTTAACGACTGAGCCACCCAGGCGCCCCTATACCACATCTTCTTTATCCATTCATCTGTCGATGGACATCTTGGCTCTTTCCAAAATTTGGCTTTTGTGGACATTGCTGCTATAAACATCAGGGTGCACGTACCACTCTGGATCCCTACATTTGTATCTTTGGGGTAAATACCCAGTAGTGCACTTGCTGGATCGTATGGTGCTGTTGGTCACATTTTGAGAAGCACGAGCCTTGTGCCTAGTCCAGTGCTTGGCATACAGCAAGCACTGGGACAATGTGAAATCATCTCCCAAAAACTGAGGGGGCAGAGACTGGACTGGCTGCACACAAGCATGGGCAGAAAGCAAGAGAAGCAGGGGCCAGCTCTGCTGATGACTTAAAGCATGACTTGGGGCATATCCTCCTGGGCTGGACCTCACTCCCTCTCCTGTCTGTAATAGGAGGAGGCGGAACCAGGTGGCCCCTAGTTTCTGCTCTGAAAGTTTTTGATTTGGAGGAGAGGATATGAAAGAGTGCAGTCAACATTTAAAAAGAGGCAGAGAAGAAATTAGAGGCTCTGTCTGGCCCAGTAATCCCCAGTCCTGACTCAAGTTGAAAGCTGTGCTAGCTTCAGGACAAATCTGAGAATGGGCCCCCACTGTCTGGCCCCGGGGAAGTTTCCAAGGGATATCTTGCCCGCCCCCCCAACACCATCCAGGGCTGGGACTCTTCCCAGCCTGGGAGGTGAGAGGGCAACGTGGAGATGAACCAAGTCACCCATTCAGTTCACCAGCTGAAAATCAGGAGCAAAACGAGACCCCCTTAAAATACAGAGCAGGCAACATCTCATGGGCTAAAGATAAGGAACTTTGGACTCACTAGGCCTGGATTAAAATCATGGCCCATCACCTTCTGACTGTACGTGACCTGGGCAAGCACTTTTATCTACAAGGAAGAGACTCTTGGGCTTACCTAATTAGAAATTGACATACTTATGATTAAGTAAATCAGTAAGGGAAAGGTTATCTTATAACAAGAAGTTATGTACTAATAAAACAAGATTTTTGAGGATTTACTCTGTGCCAGGTACTATCCTAATCACCTTACCTGGATTATGTCACTTAACTATAACCATCTTGGGAGGTAGGTGCTATTATTAGCCACATGGGGGAGGAAACTGAGGCATATGTAGGTGAAATAAGTCACATAGGCCACAGAGCCAGCCGGTAGGTGAGTCTGGATTTGGACCCAAGCCATCCAACTCCAGAACACAAGACCTGAACCACTCTGACATGCTTCCTCTCACCCAGAGCTGGGCCCTAGGGACCTTGTGGGAGTGGGGGAGAAAAGGTTTGGCCCCTCTGAGCTTTAGGGTCTCCTGTGCCTGCAGTTTCTGCACCCTGGCTCACACAACACCTGTTAATACATGACTTTGCCACCCTCTCATGTCAGAGTCTCCCTCCTCCCACAACTGGCTGAAGAAAGCCTCTTACATGGTCACCAAGTGGGTGGTGAGAAGCACTGGTCCTCAAGATGGCTTAGATGGTACAGGGCCTAGGCCTTAAATCATATTAAATTACATGGGGAGAAAGCTGTTCCCTTTTCAATTCTCTTTCAGTTCCAATAACTTCAGGGGAAGGTCTTGGCTAGGGGGCTAGACTTGAACACTGTATAATTCTTGCTACCTCCTCCCCTGCTTTGAGAACAGTAAGCCCTCTCAGTTTTTTTTCTGGGTATATCCCAAAGGCAGCCCTGCCTGCCACAACTTGAGTGCAAGCCCCGCTCACTGGCCTCCTGATCACCACGGGGACTTCAGTTCTCCATTGAGTAGCCAGGATGAGCTCTTTCAAGCTCAAATTTCGTTATCTCATAACTTTAAAAACCTCCATCTGCAATGCAGATAAAATCCAAACTCCTGGCTACAGCCTACAGGCTTCTGCATCCCACCTGCCTCTGTGACCTCATCTCCCCACTGCCTCCCCTTCCTCCTACGCCTCCTGTCCACCCCTTCACACAAAGCCTCTCTGGAAATGCATTCAATCTCCCTGTCCTCAGGGATGGCTCCTTTCCATTATTCAGGTCTTGACGCAAATGTCACCTCCTGAGAAGAGTTCCCTGAATACTGGCCCCAGCAGCCCCACCCCACTCCCTCTCAACCCAGCCACCTGAGCTCCTTAACACTGGTCTGCACCCAACTATAGCACCTATCTCTTGGCTTTCTCTACCGCACAACTGGGCTATAAGGTCCTGGAGGGTGGGGACTAGGTCAGTCTTGGTCATTTTGGTATTTCCTGTGCTTGGCTCAGTACCTAACCAACAGCAGACATTAAACACGTATCTGTTAATTGACCGATGACAGAGTGACACTCGGGGGTCCTCCTGAGAGCCTCTTCTTTTGGAAATGCCTGGCAACCTTCCTGCTCTTGAGGTCCTCTTTTTTAGGTAGGGATTCTCCCACCAGTGGGCACTTACCAGATGATTTTAGGGGGCGCACAGATTCCACCTTAAATAACATTGAATCATGGAGAAAGGGAAACTTCCCTCTTCTGTTCTCTTTGAATTTTCCTGATTATACAAGAGAAAAATTCTGTTAGTGTTACTCTTTATCACTTCTCCAACACTTGTTAATCTCAGATTCTTACAAAGTCCTCAGTTTCACAGTTTTCTGCACATACTGGTATTTAGCTAGATTATAACATTATACTATTTTCACTGTGTATATATTTTATAGATACTTTGTTAAAGTGGGAAGTGATTTAAGGTAATGGTATGGCGTACCTCTTTTAAATAAATGTATTTAGGTTTTTTTAAATAGCAAATTGATTTAAAGACTTCAAACACAGGTGTATGTGTCTGTGGCCAGTATTGTGAAGGTGGGGTGCCATTGGTGATAGTTGGGGGACCTCTCACTGTTCCAGGCAGAGCAGGCCCTTTTGGAACACAGGGCTCCAAAGAGCCCCTGGGCCAAGTGCCATTTAGTTTGTTCATTGATATGAGAAGTTATTCGGCTGAATATGAATGAACTTTTTTCCCTGGACCTCAAGGCATTAATTTGGGGGACCTCTTTGTCAATCTCAGTCTATTTTGCTTTAATGTGTAGGGCCTCTGTTCTTCTCTGTGCAGTTCTGACCACTTGGTATGACCTCCATGGTCATGAGTAGAGAATGGTGGCTCTGGGACACAAAATACTTAATATCCTGATATCAAAGTTCCCTAGTGAAGACAGGCCCTGGGCTTTTCTTTGTCCATCATATAAACCAGGCAAACATGAGCTATTATTTGTGGATGCACCAAATAAATAACCTAGTGCACAGCTTTGCTCAACCCAACTCTTGATAGATAGAACTCAGCTACATAAATTCTGAGGTCCAAAAAATTGGACCTTCCAGGGCCCTAAACACCTTTTACCCTCTGTGTCAGTCAGATCTCCTGTTCTTCTTAGTCCAAATGGATGGTGTTAGGTATTTAAAATATGCAGCAAGTATACATCTTGGCATTCCTTGGACTCAAAATGTGCCAGCTTTGTGTATTTTTTGTAGTATACTAATATCCAACTTCTAAGTCAAACATTCAGCAAATTCAAATGTTTGGCTTGAAAGCTGTGTGACTTTGGCCAAGTACTCACCCTCTCTGAGCTTCAGTCTACTTCCTTGTGTTATTTGAAGATTAAAGGAGATAATGCATGTGAAGCAGTGGCATCAATAAATGGCTGTCGTATTTTTAGTTTGCATCTCATCAGTCCCCTCCGTCGAAGAGGCTGCACTCTAATTTGATTAGCTCTCCTAACTAAATCTCTCGGCTGCTTCCCCTCGACCCCTTGCAGTTATTCAGTCATTGCTTTACCAAGATCTACTGAGTGCCATGTTTTGTGCTGGACGCTGCCTACGTAAGCAGGAATCAAGCCAGGGCCCCGCCATTGCCAAGCCCACAGCCGAGTAAGAAAGAGACTCCCAAACGGAGCAAATGGCCTGTAATCGAGGTATGTCGCCAGTGTAGTCAGAGCGAATGCGGCGGGAATGTCTAATTGAGACTTAGGGGTGCGAGGTGTCGATGGAGAGGGGGATGTCACTCAGGTAACTGGCACTGTCCGTACAAAAAGCACAAGCACAGGAGAGGGAGCGGACGGCTGGTGTACCCCTAAAGCCCGGGTGGATCTGGCGCAAGCTTCAGGACCCGGGGCCCGGAGGGTTTTGAATGCTCGGCCCCGAGATCGGGGTTCCTCCCACTGGCAAAAGAAGCCCCGAGGAGCTTGTGCTCAGGAGTGAAGCCTCGGTGCGGCCAAGTCATCTTGCAGGATTGGTTCCGGACAGTGCATCACAAGAGCCAGGACCCCTGCTCCCGCCCACAGATAAAACGCCAGCCATTGAAGGCGGAAATAACGGCCCGCGAACTACCGGACAGCGACTGCACTACCGGCATTCACGACGGTGGGCGGAACCGGAAACTCCGGGCGCGTGGCGGGTGGGCCCGGCGGTGCGGCTGCGGCCGAGGGGGCGGGCCCGGCTCCCCCTGGGCCACTGATTGGTCGGCCCCCGGCAGCGGCGGCCGCGGCTCCTGGAACTGTCATCTCCGCCTGTGAGTCCTGGGTTCGAGCCTGGGCCCTGCTGGCTCCCGAATTGCTCTTCGGCGCCGGGCTGTGACTCCCTCTGGCCGGCTAGCACTGATCCAGCCGGCTTTTCGGATCCAGACTATCGGGCCAGGACCCCTCAGGTAGTTTTGGGGGGGGGGGGCGAATCATGAGTGGCCTACGGGACCTCGTCCCTAGAGAAAGGTAATGCGGCGCTGTGGCGGGGAGGAAGACCGAGTGGAGCAGGTAGAGGCCAGGAGGCTGAAGCCCGGCGGAAGCCGCAGAGGAGGCCTCGATCCCGGACTGAGGGGTGGGAGGGGGAGGAGGCGGTGGCAGAGGCGGCAGGGGACGCGCGTGGGTCTGGACGAGACCACCCAGGATAAGGTCCGAACCCTTGGAAGCAGGACCATCCGAGGAATTGACTGAAAGCTCAGGAGCCAGCCAAGAACAGCCGTAAAGGTACAGAGGGCCGTCCCAGTATCCAAGGCGTGTTTATTGATTTTGTGATTCTTGGCAGAACGGAGGCCACACCGAGATAAAGCGTGATACGACCTAATAAGTGTATTTTATTTGGGGCATTACTTTGGTAAGCCAAAGACATAATTAATTTTTTAAAAGAGTGTATTATGGAAGTGTTTAGACGTATACAAAAGTCAGTAAAACACGGGAAATAGCATACCATTATGGATCCCAAGTACTCATCACCCAGCCTCAATCACAAATGGCCACCCTGGTTGCGTTACAAATATGTTAAGATTCGCCTCAAATCCATACCGATAATATGTCAATCTTAAGTTAAAAAAAAAAAGTTCCTTTTGGGGCGCCTGGGTGGCTCAGTCTTTAAGCGTCTGCCTTCGGCTCAGGTCATGATCCCAGGGTCCTGGGATCGAGCCCCGCCTTGGGCTCCCTGCTCGGTGGAAAGCCTGCTTCTCCCTCTCCCACTCCCCCTGCTTGTGTTCCTTCTCTCGCTATCTCTCTGTCAAATAAATAAATAAAATCTTTAAAAGAAAAAAAAGTTCCTTTCATTTTAATGGGTATAGAGGTTCAGTTTTGCAAGATGAGAAGAGTTCTGGAAATTGGTTGCACAGCAACTACTGAACTGTAACTTAAAAATGGCTAAGATGGTAAATTTTATGTCATGGGTTTTAACCACAATTTTATTTAAATTCCTTTCAAATTAAAAAAAAAGTGCTGCAAATTAGGGAAAAAATCCGACTTCAAACGTGCAATGGAAAGTAACTCATTGCCAAGGAGAGGCCCATAGAATTGTTTTTAACTATGGAGGCTCTGGAATGAACCTGTTGGTTTTGGTGCTTAAAGCAGGGGGACCAGGCCTGGGGTGGAGTTTAAGCCTTGGTGGTGCCCTCTGGTTTATTCTAGACCTGAAGGGTTAGGCCAGCCTGGCTTTGCCAGTTGGATTTCTCCCATATGTTCCTGTTTCTTACACTCTGAGGCACACCTTTAACCCTTAGCTAAGCTCCTATGCCACTTCGTACCTTCATTCACAGGAGAATGAGTGAAGTGTGAATTCACCTTTTTCTCTCCATTCTCATTCGTTAGGGCACACCTGGGTACTCTGTCTCCAATCTACTCCATCTCCCAAATGTACCACAGGTCAGTCTTTCACACTCCTTGGTGTTAACTGGTAGGCAGCCTTCTACATTCTAGCTCTTTTCCAAGTTAGTCCTGCATGGATAGCCCTGTAACCTTCCTTTTGTCCACCCCAAACAAATAAAACAAACTATAAAATGAGAAAGCAACTGCCAGGTTTGGGTTTTGGGCTCCCCTTGTCTTGCTCTGGGGCTCCAGGACCAGCTAAATTTTCTTACTGTAAGTTGGCTTTTCTTAGAGAGTCAAACAACAATTGGATAAAATTTGCAACAGAAAGTTGTATTAGAGGGTTGCCTGACTGGCTCAGTTGGTGGAGCATGTGACTCTTGATCTCAGGGTTGTGAGTTCAAGCCCCACATTAGGTACAGAGCTTTAAAAAATAAAATACAGGCACCTGGGTGGCTCAGTTGAGCGCCTGCCTTCAGCTCAGGTCATGATCCCAGGGTCCTGGGATCGAGCCCCATATTAGGTTCCCTGCTCAGCAGGAAGCCTGCTTCTCGCTCTCCCTCTCTCTCTGCCTGCCACTCCCCATACTTGTGTTCTCTCTCTCTGTGTGTCAAATACATAAAATCTTTTATTTATTTTTTAAAGATTTTATTTATTTATTTGACAGAGAGACACAGCGAGAGAGGGAACACAAGCAGGGGGAGTGGGAGAGGGAGAAGCAGCCCCCATGGAGCAGGGAGCCCGATGCAGAGCTTGATCCCAGAACCCCGAGATTGTGACCCGAGCCGAAGGCAGACACCCAATGACTGAGCCACCCAGGCGCTCATACATAAAATCTTTTATTTATTTATTTTTTTTCATAAAATCTTTTAAAAAATAAAATAAGGAGCCTGTTTCTCCCTCTGCCTGCCCCTCCCTCAGCTTGTACTCTCTCTCCTTCTCTAACAAATAAATAAATAAAATCTTAAAAAAAATAATAAAAAAATAAGGGATGCCTGGGTGGCTCAGTCAGTTAGGTGTCTGCCTTTGGCTCAGGTCATGATCCCAGGGTCCTGGGATCGAGTCCCGCAACGGGCTCCTTGGTTGGTGGGGAGCCTGCTTCTCCCTCTGCTTGCCTCTCCCTCTGCTTGTACTCGCTCTCTCTCTCTTCCTCTCTAACAAATAAATAAATAAAATCTTTAAAAACAATTAAATAAATAAAATAAAATGTATGCATTAAAAATAAGTTATATTATTGAGTAATGGCTATTTAGAACTACTCAGGAAAAAATCAGGCGCTTGATCACATCAGTAGATGTTAATGATGGAAAGAAGGAATTAGTGACAGGGCTGCTGGTAATGAATGACAGAGCAAAAGCTAGATTCAGTCACAGGGTGAACTTGCTTAGTGTACGATGTGTACATTTATATCTGTTCACTGAGAGCTCTTAAGATGATCATTATTAAAATATCTGCAGGAAATAATGCTGTTGCTCATATATAACTCATTTACCTTTAACTTCCTTTTTCCCCATAGAAACAGTTGTGATTTTGGATTAAGTGAGTTTTTGTTAGGAATGTAGCCATCATGTTACATCATAACTGCCTGTACACAGGAAGTGATATGAAATCAATGAACTGTTTTCTTATGTTTTCCTTTGTAGGGAAGATGGAAGAGCTGAGTCAAGCCCTGGCTAGTAGCTTTTCTGTGTCTCAAGATCTGAACAGCACAGCTGCCCCACACCCCCGCCTGTCCCAGTACAAGTCCAAGCACAGTTCCTTGGAGCAGAGTGAGCGGCGCCGCCGATTATTGGAACTGCAGAAATCGTAAGGGATGCTTTAACTCTTTGGCCTCTTTCTTCAGGCTGGGAGCTGTGAACCAATCAGGAGGCTCTAGGTCTGTCTCTCTCTTTTTTTTTTTTTTTTTAAGATTTTATCTATTTATTTGAGAGAGAGAATGAGAGAGAGAGAGCACATGAGAGGGGGGAGGGTCAGAGGGAGAAGCAGACCCCCTGCCGAGCAGGGAGCCCGATGCGGGACTCGATGCGGGCGGGACTCGATGCGGGCGGGACTCGATGCGGGCGGGACTCGATGCGGGCGGGACTCGATGCGGGACTCGATGCGGGACTCGATGCGGGACTCGATGCGGGACTCGATCCAGGGACTCGATCCAGGGACTCGATCCAGGGACTCCAGGATCATGACCTGAGCCGAAGGCAGTCGCTTAACCAGCTGAGCCACCCAAGCGCCCCACTAGGTCTGTCTCTTCAAGTAGACCCTTTATAGGTACATCTTGCCCATGAGATTGGGAGGGGTAAATCCTGGCAGAGGTAGACATCCTTTACACCGAAAGCTTAGGAAAAGATGGAAACGTAGGGAGAGACTGAAGTTTGAAAGCAAAAGCTGTTATTTGGTTAAGTTTTTCTTTTTTTCCTGGCAGCAGTACTGAGCTTTGCGATTTAGGGACTTGTGAAAGCCACGCCCAGTCTTCCACTCCCCACATTCCCTGTGTGGCTTCTGCACTCTGAATCCTGGCATTGGTGTGGTCTTCCTGTCTGCCTTCAGCCCAAATGTTTCTGTGGAGCCCTTGAGAGCTCAATACAAATAATTCCACAGGGAATCTGAGGAAATGTCTTCCATACACTGAATTCTCAATGCCAAGATGAGCAAGCATGGGGAGAGGGCAGGATAGGAGTGTTTGAGGCTGGGCTGCTCTGAAGGCAGGGCCTGTCCGTTTACCCTGAGTACAACATGGGCCTCTTCTTGGTCACAGGAATTGAGGATTCGAAGGAACTATTAACAGCTACACAGTTTCTCTACGGTCTGCATTCTGCCCAGTGCTCCATCATTGGATGTGTTTAGCAGAAATGGTTCCCTGTGGCCTCTGGGTTGCTTGCAGATTACATTCTCAGATCACCTCCCCCGCTCCACAACCCCACCTCTGTTGTTTAAAAGTTATTTTGGAATAGGTAACACATTAATTGTATGTATTCACATTCAAAATTCAAAATTTGTAAGAATATATGGTGAAAGTCTCCATCCCAGTATGATGCTAAGTGAAATAAGTCAGACTAAAAAAGAAATACCATGATTTCACTCATATGTCGACTCTGAATAATAAAACAAATAAATAAACAAACAAAAAGTAGAATCAGACCATAAATACAGAGAACAAATTGGTGGTTGCCAGAGGGGCGGGGGTAGGAGAATGGGCAAAATGTGCGAAGGGGAGTGGGAGATGCAGGCCTCCAGTTACGGAATGAATGAGTCACGGGAATAAAAGGCGCAGTGTGGGGAATACAGTCAGTGATATTTAATAGTGTTGTAGTAGCTACACTTGTGGTGAGCACAGGATAACATAGAGAAGTTGCATCAGTGTATGTACACCTGAAACTAATGTAACATTGTATGTCAGCCATACTAAAAAAAAAAAAAATTTTTTTTAAAGGAAATAAAGTCTCCCTCTCAATTCTGTCCTCTGGCTGTTCAGTTCCTCTCCCATATTATTAGTTTCTTTTGTATCTTTCCAAAGATATTCTGTGCAGACATGAGCAAGTGTGTGGTTGTACGTATGTATACCATTTTTTTAAACAATTAGTGTACAAACACTGTTATGCACATTTTATTTAACAGCAGATTTTGGAGAGATTCTATATCAGTACCATCTCATTCCTTTATTATGGTGCCAGGTATTGTATTGAATGGGTATTTCATAATGTAATCTAACCAATCCCCTACTGATGGGCATCTGGGTAGTTTCTTCTCTTGTGAATACAAACAGTACATGGGAAAGAACCATGGGTATGCACCCTGTGCACATGTACAAGTACACCAGCTCTTCTTCATTCTTGAAATAAAAGACCACTGTGCTCGCACGTGCTCTCTGTGGTGTGCACCATCATGGGAATGTGCATGAGCTCGTGTGTATGTTTGAGAGGAAACCACTGAGCTGGTCTCATTGCCTCAGTGGTGGATCTTGCCTTAGCATTGAGGAAACCAAGTGCAGGCAGTTACATGGTATCTACAAATCACAATCAGATTCTAAACAGTTCTTATTCTTTCTTTTTTATTTTTTTAAGATTTTACTTATTTATGAGAGAGAGCATGAGCTTGGGGAGGATGGAGTGGGAGGGAGAGGAAGAGAGAGAATCTCAAACCAGACTCCACATTGAGCACTCAATCCAACGACCTCGAGACCACAACCTGAGCCAAAACCAAGAGTCAGACGCTCAACAAACTGAGCCACCCAAGCACCCCAGTTCTTATTCTTTTTTAATCAATTGCCCAAGCTTTCTAGAATATGTAGTTTGTTTTTTTTTTTTTTGAGGAGGGTAAAAATAAAGGGAAATAAGTAAAAAGATATATTAAACTGAAGGGCGCCTGGGCCCCCCCCCACTTGTTCCAGCTTTCTCTCTCTCTCTCAAATAAATAACATTTTTTTTCAAAGATTTTATTTATTTATTTGAGAGAGAGGGAGAGCACAGAGGGAGAGGGAGAAGCAGACTCCCTGCTGAGGAGAGAGCCCAACTTGGGGCTCGATACCAGGACCCTGAGATCATGACCTGAGCTGAGGGCAGACGCTTAACCGACTGAGCCACCCAGGTGCCCCAAATAAAGAAAATCTTAAAAAAAAGAAAGAAAGAAAGAAAGAAAAAAGAAATGGAAGAAGGCCTGGCTGCTCCTCAGAAAGCCTTATAAATTAGGGGCACCTGGGTGACTCAGGCAGTTAAGCATCCCACTCTTGATTTCGGCTCCGGTCATTATCTAATGGTTGGGCTCCACGTTCAGTGGGGGGTCTACTTGAGATTCTCTCTTCCTCTGCCCCTCCCACCCCACATGCCCACACATGCTCTCTCTCTCTCTCTCTCTCAGATAAATAAATACATCTTTAAAAAAATAAAGAAAGAGGGGTGCCTGGGTGGCTCAGTCAGTTAAGTGTCTGCCTTCTGCTCAGGTCATGATCCCAGGGTCCTGGGATCAAGCCCCGCATCAGGTTCCCTGCTCAGCAGAGAGCCTGCTTCTCTCTCCATCTCCTGCTCCCCCTGCTTGTGCTCTCTCTCTCTCTGTCAAATAAATTAATTAATTAAATATTTTTAAAAATAAAGAAAGGAAACTGTATAAATTGGAGAGTCCCAGAAGTGGTCCTTGTTTTAAACTCCTCCCCACATCTCAGTGATTCCTCTCTTCAATCACTGGGGGCCTTTGGATGAGATGCCTGCCAGGCAGGAAAGTGTCAGCTCTAAGAGGGGGTAGAGATGCGAATCTGGAATGGGGTGGCGGGAGCGGGGTCAGCCTTTCCAGCTAGTGAACCTTGAAGATTCCTTTCAATATGTTAATCTGCCTTTTTTTAGGAAACTGAGGAAGGCTGAGTGTGTTCAGAGGAAGCTTCCTACCTAGGACCAGTGAGGGGGCCATCACTATGTTAGCCTTACATAGGAAATTCTACCATCTCTTCCACTAGAATCCCTAGGGTACTCCTGAACTTGAAGCATCTGAGTTAAAGTAAACTTGTCACATTGTAGGGGGTCTTCCTAGGAGACATAAAGGCCTATCCTTGTGCCTTCTTTTTTCCAGCAAGCGGCTGGATTACGTGAATCATGCCAGAAGACTGGCTGAAGATGACTGGACAGGAATGGAGAGCGAGGAAGAGGAAGATAAGAAAGATGATGAAGAGATGGACGTTGACACTGGCAAGAAGTTACCAAAACGCTATGCTAATCAAGTGAGTAGTCCAGGGAAGGTGAGGCCCAGGTCCAACCCCACTGAAGTAAGTGTTGCCGTAAAGAGAGAAGGAGACAGGAGGAAGGAATGGGGGACTTCACAGAAACTGCTTTACATGCATAAAGTGTATGGACTTAGAGAAGAAATGGCTTACGGTGTCATGTACTGAAGGCGGGGTCACTGAGGGAGGCTGTGGGTGCTGGGTTTGAGAACCTTTACCCCATACTATAACCAAAGGTCACCAGCCTTCTGCAGAAAGCCCCTGAACTATTGCTACACTAAGAGAGTCCCTGCACTTGTCATTTCTTAGTGGTCATTGTAGAGCAACTCTAGGTTGGGCCTGCCCAGGCTAGCACTGCCCCCACCCTACCTCCTAGGTTGGTAGTCTTTCCTGAGCAGTAGACTAACATGTCAGCCTTGGATCTTCACATTCAGATGATGGAAGGTGGGAAGGACAGCTGCCCTTGAATATGGGGCGCCTAGCCAGCCACTCCAGGCCAGCCCATTGGCCTACATGCAGTTGAGGCCATGAAACAATAGACGACTATAACAAACTTGACTAAGTGGCCTATTGGTTGCAGGAAGAAACCAGTGTGGTTTGTGGAGCTATAGGGGAAGCAGGCATGAAGACTGCCAGTGCTTCAGGCAGCCCAGGTATTCCAGAGGCAGGGTATGGGTCCAAGTGGGGCCAGGGCTCTAACTGGCTATTATATTCTCTCTATAACCCAAGTGTCTTGTCACCTCAGAATCCTGTCCCACCTTAGGATATGGTTTCTGGGGGTGCCTGGGTGGCTCAGTCGGTTAAGCGTCTGCCTTCAGCTCACGTCATGATCCCAGAGTCCTGGGATCAAGCCCTGCATCAGGTTCTCTGCTCAGCAGGGAGCCTGCTTCTCCCTCTCCCTCTGCCTTCCACTCCCCCTGCTTGTTCTCTCTCTCTCTGCCAAATAAATAAATAAAATCTTAAAAAAAAAATGGTTTCTGGGTATACACACTCCCATCTTCTTTCTGTGCCCCCAATACAGCACAGATAACATCTTCTATGACAAAGTGCAGTTCAGTTCTGTTCAGCAAGCATTCTTGAAAACCCTGCTCTGTAGTAAGCTAGGCTATGTGTGGGAAGATGGACAAGGGTCAGAAATGGCCCTTGTACTCCTGGAATAGTTGGAGATGATGGTTTTTGCTGTAAGAAAGTGAGATTAGCTAATAGCGAGGAAGGAAGTAGGATTGTGAAATCAGGAAAAGGTTAATGAAAGAGGAGGCAGCTTGTTTCTTTTTTAGAGATTTTATTTATTTATTTGCGAGAGGGAGAGAGTATGTGCTTGAGCAGGGGGAGGGGCAGAGGGAGAAGCAGACTCCCCACTGAGCAAGGAAGCCCGATTCGGGCAGGGCTCACCCCAGGACCCCGGAATCATGACCTGAGCCAAAGGCAGCCACTTAACCCACTGAGCCACCCAGGTGCCCCAAGAGGAGGTAGGACATTGACAGGCAGAGGTGCAGAGCATTCCAGGGCCTTCCAGGCAGCAGGAAGAGGCTGAGCAAGAGCCCTATGGTGTGCTGAGAGCAGTGTGCAGGCCAGTGAGGTTGGAGCAACATAGGGCGGGGAGGAGGAATACAGCAGAAACATCTGCGGGAGTGTAGACTGTGTTTTAGATTGTGGGGAACCATCGAGAATTTTTGAGCCAGGGACAGAACTGGGACTTTGTATGGCATGCACGTCCGTGTATAGAAGGACCTGGAAGAGAGAGGCTGGAGTAGGGAGCTTAGCTTTGCTAAAGCACTCTGCTGCCGGTGCTGAGGACAGTGAGGGTGCGAAGGAAATGAGTGTGAGAAGTGTCGCCAGGATGAATGGACAGAATTTAACAGTGGACCGGATAGAAGAGGCAGTGTGAGAAGTGGTTAAGTGTTTAAGCTCTGAAGTCACGTTGACCTGACGTCAAAGTCCGGCTCTTTGTTGACCTTGAGCAGGTTATTTCATGGCTCTAAGTCTCTGGTTTCTTATCTGTAGAATGGGGATAGTTACAGTACTATTTCACAGGATTGTTAGAAGGATTGAAGCAGATAGTGTACCCTAAATACCTAGCACAGAGCCCGTAATAGATGCCCCACAAATATTAGCTACTATTTTTTTAAACAGCCGTGTTGAGATAAATTCACATACCATACAATTCACACATTTACAGGGTACAATTCAGTGTTTTTTAGTATAGTCACAGGGCTGTGCAGCCATTACCACTCTCTAATTCCAGAATATTTTCATCACCCCCAAAAGGACCCTCATACCCATCAGCAGTCAACTCCCATTCTTTCTTTCCCCCAGCCCTTAACAGTCAGTAATCTACTTTCTGTCTCTCTGGGTTCGCCTCTTCGGGACATGTGCTGTAAGTAGAATCATATGAAATGTGCTCTTTGTGTCTTGTTTCTTTCACTCAGCATAAGGTTTTTTAAGTTCATCTGTGTTGGAGTGTGCGTTAGAACTTCATTTCTTTTTATTCCCAGACAATGTTCTGTTGTCCTGATACCCTGCATTTGGCTGGTCTACCCATCAGGTGGTGGCATTTGAGTTGCTCCCACTTTCTGGCTGTTGTGAATAATAATGCTGCTGTGGATAGTCACGAACAAGTTTTTGTGTGGATATATTTTTATTTCTCTTTGGTATATACCTGGGAATGGAATTACTAGGGCCTATGATCATTCTATGTTTGATGTTTTGAGGGGCTACCAGACTGTTTTCCAAAGTGACTAGAGCATTTTACATTCCCACCAGCAGTGTATGAGGGCTCCAGTGTCTCCACATCTTTGCCAATGCTTTTTATTGTCCATCCTTTTGAGTATAGCCATCCTAGAGGGTATGAAGTGGTGTCTCATGGTTTTGATTTGCATTTCTTTAAGGACTGATGATATCAAGCATCTTTTTATGTGCTTATTAACCATTTGTATATCTTCTTTGGAGAAATGTCTATGCCCATTTTTTTCTTTTGGAGGGGGGAGAGAGAGAGACAGAGAGAAAGAAAGAAAGAGAGAAAGAGGAGGGGCAGAGGAAGAGGGAGAGAGAGAATCTCAAGCAGGCTCCACGCCCAGCACAGAGCCTGACAAGGGCTCAATCTCACGACCCTGATCATGACCTGAGCCAAAATCAAGAGTTGGTTGCTTAACTGACTAAGCCACTCAGACACCCCTCTATGCCCATTTAATTGGGTTGTCTTTTATTATTAAGTGGTAAGAGTTCTTTATATATTCTAGATACAAGTCTCTTATCAGGGGGCACCGGGGTGGCTCAGTCAGTTAAGCATCTGCCTTCAGCTAAGGTCATGATCCCAAGGGCCTCGGATCAAGCCCCCATCGGGCTCCCTGCTCAGTGGGGAGCCTGCTTCTCCCTCTCCCTCTGCCTGTCACTCCCCCTGCTTGTGCTCTCTCTCTCTCTCTCTCCCTGTCAAATAAATAAATAAAATCTAAAAAAACCACAACACAACAATCTCTTATCAGATACATAATTTGCAATATTTTCTCCCATTCTGTGGGTTGTCTTTTTACTTTCTTGATGGTATTACAGGCAGCACTAAAGTTTTAAATTTTGATGTAGTCTTATTTATCTATCCTTTGTGTTGTCACTTGTGCTTTTGGTGTTGTAACACTAAAATTTCTTTAAGGATGTGTTGATAATGCTTGGTTTAAGATTTGGTAACAGGGCTACAGGGTGCAGAAGGGGAAGTAGGGGGGTTTCAGGGATGGAAGCTACTTGGGCGACCAAAGACCATGAATCCTGTTTTGGGGACCCTGAGTCTAAGGTACAGAGAGAGCAAGCAGAGAAGGAGATACCACGTGGATGGCTGGAAATATAGGTCTGGAGAAAAGGAAAGCAGTCTGGAGATGAAAAGGCAGGAGAATTGGGGCACCTGGCTGGTTCAGTCAGTGGAGTGTGTGACTCTTGATCTCGGGGTTGTGAGTTTGTGCCCTGTGTTGGGTGTAGAACTTACTTAAGAAAAAAAGAAAGGACAGAAAAGAAACAGAAGGAGAATTGGGGGTGTCCTCTCAGAAGCGGCAGGTGAAGCTGCAGAAGTAGATGCGACCTAGCCCTGAGCAGACAGCCTCTGAGAGAAAAGAAAAGGGGAACCTAAAACAGCCTCCTGAAGATTCTCTACATGTTTTGGGGGAGTGTGTGGAGGAGCGTTTGGAGGAAAAAAAAGAATAGCACTGGCTCACATGGGTGGCACGTGCTCACAGGGAACATGTGTCAAGGAGGATGAGGAGGCGGTGACATGAGCAGTGGAGCAAGGGGGATAAGGGGGAGGAGAGGGAAGAGAGACACATGGCAGGGAGCGGGTCCCTGACAGCCTCTGACCGGGCTACGGGGTAGCAAGTCTGGACTGAAGGTGTCAGAGTGGGCAGAGGGCAGCATCTAGAAATAGGAAGTCGTTTTAAGAAGGACAAAGTGGAATACTTTAACAGAAATGCAGAGTGATAAAAGGTTTTCATTTTTGTTTTGTTTTTGAAGATTAGGGCGTGAGCATTTTGTGGGCTAAGGGAAGGAGAGATGAAAGATTCCATGGGGACTATTTGTTGATAGGCCAGTCTCTGTGTAATGCGAGGAATTGTGAGCCAAGAGTGGAAGAGTTATTCTTTGCAAAATTCATTTCACCACCACCAACAACCACCCCCCCCCCCTTTTTTTTAGTTTAAATTTTGTAGTTACCATGCAGTGCAATATTGGTTTCTGGAGTAGAATTCAGTGATTCGTCACTTCCATACAGCACCCAGTGCTCATCACAAGTGCCCTCCTTAATACCCATCAGCCATCTAGCCCATCCCCCACCCACCTCCCTCCATCACCCCTCAGTTTGTTATCTATCATTAAGAGTCACTTATGGCTTATTTCCCTCTCTCCTTTTTTTATTTTCCCCCTTCCCATATGTTCATCTGTTTTCTTTCTTAAATTCCACATAGGAGTGAGATCATATGGTATTTGTCTTTCTCTAACTGATTTATTTCACTTAGCATAATACACTCTAGTTCCATCCACGTCATTGCAAATGGCAAGATTTCATTCTTTTTTTTTTTAAGATTTTATTTATTTGGGTCGCCTGGGTGGCTCAGTTGGTTAAGCGACTGCCTTCGGCTCAGGTCATGATCCTGGAGTCCCGGGATCGAGTCCCGCATCGGGCTCCCTGCTCGGCAGGGAGTCTGCTTCTCCCTCTGACCCTCCTCCCTCTCATGCTCTCTCTCATTCTCTCTGTCTCAAATAAATAAATAAAATCTTAAAAAAAAAAAAAGATTTTATTTATTTGAGAGAGAGAGAATGAGAGAGAGAGAGCATGAGAGAGAGAGAGCATGAGAGGGGCAGAAGGAGAAGCAGACTCCCTGCTGAGCAGGAAGCCCCACACGGGACTCGATCCGGGGACTCCAGGATCATGACCTGAGCCAAAGGCAGTCGCTTAACCAACTGAGCCACCCAGGCGCCCCACAAGATTTCATTCTTCATCCCCCCTTTCTTGAGGCAGATTTCCTAACATCCTTTGTACAGTATTTGGGGTCACCAGTTTGGGAAATGATGATCTAGATTAAGAGCATCTCAACGTCAGGGACCTTATTCATCTCTGAGGTATAGCCCCTGGAATGTAATAGTTATGAGAACAGCAGGTGAATGGACAAAGTAAGAGGAGGAAGGAGGTCCCGTCACCCAGATACAGGAGGCGAGGTGGTAAGAATGTACTATGGATGCAGGAAATGAAGACGAGGAGAGAACTTGAAGCTCACCGTGAGTGGCCTCCATCCCGTCAGCTGAGACAAGTCAACTAAGAGCAAGTGGGGCAGAGGTCTACCATCAGCCTTATATGTATTTTCATTATATATATGTGTGTGTATATATATAGGCTGTGAATTCTTTGTCACTGTAAACATTGCAGCAGCACACCCCTTTTGGTCGTTTTTTAATATTTCATTTTTCTAAGTAATCTCTCCACCCAAGTGGGGCTTGAATTCACAACCCTGAGAGATCAAGAGTTGCGCGCTCTACCAACTGATCAAGCTGGGCACCCCCCACCCCTGTTGATTTTTAATGCCATTTTTTTTGTGTTCCCAGTTGATGCTGTCTGAGTGGTTAATTGACGTCCCTTCAGATCTGGGGCAGGAATGGATTGTGGTCGTGTGCCCTGTTGGAAAAAGAGCCCTGATTGTGGCCTCCAGGGTGAGTCGCTTCCTCCTCCCTATCCCAGCATGCTGGTCTATAGCAGGAGGAATTCTTTGCACTTCGTGTTCCTTTTTTTTTGGTGGGCAGCAAAGCGAGGTTTATTGAGCGATAGCAAAGTGATAGTAAAAGCTCCCAAGGAGGAAGGGGCCCTGAGGGGGTTGCCACCAGGGAGTTTCTAAGTCTAGGGGGTTTTATGGGCTTGTTAGCGGGCTGTTTTCATCTGATGAACCCTCCCTGCACCTGTCATCCAATCAGGTTTTTGTCATCTACCTATCACATGGGAAAGGGTGGAGGGCTCCTTCCAGGCTGATGTAAGATCCTTTCAAGGGTAGTTTCTCTTAGGGCAGGGGCCCCTTGTCCCTACCTGTCTGCCCTCCAACTATCCTTCATCATTGCCCCCCTGAAGAGGTAATCCTAACTGCTGTTAGGGAAGAAGGATGACGACTGTTCATAGCTACCTTCTGCTGGTCAGGGGCATCTCATCCTGATCTATCAAGAGGTCCCCTGTGGCTGTCTAGTTTGACAACCATGTGAGGCTCCATCTGAACCACCATTTGGAGTTTGATGACCTTTATTGGTAGTTGTCCTTAACGATGGTGGAGATCCCGGACGAGCCCCCATAAATGTTTCAGGATTTTTTTTCTCCATCGGTGCCCATGGTTCTTGGTCACATCACTTCGAAAAATGAAGAGGTAGACCAGACAGAGTAGTGGGCAGCAAAGCGAGGTTTATTGAGTGATAGCAAAGTGATAGTACAAAGCTCCTGAGGAGGGAGGGTGCCTGGAATGGTTGCCCACACTTTGCGTTCCATATCTGCTGCAGCAGCTTGCCTGGCGTGGGGGTTGAAATGCTTTCCTTCAGGAGGGATTTGTTGAGAGCCATCTTTGGGCTGATGACACCTCTGCAGATTGTGGAAGCAAGAGGTTAAGGAGACCTTGATGCCTAATGGGAATGCTAACTTTCCACACAGGGTTCTACCAGCGCCTACACCAAGAGTGGTTACTGTGTCAACAGGTTTTCTTCCCTTCTGCCAGGAGGCAACAGGCAAAACTCAACAACAGCAAAAGGTACCTACATAAAATTGTCTATTTATTAAGTTTGTTTGTTTGTTTAGAAATATATATATATATATATATATATTTTTTTAAGATTTTATTTTATTTATTTGACAGAGAGAGAGAGAGACAGCTAGAGAGGGAACACAAGCAGGGGGAGTGGGAGAGGGAGAAGCAGGCTCCCGGCCGAGCAGAGAGCCCGATGCGGGGCTCAATCCCAGGACCCTGGGATCATGACCTGAGCCGAAGGCAGACGCTTAACGACTGAGCCACCCAGGCGCCCTAGAAATATATATATATTTTTACATAATCTTTACACCCAACAGGGGTTCAAACTCACCATCCCAAGATCAAGAGTCACATGCTCGGGCGCCTGGGTGGCTCAGTTGGTTAGGCGACTGCCTTCGGCTCAGGTCATGATCCTGGAGTCCCAGGATCAAGTCCCGCATCGGGCTCCCTGCTCGGCGGGGAGTCTGCTTCTCCCTCTGGCCCTCCTCCCTCTCATGCTCTCTGTATCTCATTCTCTCTGTCTCAAATAAATAAATAAAATCTTAAAAAAAAAAAAAAAAAGGAGTCACATGCTCTACCAACTGAGCCTGCCAGGTGCCCCTATTTATTAAGTTTTGTAATTAGTAAAAGACAGTGGAAGGTCCTTGGTTACTTGCTTTAAAGACTCACTTTGAAAGCATACCTTTGAAACTGTACATCTGGATTCGGGCCATCTCCTTCAAGGTCAAGCAAGTCCTGTCCACTGGATTCAGGCCATCTTCTTCAAGGTCAGGCCTCCTCAGTTGCAGAATAGATGCAGCCCTGTGAGGCCTGCTGGGCAACAAATCCCTGAATTAAAGTCGACACACCTTCCCCGTGGACATCCATTACAAGGTGACATGTGCAGTGTTGGGGGGGTAGATTCCTCAGAATGCCGAGTGTAAAGTACAGTGAGCTGTTGCTGGGGCTTCCTGCCAAATTGCCTTTTCTCCTTTATCGTTGTTCTAACCTTAGCCTCTCCTTCCAACCTAGGCTTAGCTGAGGAGACTAAGATCATGGAGGTTAAATCACTTGCCAACAGCCATTCATTGAAGTGGCAGAGCTGGGCCTGAACCCTGTTCTCTTCCCTGCCTGCTCAGGCTCCCTTGGTGGTTCCTTGTGTGCTTGGTACTGAGCCTAGACTTTTAGAGCGCTTTACACGTGAACTTTGGCTCACCCATCCTCATGTCTTTCCCCTACTCCTTATACCCACTCCTAGCTCTATTCAGCTCGCTTGCCTGCTTGTTGCCTACATGTGCCCAGTTCGTTCTAACTGTAGGCCTTTGCTCACGCCACATCAGTATTCTGGCCTGAAATGCTGTTCCACCTCCTCTCTGCTCTGTTGTTTTAATCCTCTGATCCCAGAAGACTATGTTCACGTACCATCTCTTCTGTGAAGCATTTCCTGCTATGCCAATCTCCCTCTTCTGGAATTCCTGTTGCTCTTAGTTTGTGTTGTACAGTTCAGCTCTTGGTTCTTTTCTCTATGATCATCTTATCTCCTTAACTGGATTGTCACTTCCTTAAAGGCAGGGACTACTTATGGTTAATATTCCACACAGAGCACACCACCTATGATAGGAACTCAAAAGTGCATGTAAGGGGCACCTGGGTGGCTCAGTCGTTAGGCATCTGCCTTCGGCTCAGGTCATGATCTCAGGGTCCTGGGATCGAGCCCCGTGTCGGGCTCCCCACTCTGCGGGAAGCCTGCTTCTCCCTCTCCCACTCCCCCTGCTTGTGTTCCCTCTCTCGCTGTGTCTCTCCCTGTCAAATAAATAAATAAAATCTTAAAAAAAAAAAGTGCATGTAAATTAAAATGGATTACTTGCTTTTGGACTGGAGCTTTTCTAAGGTGAGTAAATGTCACAGTTTATCTAAAAGTTTAGAATTCCCGGGCGCCTGGGTGGCTCAGTTGGTTGAGCGACTGCCTTCGGCTCAGGTCATGATCCTGGAGTCCCCGGATCGAGTCCCGCATCCGGCTCCCTGCTCGCTGGGGAGTCTGCTTCTCCCTCTGACCCTCCCCCCTCTCATGTGCTCTCTCTCTCATTCTCTCTCTCAAATAAGTAAATAAAATCTTTAAAAAAAAAAAAAAGTTTAGAATTCCCACCTGGCTTAAGGGTTGCCTTGATCTCTCTCATGCTGTCCTACTCACATCACCCTTAAGCGCACCAGGAGCAACAAAGGGCCATGAAGAACTTTCTCCCTAATGAACTCTGATTGGAAGGGGTACCCTGTACTGACTTTCTCTTCTGTATCCCCAGACTACACCATTCTGGACTGCATTTACAGCGAGGTGAACCAGACCTACTATGTTCTGGATGTGATGTGCTGGCGGGGACACCCTTTTTATGACTGCCAGGTAAGGATTAATGCTCTCCTCATGTCTTCTCCTGTTTTCTCCTCTCCTCCTGGGAATGTGGCTCAGCATGTGGGTTTGATACGTGACCAGCTTCTTGGTGTGCACAGGATGTGGTATATCAAGAACATTATCTAATGTTCCTTGCATCTTTGAGTGTGTTTAAATTAGCTTCATTTAAAAAAAAAGAAGTAGGAGGAACTAAGGGAAGTACAGCAATTCTTGAGGGGAGGAAAGAGTGAAACAGAGCAGAGGGGTAGGCTGGGACTTTGTAGAAGCTGCCGCCACCCCCCTGCCTCTCCAGAGTTGGGGAGGATTGCTGGCAGGGGAGATTGTGGGCAACAGGGATGCCACCTTGTGCAGGCAGCACAAGGAAGAGAAGGTGGAGTTAAGTCCCACCGAGAGTCTCCAGCCAGCTCTGCTGCCTCACCAACCACATCCTGACCCTGAAAACAGCAGGGCCTCCTTCGTATGACACAATGGCGCGAATCTCTGAGGGGCCAGCTCTGGAAGGAGATTTTCCAAGTGAGGAGGCGCCCCAATATTCTCCCCTCAAGTTTCACCTTCCCCCAAGGTTTTTCTGAGATCGGTGATTCCTATGAGTGACGGTGGCAGTCATTGGAGTGAGGCTGGGTCAGCCCCTCAGATTCCACTTGTGTTCCCCACACTCCCGCATCACTGTCTCAGTTTTCTAGTGGTGATTTTTTGTCCTCCCTTTCAATTAGCTTATCACAGTTCTCAATGTGGTTAGAAATGCAAATTTCCAGACCTACTGAATCAGAAACTCTGGGGTCAACTCATGTTTTAACAAGCCTCCAGGCGATCCTCATATAGGCCCAAGTGTGAGAATCACTGGTTGTCACTATAGGCTACTGCTTTCTGTAGCCATTAGCCGAAGCGTGATTTTCCAAAGCATTATGTAAGGTGGTGGTGCTGCAGAATTCGAATACACGCCTCGTTCTAACAATATAGCTAAGACTTGCATTGCCAAGCACTTTCTGAGCACTATCTCATTGAAGCCCTTAAAACAACTCTATAAGGTGAGTACTGTTGTCCTTCCTCATCATATAGGTATGGAAGCTGAGAGCCACAGGTGGTAAGTACCTTGCTCCAGTGCAGAGCCACACCTAAAACTCAGATCTCATAAATTCAATCTAGGACATATTTTTCTTTAATTCTGCTGAAGGATGTTTTATAACATGTATTCACAACTTGTAAATTTGGATACTAAAATTACCTGTATTTCGGGCGCCTGGGTGGTTCAGTGGGTTAAGCGTCTGCCTTCAGCTCAGGTCATGATCCTGGAGTCCTGGGATGGAGCCTCACGTCGGGCTCCCTGCTCAGCGAGGAGTCTGCTTCTCCCTCTGACCTTCTCCCCTCTCATGCTGTTTCTCTCTCTCTCTCTCTCAAATAAATAAATAAAATCTTTAAAAATAAATAAATAAAATTACCTGTGTTTCTATAATATATAGAATAGACTTGGGGCACCTGGGTGGCTCAGTTGGTTAAGCGACTGCCTTCGGCTCAGGTCATGATCCTGGAGTCCTGGGATCGAGTCCCGCATCGGGCTCCCTGCTCAGCAGGGAGTCTGCTTCTCCCTCTGACCCTCCCCCCTCTCATGCTCTCGCTCTATCTCATTCTCTCAAATAAATAAATAAAATCTTTAAAAAAAAAAAATAGACTTTATTTTTATTTATTTATTTTTTAAAGATTTTATTTATTTATTTGACAGAGAGAGACACAGCGAGAGAGGGAACACAAGCAGGAGGAGTGGAAGAGGGAGAAGCAGGCTTCCCCTGACATTTTTTTTATTTTTAAAAGCAAAATAATGTACAAGAAACAAGGCACTTAATAGCTACAGAAGTGTACATATCCGTAATTCAGGGAATAAAGTAGTTTATGAGAAGTTACAACTATATAGTAGTTTCTTATCCTCAGAATTAAAATAAAACAAAGGTTGTTTTATTTATTTTTTATTTTTTTATTTTTTTAATTTTATTTATTTATTTGACAGAGAAAGACACAGCGAGAGAGGGAACACAAGAAGGGGGAGTGGGAGAGGGAGAAGCAGGCTCCCCGCAGAGCAGGGAGCCCGATGCGGGACTCGATCCCAGGACCCTGGGATCATGACCTGAGCTGAAGGCAGTCACTTAACCAACTGAGCCACCCAGGCGCCCAAAGGTTGTTTTATTTTAATGGTAAGTACCAAGAATATATGTTGACTGGACTGCTATTAAAAATCTTAATTGGGGGGGGGGCGCCTGGGTGGCTCAGTTGGTTGAGCAACTGCCTTCGGCTCAGGTCATGATCCTGGAGTCCCTGGATCGTGTCCCGCATCGGGCTCCCTGCTCGGCGGGGAGTCTGCTTCTCCCTCTGACCCTCCCCCCTCTCATGTACTCTCTCTGTCTGTCTGTCTCTCTCTCTCAAATAAATAAATAAATAAATAAATCTTTAAAAAATTTAAAAAAAATCTTAATTGGGTTTTAAGAAAAAATCTGCAAAGATTTTATAAACATTTTACTGACCTTATGGCAGTGTTTGAAGGGACAATGAGGGTAATGATAGAGGAGCTTAGGTCTCTATAAATTAGGTGGCTATTTAGAATGGGGTGTTTTTGTTCATATTATTGTTTGAAATGAGCAGCATTTCATCTTTCTGTTTCCCTTCTCTGTGGCAGACTGATTTCCGATTCTACTGGATGCATTCAAAGTTACCAGAAGAACAAGGACTGGGAGAGAAATCCAAGCTTAATCCTGTAAGGCCTGGTGTTAGGACTGTAGGATTCTTTAGGGGGATTGGTTTGGTTTGTTCTATTATCTAAATATAATCATTATGAACAAAATTATCTTGTTGTTGAGGCAGCGTGGCACAATGAGAAGGATGTGGACTTAACAGTCATCCAGATCTGAACTAGTTTTGGCTTTAACAATTACTAGCTAAAGTTAATAACCTCATTTGGCCTTAGTTTCTTCATCTCTGTTGTAGGGTTAATAACACCTACTTTACAGGGTTGTTCTAAGAACCAAGTGATACAAATGTGCCAGTTCTCCTAACATGATACTTACGGTAGTCACTCAATAAATAGTGGTTAATATAAAATGCTAATAGCTCTCGTACAGTGGTTCTCAAACTGAAGCATGCGTCAGCAGTATCTGGAAGCTTGGTAAACATAGATGCCTGGGCCTCCTCGCCCAAGTTTCTGATTCAGTAGGTCAGGGTGAGCCTGAGGATTTGCATTTCTTTTTTTTTAAAGATTTTATTTATTTGACAGCGAGAGAGGGAACACAAGCAGAGAGAGTGGGAGAGGGGGAGAGTGGGAGAGGGAGAAGCAGGCTCCACGCAGAGCAGGGAGCCCGATGCGGGACTCGATCCCAGGACCCTGGGATCATGACCTGAGCTGAGGCAGGCGCTTAACAACTGAGCCACCCAGGCGCCCCTGAGGATTTGCATTTCTAAGAAGTTCCCCAGTGTTGCCCGTACTGCTAGTCCACGGACCACACTTTGAGAACTTCTGTTCTTGTATCTGAGCTGAGAGTGACCTCATCTAGTCAGCTGCCTCATTTTACAGATGGAGATGTAAGCTCAGAGAGGGGACTGCCTTCCCCAAGGTCCCACAGCCCAGGATGACAGCCCATGTGTCTTTGCTACCCACTCAGCGATGAGATATGTGACAGCTGTGTTCAGGGCATTTTATTAGCAAAGCCCCATAGATTGGCATTTGCTTGGATTGCTTACAACACTTTTAAAGGCATTCGGATAACCAATTACAGGACAGTAAATGGGGTCAGTATCCAGTGATGTTACCAGGAAAGTCCTGGAAGAACATGTATTGAGGAAGGGAACGTGGGAGCAGCTGGGTCTGAAATGTTCTGAGTGCTCTGCATGTATTATCTCACTGAACCCATGCAACAACCCTATGAGGGAGATACTTTTATTATCCTATTTTATAGATGGGACAGCAGAGGCATATACAGATGAAATGATTGGCAGAGTTGGGAGTCAAACCCAAGCAATCTGACTTTAGAATTTTAGTCCTAATCACTTTGTTACACTGTTCAGTCTAAAAATTCTTGCTGATGTGAAAGGGGCTGCACTAGTCCTTCTTTCACACTGTCATATGGCTTCGAGAATAACATACAGTCCCTAAACCTAGCACAGGACAGTGGTTCTCAGTCCTGGTTGTGTGTCAAAATCAACTGGATAGCTTTAAAAAAAAAATGCCTGGGACCCAGGCCAATTCAGTCAGAATCTCGGGGTGGGGCCTGGGCTTCAGTGATTTTTAAGAGTTCCCCTGGTGATTCTTGTGGATAAAGCAAGGTTGAGGACTACCAATCCAGTAATTCATAGGGTTGAGGAGGGTAGGGAAGGATGAGACTGAACTTTTCTTCTTTGATACAGTTTTTCACTTGCTGGAACCAATATTATTTGTAACATGCACTAATTCTTTGCTCTAATTTATATTTTAGTTTAAATTTGTGGGGCTAAAGAATTTCCCTTGTACTCCTGAGAGCCTGTGTAAGGTGCTGTCTATGGATTTCCCTTTTGAGGTAACAACCATTGTCTTTATTGCTCTGACCCGATTGCAGGATGCAGGGACGCTTGGCTATACAGAGTCTTAGGATATCCTCTGACTTTGCTGTGTCAGAGCATCAGAGAAGGGCTGAAAGCTGATTCCTGGGAAAGGATGTGCCACTGCCCTTCAGAGCCTCAGCCCCACCCTGCTAGAGAAGTCAGAATGCCAGGGCTGGAAGGGCCCTGCAAGAACAGCTCATCTACACCCCTCATTGTACAGATGGAGAGGCAGGGGCACAGGGAGGACCAAGGCTTCCATCCTCAGGTCCTTCTTGGGTGCCTGTTTTCTGCTGCGAGCCTAATAGCCAGGCCCCTTATTTGACTGCCGTAGCCAGTGGTAAAGTTGGGGGCTCCTGTGACTGACAGACCAAGGGGGCACGAACTCCTTATCCTCCCTCCCAAGAGTAGATGGTTCCTGGGGGTGGTGCCGCTTGCTGAGCAGTGGCACAGGAGCAGGGTGACCAACCTGCCCTGGTTTGTCCAAAACTGTCCCAGTTTAGCACTGAAAGTCTCATGTCCCTAGAAGTTCCTCAGTCCTGGGCAGTCTTTTGTCATCCTCAGAACCTGCAGTTACCCTCTCCAGGCTCAGCACACGAACTTTCCTTTGCCCCTCACATCCTTTAAAATTCTGCCTAGTCACCCACAAGTATTTGCTTGAACTCGATATAATTTCGCTAAAAGGATCATAGCTTCCCAAATGAGGAAATGGCAAAGGCCGAGTTGCCTTCATTTCTGGGAGTCAATTAAGAAGGTGGTAAAAACACCATCTTTATTTATAATCCTTATGCCCCAGTGACAATAAATGCTTTTTAGAGATGAGTCACTGAATCATGGAAAAGAAAATGTGGGACCGTAGGAGGTCTTCCCGTTGAGAAAAACTGAGTTTTCCAGAACATAGCTTGCAGATAATTTAGGGGGAGGTTAGGCAGCCAACAATGGCATGGGGAACAGGGCTTCCTGACAGTCTGTTTCCCCTGTGCTCAGCAGTCCAGCGTCTTGGAGGGGCCTGTCCAATTCCCCTGCTTTGTTCCCTGTGTGGAGCACATTCCCTATTACAAAGACGTCTGAGTGGTGGAAAGTGCATGGGATCTGGGGACAGAAAACCTGGGTTCAAGTTGAATTTCTGCTTCATACTGTGTTTTTATTTTTTTTATTTTTTTTATTTTAAAAAGATTTTTATTTATTTACTTGAGAGAGAGAGTGAGCAAGAGAAAGAAAGAGAGCACACGCCAAGGAAGAGGCAGAGGGAGAGGGAGAAGCAGAATCCCCACCAAGTAGGGAGCCCAGTGCGGGGCTTGATCCCAGGACCCTAGGATCATGACCTGAGCCAAAGATAGACGCTTAACCAACTGAGTCACCCAGGTGCCCCTATTTTTTTTTTTTTTTTTTAAGATTTATTTATTTGAGAGAGAGAGCCCGAGCAGAAGGGGCAGAGGTAGAGGAAGAGAGAATCTCAAGCAGACATTGTGCTGAGCATGGAGCCCAATGTGGGGCTCGATCTCACGACTCTGAGATCACGACCTGAGCTGAAACCAAGAGTCAGACACTCAACCGACTCTGCCACCCAGGCTCCCCCATACTGTGTTTTTAGGGAGGACCTCAGAACTAGCCCTAGCCCCTTTTCTTAAACACCCTCAGCGGTGGGTAAGAGGATAAAGTAGTGGGTAGCAAGCACCCTGCAAACAAGAAGTGCTATTTATGTTTTTATTTTCTAAAATTTAGTTTTCTAGGCCATTTCTTCATTTAGAGAAATTGCATGTGTGAGAAACAAGGATTCTTTTTCCCCTGGCAGTGATCCAGGAAAGGGAGTTCGCACCCTAGAGCGGCCCCGGTGTGCATAGACTCTCCTGGAACATGGGGCTCCAGAAGTCATTTTGGTCCCTGGTTTCCCCTTTTATAGGTAGATGGACTTCTCTTCTACCACAAGGAGACCCACTATAGCCCTGGAAGCACTCCTCTGGTGGGCTGGCTGCGCCCCTACATGGTGTCTGATGTTCTTGGCTTAGCCGTGCCAGCCGGCCCTCTGACCACCAAGCCAGAATATGCTGGGTATCAGCTCCAGCAGATTATTGAGCACAAGAGGAGCCAGGAAGGCATGAAGGAGAATGTCACACACAAGGCGTCTGAGGATGGACGCTATGAGTTGGAACACCTGTCTACCCCCAAGCTGAAGAGCCCTCCCTATAGCCTGGACCCCCCTGGGAGCCTCATGGAGAACTGAACAGGGTGGCTCCTTGGGGAGTCACAGGATGGTGCTTCATCCCAAAAAGAAGTCTGGGGAGGAAGACAGTGACGACAACAGGTTATTTCGTTTCAGAGTGGCCTTTCCCAAGCCACTCCAGTTGGATACAGCTTATCTCCTATCTGAAATGCTTGCTCACACCATTGAGAGATGTTCCCAGATTGGGTGGTCTTTGGATTTGAGCAGTAATTCCTGTGAAAAGTATATCCCAGATATCCACAATGTAAATATATGTAATTCTTACGAAAGAAGTTGTTTGTGGTTCTTAAACTTTAGATGGTTGTGACCCCCCCCTCCCCCCCCCCCCCCCCCCCCCCCCGCTACCTAAACCATGGCTGTTCAAGTCTTGGCCCATTTCACTGTTTTTAGCACTTAAGCATTCTGCTGAGTTTCCAGTCGCTGCTGTTAGTAACGTCATTTTCTAAAAGGTCTTACCAGGAACTGCAGTTCTTGGTATTTGAATATGTTCCCTCTTCTGAGAAGTGTGAGTTTCTTTGGTTTAGACAATGCCAGAGATAAAATGCAAATGGAGTTCATTCACAACTTCGACAAACAGTGCGCCTTTCAGAAGATAAGCCTTGTGCTAGGCCCCAGTGATGTAGAGGGGGTTATGGGGATAGATAGGACTCAGACCCTGCCCTTGAGGATTAACAGTCCAGTTGAGGAAAGAAACCCACCGGCATGGTGGTGAGAAGATTGCTTTCGGGCTGAAAGATGCAGAGAACCCTGGGCAGGAAAGCAGAGAGGGAGGCTCCGTAGAGGAGGTTGGAGCTAGACTGAGGCCCAGAGCAGGACAGAAAGGGCTCTGCAGAGGAGGAGAGCAGGAGTTTCTCACAGAGGCAGGAGGGTATGCAGTCGCCCCCTCTGGAGCGGGGTCAGACTCACTCTGGGACCTGAAGCAGGTTCAGCATGCCTCAGGCTTAAATGAGGGTTGGGGAGCTGCCCAGGAGGAGGCTGGAGAGAGAGGTGGGCCTGGGTATTCTGCAGAGGTTTTAGATTTTATGTCATGGAAGAGCTTTGAGCAGGCCAGATCCATTTAGATTTGTAAACTAGGGCTCTTTGGCAGCTGTGGCAGTGGAAGATAGTGTCTAAAACTAACCAATTCATTTCTGCTCTGTGTTCAGGAAATGTGTCCCATTTCCCGTGGCCTCAATCTGCTGCTCTCAATGCTTTCCACCTTTCTAGGATTTCTTTTATCGGACAAAAAGAGTTCACTATTTTACTCCCACAATACTAGCTAGCGTCCTGTGGCAAAATTTTGGAGGCATGCCGGTCGGATCTTGTCTGACTTGCAGTTGGTTCCTTTGGGTTGATTAATTCTGGGAACAGATCTGGGCAGAAGTTGTGGTTAAGTGGAGCCTGATTACACAAATTCAGCACATCAGTGGAACTAGCCTCAGTGTTGGGCTTTTACAGAGCTGCTCAAGCTGACTCTGTAAAATCGGAGAAGGAAGACAACCCCCCCCCAATAATGATCCTGCTGGCTGCAGATTTAAGCATGCCTACATCAATAAGCTCTTTTCTGAATTTGGGTCAATGCTGCAACAGGAACATTGTATTCCTCTTGCCAAGGAGCATGTTGTCAGCTGCCTAGATGCTACATGATCTTCCCAAGGAGAATGCACTAGTCTGTGCTCTTAGCAAGCCAACTGTATCATTTCAGGAGTTGTGCATGCTAGCTAGTATCAGTAGAGACTTGGCTGGGCCCTGCTCAGAAATAAGCATGTCTGGAGAGACTACTTCCACAAAAGGACACTCTTGGGAGACAGATGCGCGAGTCACAGAACATACCAGGCAAACTTATCACCAAGCACAACTTGATATTGTTGAATGATAGCTTGAAGGATGTATTTCAGAGGAGTGCCCCTTCTATTTTTAACTGAGGAGCCAATATTATTAATCACTGAATAGCATGTCCTCTGGTCATATTTCTTGTGAATTGTAAAACCACCTCCTGCCACCTGTTTCAAAGATGGCTGTGTAAATAAGTTGTTGTGATTGGATATTAGTTTTCTGGCCACCCTTCCGAATAGCGACCAGTTTCTTTTTTTGTGGAATTATCTCTTCCTTATGCAGTGTGATCTGATGGGACTGTAATCTGGGGGAACTGCGCTCCTTTAGCCAAACATCAGGCTCATGACTCAAGATGGACCAATCACCTGCTCCTCACCAGGAATCTGTATCCTGAGCAGAGGAACAAAGAAAGTGAATCTGTTGGAATTCATTTATTTTGCCCTCGGAAAGGTAGGGGGTGTTGCTTGTTCTTGCTATTAAACCAACGAGCACCCAGTAAATTCAGTCTTGCTTAAATTAGCCAGAGCTGATTTCTGGACTTGCAACCAAAGAATCCTAGCTGATAGACTATTGCCTGTGGCCTATCCTGCTTGCCTTGGCTAGAGGGCCAGCTTGGCATGAGTTAACTAAGGACTACTAGTTGAGATCACCTATTTCATCTCAAGTGCCATTGGAACCCATACACCTGGAAAAGAGTAGGCTCTTCAAACAGTTGATACAAAGTAAGCAATCTTGGTTGTTTTACTGTTAACTCAGAAAGCCATGCTAGGTTCTAATGCCTGCATCAAAGAGTTGGTGTCATCCTAATTCACTTGTGTTTGATATTAGTTTGCTATAATCACTGTTTTTTCTTTTAAAGATTTTATTTATTTATTTGAGAGATAGAGACAGCAAGAGAGGGAACACAAGCAGGGGGAGTGGGAGAGGAAGAAGCAGGCTTCCGGCGGAGCAGGGAGCCCAATGCGGGGCTTGATCCCAGGACCCTGGGATCATGGCCTGAGCCGAAGGCAGACGCTTAACGACTGAGCCACTCAGGCACCCCTATAATCACTGTTTTTTCACTAGTTCACTTCACACTTACTTGTGTCAGAAATCTGACTTCTGTTCCTACCACTTTTGGGTGCTCTCATCAAGGGACTGGTGGTCTCCTCTTTTCCAAATGTAAGGGGCATTTCCCAGCCTTTCTCTTTCCTGGCTTCACTGCTGTGTATGTGCTGATGCCTGCCCTGCGCTCCAGCCCTATCTATGTATCTAACTCCTTACCAGTCAATCTCCTAGTCACTTCAAACTCGACATGTCCCAAACTGAACTCATTATCTCTCCCCCACAGTCCCTCTCAATCATGCTCTCTTCCTGCGATCCTTGTCTTAGTTAATAGCATTTAGTCACCCCAGCTAGGAACCTAGGTATTATTCTGATGATTCCTGTACATTTCTTACCTTTCACAGCTAGTGAGTCACCACATCCTTTAAACTCCACCTTTCTCTTCTCCATTTCCTCTATGACCTAAAGCCTTAATTCAAGTCTTCATCATCCTGGAGTACTGCCAGAGTTTCTTACCTAGTTTCCCTGCCACCAATCCTCCCCCTGCTGCCATCCACTCCTGCCATAACTGGCAGAGTGATCCTTTCTAAAAATGCATTGCTTCAAGGATTTCCCATTGCCTACAAGCTTCTCAGCCTGCCATGCAAGTTTCTTCATGACCTGGCCTTAGCATGTCTGTCCAGCCTCATAAATTACCTTCCTTCCTTTGCTGCCTCCTCTCCAGTGATGCTGCTTTACAGTTCCTTGTACAAAAACATGTGTTTCATACCACATCCTCCCACCCCCACCACCATGTCCCTCTTCACTCGGACTTCATTCATCTGGTAACTATATCTACTCATCTTTGGAAAACTCCATTCAACAGATACCTGGTTGAACCTTTACCTCTGCAGGTAGAATTAGCCATTCTCATGTTTGTGCCCTCCCCATCCCACTGCATATTATCTCTCTCTCCCAAATTTAGGGATAGTCCTCAAGACCACACTTAGGTTTGATAATTCACCAGAAGAACTCACTGAAAGCTGTTATACTCACGGATAGAGTTTGTCACAGTGTTAGGAAACAGATTAGTCAGTCAAGGGAAGAAATGCATGGGGCAGAGTCCTGAAAGTTCCAAATGTGAATCTTCGTTTTCCTCTCCCAGTGGAATCATGAATAGCATTAACTTCCCTGGGACCTGTGTATGATAGTACTTAGGGAGAACTGCCAACCAGAGAATTTCACCTGAGCTTTGGTGTCCCAAGTTTTTATTGGAGCTTGGTCATTTGGACCCGGTTGGCTGACCTCACTCTCCAGCCTCTCCAGAGGTCTAGCTGATAACACAGGATCCAAAGTCCTCTTTTCCCCCAGTCACAGTGCTAGACTATCTGGTGTGGCCAAAGACCCTCAGGCAAACAAACTTTCTTAGGACATTCCAAAGGCTTAGAGGTTATTTCCTAGGAGCCAAGGGCAAAGGCCAACTTCTCTTTGAGCAAGGTTAAATTCCTTACTACACATTCCCTCTATTAGATGGCAAGCGTTTTTTTTTTCAAAGATTTTTATTTATTTATTTGACAGAGAGAGTGAGAGCGTGTGTACACAAGTAGGCAGAGTAGTAGGCAGAGGGAGAGGGAGAGGGAGAAGCAGGCTCCCAGCTGAGCAGAGAGCCCAACTCGGAGCTCGATCCCAAGACCCCAGGAACATGACCTGAGCCAAAGACAGACGCTTAACCGACTGAACCACCCAGGCGCCCCTAGATTGCAAACTCTTTCAGGTCAGAGACCTGGTCTTATTCATCTTTAGCTTCCCAGTGCCTGGCATTTATTAAAATGTTGGTTGGGTGGGGCTGCCTGGGTGGCTCAGTCATTAAACGTCTGCCTTCAGCTCAGGTCATGACCCCAGGGTCCTGGGATCCAGCCCCGCCTCGGGCTGCCTGCTCAGCGGGAAGCCTGCTTCTCCCTCTCCCACTCCCCCTGCTTGTGTTCCCTTTCTCACTGTGTCTCTCTCTGTCAAATAAAATAAAAAATCTTAAAAAAAAAAATGTTGCTTGGGTGAATGAGATGATGAGCTGGAATGAGAAGGCAGTCCCTCTTCTCTTCTGCACAGAGCAGTGACCCTGGAGAGGAGGCTGAGTGGAAGTGTGTGGTGGGCTGCTAATGGGTGGATGGATATGCTGCAGAGTTCTAAAAACAAGAATTATATTTAGTTCTCTAAATGTGCTTAAAAGGACAACCTAAAAACTTTCTCATACACTGGAGGAGGGAAAGAAATGATGTTCACAGCTACAGATTTCCTCTCTAGTAAGGAAGTGAGCAAAAACCTCACAATACATATTTTTAAGCAGATGTGGCCATTTGTTTTATGCATTCTGATATGTAAGGCAGGAAAAGTGGACAAAAGCCTTGAGATCTTGGCAAGAGTATGACTGCTTGTTTTGGTAAGATGGGCTGATTTCTGAGTTCCTACCCTGTCTTAGGATTCTGTGATTACACCCAGTGCTTATGTCAAAAAAGAAGAAAATTTATTTTTTTTAAAGATTTTACTTATTTATTTTAGAGAGAGTGTGTGAGCGCACAGGGGAGAAGGGCAGAGGGAGAGGGAGAGTCTTAAGCAGACTCTGCACTGAGCATGGAGCCCATTGCAGGGCTAGATCTCACGACCTTGAGATCACAACCCGAGCCAAAACCAAGAATCCAGCGCTTAAACAACTGCGCCACCCAGGCACCCCGAGAACCAAATTAATTTAAAATTTTTGTTTCCCCACCAAGTCTTGAGAGGTTTGGTCTTGGGTGTTGCTTTGATTGTGACTCACCCTCTACGCCCCTCCCCAGTGGGTCTATGGCAAGGCAGAGGCAAGGAGGAGGGGCCTGGGAGAGCTGGGAGGTTGGCGGTAGTGAAGATGAATCAAGAGTAGCCTCAGGTAGGAAATATCTGAGGGAAGAGACAGAGTCCCTAATCTAGGATGTGTGCATTTGTTTCTCACATCCATTCCCAGTGATAGTGATTATTTTGAAAAGTGGATTTTTGTGTCTGTTTTGAGGAGGCAGAGAAGTGGCCAGAGGCAGCCTGGGAAACTGGGGGGTAGGCCTCACTATGGGGCCCAGCCCAGAGGCATTCTCCTCATCCTCAGAGACAGTATGGAACCAGAAGAGACAAAATTTGAAACCTAGAGAGTTCTTCTGGCCAAGACTTGGCACAGACCACTAGCATTTATAGCAAGCTTCTTTCCAGCTGGCTGGCGGTCCCTTCAAGCCTCTCCCTCTGCTTTTGCCCTGCAGGTTTTCTCCGCTGTCAAACTGGGGAAATAAAAGATGGAACTCGTCTGTCAGTTCTGCTTCTCGCTGGCAACGTTAACAAAAGCTTTTGTAAGGGAGGAAGTTGAAACTGGTTCAGACAAGGTTCTATTTGTGGACTTAACTTATCCCTTCTGTTCTGGACTCCCGTTAACACAGATAAAGTCAAAGTGAGTGAAAGCAGTGTAACTCAGATGGTACCTCCCTCTTACATTGACTGTTTTTTCATAAGCAAAAAAGTATCCAGGGTAACCAAACCAGTTTGGTATTCTTTGATAAAAATTGGACCTCGTTGGCTAGGAAAGGACAGATCCATTCTTTCAGCAAACATTGATTGAGCACCACCTGCTGTGTAAGGTGTATCGCACTAGGTTCTGAAGAAAGAGGAGTGACTAAGACATGGTCCCTGCCCCCAAGGAGCTTGTGGTCTAGTGGGAGAAATGGGCAAGGAAGCAAATAATTGTCCTCAGAGTGTTAGATAAACTCTAGACACAGGTGTCAGATACAAAAGTAACATAGAATAGTGACTGATTAACCCGTGATTTAGGAGTGGTGCATAGGATGTCAGATGAGAAAATTGAATATGGAAAGAGACAGCTTGGGCGCCTGGGTGGCTCAGTTGGTTAAGCGACTGCCTTCGGCTCAGGTCATGATCCTAGAGTCCAGGGATCGAGTCCCGCATCGGGCTCCCTGCTCGGCAGGGAGTCTGCGTCTCCCTCTGACCCTCCTCCCTCTCATTCTCTCTGTCTCAAATAAATAAAAAAAGAAGAAGAAGAAAGAAAGAGACAGCTCATGTTCTAGTTTAAAAAGAAGACAAAAGCAAAAACGGTCAAGAACAGCAACAGGGAAGGATGGTCCCTGGGGCATTTTGGGTAATGGGGGATTGTAATCTACACGGGATAGGGTTTTTCACCTTCCTTGCAAAGCACATTCTAGTGGTGATAGATTTAGCCTATGAGTAAATAAGAAAAAAAGTCCCCCCTAGACATTGGTTAGCAGTATGACCTTATTTAGCCTGTATCTGTTTGCCTTTTAGAAAAAAGGCAGTAAGAATTTTGGGGGGATCTTTTATAGCCAAAACATGTGTGTATAACACAACATATCTTTTCCATAGGCAGTAGTCATTTTGGAGCAATGTTTGAGAGGAGCTTTGGATTTTATTTTATTTTAAGATTTTATTTATTTATTTGACAGAGAGAAAGAGAGAGAGGCAGAGGGAGAGGGAGAAGCAGACTCCCTGCTGAGCAGGGAGCCTGATATGGGGCTTGATCACAGGACCCTGGGATCAGGGCCTGAGCCAAAGACAGACAATTAATTGGCTGAGCCACCCGGGCACCACATGAGCTTTGCATTTTATTTTATTTTATTTACTTTACTTATTTTTTTTTTTTTAAGATTTTCTTTATTTGACAGAGAGACAGCGAGAGAGGGAACACAAGCAGGGGGAGTGGGAGAGGGAGAAGCAGGCTTCCCGCTGAGCAGAGAGCCCGATGCGGGGCTCGATCCCAGGACCCTGGGATCATGACCTGAGCTGAAGACAGACGCTTAATGACTGAGCCACCCAGGCAGCCCAAGCTTTGGATTTTAGAAGTAAAGGTGTTTTGGGGGAAGGTGTTGTAAAATTCCAATCATAGTTTTGGAAATATCTCTTTTCCAAACAAATATACCTGAGCAAGTATAAGAAAGGCAGGAGAAAATGGCAAGCTAGAGGTCTCAGAGTTAAGGTGGCTATCTTTTTAAATTTTATTTCATTTATTTATTTTTATAAGGTGGCTGTCTTCACTGATTCAGTCATTTAACACATTTATGAAGGGCCTGCCTACTAGGTACCAGGCTCTAGATTCTGAGGGGCCAGGGGCCAACAAGACAGAGGTGGTTCCTGCCTTCCTGGAGCTTATAGTCTAGTAATACAGGCAGAGACTAGGCTGATGGACATGGAAACAAGGGCACAGTTAGAAACTGTGTTCGGCTCTCTGATAAAAAAAAAAATAAGAGGGAGAGAGAGAGCAACAGGGCGTCTAATTCAGTTTAGGGAGTAGCCAAGAAAGATCTTGCTGAGGAAGTGACTTTTGAGCTGAGACCTTAAGGATGAGTCACATTTGTCTGGTGAAGAAGGTGGGAGGAAGGGGAGGAAAAGCTTTCTAGACAGAGACCTGAAACCTTTGCCTTAAAAGCAAAAGACAGGGCGGCTGGGTAGCTCAGTTGGTTAGGCGACTGCCTTCGGCTTAGGTCATGATCCTGGAGTCCTGGGATCGAGTCCCGCATCGGGCTCCCTGCTCAGCAGGGAGTCTGCTTCTCCCTCTGACCTCCTCCCTCTCATGCTCTCTGTCTCTCATTCTCTCTCTCTCAAATAAATAAATAAACAAATCTTTAAAAAAAAAAAAGCAAAAGACAAAAGTGCAATTCATAACACCCCTCCCCCCAAGGTTCCCTCTTCGTCATTTATTTTCTACTTTCAGATTTCAGTTCGTGTTAATTTAATAAAAATGTGATTTGAGGGGTGCCCGGTTAGGTCAGTCATTTGAGCGTCTGCCTTTGGCTCCAGTCATGATCCTGGGGTCCTGGGATTGAGCCCCATATTGGGCTCCTTCCTTGGCAGGGAGCCTGCTTCTCCCTCTCCCTCTGCCTGCCACACACTCTCTCTCTCTCTGTCAAATGGATAAATAAAATCTTAAAAAAAAATTTCATTTTGTCTGTCACCTACACTCCCCCAACCCTACCCTCACCTTCCTCCCAAGTCCCTGTAGCCAAGCATTAAAAAATCTGAGGAGGCTATGTCAATACATGTGGATCTACCTTGATTTTTTTTTAAATGAGGATAATTTCAGCTTTCTCAAACTGAGATGGTGAGATTAGATGAATGAAAGTCATGTAGAACAGTGCCTGGCACATGATAGGGACATAATGAATAAATACGAACTTAATATTTCAGTGTATATGTGTACTATAATTTATTTATTGAGTTTTCTACTGATGGGCCACTTTATTGTTTCCAGTCTTTTGCTATTAGAAACCATTTGGCCTCTCTAAGATTTGACTGAGCAGGATGACAGTACCATACTTGATTTTGTTGGTTCGAGCCTGTGGTTAAAGGCAAGACTTTGTACTCCAGTTCTCCTGAGATGACCACTCAGAGCAAATCCAGCCAGCTCCCTTGCACTTAGTTTGGTTACCCATGTGTCTGCTCAGAAACTTCCGAACATTGTCCTGTTAGGACTGTGATAGGCAAGCAGTTCTGGAGAACCGTTCCCTTACACACCCATACACCCACACACACAGCTGTGCCTCCAAAAACACTGCTGAGTTCTCTTTCCTAGCTCACTCTGTGAAACCTTTCCTTTTATTAATCTCTTCACCAGATCCCTGTACTAGGAGTTTGAATGCCTGGACCCAAGTTCTAGCTCAATACTAATCAGCTGTGACTTTGGATAAATCACTGACCCCTGGTGTCCTGAGGATCACTAGGCAAAACCTCTCCTATGTCCACTCAGTGGTGTGCACTGCTCAGGTCCTGCCATTTCCTACTCCAGCTTCATCCTTTTTTTTTTTTTTAAAAGATTTTATTTATTTATTTGAGAGAGAGAGAGAGCACAAGCGGTGGTAGAGTATAGGAGAGGGAGAAGTGGTGCTCCATCCTGGGACCCCGGGATCACGACCTGAGCCCAAGGCAGACACTTAACTGACTGAGCCACCCAGGCGCCCCACTCCAGCTTAGTCCTAGAGCCATTTGCCTGCTCTGGGAGAAAAACTATATTTAAGTTATTAAAATTTGGGGGGAAAGGTTATAGATCCACATGCAAAATTTAAACACAGACACACTATGCCATTAGAAGCCAAAATAGTGGTTAGTCTTGAGGAGAGTAGGGACTAGGAGGGGACATAAGGGGGACTTTGGCAAGTCGGGAATGTTCTCTTTCTTGATCTGTGTGCTGGTTACATGGGTGAAAAGTCATCATGTTGTATACTTACATTTTCTTCTTTCTGTATGTATATTTCAATAAAAAGTTAAAAAAAAAAAAACAAACAAACAATTTAAAGTGTACAAAAGGGTGCCTGGGTGGCTCAGTTGGTTGAGCGACTGCCTTCTGCTCGGGCCATGATCCTGGAGTCCCGGGATTGAGTCCCGCATCGGGCTCCCTGCTTGGTGGGGAGTTTGCTTCTCCCTCTGACCCTCTCCCCTCTCATGCTCTCTCTCACTCTCTCCCTCTCAGATGAATGAATAAAATCTTTGAAAAAAAAAAAAATGTACAAAAGACCATATAGGGAAAAGTCTCCCTCTCCCTTCTTTCCCCTCTTCAAAGACGCAGTGACCTTTCTTGTGTATCCTGCCAAAACTTTTCTATGTATAAATAAGTTTATATGTTCTTTTTTTTCCTTTGTACAAATGACATCATTATGTATACTATTTGAGTCTTGCTGTTTCCACTTTACAGTGTAACTCAAGGATCATTCCATATCCTTACATGTGGAAGAGACCATGTCTTCTTCATTGTAGTAACCCCGGTGGATATCCCAGTGCATGGCATAAAAATATACTTGTTTAATAAATAGACTGTCATCCAGAGGAGTATCTGGTTGCAATACTGAAACTGTAACTCTTGTATGGGGTGATGACCTACCTGAGATAGAAACAGATCCAAGTACCAGGGGTTACTTGTTTTATTCATAGCAAATTATGCTCAGAGACTGAGATAATCTTTGCCAATAATTTAACACAGGTTCACTGCAGGAATTATAACTTATAATAATATTTTACAAGCTAGTAGCATACAGGATAATGTCTCTTAATAAGTCAATAAAGAAATAACATACTCTAAACCAATGATAGATTAATTACACTATTGTTTCAGGCAAAGGGACAATGAAAGAAATAAAGTCCAAATTTAGATGATGTGTACATTTCTACCAGTTGGTTCTTGGTAGAGTTAGCCCTTCCAAATAAAAGCGAGCTATCAGCTGCCAGGTTTGGTCCCTCTCTGCTTGGGGCATGTGGCTAGCAGGCTACAGCACTAGTGTTGGCAGGCAGAGTGGGCTGCTCCGAAGGTTTTCACTCCAGGAATATTTACAAGTCTTGTGCCACTGTCTATAAGGAGTAGCCTGGCCACAGCTGGAACAGATATCCCTTCTCTTCCTCAGACTGCTGTACAGCTTAACACCACTGCTAACCATGAGTAGCCTGGCCACAGTAGGAACAAAGTGTCTCAAGATCTTTGGAGAGCCATTTAGGTCAGTGAATAGCCTTGCCCAAACTGAACACTCTAGAGTTACTGGTCAAACCTCCTGGTTTTTAAAGTTTAAAAGTCCATCACATGATGGACACCACTGCTGTTACTATGGTGTCAGTGACGTAATGGTCCTCTCCATTCAGGGTGCAAGAGTTCGATAAGAAAGTCCTAATACCCAACTTCAAAACAATTTCATCAAAACAAATTCAAACCACAAATAACTTTGTCCAAAACAAGCTTTCAAAACATAGATTTGAAATCGTGACAAGTCAGTGCACAATACAATACTTTTCTAACCAAGGGCAACCTGAAGTTCCTATTGCTATGATGCAGAAATGAGGTGAAGTCAGAGGTTGCTTCTGAAGTCCTAGAAGGAGCATCAGAAGCCAGAGCACCTTCCTCAGTTGTCTGCAGATCTTTCCTTTGGGTTTCTCCCCTAGCTCTCCAGGGCTTCAGCCCTTGGGACTACCTGTTGCTTGTTAGCTGGATCCCTTTTGGAATATTTCTTTTTGGTCTGAAATGATGCAACAACAACATAGCAGACCAGCCCTGAACTTCCCTGTGCCTCTCAGACTGACTCCAAGACTGTATCCTGTAACACCCCCAAGCTCTTTGCTGCGATTGCCAGAGTGAAAATCCAAGGTTTGCAAAGGTTGCATGATTCCTGAATGAGGTTTGAAATCGGTTGCTGTTCTTGTGAGGTACTAAAATCAGCTGTACTGGCGAGGGATTACAGGATACGGCCAGCAAAGAGAACGAGAGCGCGCGCGCCTCGATGAGCAGGGTCTGTTCCCTCACCAGACATCCTGGACCTCGCAGGCAACATTTCCAGGGTCTTCCAGTCACATGTGACATGGAGCTAGACGAGGATTGTGGGCCCGTCACACGTCGGGGGTAGCAGCAAATAACCCCGGCGAGGTGCCCGTCAGCAGTTCGTTTGCAGACGAATGTATTCTCTTCCGCCTCCACGGAGCTGAACCGTAAAACCCACGCCCCTTTCTCGCTCGTTCTGCGTCCCCGCAGCCCGGAGACGCCGAAGCCCCTCCCCGCGCGGGTCCCTCCGGTCTCCCCTCCCCCGCCCCCTGCTTCCCCCGCCCGGGCTCCTCTCTGTCTCCCCCTCCCGGGCAGCGTCGGCGCGCGGCCGGCCCTCTCCGCCGCCTGTTTGTGAATGAGGCGCTCGGTTTCTCAATGGAGCCGCGGGGGGCTCGGGCGGACGCGGTGCGGCCGCAGCGCTGGCCCTGAGCCCGGAGGGGGGCGCCTCTTCCTCGCTCCCTCTCCCCTTCCCTCCCTCTCGCCGCCGCGGCTTTTGAGGAACGGGGCTGAGAGCCCGCTGCGCAGGTCGCCGGGGCCCGCATCCCCGAGGGCGACTCCTCACGCTCTGGAGGAGCAGGAGCGCGGCGGGGGAAGGCAGGACGCCGAGGAGGCCGGCGGCCTTCGGGAAATTTCCGCCGCGACCCCCCGCTCCGGGCGTAGAAAGTTCTTGAGTTCCTATTTCCTTTTTAAATCCCGCTCGACTGTTAGCTCCTCGTCGGCACTTTAGTTTTGTTTTGTTTTTTTTCCGGGAGAGGAGGGGGAGTGCGGGGAAAGGAGCGAAGAAAATAAAGAAGGATTTCCGCTCCGAAGAGAGCGACAGTTGTGAGAGCTTTTCCTTCAGGAGACAGAAGCGGCGTTCGCGGCCGCCGCGGCCGCCCGGCCCCGCCGGCCCCACCATGCGCGAGCCGGCCTCGCGCTGCTGAGGCGCGGAGACGCGGAAGCGGCGGCCGGCGGCACCCGGCTCCCCGCGCTCCCAGGCGCGTTCGGTCGGCCGGGCGGGCGGTGGCGGTGGCGGCGGGATGGAGCCCGCGGCCGCGCCCCAGCCCGACATGGCGCCGGAGCTGACCCCGGAGGAGGAGCAGGTAAGCGGGGCCCTGGCCGCGGCGGTGGGTGTGTCCGGACCCCCGAGGCCTAGGCCGGCCTCTGCTCACCGAGGCGGCGCGCTCCACGGCCCCCGGTGCCCCTTCCCCTGGCGACCGCGCCCCGGGCCGTGCGCCCCCGAGCCGGGGGACGCCGCTGGACGCGGCTCGCGGCCTCTTCTGCTCTTGAGGCTTGCGGGCCTCACATCGCCCCCTCCCCCCATTCCGGTGGTAATTAAAGTTCCTCGGACTGGGGAGCCTCCCTGTCCCTCTGACCACCTCCAACCCGCGATATTTGCTGAACACCTACTTGTCCTCTGGCCCCTCCACCCCTATAAACGTTCAGCTTCTTTACTTGAGGGTTTGTGGTTTTTTTAAGGACAGGCAAAGCCCCAGTTTGGGGGGAGGGCCCCAGCGGGTACCATCCCCCCTCCCGAGGAGAGTGGTGATAGGCACTGGGTACATAGATGCCCTAGATTCGGCTGTGGCAGGCCTGCTTAGGCAGATTCTGGAAGATCCAGGCCCTTTCATGTTCCCGAAGTCCCTGGCCTGGACCGCCCTATTCAGCTCTCTCAGACTGGGCGCATCCCTTCACCCCCACTTCCCTGCCTCCCATCTCATCTCGCTGTCTCCATCTTTCTGGAGCCTACATTGAGCTCCATTGTCCCTTAAAGCTTATGACCTTCAGTTCCCAGAAGGAAGTGGTTTGCGGTGTCATTCTGGGGGTTTGGGTAAGGGAAAAGCCCAGGGGCGTTGTAACTTTCCCTCCCCCACATTCCTTCTGGGGAGACACGGACCGCTCCTTCAGGGGAGGATCGGAAAGTCTGCAGGCTGAGATTGGGAACCCTACAGCCTTTTCACTGTCTCTTCCTTGGCACTGCCCATACCCGGCCTTAGCTATGCTCAAATATAGCCATAGTCTGATTTCATATTAAAACAACAACAACAACAACAAAAACCCTGAAATAAAAAAGATGAACCATACTGGTAACTCATTTCAAGCTCTTCAGCCCTTATTCCTAAGGACCACTTTTGGTAGCACAGTCTCTAGGGTGGAGACAGTCCGATTTTACAAACTAATTTTTAAAAAGCTCTTGACTTTTCTCCTCATTTGTGGAGATGACATTTTTCACATTTGGCCTCAGACCACTGTCTTGCCTTTCACGCCTTGAGATAAAATCAGCATGGGAGAAAAAAAAAGAATTCTGCTCTGTACAAGCAGTGGTAACATCCTGGTAATTGCAGTTGAGTGTTAATAAAATGCTTGTCAGGGCCTAGTGCAGGCAGGTGGCCAAGGAGCCCCTCTCGTTTCAGAATTAGGAAAATACTTCAGTACTATGGTGTGATGTTTTAGATTGATTTTAAAGAGGCAAAACTCGTTCAGTTCTTTTCCTTGGATTAGTTAGATTTAGAGTTTCTATGTTTCTAATACTTCAAGGCATTAGTATTCCACTATGCCTTGGGTGCACATTAAAAAAAATTAAAACTAAGGAAAGTAAATATTTAAGTATTGAAGTATTGATAAAGTCGGTGCTTTACTCTGCATAGAATATATACGTATACCAGTGTGTTTAGTAAAAATCTTTTACAGTGAATAACGTGATGGGCATTAACAAGAACTGGATGGGAACAGTAAAATACATATTAAGATCAACAAGGAATGTGGGGTTTTTAAAATCATACCTTTTCCTACAAAATGTCAAAATTTCTACAGGCATTTCAAAATGTTGAAACAAAAGTAGCATAATTCCAATAGTAATGCCTGATAAAGTGTCATATTTTAGTTTAATATCACATAAGAGCACTCTTCACTGTTAAGATTTATTTAAAATGTTTACCTTAAGCAGCAGCAAATTCGTGTTAGTCTTATCTAAGTAGTCATCATGGGAAATGACACATTCATTCCATAATGCTGCCCCATTGCTCAAACCAGTTTTAGAACTCATTTGGAGTTGATTTCAAAGCTTATGGCAGAATCTTTGAAATATCTTCAGTGTTAGAAACATTTTGCACTTTTGAGATCAATTTGATTTTCAGAAATAGCAAAAAGTCTTTTGGAACCCTGTATCATAAGTAAAGTAGCAGATCACACTGGGTTAACACAGGTTCAGGCAAAAGTAAAATGCATTTATGCTTTTTGGTCCTTTTGAGGGTAAGTAACTAACTACCTTAAAGATGTTTCTGGAGCAGATCTCTCCTGAATATAGGTATCCTTCTCTACAGTCATGTGAATCAGAAACCCAGACGTTTTCTTGGACAGTTTGCTCTCCCTCAGCCCCTGTACACAACACATCATCAGACTTTCCTGAATATCTCTTGAATTTATCTACTTCTTCCACTACCACCATCACCCTACTCCCCAAGCTATTGTCAAATCCTGACAGAACTTTTGTTTTCTACGTGATCTATTTGCATTCCTTTGCTCTTATTCCAGAAGGCAAAGGCAAATTGCAAATCGAATTGCATCTTCCCTTTAGCCTCTCTGCCCCTAAAATAAGCATTTATAAAACCCTTCAGTGGCTTTTCACTTCTCTTGGAATGTTACAGCTCTTGAACATGCTCTACAATGCCTCAGGCCCTGTGTGGTCTAGAGCCCTAGCTAATTCTCACAACTCATCTTTCCTCCCAACACCCTGGCCCTTTGGTCCCTTATTCTTGCTGTTTTCTCCTGCTACCGGCTCTTTGCACAAACTGCTTTCCCCTGTCTGGAAACACCCTCCACTATTAACTCCCTCTTCAGCCTTCAGCTCTTAGCTTTTGCTTCCTCAGGAAGGCCTTCCTTGATCTCCCCAATTAGTTTAGATCTGTGTTACTGGCTCTTAGAGTACCATGTATTGTCCTTTATATCACTTATCACAAGTTTACACTATTTGTGGGATTGCATGACTGGAATCTTCATGAGGATCGGAACTGTGTCTGCTTTTGCTCACTATCATATGTACATTGCCTAGCATAATGACTGGCAGTTAGTGTATGGACATTCTGGAAATACTTGTGGAACGAAGAGTGGTTCTGTACGTGAATTGTACACAGGCAGCAGCATCTCCTTTCAGAGGGGCTTATAAAAATAAGGGCATTGTTTATTTTGATATGCTAAGGATATTGTTCATTTTGATATATATGTCTAAAGGTCATCATTATTGCTTCATAGTCTCCTTTCCTATATAGGCATGTGTTGAACTGATATTATACCAAATCCTCATTTTTAAAGATTTTATTTATTTGAGAGAGAGAGAGTGAGTGAGAGAAGAGAGAGCACAAGCTGGGGGAGGGAGGATCAGAGGGAGAAGGAGAAAGAGACTCCCCACTGAGCAGGGAGCCCGATGCAATGCAGTGCAATGCGGGGCTTCATCTCTGGACCCTGGGATCATGACCTGAGCTGAAGGCAGATGCTTAACTGACTGAGCCACCCAGGCGCCCCCCACATCCTTATTTGTAACTTTGATGTTCCTTGCCTTTATTTTCTCAGTTCTCAGTAATTACAGAGCCTACAATTGAGTTACAAGAAAAAGTGTGGTTTGCCTTTAAGGGGCTTACATGAATAACAACAGGATAATAACAGTAACTGTTTCCTGAGCTCCTGCTTCGAGTCCGGCTCTGTGCTGGGCATTTCACATACAATTAATCCTCACAAGATTGGAATTATTATCTCATTTTGCAAATAAAAAAACTCAGACTAAGAGAAGGAAGTTGCCCAAGGTCAGTCACATAGCTAGCAAGTGATGGAACCATGATTTCCACTCAGATCTGGGTTATTCTGCCTCCACTGCAAAGGTTCCCTCTATTATACTACATAACCTTTCATGAAGCAGTTAGTCAACTTACTAAAATGTCTACATGGACATATACTAGCCAGTTTTGTTGGTTTTGGAATGGATATGTGTATATTTGGTTTTGATGATGCTTGTTAATATATGGTTTGAAAAATGCACAGAAGAGGGGTGCCTGGGTGGCTCAGTCAGTTAAGCATCTGTCTTCAATTCTGGTCATGATCTCGGTTGCCTGGGATAGAGCCTGGTGTCTGGCTCCCTGCTCAGCGGGAAGTCTGCTTCTCCCTCTCCCTCTGCCCCTGCTTGTGCTCTCCGTCTCTTGCTCACTCTCAAATAAATAAATAAATTTTTTTTTAAATGCACAGAAGAAAAATTTTGGAAATCTTTATTCAGACCTATGTATTGTCAACAGAGACATATCATCCAGTCTATGCAAGAAATTGTGATGAAAGTACTCTAGGGAAAAAATGTTTCTTTTTTTTTTTTAAGATTTTTATTTATTTCAGACAGAGTGAGAGAGCGCATGAGCAGTGGGAGCAGCAGAGGGAGAGGGAGAAGCAGGCTCCCTGCTTAGCAGGGAGCCTCATGCAGGGCTCTATCCCAGGACCCTGGGATCATGATCTGAGCTGAAGGCAGATGCTTAACTGACTGAGCCACCCAGGTGCCCCCCCCAAAATGTGTTCCTTAAGATAGAGTTGACAGCTCTCCATTTTGAGGTGGTCACAATAAAAATTTAATTTTTTGATATCTTCTTTATCTTTTGTACAAGAGAAATAACTATTCATGGGGCCAAATATGAAGAATATTATCTCTCTAAACTTTAAAAAGCCAAGTGTTTTGTGTCAGGAATGCATTTTTTGTGTTTATGTGTAAATATAAAAGCCTTTCTTAATGGGCTGGCAGAATTGTAAATCTGGCTGTATGAGGGTAATTTCTGCATATCAGTACTCATCTTCATTCTTCATTTTTTTTTTTTTTTCTTTTCCATGGACCAATCTAAGTTATTTTTTTAAGCCATCTCCTGCCATAAGCAAAGGGATGGAAGATCAGTATACTGGTCATCATTTGATCAAGTAAGGAAGGTGAGCTTAAGGTCCCATAGACTTTTCTTTTTTAAAAAAAAATTTATTTATTTATTTGACAGAGAGGGAACACAAGCAGTGGGAGTGGGAGACGGAAAAGCAGGCTCCCCGCTGAGCAGGGAGCCTGATGCGGGGCTTGGATCTCAGGACCCTGGGATCATGACCTGGGCCTAAGGCACATGTTTAACGACTGAGCCACCCAGGCGCCCCGGTCCCACGGTCCCATAGACTTTTTTGGTCCGTGTACAGAGTCATGGTCCAAACCAGTGCTGTGGTCCCCACTGGGTGGTGGTCTAGGTTCTCTTTATTCATCTTCATAGCCGGTTGGAAGTGGATTCACGTGAGAGTTATGGAATAGAGCATGAGTACCATCTCCCCAGGGAAAGGGCTGGGCCCTGGTGCAGAGATGAGGGTGGGCGATTGTGCTCTCTGATGCGATTTGAGGAAGACATTCAGTATGCTCACTCCCACGCCGGGGAGCTCTACGAAGCACCTGCGAAGTAGATGAGGGCCTTGCACATGCGAGCTGAGCCCTCCTCGCCGTGGGCGCCACTCGACATGGCTGTGCCCCAGACAGACCTCGCAGCGTGGACAGTGGGACACAGCTGCCGCCGCTGCCGCTATTTTCGACCTCCATTCTTATTATGTTACTGTCTTAATTTTACTTTCTCAGAGCATATACTTACATTTGTAAGTGGACCTGAAGTTGATAATTTTATTGAATTTTCTATGTAATTGTAATTAACTTGACCATCACGGATTATTAAGGATTTCCTCGTCTGTTCTAGGTCTAAAACCTTCAGAAAGTTAAGTGGGGCTCCCTGGGTTACATCTGTTTGGGCATAAGTTGTGAGGAGAACTCCCTCTTCATAATAAGCCATAAAATAAAGATTCAACTAGGATTCTAAGGATATTCGAATTCTGCAATAACTTTTTTTTTTTTAAAGATTTTATTTATTTATTTGACAGAGAGAGACACAGTGAGACAGGGAACACAAGCAGGGGGAGTGGGAGAGGGAGAAGCAGGCCCCCCGCAGAGCAGGGAGCTGGATGCGGGGCTCGATCCCAGGACCCCGGGATCATGACCTGAGCCGAAGGCAGACGCTTAACGACTGAGCCACCCAGGCGCCCCTGCAATAGCTTTTTAGGGTCTTTTGATTTTGCATGGATTTCCCAGTAGTGATTGCTAGAATAATTAGTTTTCTAAAATACTTATGCATTTATACATATTTTCATTTTAGACCAAAGATGGTTTTAATAACTTGTATAGTGCTTCTCTCACATTAAAAATAATTCATGAATTTCTTTAAAGTTGCTGTAACAAATAATATTTATTTTCAAAACCTCTAAAGAAAATTCCTAATTTATTTTTTATTTTTATTTTTTTAAAGATTTTATTTATTTGATGGAGAGAGACACAGCGAGAGAGGGAACACAAGCAGGCAGAGTGGGAGAAGGAGAAGCAGGCTTTCCACGGAGCAGGGAGCCCGATGCGGGGCTTGATCCCAGGACCCTGGGATCATGACCTGAGCTGAAGACAGACGCTTAACGACTGAGCCACCCAGGCGCCCCAAGAAAATTCCTATTTTAGAGTTAATGTTGTTTAGAGCATTATTGTAAGGATAATAAGCTGGTGCACATAGAACACTTAAGGTAGTAAGCACTCTGTAAAGTTAGCCATTATCATGGTATTCTCTGTTTTTGAATAGTGAAAGATTTTAGAGCCAAGTTAGATTAAACTAATCCCAAGGAGGAAAATATTTGTATTCACCCTGGGGACCATCACTTAGCATAGACTCATATGAATGTCAGAAAATAGTTATCTTGTGGGGCCCTGGGTGGCTCAGTCTGTTGGGCGGCCCACTCTTGATTTCAGCTCAGGTCTTGATCTCAGCTCAGGGTCCTGAGGCCCAGCATGGAGCCTACTTAAAAAAAATAAGTGAATAGGGCTGCCTGGGTGGCTCAGTCGGTTAAGTGTCTGCCTTCAGCTCAGGTCACGATCCCGGGGTCCTGGGATCAAGTCCCACATTGGGCTCCCTGCTCTGAGGGGAGTCTGCTTCTCCTTCTCCCTCTGCCTGCCGCTCCTCCTGCTTGTGCTCTCTCTCTGTCAAATAAAATCTTAAAAAAAAAAAAGTTATCTTGCAACTTTATAATGTAGTTTCAAAAACCTAGTCTAATTCTGTGCTGTGGTTTGTGTTCTTATAACAGGGATCATCTAAAGTTAAAATTTTAACTGCCTTGCAGTGGACCTCAGAGATTTTTGGCATTTTTCCCAAGGGCAAGGGTTTTGTGCTGGTTCTTGTGGCCAAGAACTTCCCTTTTCCCACAGCCTCACATGTCCTGTGCTAAATGTCATCTGTCCCCCCAGAAGTAACCATACGTCAAGGACCAGATGATTCATAACGTTAAGTAGAGGCCTTCCAGAAACGGAAAGAAGATGAGGGAAAGGTGAAGAATTCTCATTATTTTTGTTATTGCCAGTAACTACTGATGTTGTAATTAACAATCAGGTAAAATCTCATCTGGATGTTAGAATTTTACTCTGTTAAAATTTCTGAGCATATCAAGGGTCTTTGACTTCACTTTTGTGAATGTTAAGCAACCTGGAGGTTTTCTCAAAGGAACGTGACCTTTAGTACTTATTAATGAATTGAAATGTAAGACAGACCATGCTTTGGAAAGGAGCTGAACTGTTTCACAGAGGTAATAGTTAAAACTCCTCGGGGGCGCCTGGGTGGCTCAGTTGGTTAAGTGACTGCCTTCGGCTCAGGTCATGATCCTGGAGTCCTGGGATCAAGTCCCACATCGGGCTCCCTGCTCGGCGGGGAGTCTTCTTCTCCCTCTGACCTTCCCCCCTCTCATGTGCTCTCTCTCATTCTCTCTCTCTCAAATAAATAAATAAAATCTTTAAAAAAAAACAAAACTCCTCGTAGGTCAGTACATTTGAGTCTTATTCTCTGACTTATATACCTTTATTATATTGGAAAAGACATAGTAATGTTGGGATACTCCAATTTTGTCTTCTAAATATTAAGCCTCATTTTATTTTATTTTAAATTTATTTTTATTTTTTTAAGTAAACTCTACTCCCAACGTGGGGCTTGAACTCACAACTTGGAGATCAAGAGTCACATGCTCTACTGACTGAGCCAGCCAGGTTCCTCATTTAAGCCTCATAGCAGAATGGCTTGTCCACAGCAGTGTCAAGATTAGACGCCATTACCCTAACTCTGATTATTTGTTCAGATACTAAAATCTGCAGTGCAATTTCAGCCATTTCATACTTGTCCTTCCATCCTGCCTTGATGTCTTACATAACTGGGGGTATTTTCTTTTTCCAAATCAGTCATTATCACATTTGCCCCCTATGCATACTTCTGTATAAGAGCTCCTTGGTTGCTCTTTCTGGCCACTGGAATAGTCACTGTTTTGTTTTGTTTTTTAAGATTTTATTTGCGAGGGGGGGTTATGAGTCCACACGACTGAGAAGGGGGAAGGGCAAAGGGAGAAAATCTCAAGCGACTCTACACTGAGTGGGAGGGCTTCATGCAGGGCTCCACATGGGGCTTGATCCCACGACCCTGAGATCATGACTCTGAAATCATGACCTGAGTGGAAACTAAGAGCTGGATGCTTAACGACCTGCGCCACCCAGGCGCCCCTGGCATAGTCACTGTTTTCTATTCCTCTTTTTCCAGAGTAGGGGCAGATGTTCCTTAAACCGGTCATTTAGCCTGCACTCTTCAGAGCTGGAGAGCTGGTACCTTCTGGAATGAGTACTTTCATATCTGACTTTGAAAAGATCTCCTGAGTACCTAACTGAGATGGCATGGAATAGGCAGTGGAATAGGGGTGAGAGTCTGAGAAGCTCTAGAGCCCATGGGAAGAGTTTTTGTTAAAGATTGGTTATCTCTTAGATCCACATTATAAAATAGACCAAAACAGTAGATTAGAAGTGACTTTTTTTTTAGTTTCTCCTTCTAAGAAAAGCATTCCATTTTTCTCTAGGAAAGACAGTTTCTGTTTTATGTATTGGTTTCCTCTGAAATACCAAACCCATTCAAAACACACATGCATAGTTCTTGCCTTTTTATCCAGCATGGGTGCCACAGATCTGACTAGGCTTATGGAATTATTATGAAACCAGAATTTATTCTCAGAATTGGTAGGCAGATTTTAAAGAGAGCCATCTATGACTTTAGTACTGAGGTTTCTAGGGACATTAATCTATGAATTACTTGTTCATTCCTTGAACAACTGGCTAGTCTCTACCTTTGCATTTGCTTTCATATACGTCATTATTATATGATATACATCATTATTAAAATAATCCTTTAAAAATAGTCTTTTTAGATTCTCTGCAATGACCATTTGTTTCTTTTTTTTTTTTTTTTTTTTAAGATTTTATTTATTTATTTGACAGAGAAAGACACAGCGAGAGAGGGAGCACAAGCAGGGGGAGTGGGAGAGGGAGAAGCAGACTCCCTGCTGAGCAGGCAGCCCGATGCGGGACTCGATCCAGGGACTCCAGGATCATGACCTGAGCCGAAGGCAGTCGCTTAACCAACTGAGCCACCCAGGCGCCCCCATTTGTTTCTTTTATAATTAAAATCAGTAACATCTTGTAAAAGGTGCTGCAGGCTCTATACAAGTTTGGGGTTATGTTATTAAGTGCTGAGATCCCAGTATCTAAAATTAATGCAAATCTGACCTTTTTTTTTTAAAGATTTTTTAATTTATGTATTTGACAGAGAGAGAGACAGCGAGAGAGGGAACACAAGCAGGGGGAGTGGGAGAGGGAGAAGCAGGCTTTCTGCCGAACAGGGAGCCCGATGCGGGGCTTGATCCCAGGACCCTGGGAACACAACCTGAGCCGAAGGCAGACGCTTAACGACTGAGCCACCCAGGCGCCCCTGACCTTTTTCTAAACAGAACTATTTGCAAGTAAAACCTGGGCCTTTGGGGAGGTGATGCCTATGAGTCTTAAGTAAACATCAGGAATCCCCAGCTTCCTTTGTGGCTCAGGAGTTTTATTTTATATAAGTAAAATCCCTTAGAGTTACAAAATGCTCAATAAATAGTTGTGATAATGGTATTCTTGTTCCCTGTGCTACAGGAAACAAACATTTTTTTTTCAGCTAAGAATAGGAAGAAAAATTAAGAATCTGACTTTGTAGCAATGAGCTGGATGATTCCAAGATTGTCTGACTTCTGACAGTTACCATGCATGAGTAATGTATCTACAAGATGGTAGCAGGGCTGCCTGTAACTCATTTTATGCTGTTAACACTTTCTGTACCATCCATTGGTTCACTGATTAATTTCTTCTTTCTAGGTTATAGATTACCTTTAGGTGCATTGGTCATCGTTGTCTTTTTTTTTTTTTTCCCAGATAAAACTTTAAAAGGTCGTCTGATCTAAAAATGACTCATACGTGGAGTACAAAGAATAACATCTTATCTTCCATATCTTTCTTAAACAGCCTTACAGCCTTTGTGAAAACGTCCTCATTCCATTGTTTATCTCAGTGGTTCTCAACCACCATGATTTCAAACACCCCCGACCCCCAAACAAATGTCTATGTCTAGAGATACATTTGATTGTCACATTTGGAGGGTACTACTGGCATCTAGGGGGTAGAGGCCAGGAATGCTGCTAAACATCCTATAATGTATACTACAGCCCACCACAACCAAGAATTACTGACCCAAACTGGCAATAGTGCCAAGGTTAAGAAATCCTAGTTTATATCTGAAGGACTTTGTAGTTCTTAGGAACAGAGATACAAGTGCCTACTTTTTAGTTAAAGATAGGTTTTTGGCTAACACATTTAGTATTTATTCAGATATGTATCCCCAGATAATGATTTCGGGCATTAACTTTACCTACTGAAAAAATGAAAAACTCTAGTCTATTATTTTATAGCATAACTATCCCACAGGATAAAATGAGCCATTTGCATGGGTTTTCAGAGATGGGGGGGGCGGTTTATAGGACTAGCCGAACACTACTGAGCCCTGTCATATAATGATTATAATGGGAAGTGTCATTTTTGCTTTCCCCTCTTAATGTTTCTGAGTTTCTGTTTCCCAGGTGAGTGAGGTGATTATTATGTATTGGTCTCCTCCTTTTCATGTTAATGTTCACTGAGAGGAAGATTATAAACAAAATACAATTTGTTCAACAATCATTTATTGTCCATTGTGTACCAAGTTCTTGAACACGGTTGAGGGGCTCTCTGTCTTTGAGGAATTGCCCTCTAGTTCTCTCTAAGCAGTTCTTGAATTGTGGGGTACCCACCAAGGAAGAGAACCTCTTTCTTATACATAGTGAGGGCGGGGTCTCAGTCTTCTCTGCATCCTTAGTGTACATTGTGAGAGTTCAAAATACATTTACCGAAGAATGAGTGAAACTATATTGAAATTCTTCACACAACCTATGAAGCTGGTATTGTTTTGCTCAGGATAATTGTCTTTGTGATAATAGAGATGATGTTCAAAAGCTTTCAGTAATTTACCAAGAAGGCAGCACTGGGACTCAAACTCTGACTAAATGCAGTGCTCTTTCTAGTAAACTTCATCTGTTTTACCTACGTGTTTCTGTGTTTGACATACCTATATACATATACACCAAAAATAGCTCTCTTGGCTTTTGGGGATTGAACCTTCTTGGTTTCTGCCATTTACAAGTTTTCCTACAGAGATGGGGCTACATTGTTACTGGCTGCTTATTGTACATTTATTTTTTTTAGATTTTATTTCTTTATTAGAGAGAGGTCACAAGTAGGCAGAGAGGCAGGGAGAGGGAGAAGCAGGCTCCCTGCTGAGCAGAGAGCCCAATGCTGGGCTCAATCCCAGGACCCTGAGATCACGACCTGAGCCGAAGGCAGACACCCAACCGACTGAGCCACCCAGGCACCCCTTATTGTACATTTATTTATGAAAGAAATTTTATGCTTTAATGGGGTTAGTGAACTTGGGGGTTCATGTAGGCCTCTGGCTGTACCTCTCACAATGTCATAAGTCTCCTCTTTGCCTTTATAAATCCAGTTTTTTTCTATATGTAAAGTTTAATCTTATATAAACATCAGCATAATGGGGAAGCATATATAGTATACTTGCCTACTAATAACTAGGATGAAACTACAGCTTTTTAGATTGTTTTCCCATGATACCTACACATTGCCCATTTTTTTGGGCTGTACTTAAGTTCCTACTAGAGTTTATTTCTCAATTCTTGCCAAGTGTAAAAGTAGAGGAAAATTTTTCCAGAAAAAAAAAAAGGATTTGTTTCTCCTTGTTTTTACTCACTTTTTTTTTTTAAGATTTTATTTATTTATTTGAGAGAGAGAGAATGAGAGAGAGCACATGAGAGGGGGGAGGGTCAGAGGGAGAAGCAGACTCCCCGCCAAGCAGGGAGCCCGATGCGGGACTCGATCCCAGGACTCCAGGATCATGACCTGAGCCGAAGGCAGTCGCTTAACCAACTGAGCCACCCAGGCGCCCTTTACTCACTTTTTTTAAAAAAAGATTTTATTTATTTATTTGAGAGAGAGAGAGAGAGAACACAAGTGGGGTGAGGGGCAGAAGGAGAAGCCGACTCTGCTGAGCAGGTAGCCCAATGTGGGGCTCAATCCCAGAACTCCGGGATCATGACCTGAGCTGAAGCCAGACGCTTAATCGACTGAGCCAGACAGGTGCTCCTTGTTTTTACTTTCTGTACTCACAGATTTCTCCTTCTTAAATTCATAAAGGAAAAAGAAAGTTACTGAGAGGAAGTCCTGAAACCTTGAACATAATACATGAGCACAAGAAAACAGTTTTATTTGGGAAAAGTTGTTTCACTGAGAGTTTAGCTCTTCCATGCCAGGAAAACCCCAAAAGTGAAGAGAAAATGGTATTTCTGATGAGGTCAAGGACTTAAAAGTGATCTAGCTAGCAAGATTAAAATATCCAGGATTTCCAGCATACTTTTGTTTTCAAAAACATAACCATCCATCTTTTTTTTCTTCAGCTACCCAAAGCATCATTTTCTTTTTTCCAAATTAAAAAAATTTTTTTAAATTTTTATTTATTTTTAAGATTTTATTTATTTATTTGAGAGAGAGCACAAGCAGGGGGAAGGGCAGGCAGAGGGAGAGGAGAAGCAGGCTCCCCACTGAGCAAGGAGCCTGATACGGGGTTCAATCCCAGGACCCTGGGATCATGACCTGAGCCGAAGGCAGACGCTTAATGACCGAGCCACCCAGGCTTCCCCCCAAAGCATCATTTTCTTTCTTGGTTGATGTCAAACTAAGGAAATGCCAGCTTTGGAGGTGATTTTTTAGAAAATTAGAAGCAACTGGAAATTTGTGTTTTGAATGAAAATGCTTGGAACTCTGGTCAGAACCTCTAATTGTTGTGGTGCTGTCCTTACAGTGCTTCAAATACTGGTAAAAGTGCACATCAAAACTTGTGATAATAACAGTGGCTAAGCATTACCTACTAGGATGGCTATAATTTTTTTTTTTTTTAAAGAAAATAACAAGAATTGGCACTCTTGGTGGGAATATAGAATGGTGCAGCACTGTGGAAAACAGTTTGGTGGTTTCTCAAAAGATTAAACATAACAACTACCATATGACCCAGCAATTTTACTGCTAGCTGTATGTCCATGTCATAGCAACATTATTCACAAAAACCCAAAGGTAGAAGCAACTTGAGACTCCATTGACAGATGGATAAACAAAATGGGGTGTGTCCATACAATGGAATATTATTTAGCCTTAAAAAGGAATGAAATTTTGATATATGCTACGATGTAGATGAACCTCAGAAACACTATGCTTATTGGGGCACCTGGCTGGCTCAGCTGGTGGAGCATGTTGACTCTTGTCTCTGGGTTGTGAGTTCAAGCCCCACATTGGGTGTAGAGAATACTTAAGAATAAAATCTTGGGGATGCCTGGGTGGCTCAGACAGTTAAGTGTCTGCCTTGGGCTCAGGTCATGATCCCAGGTTCCTGGGATCAAGTCCCACATCCGGCTCCTTGCTTGGCAGGGAGCCTGCTTCTCCCTCTGCCTGCCATTCCCCCTGCTTGTGCTTGCTTTCTTTCTCTCTCTCTCTCTCTGGCAAATAAATAAAATATATTTTTTAAGATTTTATTTGTCAGAGCACAAGCAGGGGGAGCTGCAGGCAGAGGGAGAAGCAGGCTCCCTGCTGAGCAAGGAGCCCGATGAGGGACAATAAATAAAATCTTAAAAAAAAATAAAATAAAATCTTAAAAAGAAACAAACCCAAACCCACTATGCTTATTGAAATAACCTGGACACAGAAAGTATAATTCTATTTACATGAGGAAGCTAGAATTGGTAAATTTATAGAGAGAAAATAGAGCAGTAGGGGCTGGGGGGAGATGGGAAAGAGGATTATTGTTTAATGGGTACAGAGTTTTGGGGTTGATGAAAAAGTTTGGGCATATATAGTGGTGATGGTTACCCAACATTGTGACTGTATTTAATGCCATTGATTTGTATACTTATGAATAGCAAAAATAATAAATGTTACGTATATATTTTACCACAGTGAAATAATGGCTAAGCACTAGTCTAAGTATTTTACAGGTGTTAATTCATTTAATGAATAACATGAGGCATAGGAAGGAGAATAGGTGTTCATTCTGCTCCTGGTTTGACTGCTGATTTTGAATCTAGAATCACTTATGTAAGTGCCATTTCTTGGTTACAGAATGTATCTATGTTAATAATTTGTTAGGATGTAAATTGTAATGTTTTAAACTCCTGAATATTTCACCTGTGAGATCCAGTTGAGGTCTCCTGTGTAGCAGAAGAAGGAGTTTTCTTTGTAGGACAAAGCACTGAATATTATGATGCAAACGGACCTGATTTTATAGCATCTTCCTTTCCCCTGCCCCACTCCTAATATAGTTCTGGGAATGACATGGTTCTCAAAGAGTGGTCTCCAGACTAGCAACATGAGCATACCCTGGGAGCTTGTTAAAAATGCAGATATTCAAGTCTCACCCCATACCTACTGAATCAGTAAGGTACAACAATCTGCATTTTAACAGGCCTCACTCAAGTTTGAGAACTAGTGATCTAGAGAATAAGTAGAGTGCTGTTGCATTAGTGGGGGAACCATCTAAAAGTTTAGATACCTAGGCTCACTTCAGGAAGAGAAGACCTGGATTTACAAATTGAGTCTAGAACTGTAGGTATAGAACTAGTTTGGACTGGATGAAAGCTCCAAGAATTATCTGATTCTAAATTAGAACTGTACTGTTCCATGGTAAAGGAACAGTAAGACAAAGCTCTCAAAAGACTAGCATTTACCGTGGTTTCTCTCATCCATAGAAAGAGCAGAGCCTCTGTCTACTTGAGAAATAGAAATGGAACCACAATGTCTGCATGGTTAAAACAACAGGGCATTGAGACACCTGATGTCCATTGCAGATGGCATTCCCTAGAGAGATGCTTGGCTTCCAAGGGAGTACTGAATGAAAGGAGACACAGGCTGTTCTGATTCAGCCAGGAAAACCTGCCAACTTTGACAAGGCTATTCCACAGGGAAGCTCGTGTTACTGCAATGTCAGTTGCCCTGATAATCTGGACGTAGGAGTTACCAGATTTTATTTTCTGGGTCCTGCCAGGGAGCTGAGCCCAGTTCTAATTGGAATTGAAAATGGGGCGCTGCAGTGAGGACAACCAGATTGCAGTTAGCTTTTCCAGGCTTCCTTCTTTGTAGGTTTGCAAGTGGCCCCTTAGGTACAGTAAACTGTTCTACTTGTACTATTTTATGAGCATGCATAGGTTTGCCCCTGAGTTGATCTGACAGCTTCCTTAGGTTGGGAAGTATTGATCCAGTAAGTTTGAAATGGCTGAGGTCTGCGATGGCTGATGTTGCCTACTATAGTCTTCCCGCCAGCTGTACCCTTCAGGGGTAATGGAGCTGCAGGGTACAGAGACATGTAGGAAGAGCCCCAGTTTCTTGAGTATGTGATGAAGACTTAGCTTTCAGTTACCTAAGGCACAAGCTGTGGGGCTTATCTCAGGAAAAAAAGAGGGGCTAGTTAAATTTGGTGTAGATTAGCAGTAGCAGGTCTAATCTACAGGCCAGGGCCAGATTAGCAACAGGTCTGACATGCCAGGTCCTAGAGTTTTAAGCTAGAAGTCATCAGGTCACTCCTGTCAGATCCATGTGACATTGGCAAAATTGAATTTGAGGTGCATGTGGGGAGAGGTTAGAGGGGAAGGGGGAGAGAAAGATGGAGAAAAAGGAGATGAAGATGAAGGGAGAAATGTTTTAGTTATTGAGAAACAGAAGCAGTTGAAGGGTTATTTCAGTTGTGTGAAGTGGAGGAAATAGAGAACCAGCAAGGAAGAAACTAGTTGCTATGTTTTCTTTTTTCCCTAGTTACTATGTTTTCAAAGCTTCTCAACATTCTGATCTTTTCCTGAATTGATTGTAATTTGCCAGTGACCTTCTTAAAATTTAGCACTTTAGGATTGAAGACGGTCTTACAAGTAAAGTCTGATAGACCTCCTTGTTTTGGGCTTACTTGTTTTGGACACTGTGCTTCTGTAATGTGTTCCAAATTTGCAATAATTTTTGGCAGTCTTAGCAAACTGTTGACTCATAGGTTCAAGTCAACTGAGATCCCTAAGTCTTTTTTTTTTTTTTAAGATTTTATTTATTTATTTCACAGAGAGAGACACAGTGAGAGAGGGAACACAAGCAAGGGGGAGTGAGAGGGAGAAGCAGGCTTCCCGCTGAGCAGGGAGCCCAATGTGGGGCTCAATCCCAAGACCCCCCAGGACCCTGGGATCATGACCTGAGCCGAAGGCAGACGCTTAATGACTGAGCCATCCAGGCGCCCCCTCTAAGTCTTTTCTTATGTGTTTCTGTTAAATTTCTTCTGGTGCTTCTAAAATTGATTTTCTTGCACTTATCCTATATAAATTTCATTTTGTTAGATTGAATGTTCACTGAACATTTTGTGAACATTTTTGTTAAGCGTTATGTGCCAAGAACTTTACAAATACTACTGTTTCTCCCATCTTCAACAATTCTGTGAGGTATAAGTCCACTTTTATAGAATAGAAATTAAGGCTTAAAGAAGTTAAGTAATTTGCTTGCATTCAAAACAATGAATTGATAGAATCTGGTATTCATACCCATCTGACTGACTCCAAAGTCTCTTGCTTTTGAATATCATCCTCAGCCATTATTCGATCCTGTTTTGATCTTTGAGATCTGTGTTCTATTTTAAATATATTTGTTCTCTTAGCTAAAGGCCCTCTCATATGGTCAGCATGACCCACTGCTGTTACCTAAGTCATTTATAACAGTGGGACCAGGCCAGAGATGGATGCAGAGCAAATCAAGGAAAAGAGCATGGCTTTAGAGTCAGATTTGGTTTTGGAATCTTGGTTGTATCATCCCAAGTGCTGTGTGACATGGCAAGGTCCTTAACTTGTCTAGGCCTCTGTTTCCTTATATGTAAAATGCCTTAATACCTACAAATGGGCCTGTTGGAAAGGGTGAATAAAACATGGACGCATAGTGCTTTCGCATTTTCCCAGCTGCTACCCGCTCCAGTTGGTTAAGGAAGGGGCAAACTAAACAACCAGAAGAGGGGCGCCTGGTGGCTCAGTCTGCCTTCAGCTCAGGTTGTGATCTTGGGCTCCCTGCTCAGCAGGGAACCTGCTCCCACTCCCCCATCCCCCCTCACGTGCCCGTGTACCTGCTCTCTCTCAAATAAATAAATAAAATAAAAAACAACCAGAAGAAGCCTGAGAAGTCCTTCTAGGGAAAAAAAAAAATCTAAAAAATCTAAAGGACATGGACATCCTAGCATACAGTAGGCTTTCAATAAACATTAGTCTACTTGTCTCCCTCCTTTCAGGGAATTACTTTAAAATCTTTTTATTGGGTGCCTGGGTGGCTCAGACGGTTAAGCGTCTGCCTTCGGCTCAGGTCATGATCCCAGGATCCTGGGATTGAGTCCCGCATCGGGCTCCCTGCTCCTTGGGAGCCTGCTTCTCCCTCTGCTTCTCTCTCTCTGTCTCTCTGTCTCTCTGTCTCTCATGAATAAATAAATAAAATCTTTAAAAAAATAAAAAAATAAAATCTTTTTATTTTGGGGATGCCTGGGTGGCTCAGTTGGTCAAGCGTCCAACTCTTGATTTGGGCTCAGGTCATGATCTCAGGGTCATTGGATCAAGCCCTGAGTTGGGCTCCAGGCTGGGGGTGGAGCCTGCTTAAGACTGTTTCTCTCCAGGGCGCCTGGGTGGCTCAGTCGTTAAGTGGCTACCTTCCGCTCAGGTCATGATCCCAGGGTCCTGGGATCGAGCCCCGCATCGGGCTCCCTGCTCATCGGGAAGCCTGCTTCTCCCTCTCCCACTCCCCCTTCTTGTGTTCCCTCTCTCACTGTCTCTCTCTCTGTCAAATACATAAATAAAATCTTTAAAAAAAAAAAAAAAGATTGTTTTTCTCCTTCTCCCTATGCCTCTCCCCCGCAGGATCTCTCTCTCCCTCTCCCTTTCTCTCTCAAAAAGAAAAGAAAAAAAATATATATATAATCTTTTTTGTATCCTTTAAAAATCCATCCTCCCACTGCAATCCTATTGATCTTGGGATTTTTCTCTTTTCCTCTATTATCAATTTTGAGCTCTCATAATCAGCTTGGCAAGTGTTCAGGCAAACATGTTCTTCCTACTCCCTGTGAACAGCACTCTGAGAGCCCATAATCTTTTATACATTTACTCACCCGAATGGTGCCAAGCACTGTGCTTGGTGTTGAGCATGCAATTGTGAGCCTGGAAGATGTGGCCCCTGCACTTCTCTAAACTTATAGTCTAATGGGAGCTTAGATAGTAGCATAAGCTTTTATAATACTGTGTGCCTGGCTGGAAGGCAGTAAAAACTTCCAGGATAAAGAAGTAGGATTTAGGGGCGCCTGGGTGGCTCAGTTGGTTAAGCGTCATGATCCCAGGGTACTGGGATTGAGTCCCACATCGGGCTCCCTGCTCAGCGGGGAGCTTGCTTCTCCCTCTGCCTGCCGCTCTCCCTGCTTGTGCTCTCTCTGACAAATAAATAAAATCTTAAAAAAAAAAAGACGTAGGATTTAGAACTGACACCTAAAGAGTGATAAGGAGTAAACCAGGTTTGGGTGTAGGGGAAGAAGAATGTTCTAGTATGATCTGGAAAGTCAACTCCAATTTATTGACAGACACTCACATGTCTCCTTTTTTTTCTAAGGTCTCAGCTATCCATTGGAAAAAGAGATAAATGTTGTTAGCAAAGGCCTCCCTAACCCAGCAGGTCCTCCATGTCCTTTAGATTTTTTAGATTTTTTTCCCCCTAGAACGACTTTTCAGGCTTTTTCTGATTGTTTATTTTAAAGATTTTATTTATTTATTTGAGAGAGAGCAGGCGCATGGGCACATGGGAGGGGCGAGGAGTGGGAGAAGCAGGCTCCCCACTGAGCAGGGAGCCTGAGATCACGACCTGAGCTGAAGGCAGACTGAGCCACCAGGCGCCCCTCTTCTGGTTATTTAGTTCACCCCTTCATTTACCAACTGGAGTGGGTAGCAGCTGGGAAAATGCCTTCAGATTTTTCTTTATGGAGAGTGACCAACTATCCCTCCCATCCCCCCCCACTCTCCACCCCATTCCCCTTGACTCCATCTGGGAACCTGGATGATTGTGCTCTTGCTGATGGTGAGGAGCTTTCTGTTTATTCTCCAGATTTCTGTTTTCTTCTTTTTCTCCTCTGTATTATAGTCTTCTACCCCCATCTCTCTCTCTCTCTCTTTTTTTTAAGATTATTTATTTATTTGACAGAGAAAGACGCAGCGAGAGAGGGAACACAAGGAGGGAGAGTAGGGGAGGGAGAAGTAGGCTTCCCACCGAGCAGGGAACCCAATGTGGGACTCGATCCTAGGACCCTGGGATCATGACCTGAGCTGAAGGCAGCCGCTTAACAACTGAGCCACCCAGGCACCCCTACCCCCATCCCTTGACATGAATTTTCTCTTACGACAATTTAGAAATGTTTACTTCCTTGCTTTCTTGTTGAATCATTTCCTCCATGGTCTCTGAGTGTTCTTCATCCTCTTTGATAAATTTTATCTGGAGAGTCAGGTTTTTAAGCCGGAGAGGAGAGATGCCAGCTTGTGTTTACTAAACAGGTTTTTCACAAATGCCTCCAGCAAGAAAGTGAATGTGGCACAATTTCTGCAGTGCCTTGGCGCATCCCCTGTTTAGGGCTAGGAGTTCCTTTTTTTTTTTTTAATTATTTTTTTGACAGAGATAGAGACAGCGAGAGCAGGAACACAACCAGGGGGAGTGGGAGTGGGAGACGCAGGCTTCTCGCCAATCAGGGAGCCCGATGTGGGGCTTGATCCCAGGATGTTGGGATCATGACCTGAGCCAAAGACAGATGCTTAACCGCTGAGCCACCCAGGCGCCCCTAGGGCTAGGAGTTCCTAAAAGCAGCTATAATCGTTTGTCCCTTTGTAGAGCTCCCTAACTCATTCCCTTTTGCCCTGATATGAAGACTGTCAACAATCATTTGGTGGCATAGTTTAAAATACTTTATAAAGCATTATGTTCAAATATTCCTATTATATATATTTTAGTTGAAAGCTATATAAAATTAATACATTTTATTTTTTTGAGTAAATGTAGCCACATGATTTAAACTTAAAAAGGTACAGGGGCACCTGGGTGGCTCAGTCGGTTAAGCGTCTGCCTTCGGCTCAGGTCATGATCCCAGGGTCCTGGGATCGAGCCCCGCATCGGGCTCCCTGCTCAGTGGGGAGCCTGCTTCTCCTTCTCCTCCCCGCTCAGTGTTCTCACTCGCTATCTCTGTCTCTGGCTCTCAAATAAATAAATAAAATCTTTAAAAAAAAAAAAAGGTACAGAAGAGAAAATGGTAAATATTCCCTTCTCTTGCCATGTCTGTGAGCCACCTAGCTCTTCTCTGAGAGGTAGACTGCCCCAAGAGAGGCCACTTTGGCAAGAACATTATTTTGGGTTAAAAGTAATCAAAACCCAGCGGATGCAGGAGAAGTTATCTTCCTGGTCCTCAGCTGCCTAAATTTACATTGGAAAAGAGAGCCTATACAAGGAAGAGAGCTATTAACACAGGCTCCCCTTTACCTAAGAAACTTATCTGCATAATAGGGCAACCTTTGTTTTTCAGAATATCTCTTTTCACCTTCCTGCTGTTGGCTTTCTTCCCCTTTGTATCCTCAGACCTACCCCTCTCCTTAGCTCCTGTAAACTTCATGTTGTGTCATTGCCTTTGGAATTTCTTGTCTGTGTGGATTCCCCATATATACTCTATTAAATTTTATTTTCTCCTATTAATCTGTCTGATGTCAATTTGATACTAAGTCCATCTAGAAGGACCTTGAAGGGCAGAGTAAGGTCTTTTTTTCCCCTGACAGAGACGACCAGTGTTACCAGTTCTTATATATTCTTCCAGAGTAATTTTGTGTTTAGGCAAACACATGACATATATATTATCTGACAAGATGAATGGTAAGTGTCTTGTATTTCTCAAGGCCACTTAGGGAGTGGAAAGACTATAGGATTTGAAAAGACTTAAATTCAAACCTAAAAACCTTAGCTCTGTCATTTATTAGTTGAGTGACTTTGGGCAACTTGCTTATTAATAAGCTCTGTGTGCTTTCTTCATGTGGTTAATAATACTTAGCTTGCCAAGGCTGTTGAGTATGTTGTGGTACATATCCTTCTTTGGTGCATGTTAAATGCTTCACACCTGGGTGGTACCTTTGTTATTTCTTGCTGCACCATACTCATTGGCCTATGTGAATTGGGAGAAGCAAGAAGTGAATGGATTTAAATTGCTTTCTTTACTGTAATATGTGATAAATGCTCTCTTACATATGGATGGGAATCATGAGCCAGCAGAGACCGAAATAGCATTTTGAAAGGAATAGGCCGCCAAGAGGGTGGCGCGCCGTGATCATATAGTGGTTAGTACTATGCGTTGTGAAAGGAATAAGAACGTCTTTTGCTCCTCAACTGAAGACTGGCTATTCCTGATCTGGGGCCTTCACATTTGACTGTTGGAGTGCTTGATAAACCCTAGCTCTTCACTCCACTGGGTAGGAAGTTTTTAACACTGGGGAGATTTTCACGTTTAATAGCTCAATTAACTCTGGCCCTTCTGTATTGCCTGAAGCTTTGGACTCTTGTGGGAAGCTTAGAACTTGGTCAGCCCTACTTTGAGTTTCCTGCTGTCCAGTTCCTGGTGTGATGTTAATCCTTTTTTTTTTTTTTTGAAGATTTTATTTATTTATTTGACAGAGAGAGGGAACACAAGCAGGGGGATTGGGAGAGGGAGAAGCAGGCTTCCGCAGAGCAGGGAGCCCAATGTGGGACTGGATCCCAGGACCCCAGGATCACGACCTGAGGCGAAGGCAGATGCTTAACAACTGAGCCACCCAGGCGCCCCTGATGTTAACCCTTTTAATAGCAGTTAGCTCTTTTTTCTTTTTGGTTCTTACACAGTGCTCGATGTAATAGATGGAAGAGTCTGGGGTTTAGTACCATTCCCATTTTATTTCATCAGGAGGTTGGTGTTAGGTCTTTCTCCATGCTTATCTTGCTTTAGCATTTTTTAAAGTAAACTGTAATTTCATTTTATTTATTTGTTTGTTTTTAAGTAATCTCTCCATCCAGCGTGGAGCTTAAACTCGACCCTAAGATCCAGAGTCACATGCTCTACCTACTGAGCCAGCCAGGCATCCCTGGCCTTAGTATTTTTGATGGGATTTGTAGGGCTTTATGTTTGAAGTTCACTTGGTCTCTTCATGTGTAAAAGAGATTTTATATCTCGCAATACATGGATACCAGAGGGGTACCTGGGTGGCTCAGAAGGTTAAGCATCTGCCTTAGGCTCAGGTCATGACCCAGGGTCCTGAGATTAAGCCCCTGCTCAGCAGGGAGTCTGCTTCTCCCTCTCCCTCTGTCTGCCCTTCTGCCTACTTGTGATCTCTCTCTCTCTCTTAAATAAATAACATCTTAAAAAAAAGAAACACATGGATACCAGAATAAAGAGACTTGATAATGTGGGGTTATTTTTTAAAGTAAGAGAATTTTTGAATACCCACCGTGTAGTGTTCTATGCTAGATATTTTAAGCCGCTGGTTGTGAGTTCCCAAAGCCACTGGTTCTGAGTTATCCAGATTGCTGGGAGTAGTCTTACTAATGATTTATCTTTCATAAATAGATACATTTACTGTATCTTCTGAAGGGACTTGGTATTTGAAATATTGGTAAAGAGAACCTAATTGGGGAACCACTGGAAGATAGAAATGTTTACCCATTATAATATATGGGCCTAGGAATTGTATGTCATGTCTTATTTATTAGGAAGTGTGAGATACAGAATTTATTACAGCTAGGGCCTGCACAAAGAAGAAAAAATTTTGGGAACATTAAAATATCCTGTAGTTTCTCTAACTTTTTGAAGGATAGCATTAAAAAAAGAAAGAGGAGGGGCACGTGGGTCGCTCAGTTGTTAAGCATCTGCCTTCAGCTCAGGTCATGATCCCAACGTCCTGGGATCAAGCCCCGCATCAAGCTCCCTGCTCAGCAGGAAACCTGCTTCTCCCTCTCCCATTCCCCCTGCTTGTGTTCCCTCTCTCACTGTCTCTCTGTCAAATAAATAAAATCTTAAAAAAAAAAAAAAAAAAAGGAAAGAAAGAAAGAGGGGCTCCTGGGTGGCTCAGTCAGTTGAGCATCCAACTGTTGATTTTGACTCAGGTCATGATCTTGGGGTTGTGGGATCAAGCCCTGCAGTGCAGTGGGCTCCTCACCCAGCAGGGAGTCTGCTTGGGATTCTCTCCCTCTGCCCCTCCCCCTGCTCGCTTGCATGCTTTCTCTCTCTCTCTCTCACACACACACACAAACACACACAAATAAAATATTTTTTAAAAAAATGGGGGCACCTGGGTGGCTCAGGCGTTAAGCATCTGCCTTCGGCTCGGGTGATGATCCCAGGGTCCTGGGATTGAGCCCCACATCTGGCTCCCTGCTCGGCGGGAAGCCTGCATCTCCCTCTCCCACTCCCCCTGCTTGTGTTCCCTCTCTTGCTGTGTCTCTCTCTGTCAAATAAATAAAATCTCTAAAAAAAGAAAATGAAGATGAAAATAATTTTTAAAAAAGTTTTATCCATAGGAGGCATCTGGCTCAGTTGGTTAAGTGTCAGACTCTTGATTTCTGCTTGGGTTATGTTTTCCACGTTGTGAGTTTGAGCCCTGAGTCGGGCTCCATGCTGGGTGTGGAGCCTGCTTAAGATTCTTTCTCTCCCTCTCCCCCTCCCCACCTAAAAAAAACTTCTGTCCATGTTAAAAAAAAAACAAAAAGTTTGGTCCTTGGAAATAGAGCAGTTAAATAGAGACAATGAAGGAAAAGTGAGTGAAAGAGGACTTCAGCTACCTCCATTCTGACCTCAAACTTTTTAATTGGCTAAATTCTTTCCAGCTTATCTCTTAACTCAGGCAAAAGACCCTGGAGGTAAAGCATCCTGTATTAGGAACCGAAAGGACTCCCTTAAGGAATAAGGACTCCCCTGAGCAGCAAGACAATGTGACTGACTTCAAGACAATTTTCAACTTGACGTTTACTTCCTACCTGTGTGTACCCACCCACCTTTGTCCCACACTTTGCTGATGTAAACCTGAAGTATTTTCGACACTTGGGAGACAGTCTTTGAGACTCTAGTCCACGGTCTTCCCGGGGTCAGCCTCGCTGCAATAACCTCCTTTTTTGTTTCATTACCACTTGTCTCTGTGCCTCTGGATTCTGTCAGTGGCTAGTGGCGGAACCTGGCCTGTTTAGGTCCCCTGGAGCAAGGTGTTCTTGCGCCCCTGCCCTCCCTTACATGAGTAGACTAGATTAAACTTGAGCACACTATAAATACTTTTTAAAAAAAAGTGATGTGAAGCAGGTCTGATTGAAAGCACTACCTGCCTTCCTGTATTAATTTTTTGGCAGCTCCACGAAAGATCCAGGAACTGACCCTAGCTGGACGTAGACTAGAAATGCACATGATAAACCACTGAAAGGTTAACAGTTTTTTACTTGTTAATTGATCTATGGTATATTCATTTTTTTAATGAAAAAATTGTTTTTTCTTTTTAAGAAATAAATGAAAATTAGCCACCTGTCAGAGTGGCTAATATGAAAAACACAAGAAACAACAAGTGTTGGTGAGGATGTGGAGAACTAGCAACCCTCCTGCACTGTTGGTGGGAATGCAAACTGGTGCAGCCACTGTGGAAAATACTATTGGAGGCTCCTTAAAAAACTAAAAATAGAGCTACCCAGGCGCCTGGGTGGTTCAGTCTGTTAAGCGTCTGCCTTTGGCTCAGGTCATGATCCCAGAGTCCTGGGATCTAGCCCAGAGTTGAGCTGCCTGCTCAGCAGGGAGCCTGCTTCTCCATCTTCTTCTGTTCTCTGCCCCCCTGCTGTGCTTGCTTGCTTGCTCACTCAAATGAAGAAAATCTTTTCTTTTTTTTTTTTTAAGATTTTATTTATTTATTTGACAGAGAGAGAAAGCCAGAGAGGGAACACAAGCAGGGGGAGTGGGAAAGGGAGAAGCAGGCACCCCACCGAGCAGGAAGCCTGAATGGGGCTGGATCCCAGGACCCTGGGATCATGACCTGAGCTGAAGGCAGATGCTTAACAACTGAGCCACCCAGGCGCCCCAAGAAAATCTTTAAAAAAAAATAAAATAGAACTACCCTGTGATCCAGTAATTCCACTACTGGGTATTTACCCAGAGAATATAAAAACACTAATTCAAAGGCATACATGCCACCCCTATGTTTATTGCAGCATTATTTACAATAGCCAGTATATGGAATCAGCCCAAAGTGTCCATCAGTTGATGAATGGATAAAGATGTGTGTGTGTAGACACACATACACACACACACACAGGAATATTATTCAGCCATAAAAAAAAGTGAAATCTTGGCATTTGCAACAACATGAATGGATCTAGAGAGTATTGTGCTAAGTGAAATAAGCCAGTCAGAGAAAGACAAATACCATATGATTTCACTCATATTTGGAATTTAAGAAAGAAATGAACAAAGGAAAAAAAAAGAGAGAGAGACAAGCCAAAAAAGCAGACTCAGAACTGTAGAGAACAAATAGATGGTTACCAGGGGGGTGGTGGCTGAGGGGATGGATGAAATAGGTGATGGGGATTAAGAGTACACTTATCATCATGAGCACTAACTAAGATATGGAATTGTTAAATCACTATATGATACACCTGAAACTAATATAACTGTTAACTGGAATTAAATTTTTTTAAAAAGGAAAATAAATGAAAAAGTTATTGCCATTAAAATGAGGACCATTTACAGTTAGAAATGGCTGTACAGATTTGGTTTTAATTTCCAGCTTTTTTTAATTAGAAATTTGGAGGTCCAAATGTCCATGGAGGTTTTGATTTTTTTTTCATTTTTAGAAAGTTTTTAGTGGTAGTAGTAATTATAGTATAATTTAAGTATATATATATATATTTTTAATTTTATTTATTTATTTGACAGAAAGATCACAAGTAGGCAGGCAGGCAGAGGGAGAGGGAGAAGCGGGCTCCCTGCTCAGCTCATCATGACCTGAGCCAAAGGCAGACGCTTAACCGACTGAGCCACCCAGGCGCCCCTAATTTAAGTATATTGATAGTAATTTAAGTAAGCAAATGGAACTAACTTGGATTTAATTTGAAATTCATGTATATTTTTCCATTTTATTTCTTCTAGAAGAAAATTAAAAAATGTGGAAGCAAAAGGTTTTGATTCAGTGTTTTACAGATTAATACCATATTTGGGGTGTCTTAGTGTTTTTAACAGAAAAATATAACGTGTTTTGGCTGGATAGTGGCCTATTATATGGACATTTTCTTATTTATTGTTGGACATTTAGGTTATTTCTAACATTTTGTCATTAGAAACAATGCTACAGAGGCCCCTGGGTTGCTCAGTCCATTGGGTGGCCGACTTTTTTTTTTTAAGATTTTTATTTATTTATTTGACAAAGAGACACAGTGAGAGAGGGGAACACAAGCAGGGGGAGCGGGAGAGGGAGAAGGAGGCTTCCCGCTGAGCAGAGAGCCCAATGCGGGGCTCGATCCCAGGACCCTGGGATCATGACCTGAGCTGAAGGCAGCCGCTTAACAACTGAGCCACCCATCACCCCTAGGGGGCCGATTCTTGATTTCTGTTCAGATCAGGCTCCGTGCTCATCAGGGTCTGCTTGAGGATTCTCTCTCTCTCCTTCCCCTCCACTCATGCTCTCTTGCTCTCTTATAAATAAATCTTAAAAAAAAAACTCTACAGTGAATATCCACATATCCAGTATTCACTGCAATATTGTTTCTAATGGCAAAATACTAGAAACAACATGAGCCCATATGTGTGTATATATATATATATATATATGTGTGTGTGTGTGTGTGTGTGTGTTTGTGTGCTTTGTACCTTCATGCTTATATTTCTGTACACTATATTCCTGGGAGGGGTGGTGTGGGTCATGGAGTTTGTACTTTTAAAACTGTGCTTGGTCAGTGCCAAATTGATAGAAAGAAGTAGCATGAATTATATATAGTTGCCACATTGTATGCACCTATTTCCCATATTATTGCCTATCCTGTATGGTTTCAGTCTTTTTAATTTTGTTAATTGGTAGACAAATGGCATCTTTTTAACATTTATCTTTTTAAATCTATACATTTTATTTAGCTTTTGACTTGGTTATGCAGGGACATGACTTAAAATTGAAAAGACATGAAAGTTTATATTTTCCTAGCCTGTTTCCCAATTCAGTTCCTCTCTCCAGTGGTGATCAATATTCTCTGGTTTTTGTGTATCCTTCTATAAGTATTTTATGCATATAAATGAACAAATTCATATAATGTACTTTTTAAAAATATGCTTTTTCAATTAATTGGCATATCACTTTATCATACATATACAAAGGAATGGATACAAAAATCCTGTATACATAGGATTATGTCTGGATTTTATTCTGTTTTTTGAAGTTCCTCTATTTATGCACCAGGTTTCTTTTTGTCTTAGTTGCAGTATATGACCTTCAGTACAATGTTGCATAGGAGGGGTAGTAAACGGCCTCCTGGCCTTTCAGTCTTTAACAGAAAAAAAAAAAAAAAAACTTGTAATGTTTCATTATTTAATGTGATTATTGCTTAGGTTTCTGTTAAATAACCCTTACCAAATTAAGGTAATTCCCTCTATTCCTAGTTTGCTACATTAAAAAAAAAAATCAGAAATAGGTGTTGAATTTTATCCCATCATTTTCATCATCTGTTGAGAAGGTTATATACTCTTTCTCCCTTAGTATCTGTTAATATAAAAATTGCTTTGATCTCTTGATGTTAAATTGCCTTTTCATTCCTGGGATAAGCCCTCTTTGGTTATGATGTGTATTTCCTCTGTTATACTGCAATTTATGTAACATGAGAGCTATTTGTCCCATGAAGGTTTAAGAGAACATTATATAAAACTAATCTGAGTCTGTTGGTATTTTTTTTTAAATAAGGGATATTTGACAAATCTTGTTTTTTAATTTACATTTCTTTGATACTCAGTGGTCACTGGTATTTTTATTTTTTATTTTTTAAAATTTTTATTTAAATTCAATTAACATAATATATTGGTTTCAGAAGTAATCACTGGCATTTTTAAAAGTAAATCTTAAAAGTTTCTTGGCTCTTCCTCTTTCTTCTGTCTAAATGTTAATGTTCTTCGGAGTTCTATTGTTCATTCACTTGTCATATATATTTGTTAGGAGATATTATTAGAGATTTTTATTTGTGCCAGGCATAGTGCTAGGAACTAGTGAATAAAATACAGTGATCCCTGCCTTCACAGAACTTGCCTTCCTGCTGCTAAATTTTCCTTTTCCAGTTTGGCTTCTCTACTGTTAACAATAATTTTGGGGGCGGACAGGAGGACCAAAGTGATCATCTCAGCCCTTTGCTTAAAGATCTCTATTGACTCCTTCATGTCTATAGGATCATGCCTGGAATCTAGAGCACAGTATACAAGGGCCTTCCAATTGTGGCTTAATCTCCAAGTCAGGTCATTCCCTCCATTCTCTGATACAAACTGGACACACCAGCTATACTGTGTCCCCAGTGATTCCTGTTCTTTCCCTACTCTGTCTCTACACATTTTGTTTTCTCCATCTAGAATGCTTGTGTCTGCCTGGCAATTTCCTACGCACCCTTCAAGGCACTCCTCTAAAAAGGTTAAAAAAAAATTGTCCTAGAGATAGTTTGACTTCCATAGCACTCTGTGTAGATATGTCCTAGAATGTATAAAATTATATGATAATGACTATATTTCTGTCTCCATATTTAAATGACTGTAAAGTGCTCAGAGTAGAGTCTTTATCTCTCTAAATTGTGTCTCCTGTACAGCTACTATACTGCTTAGCACAGAGTAGGCCCTCAGCAAATACTTATGAATGTTTGCCTGACTACATGACCACCTGCCTGAAAGAACTCTACTGTTTGGTCACCTTGAAGGGAAGACTACTGCTGCTAGTTATGGCAGGTTCCCAGAGAGGCCAGGATTCCCTCAACTAGAACAATATACACTTGAATAGTCCCTCTTTCTTCTTCACACCCCACAAGAGTTGTGGGGGGGGAGGTTGTGGGATGTATATTTAGATAATTATATATTTATTGGTATTTTTCCGTTGACTTTAATTTTTAAATTATTAAAAATATGAAAACAACTATATAGGATGATTGGATCCTGGATAACATTTTCTTTTTTGCAGGGGGCGCCTGGGTGGCTCAGTCGTTGGGCGTCTGCCTTCAGCTCAGGTCATGGTCCCAGGGTCCTGGGATCGAGCCCCACATCGGGCTCCCTGCTCCGCGGGAGGCCTGCTTCTCCCTCTCCTACTCCCCCTGCTTGTGTTCCCTCTCTCACTGTGTCTCTCTCTGTCAAATAAATAAATAAAATCTTTAAAAAAAAAAAATTTTCTTTTTTGCAGATTTCCTTTATTACTTTGTTTTAAAATATGATAAAATCAGAAATTTTTCTTAAAACTTTTTCCTTCCCAGATGCAATAAAATCCTAGTTAAGAAAGCATTGGCTCCGGGTGCCTGGGTGGCTCAGTCGGTTAAGCATTGGACTCTTGGTTTTGGCTCAGGTCATGATCTCATGGGTTGTGAGATTTAGCACCCTGTGTTGGTGTGGGCTCCGAGCTCAGCAGGGAGTCCGCTTGAAGATTCTCTCCTTCTGCCCCTCCCCCAACTTGGGCATGTTCTCTCTAAAATAAATAAATAATTTTTAAAAGAAAGCATTGGCTCAGAGTACACTTATCTTGATGAGCACTGAGTAATATATAGAAGTGTTGAATCACTCTACCTTACACTTGAAACTAACATAACACTATGTTAACTATACTGGAATTAAAATTTAGAAAAAAAGAAAGCATTGGCTCTTTTATTTTTTTTATTTATTTTTTAAAAGATTTTATTTATTTATTTGAGACAGAATGAGAGAGAGAGAGCACATGAGAGGGGGGAGGGTCAGAGGCAGAAGCAGGCTCCCTGCCGAGCAGGGAGCCCGATGCGGGACTGATCCAGGGACTCCAGGATCATGACCTGAGCCGAAGGCAGTCGCTTAACCAACTGAGCCACCCAGGCGCCCACATTGGCTCTTTTAAAATTACATTTTCTTGGGGCGCCTGGATGGCTCCGTTGGTTAAGCGTTTGCCTTCAGTTTGGGTCATGATCTCTGGGTCCTTGGATCCAACCCCACATCGGGCTTCCTGCTCATTGGGGAGTCTGCTTCTCTTTCTCTCTGTCCCTCCCCACTGCTTGTTTCTCTCTCAAATGAATAAATAAAATCTTAAAAAAGAAAATGTAATTTTCTCCCCCACACAAATGGGGAGGAGAGGGAGAAGCGGGTTCCCTACTCGGCAGCCCCATATGGGGCTGGATCCCAGGACCCTGAGATCACTACCCAAGCCGAAAGCAGACCCCCCTTTTTTTAAAGATTTTATTTATGTATTTATTTATTTATTGAAAGAGAGAGAGTGATAGCAAGAGAGAGAGCACGAGCAGGGGAAGAGGGAGAAGCAGGCTCCCCGCCGAGCAAGGAGTCCGATGCAACCCCAGGATCATGACCTGAGCCAAAGGCAGACGCTTAACCAGCTAAGCCACCCAGGCACCCCCGAAGGCAGACACTTAACCAACTGGGCCAACTAGGTGCCCCAAAATTACATTTTAAAGAAAGGCAAATTTTTCCGGATAAAGTGAAGATATTTGAGATAAACAAGTAAATATTAATTCAAAGGAACTAGGTTTATTTCCGTATTTGGCACAATAACAAAGGGCTAATGGAAAGATGATAGTTTTCAGTTTAGAAATGGAACAAATATCACCTCGCTGCATGGTAGCAAGCTAGTGTGCCTTAGCTTAGATTCTGTTTCCTTGCAGATTGATATGAATTGAAGAGTTTAGGCTTAACAGTACAACAGTTCGTGGGGCACCTGGATGGCTCAGTCAGTTAAGCATGTGCCCTTTAGCTGGGGTCATGATCCAGAGTCCTGGAATTGAGCTCCACATCAGGCTCCCTGCTCAGTGGGGAGCCTGCTTCTCCCTCTACCTCCGCCTGCCACTCCCCCTGCTTGTGCTCTCTCTGTCAAATAAATAAATAAAATCTTTAAAGAAAAAACACAACTGTTCGCAATGAAGGAAAGATAGGAAAACAGGCATAAGAGAAAGATAGTTTACTAATGTGTCTGTCACTGAAACTGATGAGGAAAAAGCATATTTGATAAAATACAGGGGTAACATCAAAAACATGTTAGAGGTAACAGGCAGTCGCAGACTTCTATTGAATCACTTTCCTTATTTAGATATTCAGTGCAGAGTAACTGCATTTTTTTGCATGGTGTGTGTCCTGCACAAAGTTGTTCCTTTATTTTAATGAGAAATATTCTCTAGTCAGTTTAATGCTCAGGATGGCAGTGTTAATCCCCAGAGCTGCCAGTGTAGTCTGAAACTAGGGACAAAAGGATTTAGAGATGGGAGGGGGGGGTGGTATAAATACTTCCCAACCCAGCTTCTTCTGTAATGTACAGAGCCCTGAATGAGAAGTTGCTCCTTTAGAGACTTTGTCTTGCAGTTGAACACATATTGGAGGTTTCTAATTTAAATTTATGCTTTTGGGTAAAGTGGATTACAGAGATTGAATTGCTAAAGGCTAAAGAGAAACAGATCACTTGATTCTGAGGAACTCTATTGAAATAAGTTTTAATGTGAAATGACTGGAGTAAAGAAAAAGAATGAACATCCATTCAGAGACTCCCTCCTACTTGCCAGATACTGTGGTGCTTTTCTATCAGTTGTCTCATTCATGCCTTATCTTTAAAGAGGGCATTAAGGCTGAGAGAGGTTAAATGACTTGCCCAAATATCACACAGCAGAGAGTGAGAGGATGGGTTCTTTCTGACTCCCAAACCCACTAGACTAGTAGATTTGTTCTTTGGTGGTTCAGTGGCTGATATCCCAGGAGGCAGAAGTTTTCTGTTTCTTTCAAATGAGGTTTGTTATAGGCCTGGCTCTTCATTCTCTCCCATTTGTGTTGGAACACGGGATTTAAGATACTGTGGAACTGAGCATGCCAGCACCTTTTTTCTTGATCTTTTGGTTGGCTAGCCCTTTGCCTAGAGCTCATCTCAAAATCATAGCTGCTCTTGGGAATTTGAGGTAACATGAAGACTTTTGATTTTATTCTCTCCAGTAACATATTTAACACCAGTGGATAGTGTCTAGGGTGTAATCCACTTAATTGACAGATATCTCAGCCATCTTATAGCAGGTTCCTTAGTATCTTTATCCTCATGGCTGTAGTCCAGAAACTTGTTTTTATCTACTTAAACATAATTGTGGGAATAGTATATAATTACAGTAAGCTTTTGACAGTGCTGAAACCAATCTTACCTAAAAAGTGGGTTGAGGAAGGTTATAAGTGGTAATGTTAGTTTTTCTGTACTTCAGTTCAAACCTTTTTCCCAAAGGAAAACCAAAGCTGTTTGAACTGTGACCCATGCCTTAGTTGCCAGGTGTTAACAACTTACAGTTAACTCATAAACCTAGATAGATTCAAACCATTGACCTTGAGTTGAAGTATTTTATAAGCTGTGACTCATCTTTTGGCTCATTCTTCTGTTCACCAGGAAATAACACAATATTAATTTCAGGAATTTTGATTATCCCTTATGAAGAGTGTGTTGCTCATTAAAATTGCTGGGACTTGTTTCTCTAGTACCAATAGGACCACAAATTGGTCTATACTTAGTGGTTTTGCTGAATTCATGTGTAAACAGAGGAAGATAACTTATTAACTTTCTAGAGAAAAACTGTTGAAGCTGAGGCCATCTTTTCTGACTTCTTTAAGAGGTTTGTCTCTTCCACAAGAGGGATAGGGATGCAGGATGGTGAATCTGAGGCTGAACATAACAGATGGTGTGTGTGTATGTGTATTTGTATCTGTAAATATCACATCACTGTTTACAGTACACTGGACTCTGTTCATGCAAGGCCTAGTCAGGCCAAATCAGGAGGAATTGTTCCCGTGCTTAAAGCCAAGAATAACATCCTGACCAGCAGGGGACAGAGGTCAGCTCAAGGCAGTAGCTCTTGGGAGCTACAGGACATTAAGAACTTTGAAGGAACTGAGTTTAATAAGAAGGAAGACAATATGTACGAACTTAGAAGGAAGTGTGTGAAACCTGCATGTCTCTTATTAAGACGTGGCTTATTTATGAAAAATGAAAAACCATCTTAGTAATTGGATGTGTTAGGAGTTCATATCACCCCCTAGCTATATATTTCCCCCTCCTACCTGCATATTGATTTGTCTGTTTATTATTACTCTGGTGTTTCATTCTATAGGCAGCTTCAGCCAAGCCCAGGAGAGGGCTGGATTTAAAGATGATATGTTAATTAAAAAACAACCCTTTACAAAATCTCCTGGGGACCTTCCGGGCTGGCTGAGATTTTGTTTCTGGGATCTTTCTGTGCCCACTTCTCTTCTTTTCCCTTCCGTCTTTCCTCATTCTGATGCTGGCCACTCACCCCACAGAGGCAACTCAAACTGTTTTCTGGTGGAGCATTCTAAGTTTGTCCTGTTGTCTTCTCCGGGACTCATTTCTCTGGTCCCACTTAAACTGGTTCTGGGCCAAAGTGATCATCTGAAAGCTTTTCTTCATGGCCTTTATTTCTTGGCTCTTTTTATGTACTTTTCCTGATTAGTTTTGCTGGTTCTCTCCTTTTCCAGTGGTGTAAGTTATATTGCCTCCGTTGAAAGGTTCTAAAGCTCAGGTGCAGCCTTTGTCCTCTTAGATTTTACTCTGATTTATAAAGTGTCTTTTTACTTTCCTAGAAATTGGGCAATGAATCAGGTGCTCTCTTATGAGGTATTGCTGACTTTCCTGGGACTCTAATTTGCTAGTTGTTTAAATACTATGTAGCGGGGCACCTGAGTGGCTCAGTCGTTAAAGCGTCTGCCTTTGGCTTAGGTCATGATCCCAGAGTCCTGGGATCGAGCCCCAAGCGCGACCCCGCCCCCGCTCCCGCCCCCGCCTCCGCATCGGGCTTCCTGCTCAGCGGGAAGCCTGCTTCTCCCTCTCACACTCCCCCTGCTGTGTTCCCTCTCTCCCTGTCTCTCTCTGTCAAATAAACAAATAAAATCTTTTTAAAAATTAAAAAAAAAAATACTATGTAGCAATTCAAATTGTATTTGCAAGGTAGGACTTACTGCCAAGATTCTGAAGTAGGTCAATTGCTTGTTACCCTTTCTCCCATTGTCTTTCTTTTTTCTTTCTTTCTTAAGATTTTTATTCATTTGAGAGAGAGAGAGAGAGAGAGCATGAGTGGTGGGGGAGTGGCAAAGGGAGAGGGAGAAGCACACTCCCCCTGAGCAGGGAGCGTGACTTGGGGCTCGATCCCAGGACCCTGAGATCATGACCTGAGCTGAAGGCAGATGCTTAACCAAGTAAGCCACCCCGGTGCCCCTCCCCTTGTTTTTCAACTGAAAAATTAGAGATGAAGAGAATATTACCTTGTCCATGGCCACATAGTAGGTTAGTATTACACCTTTTAAAGCAAACTTTATTTTGCATTCCTTGTATTTCTTAGCACAGATATTAATAAGTAGTTAATAAATATGTAATAGTTTAATAAATACATCTTAATTGGGGCGCCTGGGTGGCTCAGCCAGTTAAGTGGCTGCCTTCGGCCCAGGTCATGATCCCAGAGTCCTGGGATCAAGCCCCGCATTGGGCTCCTTGCTCTGCAGGAGGCTGCTGCTCCCTCTCTCTCTGCTTGCCGCACCCCCTGCTTGTTGTCTCTCTCTCTCTGTCAAATAAGTAAATAAAATCCTAAAAAAAAAAATCAATACATCATAATGGGGCACCTGGGTGGCTCACCCAGTTAAACATCTGCCTTAGGCTCAGGTCATGATCCTGGGGTCCTGGAATCAAGCCCCTGCATCACATTGGGCTCCCTGCTTAGCAGGGAGCCTGCCACTCCCCCTGCTTGTGCTCGCGCTCTCTCTCTGTCAAATAAAAAAATAAAATCTTTAAATAAATAAATGCATCTTAACTGTGGGTTGATTGGATAATCAATTAAATTTCAGAATTCTCATCGATTTGGTCACATTTTGGACCAACATGTGAGAAAAGTTTCTGGGTGGAAGGGACCAGATAGCCATGCAGAAAGTGTTTAGCAATTGAGAACACGCATGCAAAAAATCCCAATGTAGGGTGCTTGGCTGGCTCAGTTGGTGGAGCTTGTGATTCTTAGTCTTGGGGTTGTGAGTTCGAGCCCCACATTGGGTGTAGAGATTACTTAAAAAAATAAAGTCTTAAAAATCCTGATGTAAATCCTATTAAAAAACTCAAGAAACAGAAGAGTAGTTTGGCTAGAGCAGAAACTGGGTTATAAATGTAGGGAGAAATAGGTTGAGAGAGGATAGAAGGACATGGGGTAGCACAATTCCAGAAACAGGCATCTTGCCAGCTTGGGATCAGACAGTGAAAATGAAAATTTCCTACTCCTCTTCCCCCAGTATGAGGCTTTCCACCCCTCTCCCAGCAACCCCTATCCAGAGGGGCTGTTAATGACTCTGGGCACTAGTGTCTGGTTTTTGGGATGCCATGTGAAGCATGAAGAGGTCCTGTGGGGTCAGTCAGGCAAAGAACAGTTGGCCTTTTGATTTGTTAAATTCTTCTTAATAGCTTTGCAGCTCTCAAATAGTGTTGCTAATTCCAAAGCTGAAACCATTTTCTGATGGTTTTGCTGTATATCCAGTTGGCTTTTTGGGACCAAAACAGCAGCTGAGACTGCTGTACCATGATGCACATTATGCAATAACCCTTCAAGGGGCTCATCCCCCTTCTTTTATCTTAAAAAAATAACAAAAAACCCCAGACTGCTGTTTTTTTGCTTTGGGGCCAGTAATTTGCATCCCATTTGGGTGCCTTGGTCTCCCCCCTCAGTTTTTCTTCATGCATCCCTGTGCTAAGCCCTGCTCTCTGAACCTAGCTCTGGCTTCTGGCCTCATTGCGTAGTATGAATTTTAACTATTTCTGCTTTCAGACCTGTTTTCCAGCTTTTGTCTTTCCCTGCTCCCTGTAGGAAACTTTGGGTTCAGACTTGCTTGAGGAGAGGATGATCTTGCTTGTTTGTTGTTTCCATAAATATGTTCTCTACTAACTAAATTTTCTTTATTTTCTTTGTCAAACAGGCCACCAAGCAGTTTCTTGAAGAGATTAACAAGTGGACAGTTCAGTACAATGTTTCCCCCCTCTCTTGGAATGTGGCTGTCAAGTTCCTCATGGCCCGGAAGTTTGATGTGCTCCGTGCCATAGAGTTGTTCCACTCCTACAGAGTATGTAACTTGGGGGGGCGGCGGGGCAGATCTGTGGCAGTTGGGCTCTCTATGTTGCTGTTTTCTGTGCCACACACTACACGAAGTGGTTCTCTGAGTGTTCTCCCCACTCTCATTTAAAAAAAGCAGGTCAGTATCTAGGAGCCCTACCTTGAAGTCAGAAAATCCTTCTGAAGACATGTAGAATCTCTCTAAATTAAAAAAGGAGGACAAGGCATGCCAGGATTAGTGCAAGACTAAAAAGCTCACTTATGCCTATCTTGTGGGTCATCTCCTACAATATTCATTCATTTTTTCAACAGATGTTTATTGCATATGTACTGTGTTCCAGGTGCAGAGATTACTATTTAGAAAGAGAAAGTAGACACACAATTATAGAAAGTTATGATAGGGCACTACTTGGTTCTGCGGAAGCACATTTACTTAGAAGGGTCAAGGAAGCCTTCTTGAAGGAAATGATTTCTAAATTAAGATCTGAAGAATGGAGTAGGAATTGGACAGATAGGGGAGTATGGCAGAGAGAATAGCAAGTTCAGATTCCTAGTGACAATAGAGAAATTGAGCTGAGCAGAAATGCTCATTGGGAGTGGCGGCATGTCAAGAGAGTGAGCAGCAAAAGTAAACAAGGCCAGATCATAGAGTATTTTTTTCTTAAGGGCAGAGAAATTCACTGAAGGTAAAAACAGCAGAATAACTTCCTGAGATTTGCATTCTGGAACGATTATCTCACTGTGCTTTAGAGAATGGATCAGGGGCGCCTGGGTGGCTCAGTTGGTTAGGTGACTGCCTTTGGCTCAGGTCATGATCCTGGAGTCCCAGGATCGAGTCCCTCATCGGGCTGCCTGCTCAGCGGGGAGTCTGCTTCTCCCTCTGACCCTCCCCCCTCTCATGTGCTCTCTCTCTCTCATTCTCTGTCTCAAATAAATAAATAAATAAAATCTTAAAAAAAAAAAAGAGAGAATGGATCAGAAGGGCTCTACTGGAGACAGACCAATTAGAAGGCCATTGTACTTATAGAGAGAGAGAAGATTGTGGTGTCATTAAGTGTAGTGTCAGGGGAGATAGAGAAAAAATGGGCAGATTCTAGAAGTGAAATTGGTAAAACAGTGTTGCTTAAACTGGTGTGTAAGGAAAGAAGAGTCAAGCGTTACAGGTCTGACTTGGGTGGCAAGGTAAATGGTAGTAGCATTCACTAATTTTAGGAAATAGGTCATGAGTTCAGTTTGGTCGTGTTAAGTATGAAGTGTCATTGGGATATCCAAGTAAATATGTTCTCTAAGAAATTGGAATGGGGTTCAGGAAAGAAATCTGGACCAGAAATAGAGATTTCAAGTGACCAAAGTAGAGCTGAATATTGGAGCCATGAGAAAGAGTGAGGTCATTCCAGGAGAATATGAGAAGATATGTAGGGCTGAATATCACCTCAGACTTTTTGCTATCTTTGGTTCAGTAATGTCTTAAGAGTTGAATTTGAATGCTTTAGGTAGGGCATGCACTCTCCTGTAATCCTAGCACAAATACTGTCTTCACTTGCTGCCTTGCCTCTGAAGGCATTTGAATTTGATTGTAAGGATGAATTGGGCGAGAATATAAACAAAGACCTAGTGTGTTTCATTCACCAATGTGTTCCTAGCACTTAGCTCAGTGCCTGGCATATAATAATTGCTCTACAAATATTTGCAGAATAAATGAATGAGCCAGTGAATTAATTGAGTGAGCAAATGATTGCAAGTAAACAAACAAAAAAAAAACCCACAAGGGCCACCTAGGTGGCTCAGTGGGTTAAGTGTCCAACTCAGGTCCTGATCTCAGGGTCGTGAGATCTAGCCCCGTGTCACTCTCCCTCTCACTTTGCCCCTCTTCTCCTCACTCTCTCTCTCAAAAAAAAACACCAAAAAAAGGAGACTTAGAAGCAGTAGTTGAAGAAATAAGAAAACTGAGAGAGTATTCTCTATCTCTGATAGAGAATGTCTCAGGGGAAAGGGAAGGTGAGTGGTCAACCTTGTCCTATAAAGGGAGAGATGAAAATGCCCACTGGGTTCACTGACAGGTGAGCTACAGGCAGTAGTTAGATTGGGGGGAATGAGGATGCAGTAGACTGAGTATGAGGGAACTGAGGATGAGCTTAGAGAATCTTGCTGTGGAGATAAGAAAAATGAGGTCATGGTAGGTCTTGTTGGAGAACATATCGAGGGGATGGATGGCTCCTTTTTAAGATGCGGGAGGCCTCAGCCTCGGATGTGTGAGGATGTCTGCTTCCAGACATTTTTTTGTTGCATATTTAATATCTTGTTGCAGTATCACTGCTGATGTATGCTTAAGAACTTTGACCCTGCACTCTAACAATACGTATTAGTTGATCTTCAGGGTTAGGGTTCTCACTGATTTAAAAGGAAAGTATCATACCTAAGAGGCTGATAAGGTAGCATTGGGCAAAAATTCAGATAACACTCAGTTGGCCTGTAGGATGTTACAAAGGAATTCGTGATTCAATTCATTGACTTCTGAAGTCCCTTATCTCTGAGATTTGATGGTTACATAAAACTGTCCTGGCTATACAGTATTTCCATATTAATTTATCTTGCTGTGCTTTATTCTTAGGAAACACGAAGGAAGGAAGGCATTGTGAAGCTGAAACCTCATGAGGAACCTCTCCGTTCTGAGATCCTTAGTGGGAAATTCACCATCTTAGTGAGTCTTTATGAACCCTTCTTGTAGTGTCTCGTTACTTCCTTTTGTAGCTGTTGTCCTCTTTGGATTTTGTTCCCAGATACCTTATCCTGAACCTAGAGAGTCTCAACATTGCGGAGCAGACGTGAAGCAGCTGTGTAGTTTACACAAAATAATTCTAGTAACAAGTGAAATTATTAAGAATCAGTTATACCATAGGTCAAGCAGAGTTCTTTATTGGTCTGTTAAGGTTAGTCAAGGTCTTTGGGTGGGTATACAATGGCTCAGAGGCCCATTCTTATTGGATTCAAGCTCTCTCCACCTAGAGATCACAGCCTTTTGAATAAGTGTACGATGGTACTTTTAAGGCAGAGCATGGAAACCATGGTTGTATTCTGTGGTTTTCCCCTGATGTGTGTTTCTTTTGCCATCCTATCTGGGAAATTAGCTAGGCAGCCAGTGTAGACCATCCTTTAATCTCTCTGCCATTGACAAGTTAAGGGAATGTAGTTTTTCCCTACCACACAAATATGATCCAGGGGCTGCTAAGAATCAGGCATGGGATGAAATAAACATTCTTCTCTTCCTGGAGTAACTGATGCAAGTCAGAAAAGTATTGCCAGCATCTCTTCTCTTGATATGAAATTTTTGTCTAGGATATAGAAGCCTAAGTGATTGTTGTGATTTTCTATTTAGTTTCTAAATATTTCTTGTTTTATTTGCTTCTAGAATGTTCGGGACCCAACAGGAGCCTCCATTGCCCTCTTCACTGCCAGATTGCATCACCCCCACAAGTCAGTCCAACATGTGGTACTTCAGGCTCTGTTTTACTTGCTAGACAGAGCTGTGGATAGGTGAGCATAAAGATATCTTTTAGTTGGTCTACATCCAGATGGGGAAGTGATAGTCCTTGACTAAGTTGATTAACTCAGCAGTGCCTTCACCATGCTCCTAGAATGTGCCCTGGGAAGTGCTGTGAATAGAAAACATTCCATGTCTTTAAGGGCTTGGCAGGTTTCCAGGTACTATCAAGATAGAGGGTATTCTTTGTATCTTTACCTGCTTGGCTCTATTTTAGGATCACAGAAGCTGAGAAAGCCAATTAACTAATTATCCTCATTGTATTGAGAATCACTTATTGAGAGAATATGAAGGGGAAATGACTTGTGCTGACCTTTTGCTCATTTGCCCTGAATATTGATTTTCAAAGCACTCTGGGGCCTCACTTTCTTTGTAAAATAGGAATAATGCCATTTAGCTCAGGATTTTGAGAATCAACATTCAGGAGAGAAGAGTCCAAAAGTACAAAGTTAGGCAAAATCATCTTTATAAACAGGTGCATGAGCAAAAAGAATCCGCTTAGGTCATTTCTCCTTCTGTTTCCAAGGTAAATGGTATTATGACTATTTTAGGCAAAGAAACTGAAGCCCCAAGAAGTTATGTGACTCTTTTACAGTTATCACATACCAGTCCAGTTAGGCCTAGGATCCTAGTTTCTTTGCTCTTGGCCAGAGCTATTTGTACCCTATTATGTTGTCCTCTTGCCGTACTTCCTTAACCCTGGTGAATTTTTCCCTCATGAAAATTTACAGTTTAATATTGTGCTGGATGTCATTGGCTAATCCTCTGGCTTAGAAGTGATGTATCGAAGGCTAAAACCTAAGATAGTGAATGACATCTATGCACAACTTCAGTCATACCGTGGACTTAGAGGATGTGGATAGCCAAATGATTGTCTGAAGTGGGTCTCTCTGTCTAATTCACTTGTTACTGCCTTGTTAATGTTATTTCCATAGTATTTATCTTCTGCTTTTGATGCTCAATAGGGAGATATATCCACGCCACACATAGCATTATTCTGAAAAACAGAAGTTTACTAAGGTAAGGAGAGAGGACCAGTGGTCTCAGGGCCCCTGTACTGCCCAATCAGAAGTGTGAAATTTCTCAGTTCTTCTTTCCTGTGATTGGTCTTCAGGCATTATTTCCAGAATATAGGTTCCTTTGAAATGCTTTAGCTCAGGAGAAATAAATGAAAGACTCCTTTGTCAGAAAATTCACTGGCCTTCTGTTGTGGGCAGCTTACAGTCAGAGCATTCCTATAGGCATGGCAGTGGCCAAAGCTTTCTTGTATTGATTGGATCCCACAGAAGACCACACAGGTAAACATACTTAAAACTGTGTTCATGATGTCCACCCTTTTCTTAAAAACGTTTAGTGACTCCTCATTATTCAGAAGGTGCATATAAAATAAATAAATGTGAAACCTTTTCTCCAAGCAAAATATCCTCACTAGTGAGTAGAAATTCTTGTTTTCCTATGTTAACTTTCACTGAGAGCAGGAGTAGGGTGGGGAGGAGGAGAGGGAGAAGGAGAAGCAAATTCCCCGCTGAGCAGGGAGCCCGACACAGGGCTCCATCTCAGGACCCTGAGATCATGACCTGAGCCAAAGGCAGATGCTTAACTGACTGAACCACCTAGGTGCCCCAGCAGCAGTTATTGATAATACCAATTATTTTGTATTGAACTTTATACAGCCTTATGATGTCATTTATCTTATACTGTTGTTTTCTATATTTACCACTAGATTGTAAGCCCTGTGAGGGCGGGGAACCTTCTTTTTCACATTATATAATAGAAAATCCTCAGATCTCTACGGGTGGCATGGAAATGGTATCATAAACTTCCACACATCATCTGTTTTCAGACTGATCTATAACCAATCTTATTTCACTGATAGCCTCTCACCCATCCCCTATCCTCAATTATTTTGAAACAAATGTCAGGGACTGTGTTTTAAACATCTTGGTGTTCTCAGGTAGCATCCAGCTCAGGAATCAAACTCAGTAGGAAAACATTTATTCTTAGTAAGGAATTAGCTATCATTGTAAACCTCGTATTCTGTACACAGAAAAACAAAGATCCTACCACATTGATATTTATTTCATGTGCCTTTATAGGAAGAATAATTTTTAGGACTATAGAACCTGCATCATTATGAACCATAGCTTCTTTTTATTAAATTCTGTTTCCCCTGGCACTGACTTCTCTTTGTTTCAGTCCTCTGCAACAGGCTGGTGCTGTGAGGGGAAAACCTTTATAGTTCTTTGAATTTGGCCGTTGATGAGCTTGTGGAGAAATGGGAAGTCTCTAGACCTGGATAGTCTACTTAGTAATTGTGCTACTCTTGTAACGCCATCTTTGATCTTGGTGAATCATAGTCTCTCTGGAATCATGAAAAAAGGAGTCAAGATTTAGTATTAACTGTAACCTGTCGAGACCATTCAAAACTCAGAAACTGGTAAAACTTGGGTGTACTTGGGTGTACCTCAGAATTAGAGATTTTTGAACTGAGATTTTTGAAATGCTACTTCATGGGTGGGTACTTCCACCATGCCAAAAATTTAGGATACAAAATAACATTGAGATCTCTGATTTCAGGATTCTTTTGTGCCCCCAAATTTTCTTAATTTTAAGTAGGGAGGAAAGCTATTGCTATGCTATCATCTATGAGTAATCAAACAAAAAATTTATTCCTAATGATCTTTTAGGCATGCCAATTGAAATAGGTAAGGATCTGGCTTGGTGGAAGAATACAACTTTGAGAAGTCTTTAGGCAGTAAGGAGATTGAACTGAAGAATACTTTTCATATCTTCACATATTTTTTGTTTTTTGTTGTTGTTGTTTTTAGAGAGAGCCCAAGTGCATGCAGCCGGAGAGGGGCAGAGGGAGAGGGAGAGAGAATCTTAAGCAGGCTCCATACCCAGCAGGGAGCTCAACACAAGGCTCGATCTCATGACCCTGAGCCACCTAGGTGCCCCTCCTCACGTGTTCTTACTCAGTGTGGTAATAAGCTCTTACTTTTCAAGATGCTTTCCTAAGACTATGTATGGGTTTGTTCTCTTCCTCCAAGTCCTAAGAGTTACATTTACCATCACTGAGCTTAGAGTTTTGTTTCACAGTTTCCCACAGGTCTGAAGTATTTTCTTAGCAGTAGGCTTCCAGTTCCACTGAATTCTAATTCAGTGACCATTTATCATGTACCTATTTGCAAGGACTGTGCTAGGGACTGTTGGGAGTAATGAGGTGAACAAAACATATTTTTGCTCCCAGGAGAGAATCAGATGGCTATACAAAGTTAAAGCGCTTTGGGGCACCTGGGTGGCTCAATTGGTTAAACATCTGACTTGGCTCAATCAGGATCCTGGGATCAAGCCCCCAGACGTCGAGCCCCCAGACGCTCAGTGTGGAGTCTGCTTCTCCTTCTCCCTCTGCCCCTCCCTCTGCTTGTGCTTTCTCTGTCTCTTTCTCAGATAAATAAATAAAATCTGTAAAACAACAACAACAGGGGCGCCTGGGTGGCTCAGTCATTAAGCGTCTGCCTTCGGCTCAGGTCATGATCCCAGGGTCCTGGGATCGAGTCCCACATTGGGCTCCCTGCTCTGTGGGAAGCCTGCTTCTCCCTCTCCCACTCCCCCTGCTTGTATTCCCTCTCTTGCTGTCTCTCTCGCTGTCAAATAAATAAGTAAAATCTTAAATAAATAAATAAATAAATAAAACAAAAAACAAAACGAACTTGAAATGCTTTAAGAACCACAAGAAAATCCTACAGGAAGATTTATGGGGCTACAAGGGGGTGGAGGACAGTAGTGCATTTTGATCACAGTTATTAGGGAGGTCTTCACGGAAGAGGAAACTTTTGAGTTGAACATGGAATGTTATGAAATTTGGATAGGCAGATTCAGAAACCTGGGAGGAAACAGTTCAAATTTTGATAACCTAGATGTTCTGGGACATTCTCAACCTAGGAGTTTGGTACTTGATAAATATACATCAGTAAGCATAATTCCAGTTCCAACATGTGGGGGTTTTCTGCCATCCAAGCAGTTCTCTGACACCAACTCAGTGTTTTACAATTCAACTCAATTCTGACAGTCTGCCTGATAGATCAGATCCCACAGTTTAAAGGTTTTCAATCCTATAAGACTAATCCCCCAACCCCAACTCCCACACACAGATGCCAGTGGCAGGTTCAGGTTGTCACCTAAGCTTTTTATCAACAGGCTATATAGATTGAAGTTTCCAACAACCCCCTTCTTAGGTTCAGTGAATTTACTAGAGTGGCTCACAGAACTCAGAGAAACATTTTACTTACTAGGTTACCAATTTATTATAAAAGGACATAACTCAAAATAGCTAGATGGAAGGGATGCATAGGGAAAGGTATGGTGAAAGGGGCTTAGAGCTTCCATGCCCTCTCTGAGAGGGCCACTCTTTTCAGTACCTCCATCTGGAAGCTCCAAACCCTAAACCTTTTCGGTTTTTATGGAGGCTTCATTACATGAGCATGACTGATTAAATCATTGGCCATTTGAGATTGAACTCAATCTCTCATCCCCTTCTCTTCCCTGGAGGTGGGGGAGGCGGGGTGTGGGATGAAAGTACCAACCCTCTGTAATCACAAGATTGGTTCCCCTGGCAACCACCCCCATCCTTATGTGACCCAGGGGCTTTCCAGTTGTCTCATTAACATCACAAAAGATACCTTTAACTCTTCACTTACGAAATTCCAAGAGTTTTAAAGGAGCTCTGTGCCAGCAACCAAATATATATTTTTTATTATAAAATCATAATATCATAAGAAGTATAGCAGATACCAAAGATAAATCATCTTTTTGTAAGACCAGTTATATTTTGGTCCCACATGTGTCCCATAACTCAGTTTTTTGCCCTAGGCTTTCAACCCTCATCTATCTTATTACTTATAAATGTTTTTGCTCAATGGTTGGTTTACAGCTTTGAAACTCAGAGGAATGGACTGGTGTTTATCTATGACATGTGTGGTTCTAATTATACCAACTTTGAGCTGGATCTTGGCAAGAAAGTCCTAAACCTGCTGAAGGTAAGGCTATGAGAGGACCCCTCAATTCTTCACTGGTTGGGATACTTTTTTTTGTTCTTTGGGAGACTTAGGAATGATGTAAACTTCAGACATTATGTTCAGTGTAAAGGTCACCTGTAAATGATGACCAATATGTGCTTCCTCAGAATACAAAATGGTCTTAAAAGTGAAGTGGGAGGAATTAAAAAAGAAAATGCACAGGAACATTCTGAGTCATAAAGGAGCATTGCCCCTTTCCTGGAGTTGTGTAGAATAAGAATGAAGGCCTAGGTATGTCTAGTGTTTGAAAAATGTCACATAGCCAATGATTTTCAGACTTTTTGTCTCCATCTAGTCAGAAATAGGTTTTACATGTTGACTTCATACACAAAAGTATATGTACACTAACCTATACACATACGTGTGGAGTTCTATATATAGATAAGTTCTTACTCTCTTATCCCAAACTCGTAAGTCCAGAGGTATTTTGTAATCTTTCGAACTTTAAAAGATAATATGGTATATGTGCCACTTTATAATCAAACACATTAATATTTTTGCAGTGAAATGTATTATTCATAATGAGTGGAGTACAATAAAGGCTATAATAGCCTGTGGCATTTCAGGTCAGATTTTGTTGCTCCATGAATTCTTGCACCAGACTTCAAAAGAAAATTGAGGTTTTCAGAGCTGTTTAGATTTCAGAGTCCCAGGATGAGGAAGGTGTGTAGATCTTTGTGTACATATTTATACACAGAACAAAAAAGTTTCACAAAACAAACTTTACCCCTTACTATGTGCAGTCACTTTAATTATTCTATTTCATATTTTTAAAAAGTTAGTCGTGAGTTACTAAATTAATTTGAGGACCCATTGATTGACAACTTGCAGTTTGAAAATCATTGATCTAGGAGCCTATGCAGCCTTTGTTCTAGGATCTAACTTGGGATTACTGTGGAACTAGATTTTTTAGAAGTGCTGTTACAGGTTTATAACAGAGTATATAGAGTATTATTATTGCATGTTGTTTTCTGGTACTTCCATTGGTCACTCATCATCATATTACTAAAATCCCTATTATGGCATTTAGCTGTGATTCAGTTCTTTTTATTGATGAGGATGATATATGATTTTTTTTTCTTTACAAATATGGAGTAATACTATATCCAATGGTTATAACTTGCCATTTTTTACTTAACAGTTGTGTCTTCGTCATCCTTCTATGTCAGTACATATAGCTATTACTCATTTCTTTTCTCTCTCACTTTTTTTTTTTTTTAAGTAAGCTCTGCACCCCACGTGGAGCTTGAATTCACAACCCTGAGATCAAGGGCTGCGTGTTCTAGCAGCTAAGCGGGTCAGACACCCCTTTCCTCACTTTTTTTAATGGCAGTAGAGTATTCTTTTTATGGATATATCAAGCAGAAAAAATGAAGTTCATGCCATTTTTTGTGTGTTACTATAAAGGCTTCAGTAAGTATTGTTTTACATACATTTTTGTCTGTTTGACCAATCATTTCCTCAGGATAAATTGCTAGAAGCAGATTTGTAGGGTCAAAGAGTTCACACATTTAAATTTTGATTAATACTGCCAAATAGCCCTCTAAAAACTTAGCTCAGATTTACACTCCCATCAACATCCTTTTTCACCAGTTTTATCAACATTGATTTGTTATTTGGATTTGGATTTTTTTTTTTTTAATATTTTATTTATTTATTTGACAGAGAGAGAGACAGCGAAGAGAGGGAACACAAGCAGGGGGAGTGGGAGAGGGAGAAGCAGACTCCCGCAGAGCAGGGAGCCCGATGCGAGGCTCGATCCCAGGACCCTGGGACCATGACCTGAGCCGAAGGCAGACGCTTAACAACTGAGCCACCCAGGCGCCCCTGTTATTTGGATTTTAATCATATTCACGTTTTTGTGGTGTTTCTCTTATTACTGATGAGCTTCAGTGTATTTTCATGTTTATTGCCAAGAGCTATTTAAATATTTTTTCTTTTCATATACTTTACTCAATTTTTTAAAAATATTTATTTATTTTAGAGAGAGAAGAGGGTGCACAAGAGCGAGCACACACAAGTTGGGGGAAGGGCAGAGGTAGAGGGAGAGACAGAATCTCAGACTCCCCGCTAAGCGCAGAGCCTGGGGCACCACCCTGAGATCATGACCTGAACCAAAACCAAGAGTCAGTTGCTCAACCTACTGAGCCACCCAGGCCCCCCTCATATACTCTACCCAATTTTTTACAAAAGTGTTTATCTCTTATTAATTTATAAGAGTTGTTACTAAAAATATTATTAAGTAAAAAAAATATATTACTAAGTATGTGTTACCAGCATTTTTTATAGTTTCTTACTCAATTTTATGGTGTCTTTTCTCATACTGCCATGTTTTCTTTATTTTTTCATTGTAATCTTCGTATACTCTATATACTTTATTTAATAATATATATCATATATGATACATAATATTATAGATAAAATAATTTGCTTTCAAATAGCTATCCAGGCAACATTTACTAACTAAAACATTTTTTTTTCTACTCATTTGAGATAATACCTTTATATTACACTAAATTCCCATGGTAGGCATGTCTATTCTGACACTCTTTTCTATTGATCTAGCCATCTAGACCAATATATGCACTGTTTTATTTATTATAGTCTTAAATAAAGTTTAATATCTCATAGGTCAAGCTTCCTGTCACACTCTTATTTCTAAAAGGTGTTTTGACTATATTTTTTGCATTTTTATTCTTTTTACATGTACTTTTGTTTGCTTTTATTTAAATTTGTTTTTAAGATTTTATTTATTTGAGAGAGAGCAAGCGAGAGAGAGAGAGCACAAGGTGGGGTGAGAGGCAAAGGGAGAGAGAGAAGCAGACTCCCCACTGAACAGAGAGCCCTTTGCGGGGCTGGATCCCAAGACCCTGGGATCATAACCTGAGTTGAAGGCAGACGCTTAGCCCACTGAGCTACCCGGGCTCCCCTTATTTTATTTTTAAGTAATCTCTACACCCAACATGGGGTTAGAACTCACAACCCTGAGATCAAGAGTCACATACTCATGGGTGCCTGGCTGGCTCAGTAGGTGGGGAGTGTGATTCCGTATCTTAGGGTTGTGAGTTTGAGTCCCATGTAGAGTGTAGTGATTACTTAAAAAAAAAAAAAAAAAACCTGCATGCTCTACTGACTGAGCCAGCCAGACACCCCCTCGTTCTTTTTTTTATTATAAAAGCAATTAAAAAGCAATTCAAGGAAATGTCTCTTACCCCCTCCCTCAGACACCCCAGTGCCATTGCACAGAGGGTACCCACTTTTTCCAAATTTTAGATCTAAATTTGATGAGAAAAAAAATTCTTTTTAAAGATTTACTTATTTGAGAGAGAGGGAGAATGAGCTGGGGAGGGGCTGAGTGGCTCGATCCCAGGATCTTGGGATCATGACCTGAGCTGAAGGCCGATGCTTAACGACTGAGCCACCCAGGCGCCTCTGAGAAAATTTTTTTTAAAAATCATCATCTTTTGATGAGATGAACTTTAGAGTCATTCAGTCAAGTTTGGGGAAATGAAAGACTCTGGATTTCATTTGGCTATAATGAATTAAATTAATTTAGGGAGAATTGACATCTTTATAATTTTTTATCTCCCATCCAAGAATAGCTATACTTTTTGGGGTGCGAGGGTGGCACAGTTAAGTGTCAGACTCTTGGTTTCAGCTCACGTCTTGAGATGGGGCCCACTTAGGGCTCTGTGCTGAATGCAGAGCCTGCTTGAGATTGTCTCTCTGGGTCCCTCTGCCCCTCGAGCTTATGTTCTCTCTCTAGTAATTAATTTTAAAAAAGAATGCTATACTTTTTTAAAAGTCTTTTGTTATGTCTTTTTTTTTTTAAGATTTTAAAAATTTATTTGGGGGGGGGTGGGAAGGGGCAGAGGGAGAGGGAGAGAGAGAATCCCTGGCAGACTTCGTGCTGAGCTTAGAGCCTATGGCCCTAAGATCATGACCTGAGCTAAAACCAAGAGTCTGACCCTCAACCTACTAAAGCCACCCAGGTGCTCCTTGTTAGGTCTTTCAACAAAGTTTTAAAATTACTTTATCTATGTTACATGTGTCTTATGTAGTTTATTCCTAGGCTAAAAAAATATATTCATGTATTTAAAAACACAGCAGACACCAAGCATAAATTATCTTTTTTGTAAGACCAGTAACTTACAGGGAGAAAAAGAGAGGGATAGAAATAGCCTATGTGTGCCTAAGAATTATTATAAATCAGATGTTTTTACCATTATAATTTTATGCTGATTATTATTTATAGGGTGGCTAATTTTTTTCATAATTTATCTTTTACTTAAAATACTGTTATAATCAGAAAAAAATTTTCATTGTAGAAAATTTTGGACAACTCAGACATTAAGATTTATATTATGCAGAAATAAACACTGTTGACATTTTGGTGTATGGCACTTTCTTCTAGATGTTTTTCAATATGATCTTAATTATGTTCATACAATTTCAATATACAATAAGCTCCAAAAAGTTTATTTTATGAATATTTGTAATTGCTGAATAATAGTCTATCCTGTATTTACTATAATTTATTTAACCATTTCTATGTTGTTGGATATTTTTTCCCATTTTTTATAATAAAATTCTTTCAACAAACACTTTTATATTCATATCTTCTTTTTTTTAAGATTTTATTTACTTATTTGAGAGAGAGAGAGATAGCGAGAGAGAGAGCACGAGCAGCGGAGAGAGAGAGAAGCAGGCTCCCCCTGAGCAGGGAGCCTGACATGGGGCTTGATCCCAGGACTCTGGGATCATGACCTGAGCAGAAGGCGACGCTTAATCAACTGAGCCACCCAGGTGCCCCAGGATATAAACATTTTAAATAAGGTTGTAAAAAATAAAAGTAATACAAAGAATTATAGAAAATACAATAGAAGAATAAAATTAAAACAACTCATAATCTGGGGTGCGTGGGTGACTCAGTTCGTTGAGCGTCTGCCTTCGGCTCAGGTCATGATCCCAGGGTCCTGGGATTGAGCTCCACATCAGGCTCCCTGCTCAGTGGGGAGCCTGCTTCTCCCTCTCCCGCTCCCCTGCTTGTGTTCTGTCAAATAAATAAATAAAATCTTTAAAAAACAAAAACCAAAACCACTCATAATCTTTTCAGAGATAAACTATTGAACTTTTGATATAATTCTTATAATCTTTTTTCTCTGTGAAAGTATAAATGTGTGTGTCATTTTTTTTTTTTTAAAGATTTTATTTATTTATTTGAGACAGAGAGAATGAGAGAGAGAGAGCACATGAGAGGGGGGAGGGTCAGAGGCAGAAGCAGGCTCCCTGCCGAGCAGGGAGACCGATGCGGGACTCGATCCAGGGACTCCAGGATCATGACCTGAGCCGAAGGCAGTCGCTTAACCAACTGAGCCACCCAGGCGCCCAATGTGTGTGTCATTTTTAAAACAAAATTAAGGTTATAGTTTTGATCCTGTTTAGTTTAATTAAGATTATATTGTGAGCATTTTCCATAGTGGCAAAAAAATCTTCGAAATCTTCATTTTAAAGGTTATATAATCTTATTATAGGATAATACCATTTTTGTTAACCCCTACCCATTTTCAGACATATATATTTTTTCCAGTTTTAAAGTACTATTTTTAACTATCAAAAATAAAGATGCAATAAACATTTCTGTTCATAAATCTTTGTGTTTCTGGTTATTTCCTTAGGATAGTCTCAGAAATGGACCAGAGGATATGCACATTTTTTTTTAAAGATTTCATTCATTTATTTGACAGAGACAGCGAGAGAGGGAACACAAGCAGGGGGAGTGAGAGAGGGAGAAGCAGGCTTCCCGCTGAGCAGGGAGCCCGATGCGGGGCTCGATCCTAGGACCCTGGGATCATGACCTGAGCCGAAGGCAGCCACTTAACGATTGAGCCACCCAGGTGCCCCAAATATGCACGTTTTTAAGGATATATAATGCTAGGTGCCTTCTAGAAGATGTAACTACTATCCCATCAACAGTATATGTGGATGCTATACAGTCATTTAAATGGAACAGGCCTGAGTATGTAGTTCTTTGCTCTGAAGAAGTAGATATAATGGCTTCTGCTTTTTAGTTATCATTTTGTGGAAATATAGGTATTTTTCCAGACTGCTTTTTGACTTGGCAGGGGCCTTGGCTATTTAGATCCTGAAATAAATTGTTGCCGTTTGAAGAGTTTATTTATTTATTTATTTTAGAGAGAGAGAGAGTGCATGTGAGCACATGCATGCAAGCGGGGGGTTGGGCAGAGAGAGGTAGAGAGAGGAACTCAAGCCGACTCTGCATGACTCTGCATGGAGCACAGAGTCCAATGCGGGGCTGCATCTCACGACTCTGAGATCATGACCTGAGCTGAAATGAAGAGATGCTTAACCAACTGAGCCATCCAGTTTCCCTTAAATTGTTGTATCTCAGACTTTAGTGAGGAGGAATATGGAGCATTTTGTTTTAGATACTGTATATTCTCTATTGGGAATGTTTGTGGACCCCCAAAATCAGTGGAAGAGTAGCCAGAGAGTGACATGTCAAATTGAGAATCAGTCTTTTGAAAAAGAATAGGGAGAAAGTGGTAGAAGATACTTAACTACAATTTCCTCTTTTTTGTTGTCTTTTTTGTTTTTTTGATTCCTTCGGAATAATTTCTTCCCAGTTACTTGGTATCCCTGCCTGTGAGAAGGGCTGGGATATTAAACTAAATGAAACCTAGAGCTGTGAATTAGGAATGACTAATTTTTTATTTTTGTGCTTTGTGCAGATCAGGGTGTCTCCTTCCCTTTAGATTTCATTTGCCCTTGTGCCCACTAGATTATATTTATTGACTGAATAAATGAATACATAACTAGATGAAGAGATGGGTAAAAAAGAATTAAAAACACACAGATGTCAGAATAAAAGGTTATGAGAGATGTTTCTTTCATGTTCTGTTTATTCATGATCTAATTTTTCCTAAAGTTTCTAAAAGATTTTATTTTATTGTTTTAAAGATTTATTTATTTATTTGAGAGAGAGAGAGAGTGCATAGGGTAGCACCTGGGAGAGGGAGAGAGGGTCTTAAGCAGACTCTGCTCTGAGAGCAGAGCCTGACACCAGGCTGGATCTCACAACCCTGAGATCCCAACATGAGCCAAAACCAAGAGTTGGACACTTCACCAACTGCACCACAGAGGTGCCCCAAGATTTTATTTTACTTTTAAGTAATCTCTACACCCAACATGGAGCTTGAACTCACCAACTCCAGATCAAGAGTTTGCAATGCTCCATGGACTGACAAGCCAGGCGCCCCTTTTTTAAAGTTTTAATAAGCAGAACTTAAAAGACGCACACATATATACTGACAAGAGTCAGTATCAATTTTTGATCCATAAAGCTTATGTTGACAAGAACATAACATTGGAACTTTTAAAAGTGCCTGGGTGGGCTCAGTTGGTTAAGCATCTACCTTTTGCTCAGGTCATGATCCCAGTGTCCTGGGTTCCAGCCCCGTGTCAGGCTCTGCTCATCGGGGAGTCTGCTTCTCCCTCTGATTCCTTCTCCCTCAGCCTGCTGCTCCCCCTGCTTGTGTTCTTTCTCTTTCTCTCTGTCAAATTTTTTTTAAAAAAGTAAATCACCTTTTAATTTTTTTATTGAGCTTTTAATTTTAATTCCAATATAGTTAACATACAGTTTTATGTTAGTTTCAGGTGTATAATTTTAAAATTTTTAACCACTTCTGTAATTACTGAAATGAAACCTGAATTAGGCTTTAGACTCCCCCTGCTGGGTAAGGATGGGGAAAAGAGCAGAAAACCTACACTCTGGGTTTGAACAGTCACAGATTCCAGTGCCTTAACTGATATCTTTAAATTTTCATGTGTGTTCTCCACAGGGAGCATTTCCTGCTCGTTTGAAAAAAGTACTGATTGTGGGAGCACCAATATGGTTCCGAGTGCCCTATTCCATCATCAGCCTCCTCCTGAAGGACAAAGTCCGGGAGAGGGTAAGGCATGCTTTATTTTATTTGTAGGTGGAGGTGGTTATTTGAAGAAGGTGGTGAACTTCCCATTTCTACTGTTGAAACCTGCCAATTAATTTTTTACCTTCAATAAAATTCTTCCGGCCTGTCTCTTAAAGTGCTTTCTGCTTCTGTTAGTGTATCCACTTATATTCTCTGCTTTATTCTTTACTCAGGTCAGTACAGGCTTCCTCTCTCACTGTACTACAAGTTCTTTGAAGTTAGGAGCTAGACATAGTTTGTCTGGCACTCTCCCTCCATAGCACCTTACATAGAGATAGCACTGAAGGAGTGTGTCCCGTGGATAACTTAGGGATAGCTACTCCTTCCAAAAATTAGCCTAGTGCTCTTCATGCATATTTAACGATTTCTAATAGACTTAGTTGAACTGGTGTTTGAATTTGTTCAAGTATAAATATTAATCTGTCCTTTGACCACCAGCATGGTGGAGGAGAATTTCTCACTATATTTCTTTATATGTCTACTTCCATTACTGGCATTTTCTCTTAAAACACCCTGCTGCTTCCTAACTTCAAAAGTGTTGTCTAAAATTATCGTAATTCTGTTATTACCCCTGAGTATTCTAGGACTGAAAGATTATGGTTTTATTCATTCTTTCATTTCTCACCCTTGAAAGAAAGGGCACATGAAACATTGACACAATCTAATTATAGTTGTTGTGAAATATTATTAGAGATTTTTGTAGTATAGAATTACGAGGTTATATCAACAACAATGCAGATCTCTATAGCTGGGGAGACTTGTGTTGGAGAAGGGAAACTGAAGACGTTTGGCTCTGTGGAAGTACTTAGGGATCTATTGAAGGAGAGTAGGAGAAATCTTTTCCAAGGTACTCTTTGATAGAGGACTCCTTAGGCAAATTCTTGCACTTGTTATATAGAAGTATTAATGTGTGTATAAACTCAAAATATATGCGCACCTTTACAGTCCAGGCTCTGGGCCCTGGGAATTAAAAATGGAGTGAGATTTTCCTTACCCTTACGGAGCTCATGTTCCTGATAGGGAACACAGAGGTAGACATGTACAGAGAACTGTGGCCCTACAGGAGCACAAAGGAGAATATTGTATCGAGCAGTCAGGGAGGGCTTCACAGAAGAGGTGAGCTTTATAAGCTTGTCCATGAAGAGGCCGAGGAGGAAAAGAGGGCATTCCAAGAAGGGACAACAGCAAGAGTGACAAACATTCCCATTTCACACAGATTTCATGAAAAACTAACTAGGCCAATTTTGTCCAGTAAGGCTGTGTCTAAGCAGAGAGCAGAATTAGGATTACTTTTTTGGCAGTTTTCCTGGGCTACCCTGTATTGGGTGACTGGTCTAGTGTTATTTTCCTAGAAAGCTACCTTTGAGAACATCCATACTGAGCTGTGAGTAAAGCACCAGGCTTAGAGTTGGTTACCTTAGTATGGAGTTGACCAAAAAAAATCACTGCCTGTGCATTCTTAATAATCAAAATGGCAAATACCTGCATGAGATGTCACTGGGAAGCGTTGTTAATAGTATAAAGGCTTTGTTAAATGTACCTTCCTTTTGAGGTATATAACGAGGCTCCCGGGGCACTAACTGGCTCGGTTAGTAGAGTGCATGACTCTTGATCTCAGGGTCGTGAGTTTGAGCCCCATGTTGGGTGTAGAGATTACTTAAAAATAAAATCTTTAAAAAGGTAGGGACAAATTCTAGGAGTGAATTTGATATACATTCTAGGAAGTCAGACCTTTGGGGAAATTATAGGACTTTAATCCCAGGCAGATGAAATGCAGTCTACTCCTTTTACAAGTATACCAAGTATTTCAAGCAAATCTCATCCCATTCTTCAAACCTAATATAAACACATTTGTTCTTTATCTTCACTGTCTTTTTTTCCTGTCCATACTCACATGGTTCTTTCTGGCTTTCCAGATTCAGATATTAAAGACATCTGAGGTCACCCAGCACCTGCCCAGGGAGTGCCTTCCAGAAAACCTGGGTGGGTACGTCAAAATTGACCTCGCGACTTGGAATTTCCAGTTTCTACCCCAGATGAATGGCCACCCAGACCCCTTCGATGAGATCATCCTGTTCTCCCTCCCTCCTGCCTTAGACTGGGACTCAGTACATGTTCCAGGCCCCCACGCCATGACCATCCAAGAATTGATGGACTATGTTAGCACCAGGCAAAAGCGGGGGATATATGAGGAGTATGAAGACATCCGCCGTGAGAACCCTGTTGGCACTTTCCACTGTTCTATGTAAGTAGGAAAAGTTTGGGCCGACAGTGGGTTACCAACATGCTTCTGGTGCATGCTGGCAACAGCTCCATCCACATCTCATTTCCTTTAACAGAGGCTCTTCCTTGTGTTAAGGAGCATCAGTCTCACTCAGATGATGGTTCTCTCATCCAGAAAGAGGCACCTCCTGCTTTGGTGCCTATTGCCAATATCCTATATTCTGAATTTCTGAAGGTCTTTAGTACCAACAGGGGAACCATGTAATAATGGATGCATAAAAGATTTTCCTGAATGCAAATGTTTTGGGGAAGAAAATAGGTTCAAAATATAGGTTCAAAAAAGTGGGTTCAAAAATGTAGGCTCTCTATTCCTGTCTTCAGTGTGATCTCTGGACCTTACATTTGGGCAGTTTCTCCCTAGAGCATTTATAGTATAACATTACTTTCTTAGGAGGGGTGCTGGTGCATTTAAAATAATCCACAGTCAGTAAGAGAAAAGAGTTAACTCTTAGGAATTTGGCCTTGTAGGATTTTCTTTCTATCCAAATCTTACTACAGAACTACCTGGCTAGTTTATAACTGGTTCATAATTACTTTGTAACTATTGTTGGCCATAGGGCATAGATCATTTTTCTTACTGCTCTCGTTTTACCCTGTTTTCATTGGCTGCAGTAGAAATTTCTGTCTCTCTGTTGAAAACTAGAGTAACTGTCCCAGGCTCAAGTTCCAGCATAGCCCAAAATCCCTTCTGTGATTTATGCAGGTTATTTCCCTTGCCTGCACCCCAGTTTTCCTGTGTGTAATACATGATGTTAGACTCTGATATCCACCTGCTTGTGTAGCTTAAATGTTTTAGGTATCCATGATTCCGTGAATACGTCTTGCCCCTTGTAATTCCTGTCCAGCTTAGTCAGTGTACTGTAAAGAAGATGCAGAGAGAGACTTAGCAAAAGGAAAGAGGGAAAAGAATGAGTTAGGAAACCAGTAAGAGAGAAGAAACACTTGAGAAGAAAGTCAATAGGCAGAGCAAGAATGCAAAGCAAAGAGGGAAAAAAAAAAAAGCAGAGCATATATCAAAGTGGAGAGAGTGTCCTTTTCTCCCACACAGCTGTTTCTTTCTTAGCAGTTCACAACCTCTATATGCATCCAGTCTTTCTCCCAACCAGTTTTTCCCCCGAACTTTTTTTTTTTTTTAAGATTTTATTTATTTTTTGAGAGAGAAAGAGACAGCAAGAGAGGGTTCGAACACAAGCAGGGGGAGTGGGAGAGGGAGAAGCAGGCTTCCCGAGGAGCAGGGAGCCCGATGCGGGTTTCGGGGCTCCATCCCAGAACTCCGAGATCATGACCTGAGCCAAAGGCAGACGCTTAATGACTAAGCCACCCAGACGCCCCTCCCCCTGTACTTTTGAATCAAGGAAGTATTATGGAACAGAGAGGAGTACTGGGCTGCTCTAAGAGGATGCATACTTGACTTGGGGATTCCTAACTTTGTTCTGACTAGATTCTGATTAGATGAGACCACTAATCTGGTCTCTGTTATTGTAGTTTTTCATTTCAAGAATGTTCTTATATAAATGGAATCATACCATAAGTAACCTTTTGGGATTGGCTTTTTTCCCTCAGTATAATTCCTTGGAGATTCACCCAAGTTGTTGTTACATGTATCGATAGTTCATTCCTTTTTATTGCTAAGTACTATTCCATGGTATGAATGGTTTAACTGTTCACCTAGGTTATTTAGAGTTTCTGGCATTTAAAGTAAAGCTGCTATGAATGTTTGTGTCTAGGTTTTGTATGAACACAAGTTTGCATTGCTCTCGGATAAATGTCCAAGAGTGTGATGGCTAGGTCATATGGTAATTAGATACTTAGTTTGATGAGACACTGCCCAGCTTTTTCCAGAGCGGCTGTACCATTTGACGTACCCTAGCAATGTCTGAATGATCCAGTTTCTTGGCATCCTCACCAGCAGTTGCTGTTGCCAACACCATTTTCTGTTTTAGTTGTCCTAATAGGTGTGCAATGAGGTCCCATTGTCAGTGTAATTTACATTTCTCTAGTAGTTAATGATATTGAACATCTTTTCATGTGCTTATTTACCATCTATATATCCTCTTTGTAAAATGTCATACCTTTTTCCCATTTTCCATTTGGACTTTTTTTTTAAACTATTGAGATTTGAGGTTTTTTTAAATATATTCTAGATGTATGTTCTTAGTTGGATACATGGCTTGCGGATATTTTCTTCTAGTCTGTAGCTTATCTTTTCATCCTCTTAACATGGTCCCTGGTGAAGCACAAGTTTTTATTCTGATAAAGTCCTTTAATCAAGTTTCCCTTGTATGGATCACACTCTTGATGTCAAATCTAAGAACATGTAACCCTAGATTGCAAAGATTTTCTCCTTTTTTTCTAAACATTTGATAGTGTTATGTTTCACATTTATTTAAGTCTGTGATCCATTTGAATTAATTTTTGTTTAAGAGGTAAGGTTTAGGTTGATGTTGAGTGTGTGTATGTGCACACACATTTGCGTGTGTCTGTGGATATCCAATTGCTCCAGCACCATTTGCTGAAAAGTCCTTCCTCCATTGAATTGTTCTTGGGATTTTGTAAAATATCAGCTGGACTTATTTGTGTGGGAAGAGGGAATTTTTTAAAATATGGAAAAGTACAGAATATAACGTGATAAACAACTATGTTCCTGTCACCAGAATTAATACTGACAATTTTTAATATTTTGTCATATTTGCTCCATCTTTTTTTGTTATTAAAAGAAAGAATTCAGGGACGCCTGGGTGGCTCAGTCGGTTAAGCGGCTGCCTTCGGCCGGGGTCATGGTCCCAGGGCCCTGGGATCGAGTCCTGCATCGGGCTCCTCGCTCAGCAGGGAGCCTGCTTCTCCCTCTCTCTCCCTCTTCTTGTGCTGTTTCTGTCAAATAAATAAAATCTTTAAAAAAATAAAAAATAAAAGAAGGAATTCATTGTAAATCCCTTCTAATTCTCACCCTCAGTTCTCCCCTCTTCCCCAGAAGCAGCAACTAGTATGAATACGGTACATTTCCTTCCAGACTATTTTGCTTATTCCATTACATATTTGTTGGTAACTATGAACAATAGAATATTATTTTATATTAGAGTAATATTTATATTTTAGTAATTTTTTTTGCTTCTTGATCAATATATGTACAACTTTTTTTTTAAAACAAAATAGTACCGAAGAATAGGAATGCTAAAATTAATGGCAATCCCTGGGCGCCTGGGTGGCTCAGTCGTTTAGCGTCTGCCTTTGGCTCGGGTCATGATCCCAGGGTTCTGGGATCGAGCCCGCATCGGGCTCCCTGCTCGGCGGGAAGCCTGCTTCTCTCTCTCCCACTCCCCCTGCTTGTGTTTCCTCTCTCACTATATCTCTCTCTGTCAAATAAATAAATAAAATCTTAAAAAAAAAAATTAATAGCAATCCCCTGCCTTACCCTTGGTTCCTCTAGGTATCCATTTTCAACTCTTTTTTTGTTTTTTTTTAAGATTTTATTTATTTACTTGACAGACACAGCGAGCGAGGGAACACAAGCAGGGGGAGTGGGAGAGGGAGAAGCAGGCTTCCCACTGAGCAGGGAGCCCGATGCGGGGCTCGATCCCGGGACCCTGGGATCATGACCCGAGCTGAAGGCAGACGGCTTAAAGACTGAGCCACCCAGGCACCCCCATTTTCAACTCTTAATAGCTGTTTCTTCTGGTATTTCTTCTATGATTCTAAATAAAATACTTAAAATACTCTTCATTGATTTTTATGGTAGGTAAGCATTTGGTTCTTAACACCCTGTCTCCAGTTCACTTTTCACTGTTTTTCCAATATAATTATGTCATATTTTTTTTTATTAAATCAATAGTCATTGTTTAAATTATTATGGCTTTGTAAATTTTTCTAACACAGAGATGGGCTTCTATGAAATCAAATATATTAAGTTTTATCAATTCAATTTCTTGTTTCTTCTGGAGTTAATTACCTAATTTAAAAAAAATTTTTTTAAAGATTTTACTTATTTATTTAAGAGAGAAAGGAAGTACAGAGGGAGAGGAGAAGCACTCCCCGCCAAGCAGGGAGCCCGATGCGGGGCTCGATCCCAAGACCCTGAGATCATGATCTGAGCTGAAGGCAGACACTTAACTGATTGAGTCACTCAGGCGCCCCAGTTACCTAATTTTTTCATCTGTTTTTACTTTTCCATGTTCCTATCTTTATTTTTTTCCCTATGCTTAATCAAATTTATTTTACACTATTATTAGTATTTTCCAAGTGGTCAAATATATCAGATAATGAATTGATTGTTTTGGTTTTTTTTCCCTTGGAGACTTCACTTCCAGAAGTTTTTGGGGTTTTGCTCCAGTCTAAACTGAGGTTGGTGTTGTCTGGACTTTTTCCTGATTTCCGCCCCCACTTTCCTTTATTGGCTCTTGTTTCCTGGTTCCCCCATCTTCTTTCTTTACTTAGTTTTGTTAGAGCATAGAATTCTAGGTTGGAAATAATTGTACCACAGAACTTTTAAAACAATCCCTTTTTAATTAGTAGCAATGCAACTAAACAGTCTGATGTTATTCTTATTCCTTCTCAAGACATTTTGGACATTTTTAGATAATCTCTGTCTTTCCATTTAAAAATTTCACAGTGATATTTCTTGCTTGGTGTGGGTCCTTTTTTTCATTCATTTTATTGGGTTCTTGATAGGTTCTTGCACTCTGAAGGCTTGTGTTTTTAGTTCTAGGACTTTTTTTTTTTTTACATTAGTTGTTTTTCATTCTCTCTTTCCTTGTATTATGTCAGTGCTCTCTTTCTGGACTATTTCTCTCAGTCTGGTTGGATCTCCTAGATCAGAGATTGACAAACTTTCTCTTGAAGGGCAAAATAGTAAATATTTTAGGCTTGTGGGCCTTTACAATCTCTATTGCAAGTGTAATCAACTCTGCCATTATAGTGTGAAAAAAGCCATAGACAGTACTAAACTGACAGGCTTGGTTGTGTTCCAATAAAATTCTTACTTACAAAAACAGGTTGCTGACTCCTGCTCTGGAATGATTGTCTTGTTTTCTTAAATTTTTCTTATATTTTTCATCACTTTGACTTTTTGTTTTATTCTGGAAAATTTCTTCAACTTTCTTTTTCATCTCTTCTATTAAAGTTTTTACTTTGGATATCCTATTTATTTTCCAAGAGCTTTTCTTCTCTGTTCCTTTCTCATAGCATCCTATTTTTGTTTCATAGATATAGTACCTTTTTCTGTCTGAGGGTATTAATTATAGCCTTTTAGAACTTATTTTTTCTTACTGACACTCTTTTGTGCTTTTTCCCTGCCATGTGTTTGATTGGTTTCTTTTTTGTGTTGGAGCCTTCTGTAATTATCTGGAGATCTTTGGCTGTTAGTTTACACTGTTGAGGGGGAGGTCCTTAAAAGCTGCTTGGAAATGCTGTTTGTGTGAGTGATCTTCAAATTTAAATAATCAGCTAGCTTGTTGTTGGTGTACTCTAGGTGACAGAATTCTTTAATGTAGGGCTATTCACTTTCTCCATAGAGGAATTCTCCACTCTTTTGCTTGGGAGGGTCCAAGCTTGATGTAAGTATAGGATAGGAGAGAATAGGGAGAAGAGGGCTGGGAATTCTCACTGTCTGTCATTCAGATTTTCACTTATTCCTCTGTTTTTAACCCTGTGACTCGCCTTGCTTTCCAGGGTGTGGGATTGGTGAGAGTGAGTCATTGTGTCTCTCTGTAGATACCTCTGTGGGTCCTAGTTTTCTGCATTTGGCCAAGTCAGCCAAAATTCTTCCATCTGTTTTCTCTCTGCCAAAATGGATTTCACTCTTTATCTGCTGAAGTCTCTGCCATCACTTTTGGGGTTTGTACTGATTAGTGCCTTTATACTGAGGCTACAAGACAGAGTGGAGTCAGGGCACCTGGGTGGCTCAGTCGTTAAGCGTCTGCCTTCGGCTCAGGTCATGATCCCAGTGTCCTGGGATCGAGCCCCGCATCGGTCTCCCTACTCCGCGGGAAACCTGCTTTCCCTCTCCTACTCCCCCTGCTTGTGTTCCCTCTCTCGCTGTGTCTCTCTGTCAAATAAATAAAATCTTAAAAAAAAAAAAAAAAGATAGAGTGGAGTCAAACATATGTTGTCAACCTACCATGTTCAACTGGAACTTAGGTTTCTTAGCAGCCAGATTTTTTTGGTGCAATATCCCTATTTCCCTCTCATTTTCTCTTTTGAATGGAAATAATCTTTATTTTCACAGGAATACATACATATTAAAAATGTTAAATGATATGGAATATGGATAGACTAGACCATTGCTCCATGTCTCCAACACCAACAGTAACGGATACCCACCTTTGCACCGCTGGACTTTGTGTTTACACATACATGCTGCTTCCACCTTTTCTTTGTCTTTGTTTTAGTTTGTCTGTTTCATTTTCTTCAGGTCTCCAGGAAACCTAGAGAAGAACCGCTATGGGGATGTACCCTGCCTGGACCAAACTAGAGTGAAGTTGACCAAACGAAGTGGCCACACTCAGGTACACAGATAAATGCTATATTTTCAGGAGCACTTAGGGAAATTTTCCAAAGTGAAGCTTACTAGTATCATAGTAGAAAGAACATGGACTCTAAGCCAGAGAGATCAGATTGGCGTTTTAACTTTGCTATATACAAGTTAGTCTGTTACCGTAAGCAAGTCCCTATAAGCCCATCTCACAGTACGAAGTGGAGATTAAATGGAAAAATTTATGTAAATGCTGATAGTGCAAGGTCTGGTATATCATAGATGCTTGATAAATGTCAATTATTTCTCCATTTACTCCTTAGTTGTAAAATTATAGTCCTATTGTCTATCATATTAATGAGTGTATATGTAGCAATACAAGGCAACTCTAATTATAAGTGACCTATGATTTTTTTCATCTAGAAGATCTTAAAATACCTTTGGACAACTAGTGTACACATAAATATCTAGGGATAGAGTTAAAATGTTCAAATGATTATATTATTTAATGTATTAATTTGATCATATCTTCATGTTAAAAAATCACACGTATATACACTATAGTGAAACTCTTCACATGCACCTTTAACATCAGTGTCTTTGCCCTCATTTGAGCCACTTCCTGAGTCAATCTAACAGTTTTCCAGAGCACACAATTTTTACTTCTTTTTTTTTTTTTTCAATTTTTACTTCTTTTTAAGTATATGGTATTGTGACTGAAAAGCTTATCCTAAACCAGAAAGACCTATTAGCATAACATTAACACAGCTTATTCTTTCCTTTCATCCTGTATCTCATGCATTTTCTGTAGCATAATCATTCACTTATTCTTTTTTAAAGTCCTCTTTATCATCCAACACTTAGAATTTTGAGGTCAACAACTAAGTATGTGTTACATTTCTTCTTTTTCCTTTGGATATACCAGTTTTGTCTGGTGCCCTCCATATGCATCAAAAAAATAGCATTGGGGCACATGGGTGGCTCAGTCGGTTGAGCATCTGCCTTCAGCTCAGGTCATGATCCCAGGGTCCTGGGATCAAGCCCCGCATTGGGTTCCCTGCTCAGTGGGAAGTCTGCTTTTCTCTCTCTCCCTCTGCCCCGCCCCCTGCTTGTGCTCTCTCGCTTTCTTTGTCAAATAAATAAAATCTTAAAAAAAAAACAGTATTGATTGAGGCTGTTGTTCAAAGTAAAGAAATTTAAATAGTGCCCCTTTAACATGACACACATTATAGGGACTTGTTACATCCCCTCTCTTTTTTCTGGGGGATAATTTTTTTTTTTTAATTAATTTATTTATTTGACAGAGAGAGACACAGCGAGTGAGGGAACACAAGCAAGGGGAGTAGGAGAGGGAGAAGCAGGCTTCCTGCAGAGCAGGGAGCCGGATGTGGGACTCGATCCCAGGACCCTGGGATCATGACCTGAGCCGAAGGCAGCCGCTTAAGGACTGAGCCACGTAGGCGTCCCTCTGGGGGATAATTTTTGAGAAAATTGTTGCCTTGTATTTGGGTATATAGGATACGTGGATCGGGACCCTAGGATCATGGTTTTAATCTCTTTTGACCCTACCATTTCAAGTATATAAACTGAATTCAATCGATCCTCGGCCTTTTGGCTAAGATCATGTGTAAACTGCATTTATAGCCCTGTCCAGGACCCTTACAAAAGGGTCTTCCTGGGGCAGCTGGGTGGCTCAGTTGTTAAGCTTCTGCCTTCGGCTCAGGTCATGATCCAGGACTGCCTGCTCAGCGGGGAGCCTGCTTCTGCCTCTCCCACTCCTGCTTGTGTTCCCTCTCTCGCTGTCTCTCTCTCTCTGTCAAATAAATAAATAAAATCTTTAAAAAAAAAAAAAGGGTCTTCCTGCAGGACCATTAACTCAGAGTCTGGCTGACTTAAGGTAAGTTGATCACTCTTACTGAGATCATCAAGTATATGCTCTCAAGGAGTGGTGTATAATGGTTAAGTTGGGGCTCAGGAGTCAGCTGTATTTATCTGTCTTCTTGACTGCTGTGTCTCCAGTACCTAGAACAGTACATATCACACCTTCAGTAAATTATTTGTGAAGGAATGAGTGAATCCCAGTGTACCAGCAGACTATTCTAGTCATCCTATAATTAAAGATCATCACTTGAATTAAATTCCTTTCATTACTGCAAACACTGGCAGAAGCTTTATTTCCACAATAAATGGTGGATTCAGGTTTATTAGTGAATTGTTCACCAGATTTGCTCCTGGAATTATAAAGCTATTAGTCACAGTTTCTGTTGAACTTGGCCCATAACATAGTGTACTTGGTTTGATTCTGCTATTTCAGTTTGCCCCCAAATCTATACTTTATCTCTGAGGTCATTTTCAGTTTTAATTTCTGATGATTCTTCTGAAATTGCTGATTTTAATTCCCAGTGCTCTCAGAGACAAGGATACCGAAAGCTGGTATCCTTATTTATAAAGAAATAGTATGTCTTCATTAAAGAAGTGTATTTCTTTTCAAAGCATGAAGGTAGTTCCAAGAGTAACAGCTTGTACATTACTTACAGAATAGTGTCGACTGGCATGTACCAGGGAAATCCTTTATATTTTTCTATGCCTTCTTGCCTGGGTCCTGCAGGTTTGAGTCACTCTGACCTCCCTAGAGTGGAGTCAAGTATGAGTTTTCTCTAGTCTGACATGGAAACTTTTTGTCTTTTGTCCTCCTATTCCCCTCCACACCCTCTGCTATTCATAGTACCTGCTAGGTACTCTCAACTAGTTATACTATGACTTGACGCTGTAGCTGCATCTGTGTTTCTCTTTTACCAGCTTGGATTATCAGCAAGGATGTTGGCAGAGATCTTGTGAGAAGGTATAATAAAAGTAATAAAAATTAAAATCCTATGTAATTTCCCTGATAGCTAATGATGTTGAAATAAGACTGAGGACACGAGGAGATGAGAGAAGGACCCCAGAAGAGAATGAGTCAAGAGCTGTTCATTGAGACCTTTCTGAATTTGTCTGGCTGTTGCTTTGTGTTAATTCAGGTAGTAAAGGAGCCTGGGTGTTTGGCCCATACTGTTGATGGTGCTAGATATGAGGTATAGCTTTCTTCCCTCTCCAGTCACACTTTGCCTTTTGTGTGTGGAAGCATGGACAGGATGTTCCTGCTCAGGGTGCTTGGCTTGCCTCCCATTTGGTTTTGAACCAGTGCTGCAAGTCTTAATGGGCTCCTTTTTTGGTAAATAACAGCTTTATTGAGATGTAATTCACATATCATACAATTTATCCATTTAAAGTGTATAGGGGTGCCTTGGGTGGCTTAGTTGGTTGAGTGTCTGACTCTTGATTTCAGCTCAGGTCATGATCTCAGCGTCCTTGGATTGAGCCCCATATCTGGGTTTGCACTTGGTGGGGGGGGAGGAGGTGGTTCTGCTTGAGATTCTGTCTCTCCTCTCCCTCTGCCTTTCCCCCCATTCACACGCACATTTTCTCTCTCTCTCTCTCTAATAAATAAATAAAATCTTAAAAAAATAAAGCATATAATTCAGTGGTCTGGTTTTTGTCCTTTTTTTAAAAGATTGATTGATTTTGAGAGAGAGCACAGGCGCTTGCAAGTGGGAGGAGGGGCAGAGGGAGAGACTCTCCCACAGATTCCTTCCCGAGCATGGAGCCCAAAATGGGGTTCATCTCTTGACCTATGAGATCATGACCTGAGCTGAAAGCAAGAGTTGGACGCTTAGCTGACTGAGCCACCCAGGTGCCCCTAATTCAGTGTTTTTTAATATATTCACAGAGTTGGGCAACCACCACTACAATGAACTTTAGAACATTTTTATCACCTGAAAAGAAACTCCATAGCCTTGGCAGTCACACCCCATTTTCTCCCAGTCTGTGTACTTTCTGTCTCTATGGATTTGCCTATTTTGGACATTTCATATAAATGGAATCATACAATATATAGCTTTTGTGTCTGGCTTCTTACATTAGCATGTTTGCAAGGTTCATCCATGTTGTAGCATGTGTCAGTACTTCACTCCATTTTATTGCTAAATAATATTCCATTGTATGGATATGCCACCTTTATTTACCCATTCATCAGGTGAATACCATTTGAGTTGTATCCATTTTTGGCTATTATAAAAAATGCTGTTATGAATATTTGTGTGTAAGTTTTTCTATGGACATATGTTTTCATTTCCCTCCGGAGTGGAATTGCTGGGTCATATGGTAACTTTGTGTTTAACCTTTTGAAGAACTGCCAGACTGTTTTCCAACATGAGTGCACCATTTTACATTCCCACTAGGGGTATATGAGGGTTCCAGTTTTTTCACATCTTTGCCAACATTTGTTATTATCCATCTTGTACCTGTAGCTATCCTAATGGGTATGAAGTTGTATCTCATCATGGTTTTGACTTTTCACTTTTTTTTTTTAAGTAGGCTCCATGACCAGAGCAGAGCTCAACATGGGGCTCGAACTCACGACAGTGAGAGCAAGACCTGAGCCAAGAACAAGAGTCGGACGCTCGACCCAGGCGCCCCTCATTATGGTTTTAATTTGCATTCCCTGGTGGCTAATGACGTTGAGCATGTTTTCATGAGTTTATTGGCCATTTGTATATCTTCTTTGGAGAAATATCTATTCTGATCCTTTGCCCATTTTATTTTTTGGGTTTTTTTTTTTTGTTTTTTTTTTTTAAGTAGGCTCCATGCCCAGCATGGAGCTCAATGTATGGCTTGAACTCATGACCCTGAGATCATGGCCTGAGCTGAGATCAAGAGTCAGACGAGTAAATGACAGAGCCACCCAGGCGACCCCCTTTGCCCATTTTGAAATTGGGTTGTCTTTTTACTGTTGAATTGTGAGAGTTCTTTATATATTCTAGATACAAGTCCCTTATCAAATATGTGCATTCTGTAGATGGTTTTACTTTCTTGATGGTGTCCTTTGAAGCACAGAAGTTTTTAATTTTAATGTAGTTCAACGAACCTGTTTTTTCTTTTACTGCTTGTACTTTTGGTGTCATATCTAAAAAGGCTTTACCTAACCCAAGGTCACAAAGATTTAATCCTACATTTTCTTCTAGGAGTTTTATAATTTTAATTCTTAACATTAGGTCTGTGATCCATTTTGAGTCAGTTTTTGTGTTTAGTATGAAGAACATGCCGGCTTGATTTTTTTTTTCCTGCATGTGGATATCCAGTTGTTCCAGTAACATTTGTAGAAACAAAGTTTTGAACTGATGCTTTTGCTCCTCACTGTCTGTCTGACAGGAAAAGAATATCTACACCTTGGGTTTTATTTACCTAGTACATAATTTTCCCACCAAAATGGTGTATTCCACACAGCTGCAATGATATTTCCTTTTTATCATTAGACAGATTACATCAATGCCAGTTTCATGGATGGCTACAAGCAGAAGAATGCTTACATTGGTACACAAGGTAAGTTAGGGTGCTCCTTACAAGTTGGTTTTATGTCATCTACCTATGATCTCTTGCACCAAATGATTGCATAGTTTTTGAAGGTAACTTGAGGTGATGTTGTGGCCACTAAATCCTGGTGTTTCATAAAGCTTGGGTGTTATTGAGAAGGCAAAGGAGAGGTATAGAGTTTCTGTACCAGATATGCGTGGAAACTTGCTGTGTAGAGATAAACTGGAGATTTGAACATACAACACTACTACAAGTTTTTGGACTATGCATTGCCAACCCAGGGGAATGGGACATCAGAACTCATTGGCCAGTGAGATGCTCTTTATGTCCAGTAGGAGGCCAGAAGTGGCAGTGGAGCTTCTCAGAGATTGAGTCCAGTCTATGAAAGGGTGTTGCTGTCCTAAGAGACTTTTGCTGGTTCCTATACCATCAGAGAATACCCAGCAGTCTTCTGATATGGATAGTCTATACTAGGTCTGACAGTGAAGATTTCAGATAAGAGTTTCTACGAATGCTCCTGTGGGCTCCAGTAGTCCTCCTAATCTGGCCTCGGCCATCTCAAGGAGAATACCAAGTTGCCTTCAAAAAGGGTGGGGAGAGATCAGAACACAGGAGGACATAAGAGGCCACCTTATGGGCTTTAGGCCCTTTGACCATTGCAGAGCATGGCCAGCAAGAGATCTGGCAAATACCTCTTTAGCAAGTGATCAAACTTAGTATCACCAATAATAGACAGATATCATGCCTCTGTTGTGATATAGTGAGAACTATATAACATAACCTTTATTGTTTGTTGCCAGTTTTTAAGTCTGAATCTAATCATGAAAAGTAAACCAGACAAATCCAGATGGTGGGACATACTATTAGAAAACTGGCTTAGACTCTTCAAAGTTAATGCCAAGAAAAACAAAAGCAGGGAACTATTGTAGATTAAAGGAGACTAAAGAGACATGGTAACCAAAGGCATGTGCCCATTATTGGAACTTCAGTTTAGAGAAGAAAACTGTTAATGACAAACTTGGGATAATTGGGGACTGTATATTAGATAATATTATTGTATCAGTGTTTAATTGTTTCAGTGTGATAATGGTATCGTTCTATAGGATAAAGTCCTTGTTCTTCTAAATATGTGCCCAAGTATTTAGGAATAGGTGTCATAATTTCTTTCTTTTTTTTTTTTAAGATTTTATTTATTTATTTATTTGACAGAGATCATAAGTAGGCATAGAGGTGGGCTAGGCAGAGAGAGAGGGGGAAGTAGGCTCCCCGCTGAGCTGAGAGCCCGATGTGGGGCTCCATCCCAGGACCCTGAGATCATCACCTGAGCTGAAGGCAGACACTTAACCAACTGAGCCACCCAGGAGCCCCGAAATGTCATAATTTCTGGAACTAACTTTTAAATAGTTACAAAATAAAAAGTGTGTGTATTTATAGATAGAAATAAATGTTGAAATAATAGCTAAAAATGATAGCTTTCGAGCTAAAGAATTTATGAGTATGTAGTAGTAGTCTTTCAACTTTTCGTTGGTTTCAAATTTTTCAAAATAAAATGAGGGAGAAAAAAATGGATTCTTGATATATTGTTAATTGGTCTGATGGTCACAGGTTTATATTTTTCTCCTAGGAGGGACCACTCCCTCCTAGAAGAGTCCTTTTAAGACCCTAAGAAGAAATGAGAATTATCAGGAAAAATTTTTGGCATATACAATATGACATGATCTGCCTGAGAGTAGGGGCTTTGTTGGGAAGGATGGCGTTGGCAGATTGGGCTTATGGAGGGTAAGGATTGACTCGAGGGTACCCCAGAATGCTTCCTTCTCCAGGTTTAGAAGGCAAAGCTACTACTCAGAGTTGCGGGAATTTGATTCTTTAGGGTGGCTTTGAAGGCCCTATCCAGAAGAAACTCCCCTAAGAGAATGAGAGAGATATTTTGAGTCAAGCACAGATCACCTTTAGACAGCATCAGTACTCTCTTAGGACTGGAAGATGGGGGTCCTGTGATGTGGAGAAGGCTGATTTGATTTGCCTGGCTAACTTTCTTGGCTATATTCAGTATTTTGATTCTTACTAATAATACTATTTCTACTAATATCTGTTATCTATTGAGAATATCTATTATATATCAGGTATATAATCTTCATCTAATTATTACAGAAACTCTGCAAGGAAGGTTTATTAACCCATGAACAAACTGAAGCCCAAAGAGGTTAGGCGATGTTGGATCACACAGTAAGTGGCAGAGCCAGGATTTGAAAGTATGTCTGTTTGATTCAAAAGTCCTCACAAGCCAAGTCAGAGGATTGTTTCACCCATGTCAGCATAAACCACTGACTTGAGTTCTTCAGAAAAGTTCACTGTTAAAGAGTAATCTGGGAGGTGCAGCTTTCCCTTCTAAATCTCTCTTATGCCTTGGAAGATATTATGACCCCTCTTTGCGAAGCCTGAGTCTAAGTGGTACCTGGGTGGTCAGGTGCTCTGATTGGGAAAACCATTTTTGCCAGTGATTTGAGTGTGGAAAATAAAGCATATGATTGCTGCTGTGGTACAGGGTCGTAGGATGTGGACAAGGCTGGAGTCAGAGATGGGGAACGGGAGTTCTTACTATCTTCTTCACATACATACTATGGTAATGTAAGTGCATTGTAGGAGATTTAGAAGATGGAAATGAAATTCACTCCTAACCCTAAGACCCGGAGATAATGTTAACATTCTGTAGCATTTCCTTCCAAACTGTTTTCTGTGCAAACAAATAGATACAGACATATAAAATATCTAACAAGATGGGTTCTTTCTATATGTTACTCCTTTGTTCATTTGATGATATCTTGTGAATACCTTTCCAGAGCAAAAATAACAGATCTTACAACATCACCTTTATGGACTACTTAAATCGGGGATATGCCATAATTTAACAACTCTCTCGATAGACATTTAGCTTGCTTCCAAGACCTCACATGCTTTTGGCAGTGTCCACTTCTGCCAAGAGGGAATTCTAGTATCATAAAACATTAATGCTGCTAAAAGGCTTTAGCAAAAACGGTAGTAAAACCAGCAGACTTCCAGGACAAAATCAACCCTTGATACTGCCCTTCTTCCCTAAAAGCAGAGGAAAAAGGGCTGGGAAAATACATGGAATTATCCCAAGTTGTTACTTCCTTGCTTAAAAGGGAGTTGGTGGCCCACAGGTGTCTTCAGAGTTTCCCCTGAGTGCCCAGCCCTGTGAAGGTTCTAACTCTAAAAGGAGAACTTGACAGTGTGGCTCTTACCCTCAGCACCATGTTTGTTGAGACATGATTCATTCTCACAAAGTAAAATGACTGATGTAAGACCACATACATTAAATGGTTAAGCTGTTTTGATCCAGCTATGCCATCAAGAGCTGTCTATATTGTGATGAAGCAAGTTTTTATTTTTTAATTTAATTTAATTTAATTTAATTTAATTTAATTTATTTTTTTAGAGACCGAGAAAGTGCGAGCAGTGGAGGGGCAGAAGGAGAGGGAAAGAGAGACTCTTAAGCGGCTCCACACTCAGTGTGGAGCCCAATGAGTGTGGAGCCCAACAGGGCTTGATCTCACAACCCTGAGATCATGACCTGAGCCAAAATCAAGAGTCGATGCTTAACCATCTGAGCCACCCAGGTGCCCCTGTGATGAAGCAAGTTTCTAGAAAGATTCAGCTGGTAGAGGTGTCCAGAATAGACTGGAAGGGAAGGAGTCCTATTCAGAAAAATAAACCAGAATGGTATTACAGTAACTCAGACAAAAGATGATGTGGTCCTTGTGGCAGTGAAGTTGGGTCGGGAGGGCATGATAAAAACCAAAAACAATCCAAAGGCAAAAAAATTTCTAGGACTTGATGATTGCTTCTGGAAGATAAAGGAAATGGATAAGTCAGAGTTGACTCCAACTTTTTAAGAATGCCAATACTTTTTTGAGCAGAGATGGGAAAGTAGAGAGAGAAGGCTAATTTTGAAGGAAGAGATTAAATGGCAAGGATGTTGGGTCTGAGGAGACCCATGATGGGACATGGAATGAGAGTGGTTTAGTAGGCTACTGATGATTATAAGGCTTTAGGGAGATGAAAACAGCTAGAGACGTGTACACAGTTGACACTGTCTGGATGTGCCAGCTCAAGCCCTGATGGTAAGGCTCTTGAGAAGGTACGTAACAGTATTTCTCAAACTGGTAACTTACCTACAACTTCACCTGGGATCTTCTTAAAATGCAGATTGCACATTTCTAATACTCTCTCATACAATGCTAGAGCTGGTGGTTCAAGGACCACCCTGAATAGCAGGGATGCAGTGAGAAGAGCAGGGAACCAGCATCTATGCTTTGGAGTTATTGGCTAGGGACAAAACCGGAAATGCCTGAGGAGGAAAGAAGGGCTTCCCAGGGTAATGTTCCTTGTCTTATCCTTCCATTCCAGGCCCTTTGGAGAATACTTACCGTGATTTCTGGCTCATGGTATGGGAGCAAAAAGTCCTGGTGATTGTCATGACTACCCGGTGAGTTCTTCCCCTTTCCTCCCTCTGCACTCTGCCCCCACCCTGTTCCCAAGCATGGGGGGATTCAAGATGGGAGTTTAGCTCATAGAACAATGAGGATTAGGAAAGCCATGGCAAAGAGTTTGAGATGTTTTAGGTTTTTCTTAGTTGACCCAGAATTAACGTAGCCAGGATATGGTGGAGATTGATAGATCTAACTTGTCAAAGATTTAATCCTTGGCTCTGGTGACCCTGTGCCAGTTACAGGCTACTCTGAGGTCCTGGCCTTATCCACTAAAGGAAGTGTGGGAAACGTGGTGCAATTCACTTTTAATCTGCTCCCTACTTCCAAAGGGCAGCTGTCTTCTTGGCTTCTAAATTACCAGCTCCCCTTCCTTACCACTTTTGACAGTTTTTCTGCTCATTCATATTTCCACCTATAAGAGAACTACAGAAAGAGAGATGAAACATAGTTGGTCAGGCAGGAAGCTCTGGATGAAAGGAGTCCTTTTGAAATTTTGGTCTACATATCTGCCAAAACTTGAGGAATTACAAATTCATTAGTATCATCATTATCATTATGATAATTAGAACCTATTTCAGATGAGGAGAAAAACGTGTGGCTTTCCCACTCCTCTCAGCCGAGGGCCCTTACTGGGGAAGAGAATGAACAGTGGCTGAGATATAGGGCAGAGAGTTCAGTCTGGCCCACCAGAGTTTCTCTGCTGTCTTTTTTTGCCCACCCAGTGTTTATCCTGGATATGTGAGGAGTAGCAAGAGGTATCAGGATAGGTGCCAAATGGTGTAACAGGCACCCAATAAATGTCTGCTAAATGAGTACATGAAGAAACTTTTTAGCTGTTGTTACATCTGTTTAGAATGAAGGTTTCCCACCTTTTCTGCCAAGAAACAAAGGTATAAGTTAGAAGCAATGCAAGAGATGACATTGCTGCTAGGGTACAGCAGGTCATAGTTTACTACTATGGAAAGGAAGGATGGAAGGCTTACCTTGCTCTCTGCTGTCTTCAGATTTGAGGAAGGTGGCAGGAGAAAGTGTGGCCAGTACTGGCCATTAGAAAGAGACTCTCGGATCAGATTTGGCTTCCTCACGGTGACCAATCTAGGCGTGGAGAACATGAACCATTATAAGAAAACAACGCTAGAAATTCACAACATAGAGGTAAATCCCGATTTTATTTTCTCACTGTTTTTATCCTGGGGGAGAACTTTTACTGTAAAGAAAATCTCCAAATGGAATAGGCAGGAATCCAGGCAGCTTATAAGTTACTTTCATTTTTCTGGGAACAGGATGTGGATATTCATCTCAGAGCCAATATAGCCATATTGTCTCAATGCAACAGTGGTATTACTTAGGAATAAAACTTACAAGAAATCTGGGTCCTGTGTAGGGAATTCTATGCTCTCCAGACATTTAACCTGTCCTTTGGGTTTGTAGAGAAGCAACTGTGGAGAAAGTTGAGGGTGGTAGGCAGGAACCTTGGTGAGGAGACCAGGGGATTGAGAATCTAGAAAAGCCAAATGTAGTCAGGGGCAAGTAGAAATGACCTCATTAACTTTTGCTTCTTTTCTCATCCAAGGAGCGGCAGAAACGCCAGGTGACCCACTTTCAGTTCCTAAGCTGGCCAGATTATGGTGTCCCTTCCTCGGCAGCTTCTCTCATCGACTTCTTGAGAGTGGTCAGGAACCAGCAGAGGCTGGCTGTCAGCAGTATGGGAGCGCGCTCTAAAGGGCAGTGCCCTGAGCCACCCATTGTCGTCCACTGCAGTGCGGGCATTGGCAGGACAGGTAATGCACCTGATGGTGCGGCAGCCCTCAGAGCATCCAGAGGCAATAAGGATGGGGGAGAAATAACAAAGCTCTTAGTTGACAGTTTGGGAGAGTTTGATTCATTGGTAGCAAATTGCCATGAAAAATTCCTCTTTAATGTCCTTTTGGTATCCCTAGCGCCAGCTGCGCTGGCCAAAATATACACTTCAGGGGCCAGGGCCCTTGGGGGTTGATGCTTTATACATCCCATCAGCATGATTATCTTCTGACCCCATCACTGTCACCTGGATGTCCCAGAGAGCTCAGCTGGGCTGTTGCTTCCTTCTCATCCTCCTCCCTAAGGAGATCCCCACCCTGAGCTGTGCTCTCATTCTGGAGCTAGTTAGCAGCTTTTACCTTAAGGGATGTGCATCGCAGGGACTGCTGGTCTTTTTAGTTCAGAGTTCCCTTTGGGAGAAAATCAGGAAGAATAAGTTTCTGTTAGGTCTCTGTGGAAGAATTGTGGAGTCTCTGAAAATTAGGGCCCAGGTGTGGGAATGCTGTCATTCTGTCTTGTCTAAGACAGGCAGTTCTTCTATGTCACCTTCCCACCTTCTCTTCCTGTTACCTCCAGTACTGTCTTAGGAGACAAGAGGCCTTCTCATTTCTCTGGACTCCCAACACTCCAAAGTGACCTCCTCCTTGAATCCTTTCAGGCCTAAGGCCACCTGGCCATCTACCATAAGGCACCTTGCCTTTGAATTCATTCATCCAACCTGCCTGGGTCATTTGGTAGAGGGAGGGACAGAGGAGAGATAGACCAGGTATGACTACTTCTTTCCTTCCTTCAGGTACCTTCTGCTCACTGGACATCTGCCTGGCACAGCTGGAGGAGCTTGGCACCCTTAATGTGTTCCAGACGGTGTCCCGCATGAGGACCCAGAGGGCCTTCAGCATCCAGACCCCTGAGCAGTACTATTTTTGCTACAAGGCAATCCTGGAGTTCGCAGAGAGGGAGGGCATGGTGCCCTCCAGTCACAATCTCCTGGCCATGGAGGGTCAGTAACTGTCCCACGATCCTCCCACATGCTGGCAGCCTTCCTTAAACTACCCTGGACACCGCTGAGCCTATAGGTTGCCATCAGTTATGCTGAAGCAATGGACCAACCTCTTCCTCATGTCTCCTGGCGCACTCGTGCACGCAAGGCAGCCTTTCCCTTTGGCTAGATAGATGTGGTGAAATTGCCACTAGAAAGGGCCAGCAGCAATGTGTTCTTAATTCCTAGCACCTGCTATCGAACTGTGCCTTATTAAAACCAAATTGTGGCTATCGGTTTTTGCCAGGGGCCCCGAGGTAAGTGGGGAAGGAAACTCCCTCCCCCCTTTCCCAATACCATTCTCCTTCTTGAGGTCTCTTTTCCATTCCTTCCCTTTGCTAGGATTTGATGGGGAGGTTTGGTGAGCATCCACCTTCCTTCCCAGAGAGCTTGACCAAGTTACATACTCTAGAGAACGTCCCGAGTGCCAAGCACGTTTATACCTAGGGCGTGTATTCCAGTCTTTTCTGTCATTCTGTGTGTGTGTGTGTGTGTGCATGCGCGCATGTGCGCGCACACTTACATGTATGGGTCCATATGTACGTGTGTATATAATATATATTGTATGTGATAATATGGTCGTATTCTATAAATACATATACACAGAGATACTCCTTTGTAGACTTTCCTGGGGCTCCGTGTTGCAGTTCAGGACTCTGCTTCTTGGACCCAACTGTTTATCCTGGACTAGCTGGGGCTGGGGATCACTTCCCTTGTTATCAGACTGCAGAGTGGTGGAAGAGGACACACACACACATCCGCTCCTCATGCTCCTGCCACAGGCCCTCATTCTTACATAAGGACTTACCTCTTTCCAGAATACTGGAGCCAAGAATTCTGATTTGTGGTGACACTGGTTTAACTTAGCATGAATTGCCCTTATCTAATGATTTTACTCTGTTTACTTTGCCAATTTGGGGAATAGACCTCCACTGTGATTCCAGACCCTCTTTCCTCTCTCTGTCCCTTGGGGCTTGGGGTCTGGGAGTAAAGATGAGCAGTCAGAGCCAAGAACAATTGGTACGAAGTCTTAGAAGAAAAGAGAGGGAGCCCAGGTGTGAGAGAGAAAGGAAACTACTATGAGAATCCCTCTTTGGGAGAATGAACTGGGGCCCCTTTTTCTTTCGCTAGAAAGTTCCTTTCCTTATGCAACTTGGCCCTGTCCACTTAAATGTCCATCTCTTCCTTCCTAGCAGCCTGCCAGACCCTGGAGCTCAGGCTGGGTGGGCTCTGTGTCAATAAAAAGCTTAACCCCTGGCTGGGTAGGGCAGTTGCCTGCAATCACTGTTTGCCCCCTATTCACCCATCCTGTCCCTGTCTGCTCCCAGCCTGCCCAGCCTGATGTGCCAGGGATGGAATCAAAGAGTCCCCAGCACTCCACATTCGCAAGAAAATCCTAGGAACCCATAAACCTCCCATCCCAGATGAGGTTGGCAGCTGATCAGACCTCGATACTTTTATACTGTAATAAGCTCTTTGAATGTATATATTCTTATTTTTACAATCTTTTCATTTTGTATTTAACATCAATGGACTGAGTCAGATTCAGAAAATAATTGTAAATGTTCATATTCAATATCTTATAGCGATACAGTTTTGTATTTACGTATAAATATACCGACATGATCAAACCTTTTTAGCTTCATCAATTTAGTAGCAGTCTGGGCTGGGAAGGTGAGAAAGGGGTCCAAGAGCTGGTCTGGGAGGGATGGGGAGGCAGGGTGGGACCCAAGGCCTGGGTATCTGAGACTTTCAGTTCTCAGAGCCATCTACTTTATCCATAGGCCATAGCCCTAGCTGTGGGCAGGCAAAGGGAACCACCAGTCGAGTGCTTGCTGGGTGCCAATCTCTGTGCTGGGTTGCTTTCCTCCCCCATTACCTCATTCAAACCTAACAATAATCCAGTGAGGTTATTATGCTCACTCCCTTCTATTTCTATATAGATGAGGAAGGTAAGGTCCAGGAGATTATAGTGATTTGCTCTAGAACTGGAGCTCAGGTTGGTTTGCTCACAAAGCCATTGGCCTCTTCACTGTGTTGCTCTCTTTCAAAGATCAAGGTAGTGTTTTGTCCTTGGAAACCAGAGGGAATATTTTTTAGCTCTCCTTTCAGAGTATGAACAGTTTCTAGATTCCAGGTAGTTGATCCTGAGCCCATGCTGCATGTAGGGTGACAGAGTTGATGACCGGGGCTCCCAGGTAGGACTTCCTGGTGTAGGGTCCTGAGGTCTGCAGAGTACCAAAGGGATCATTCTCCCAGGAAACACCATACATAGGGGTACACTGGTTTTTGTGGGAAGATCTCGAGTCATTCATTTGCATCTCTCTCTTAGAATGGAACCAGAAGCTTTGTCCATGTAGCACCATGCCCCGTGCCATGTAGCTACTCCCTGTTGACCAGTGACAGCCTGCCCAGTTGGGGCAGTTCTGGCCTGGAGAGTGTGCAAATATTGGGGTGTTTTTTTAATAAAAGTAATAGCTAACATCTACTGGGTCCTTAATTCTGTTCCACAAACTGTTCAAAGTGCTTTCTAGATATTATTCACCACCCTCAAAACAATCTTTTGAGGTAGGTATTGATAAAAAAAACCTGAGGCACAGGAAAATTTAATTAGCCAATCAAGAACCCAGATCATCTGACTTGAAAGCACCTGTTGTTAACTTTTTTTTTTAAGATTTATTTATTTATTTATTTATTTGAGAGAGAGAGAGAGAGCGCACATGAGAGGGGGGAGGGTCGGAGGGAGAAGCAGACTCCCTGCCGAACAGGGAGACCGATGCGGGACTCGATCCCGGGACTCCAGGATCATGACCTGAGCCGAAGGCAGGCGCTTAACCAACTGAGCCACCCAGGCGCCCCCACCTGTTGTTAACTCTTATACTAGACTTCCTCTAAGAATCCATCTCCTGATCTGCCAACAGATGTTTTGAGTTTCTTACTTCAATCAAGAGCTGAAGTGTAGAACAGAAGTTTAAGCCAACCCTTTCCCTGGATGAGTCTGTGTTCTGTTGGGGGCAAGCGAGCATAAGAGGTGAACAGGGAAATCAGAGGGGTTTGGTGAAATGTGGAGGAAACAGGATTAATGATAAGAGATCTGGAGGAGGTAGCCTTGAACTATCTTTTGTTTGAAGAGGCTGTAACCAAAGTGCTCTGCAAATTCAGAAGTTATACATGAGTTGCACATCTGAGGATTGGTGAGGTTATGACTTGTAAGAGCTCAAAAGCGCAGATTCCTGGGTCCTGCCTGGTAGGTGGTTAAGTGAGTGACAGGATGAGGCAGGTCAGAAGCACTGTCTTAATCTGTGTCCCTGACTCTGAGGAAGGTTAGCAAATTGATGTTTACTAAATCTGAGAGCAAGGGATCAATAGCTTTCCCCTACTGCCATAGTTTACTTGTAGCTTTTACATTGTGAAGAGAGTGACTTCCCAAAATGTGAGCCTACCTGTGCTAGCTGTTTGTTTTGTTTTGTTTTTTTAAAGATTTAATTTATTTCACAGAGAGAGACAGCGAGAGAGGGAACACAAGCAGGGGGAGTGGGAGAGGGAGAAGCAGGCACCCCGCTGAGCAGGGAGCCCAATGTGGGGCTCGATCCCAGGACCCTGGGATCATGACCTGAGCCGAAGGCAGACGCTTAATGACTGAGCCACTCAGGTGCCCCTGTGCTAGGTGTTTAAAGAGGGAAAGAAAGGGGAAGACCGAGAAGGAGCCTAGATCTGTTCAGGAAGTCAAGGCTCTCACACAGGAGGTTGGTGAATGAAGCAAGAGAATCCACTATCAAATGTTGGACTGTACAGTTGAGAACATAAGATAAAGTGTTCGGGGTGGGGGGAGAGCATTGTGGGCCAACTCAGGCTTCTTCCTATTTGAGTGCTATTTTTTCACCTAACTTACTGCCTCTAGCATTGGTCCTTCATCCTGACTGTCCCTGTCAGCTGGAATGGGACTCCTGAGGTAAAGTGTGCCCTGACACCCTCAGCTTAGGAGGCCTACCATTGCCAATCTCCATGTCACCACATGCAGGTAAATGACAGATTGGGACCAGTTCTTGGGAGACTGGACTATTTAGTATTGTAGATTGAGGGAGATGAGACTCCTCTTAAAAGCTCCCCAACTCTAGGGACAAGCAGACACGCATATGGAAACTCACAAATCAGAGACCTGGGGGGAAGTGGGCCAGGAAGAAAGCCTTCCTAGAGTGACTGAGCTCTTTGGTAGTTTTGAGGTCTCACCACTCAACTCAAGCCAACTCCTAGCTTCCTTTTGTGAAAGAAGGGGCTACATTAGATGATACGACCACAGGCCTTCCAACTCGTAAGGGGCTAGTTCTTTGATGGACAGTGTGAATTCTTGTAGAGGAACCATCAGGCCCTTCTCTGGTTGGGTCAGCTCCCACTCCCAATCCCTAGTTTTAAGCTTGTTTTCAAAGTCTCTTCTTTCAAGCTGCTGCCACTTCCCTATATTGTCTTAGGTCCCTTCCCACTTGGCCCACAACTTGGAGAGCAGGTCAAGTTTCCCCTGTAATCCCCAGGCCAAGGCCTAGGCTTTAAAGCTTCTGTGCTGCTCCATGTGGAGCTGACAGGGTGAGTCAGAGTCAAGGAATGAACCAACCAAGGTCCCAGAGTTCCCTGCTGAGGTTCTTAGATTTCTCTCAGGGCTTGGTCACTACCCACAGACCACCATTCTCTTACCAAGAGCAAGAGCTAAAGCTCCCACTAGGGGGGGAACCATATTTTCTCTTGGGGGGTATCTGCCCTATAGTTACCATCACAACAGTTGTGAATATTAAGTGTTGTGGATTGCTACTCTTAACTGACCACAGAGAAGACTGGGTCTTCACTACAAAAGAAGGATAGCACTCTCAGAAACCTGTTGAGGTGTTTAATCTCCCTCCACCATTTACCATCACTTTTATAAAAATCTATTTAAGCTAAATCTGGCGTGCTGCAGTCTTTTTTTTTCTTTTTTTTTTTTTTTTTGAGCATAGCAGACACATGATGTTGCATTAGTTTCAGGTGTACAACAGTGATTCAACTTCTCTGTAAGTTATGCTGGCATTCTGCAGTCTTAAATACCCATATTTTTTCCAGCTAAGGCCAAGATGGACATAGCTAGCCACACCAGAATCCTAGCTAGGAGTGTTGGATGGAGATTGGGAGCAGCGATCCCTTTTCAACTGTTCAGGGTTATATGTTCCTGATGGTTGTTAGGACTCAGATGGAGATGAAAGTAGGAAAGCAAGACAGTGAGATGTAAATAGAAGGGAGTCAAAAAAGGCACATTGCCCCTCCCAACTCCAGGCTCACTTCCTTCTACCACCACCCCTACCCCCCCCCCATCAGAACCTGGCTACTTCTCTATGCTAATGTAGTTGTCTAAAGCCTCAAAACTGGCCAGATGCTCAGCTGAGCCTAGGTCAGCCATTTCATCCTATGGGGTCTCCTTTGCTTCCTTGACCTTGAATGAATACCTTATTCTATGGCCAGCAGCCAGTGGATATATGGAGTCTGATGTTCAGGACAGATATTAGGCTGGAGATGTCAACTTAGTTTAGATAAAAACTGGAGGCCTTGGAAGTGGGTGAGAACAGAAGGAGGAGAGCAAGAAGAGAGGAGAGATTTGGAGTTACCAATGTTAGGAAGAGGATAAAAAGCCTGTGAACAATTCTGATTAATAGACTGAAGTAACAGAGGACGTGGCCAGGCTGTATTCTCCCAGCCTGGTCAGTGGAAGGGAGCAGTTAGGATGAATGAACAGGATTCGGAAATGTAGGTTAACTGGTGGTCTCAGGGCAGGGGCTGACAGGGAGGTGGTGTGAATGGCAGGTGAAAGAGTAGACACTGCAGTGCTTGGGCTGTCTCCAAGCACAGCAAGGCCCACATTTATCTCTTCCACATTAGGGCTCTGAGTAAGATTGCAATAGGACAAAGTAACCTGCTGCTTTGAAAAAAAAGTCACCAAATAACTGACATACAGAAGAAAACATTTTGAAAATGTAAAGCCAGGTAAACTGGGGAACATATTGTTATACTTATTTTTTATTAATGCTCAGTGAAGGGAAGACATTTCATGGCAGTGAGTAGCAATCTTAAAACCCACTAAAAAATTCCAAGCCTCCAAACTACCCAGAAATTAGGAATATGGAATATGTACAACCTAAGCCAGTTGGTTGCCAGAGAAATGGTTTCTTCATATAGTGGGATTGTTGGGTCTTTTAGGCCAGTCCTGGGCTCTTCTCTCAGACTGCAACACCAGGGACTGCATGTGAAAGGCCAGGCAGAGAGGGAATGGTGAGGAGTTAAGGGAGAAAAAAGTCCGTGAAGCCCTGAATAAATGCTAGGCATACTTTTTTTTTTTTTAAGTAATCTCTATGCCCAGTGTAGGGCTCGATCTCACAACCCCAAGAACAAGAGTCATATGCTCCACAGACTGAGCTAGCCAAGCGCCCCAGGCATACTTTATTTTTAATTTCACAACAGCCCACTGAAGTGGGTATTCTTTTTTTCTTTTTTCTTTTTTTAATTTTATTTATTTATTAGAGAGAGAATGAGAGATAGCACGAGAGGGAAGAGGGTCAGAGGGAGAAGCAGACTCCCTGCTCAGCAGGGAGCCCGATGTGGGACTCGATCCCGGGACTCCAGGATCATGACCTGAGCTGAAGGCAGTTGCTTAACCAACTGAGCCACCCCGGCGCCCGTCTTTTTTTTTTTTTTTTTTAAAGATTTTATTTATTTATTTGACAGAGAGAGAGAGACAGCTAGAGAGGGAACACAAGCAGGGGGAGTGGGAGAGGGAGAAGCAGGCTTCCCGCCGAGCAGGGAGCCCGATGCGGGGCTCGATCCCAGGACCCCTGGATCATGACCTGAGCCAAAGGCAGACCCTTAACGACTGAGCCACCTAGGTGCCTCTGAAGTGGGTATTCTTATTCTTAGTTTATAGATAAATTGAGAAGATAAATAACTTGCAGAAGACCTCCAGCTAGGAGGTGACTAAATTGGGATTCTGACCAATAGTTTGAGCTTTGCTCCCCTGAACCTATAGGGCGGTTTGGATTGGGAGTGAACAAGCCTCAGATGCCCCTCACTTGCATATTCCTAAACTGGCAATGGTCTTCTATAGCTGGCAGAGGTTCTGTCAGCAGGGTACTGGCACTGACACCTTTTTGGCAGTCACTAAAGTGTAGGCCCTAAATGTCTCAGTCACCACCTACCATACACACCCTAAAGAACTAAATGAGTCCTTTTTGTGAATGACGGTGTGTGCATGCATGCACATGCATGATGCTTGTGAGACAGGGTGTCAGTGGGTGTGACAGTTTTGAGTGGTGTTGTGAGGTAAGGATGTATGTATGTATGTGGTTGGGAGAAATATCTTGCTTCTTTGAAGATCATTTTTTTGGAAAGGGCCAGAAACCATTTAGAACTATCTGGGGACAAACTGCTCTTGGAATTAGGGAGGTAAGAGGGATGGGGCAGGAGGGAGGCCGTTTTTCTCCACAAGTCCCAACAGGATCATGGGCCCTAGTGTGTATAGAGACAGCACAGGGGGGAGTGGACAAAGCTCAGGCTTTGGGTCCAGACAGACTTGACTTGGGCAAGTTATTCTACTGCTCAGGTTACTCAACTATAATTAGGATAATAATCCCTAACTCATTCAGAAGAGGCCTCCTGGGAATCAGAACCTGGCTTCCCATTGTGACTTCTCAAAGGAAGGCCCTCATCAGTATCCATTCACTGTTTTGTCCTGATAGAGTAGGGGAGGGGTAGGGTGGATGTTACCCATACAGCTGGAGGGTCAGTGTCACCAAAATAAATACTCACTTTCCCAAAGAGTCCGGGACTGGTTCTCCTATGTAGGCATCAATGTACTGAGTCAGAAACAATAATCCCTGGACCCCTTCCAAGGGGCTCCCATGCCTGATTGCTATGGGCACTGGGTGCTCAGAGTGAATTAGAGTGGCTATCCTCAAGGAGTGTCAGCAAAATCTGGTTCTCTGAATGGGAGTAACTACTCTGGTTGCAAATGTTCCATAACTTCATCCACAGTATACCACTTGCTGTTTAGGACAGTCAAATGCTTGGGCCTTTGGCCTCCACAGAAGCTCAGAACTTTACTAGGTATATTAAAGTACATTTAATCATCACATTTGATCTTCAAAACAGGGCAAGGATTGCTGTTACACTCTTGTATAGGACAGGATGCTGATCCATAGACAATAAGAAGAGACTAAGTGAGAACATAGGATTCAACTTCCAGACTAATGTGTTCTGGTCTACTACTATGCCTCATCTCATACTCACACAGTATCTTATGCCTTCATCTAGGGCAGAACCTCTTGGAAATAGAGTAGAAATCTGAGATGGGGCTCCAGACATCAGAGGATCTCTGTTCTGAATTAGAAAAACTCGGTTCTCACCCTAGGGACCCCCCAGTCTGAGAATGAACCTCAACCTCCATGGCCCTGCTAGGTGGTGGGCCTCCCACTGAATACACAGTCCCCACCTCCTGGCCTTTCCCACTCCACACCCTCTCCTTCAATGATTCCATCAACCAAGCTACCTCCCAAATTCCAGTCCCCACTTCACATGGGATGACCCACTGCCCTTCCCAAATAAGTATTTCTTCCCATCTGTCCTCTCTCCTTAATGGCAAGCTTCCCTCCCCATTAGAAAACCTCCTTTCCTATGGATCCTGAGTGAGGGAAGGGTCCTTAGAGCCTGTCTTTCTATTCCAATTTCCACCCCTGTTTCACAGGAGGGAAACAGGCCCAGGGGAAGAAGTACTTGCCTAAAAATATATCACCAGTCACTGGCCAGGTTAAGTCTAGAACCCAGATTACCCAGCCTTTAGCCTCAAACTCCACTACCTCTTCATATACCAGGCCACAGACTTCTTTCCCTCCATCACCCAAACTGAATTAATCACCCAGGCCCCTTGAGTCTTTCTCAAACACATCTCTCCTTTTTAATTTTTTTTTTAAGATTTTATTTATTTATTTATTTTTTTTTTTAAAGATTTTATTTATTTATTCATGAGAGACAGAGAGAGAGAGAGAGAGAGGCAGAGGGAGAAGCAGGCTCCCAAGGAGCAGAGAGCCCGATGCGGGACTCGATCCCAGGACCCTGAGATCATGACCTGAGCCGAAGGCAGACGCTTAACCATCTGAGCCACCCAGGCGCCCAAGATTTTATTTATTTGACAGAGCGAGAGAGCACAAGCAGGGGGAACAGTAGAGGGAGAGGGAGAAGCAGGCTCACCACCAAGCAGGGAGCCCAATGCGGGGCTTGATCCCAGGATCCTGGGATCATCACGTGAGCCAAAGGCAGACGCTTAACCATCTGAGCCACCCAGGCGCCCCTCTCCTTTTTAGTTCTTTTTGTTTCCCATTGCCATTGCTCTGGTCAAGTCCTCATTACATCTCACCTGAATTGTTGGGACAGCCTAACTAGCATCAGGTCCCACTCTGCCCACAGGACTCTTCACATTCTGCACACCCCACATCCACCACATGAACTTCCTTTCCTGGATGCCTCAATCAACAGGTCTTTCTTGCTCACTCCGTGTGTTCTGGCCCTAGGCTCAGTTCTGTTGAACACAGAGAGGTAGGGTAGCCTCTTTCAACTTCTGGTTGGAAGTTAGGACAAACAGCAAATGATTCAGGGAAGGATCTGAGTCAGAGTTTTTGACTTGAGGGCTACTGAAGACTTTCTGGATTGGGTGGCTGGGAGAGAGAAAATAAAATTTCCCTTGGCTCCACCATGTACCCCTCCCACTAGAAGATGTATCTCTGTTGTCTCCAAACCCAGTATTACAATAGCCTTTGTGCCTCACCTTGCTGCCTATAGGCACCCCTCACTTAACCACTCTCAGAACCAACCCAGCTACTGGGATATTGAGCATCTTAAACCATAGTTCTGAGCCTGTAGCCTGTGACTATGCTGCTAGCACATTATGTTGTGTGAGTCTAAGAATTTTAACCAGGTATCAAAGTCTTCTGCTATTTGGTTCCACCTTTCCAACCCTGATTTCCAACCCTTCTAGCCACACTAGAAGGTCCTTAACAATGTTTTCCATTTACCCCTTTGTGCCCTTTGTTAAAAATGACTTGCCCCCTTCATTTCTGCCTGATGAAAGCATTAAGACCCTACTTGAGTGCCAGCCATCTCCTCCATGAAGACTTTCCCAGTTTTCCTCAGCTAGGAAGAATCTCCCTGCTCTGAGCTCCTAGGTCTATTTATATACACATTTCTGCCTTGCCTTACTTAGCTCTTGCTGTAGCATCAACTCGGGTAGGTCTGGAGCCCTTGAAGGGTATAGAGAGAGCATCTCATCCAGCCTCTGTAATCGCACTCAGAAGCAGGTGCAGGATGAATGTCTGCCTCACCCACGGTAGGTGCTTAGATAGCGCCTGTTGCCTGAACACAGGACTCGCCGCTTACACCACTCATGTTTAGGTAGCCACCTAACAGAATGGGCTGGACACGGTTAGGTTACACAGCCTGGGGAATTGGGCCATTCCAGCCAGTCGTTAGGATGTCCCTACCAGCCTCCGCTACCCAGCTCCAAATGGGGTGTGAGTGCGAAGGAAGTGGGGCCGGGTAGCCCCGCTGGCTCCTCCTCCGAGTCCACCCTGCGGATCTCTGAGTCTCAGGTGTCCTTCCAGTCCAAGGGTCTCAAGAAACTCGAAGGGGCGGTACCGGAGAGATAGGGGCCTTTACCACGGATGCGCTTCCCACTCGCGGCTAGTTTAATTTATTTATTTAATGTTTTTTGGAGGGAGGGAGCATTCAATGAAGGGGAAGAGGTGGAGCGAGGGAAGGAGGCGGGCCCAGGCTGACTGACGCTAGCGCCGGGGAGCCAATGGCCGGTGGGGGGCGTTCCTCCCCATTCAGGACTCCTCGCCTGGCTCGGAAGGTATGTTAAACAGCTGCTTTTAATTTGGTCTCCCCAATCTCGGGCGTTTGGGGGGCTAGCTCGCTGGCCAGTGGCTCAGGCCGGTCCGCCACGGTGCGGGCGCCGCGGGCCCCAGGACGGAGCTAGGGGAGTCTCGGAGTCCGGCGGCCGAGGGAGGCACGGGGCAGGCCAGGAAGGAGAGCTCTTGGCGCCGCCCGCTCGCCAGTGTGTGTGTTTTCCAAGCCGGGCCGGATTCGTGGGGAGGGGGTCGGCCCGGCCCGGGGTCGTCAGTGCGCCGGCCGTGCTGCCTAGTTTATTTCACCGAGCAATCGGTTTCGGTAGGTTTCGGCGGCGGACTGGGTAAGGGGAGGGCGGGGGGAGATTCCCTCCCCCCTCGCTCCTGGAATGCCTTTTAAAAAATTATTGTAAAGAAGAAAATAGGGGATATTCCGTACGCCGACTGGAACCGAGCCTGGGCTGCGGCGCGCGGGCTCGGCAGGGGGCGGCGGCCTGAGCCCGGCAGGCCAGGCCCACTGAGCCCGCGGCTCCCGGAGTTGGTTGAGAGCTGGAGTTAGCGAGCGACCCGGAGCCGGCGGCTTTCCCCGCTAACCATGCTGTGCGAGGGCGGCAGCCACCCGGAGGGTTTTGTTTCGGCCCGCAAACTTGACGGAGGGGGCGGTGGGCGCGATCCGGTGAGGCGCGGGCGCCGTGGGCCGCGGTTGTTACGGACTCTGGGGGCGGGGGCAACGCCGGACTTGCGGGAGGGGCGGCCGGGGGCGGGGGAGGCCACCGGAAAGAGCCCCCAGCGCCTGGCCACTAGCTCCGCGCGCCGGTCTGTGTTCTCCGAACTCCCGGGCCGTGGCAGTAGAGCCAGCATTCGGCGCCGGAACCCGCCAGGCCGCGAGCCCGCGCGGAACTCGGCCCGGGGTTGTGGAAAACCTCCAGGAACTCGGTGGCGGCTTCGACCCGCGGCCCCAGCTGATCCCCTTGCAAACATGGAGCTGCCTCCTTCCCCGCCCACCCCAAGCCGGCCGCAGCGGCGGCGGCGGCTCCCTTCTCCTCCCCCGGCCGTGCGGCTCGCCCGCTGATGGGGCGGGGGCGCGGGCGTGTGAGCGCGCCCACGAGGGGGTGGCCTGAAAGGGGCAGTGAAGGTCGGAAACTGGGAAAACAGTCTCCACGCTAGGAATCGGGAAAAGGAAATGCATCAGCGGGCGGGGAGGGGCGCGGGGGGCGCGCCTGTCAGCCGGGATGGCGGCCGCGGGCTGGAAGGCGGGGCGCCGGCGCTAACCGCCGGGGTCGGGTGGGGCGATGCCGGGAGAGGAGGCGCCGGGGCCCCGGCCCACGGAGCGCCGAGTTGCCCCTGCCTCCACTCCTTGGCCTAGCCTGTTTACTATCTACTCCAGCAGCCGCCGCTTGTGCAACCCGCCCGGAGGGGAGCTGAGGGGCGGGGCCTTTCCCTCTCTCTTCCACCCACCTCAGGCTCCTCCACAGGGCCCGCCTTCTCTTGTCTTCCACTGGCTGGGCGAGACTCCCTTTTTTCCTTCTCGGTTCTCGACTGGATGACATTCTCTCGAGCTCCGCCTATCGGAGGCCGGGCTGGAGTTTAAGTTGCTAGGATTTTTTTCCGTGAAGGGCGGAGGGAGGATTCCTACGACTTACGTGCGGCGCAAGGTCCCGCCCCCACTCCTGATTGGTGAGATAGTAGTCTCCGCCCCCTCCGCCGGAGCGAGCTAGGATGGGGGGGGGGGAAGTTCACCCCCTGTTCTCCGCCCCTTCCCCTAGCCTGTGTGCGCGCTCTGCACATGTGTGAGTCCCGCCTTGCTCCTTCGAACTGTCCTCCCGCCCGGAAGTCCCGGGTTTGGAGTCCTTGGCGCGGGGAGTGCGGGGGGAGGGGGCGAAGAGAGCTGAGAAGGCACACAATGATTCCTCTAAGGCTGGAGATTCTGGTAGCTTTGCGATGAAGTTAGGGGTTAACGGCATGAGTGGATTTCGGGGCCCTCGGCTCCAGGGGTTCTGCAGGGGTGGGGAGGAGGGGTGGGATCTGGCCTTCCGGGCCAACTACTAAAGTTCTGACCCTGCGGCCTGGCTATTCTCGCGCCTCTTGACTTCCCGGAGATCACCCTGAATTTAAGCTTGAGAACGCCGCGGACGCCGGCAGCTTGGCCTTAGGTGGCTTTAACTAAAACTCTGAGCAACCTAAGATTGGGCTGGGTGCCTTAGGCAAGTACAGGGTGGTTCATCCCCTATTGACAGAGAAGTCGGGGGCGGCCCAACCCTGCTTGGATTCGAAGTGGTTTTTGAGGTCCAGGTGGAGCGTCGTGTGGCACCCAGTCCAGGGAGACGGGGACGGCCCAGAGTGAAAGGTACCGTCGATAAGTTCTGCAAAAGTGCCGCTTCTTCCTAACCTCGAAGAGATTTGACTCGAGCGTCGCTTTCGTTGGTGTGACCTTTTTTTTAGAGCTCCGTCTTTGGGCAGGGCTTGGCTCTCATCTTAAGTTACTCATGGAGTTCACGGTTCACTGCCTTGTCCTTACGGCTCGAAGCCATCCTTGGAGTCAGGCCCACCTGTTGCCAGCGCTGGTTTCCTTGCCGTCTCCCCTGGATTGCAGAGGGAGGAGAAGATAGGATCTGGGAGCGGGTTCCCTGGGGCCTGCCACTTGGGGACTGACACGGCTCTCGGGGGAGTAGGCTTTTGCTGGAGAGCGGGAAAACTCTAGTCCCGCCCCCTCCTTTCCTGGCGCTCCTTGAGCGCCCCCCAAAGCAGGGCCAGCGTCCGTTCTCCGCCCCATTTGGTGAATAAATAAAAGCAACCTAGGCATTGCAAGCACTTTGTCTCTGTGTGTTTGAAGCACTATAACCTACACAGAGAAGGCCTAGGGACTGCCATTAACACTTGTTGGCCAAAGGAGTAGGTGAACAGCCATTCTTATCTTTTGTCACCAACTGTGGAATTTTTATTCTTTGTATGAAGTGTGGGGTGAAGGTTCATTTATGCTATGGCCTTTTTGGTCTCCTTATTCAGTTCGAGTCCGAATATGCCTCCAGATATACCCTGGAGATCGCAAACGCTTTACACCTCACGCTCCGCCTTCCGGAGGCTTGCCAGGGCGGTGGCTGTTAGGGCCCTGCCTTCATTTTGGTTATCTCCGCCCTCTTAGGACTGCATACTCAAGTTTAGGGATTGTCGGTGTTAGAAGTGTGCAGCCAAACCTAGCTGCGGGCTGGCAACCACTAGGACGATTTTTCGGCTTGGGTCTCCAGCTCTTAATTCTGACGTACTGAAAGGAGCTGTACGGATCCGGTTGCTCCGGATATTTGTGTTTACAAGGAGGCAGCGTGCGGAAATGTAAATTGTAGAGAGAACTGGATAGGATGAGGTTCTTTTTCTTTCTTTCTTTCTTTTATTTTTTCTTGTAAGGGGCCCTCCACGGTGGTGTGTTGCTGCCTCTCCCTTTCAAATCCCAAGGCTTCGGATCTCAGCTGCTGAGCTCCGCGCCCCCTCCTGTTTCGGGCCCTGGAACTCTCTGCACTTCAGTCTCTAGTGTAAACATTCCACAAAAGGACTGCTAAGGTTCAGCCTCCTCGCGCGGGGCGGAGTCAGCTCCTTTCTAGACGGGCGTCCTGGCCAATGGAGGCTGCTACCGGCGCCGAGATATCCAATCGGGTGGTTGGGGGCGGGGCCTGCCTCACTTACGGACATTTTACCCCACATCGGTTACTTACCTTCCTGGGGCAGCGAGAGAGCCCGGGGTAGCCTTCCAATGCGATGACCGGCGAGGGCGGGAGCCGACTTGTTGGGCCTGTGGCTGAGACTGCACGGGGCGGGATATGTGGAGTCCTCCAATGAGACGTGAAGAGCTCCCCTGCTTCCTCCAATAGTGTTGAGGCGTGGGGGTGGGATTCAGCAATTCGCCTCCAATAGGCGGGGTTGAGTTAGGGAAGCTCCCCGCCAATAGGGGCGTGGAGAAGGTGAGCGGCTCCCCCTCCCATCCCAGCCGAGGGGGAAGGGGCGGGCAGCCGGCAGGCAGGGCACAGCGATTGGTTAAACCTTTGACGGGCGGATAATGCGGCCTGTGGTGGAGCGAAGTTGAGTCTTCCCTCTGCGGGGCGGGCCGGGGGAGTGGGCGGGATTTCCCGGGTAACAGAGAAGCGGCCGCGGCGGTAGAGGCGGCGGAGACGGTTTCTCCATCTTTCCCCCCCTCCCCTTCCCCCCTCGGAGTTTCCCTCCCTCCCTCCCTCCCTCCTTCCCAGTCTGGGCACTGGGGCCTGTGACCGTTTCGTTAGCGGAGAGGAGGCTGCCAGTCCGCTTCGGCGGGCCTGTGCCTTCGCCGTTCTCGGGGCCTCCCTGCTGAGCCCGAGGCTCACGCCGAGAGGGACACGCAGTGAGGAGCGGCCGAAGCAGCTTTGCGGTGAGAGCACGCCGGGCCAGGGTCGGGGCGGGGAGCCTGGTGGCGGGTAACGCTGGACTCGAGGGTGTGTATTTTTAGGGGGGCTGACCTCCTCGGCTTCCCGTAGAGCAGGCGGGCGGGAGGTGTGTGGATGTGTGAGGGGGGTGGGGGGCGGAGCGGGGTAGCTCTTCGTGCGGGAGGGGGAGGAGAGCGTAGTCCCGGTGCGCGCGGAGGGGGCGGGCTCTCGCGCCGCCGCTCAGGGGCGGGGCCGGCGCGCGCGTGCGATTGTGGAGAAAGGGGCGGGGCCGGTCCTGGCTAAGTGCTGTTTGCGGTCGACCACCCCTCCTATCTTCCCGAGGTGGGCGGGGCCTCAGCTGGGCAGCCGCGCACTGGCATGCTGGGGTTGGGGGACGGGCAAGGGGTCTCCCGCGTGTGGTTTCGGGGCGCGGCAGGGAGGGGGCGTGAAGTCTGCTTTCCTCCGCCTTCTCGGGATCCGGTTGGCCGGAGGGGCCGTACGGAGCGGCGATGCCACTCCCCCAGGCCGTCCTCCCCCCTCCCCCCGGTTTCCGCCTCCTTGGCAAGTGAGGCGGGGTTCGGGAAAGCCCGCTGTCCGGTCTGGCTTGGAGTCGCGGCGCCCAGATCTGCCCCGCCCTACGTCTCCGTGGGGTGGGAGGGGCTCCCGCCGACTCTGAGCTGCGGAGGTGTCAGGACTTACTCTTGTGGCTCGGCCATGCCTTTTGCCTGGGGCAAGAGGGCTGTGTGCCAGAGCTGTTGTCTGTCTTAGCTGCACGCAGCGTCGATGGCACCGTTCAGCCTTGGAGAGTGGGAGCATGGTCACCGCCGCTTGTAATTTTTGGAGCGAGGTGCTCAAGGTCCTTTCGTTGGGAGTCTTGCAGTGGAGTGGCTGCTCGTGCTGTGACCATGCTTCCGCAGCGGTGATTGTGGGGGGAGGGGCGGAGAGTCCTCAGAGACTAGAAATGTGGCCGGGGACAACCTTTCTTGGAGTTCCCTTAGGTTCAGTTACTGTGGCTGTACGGGGCGGGGTTTCCTTTGAGCCAATAGGGTGGTGGGTAGTTAGACTTGGCCACTGTTAGGTGCCTTAGGACTTCAAACCCAGTTAGCCAGAAAAAGTCTTTAAGCTGAGATTTAGAAAAGGAAGGGTTGGATTTACATTTTACTATTTAAAACTATATGTTTATAAAAGATGGTGATTTAAAAAAAAACTCAGACTGAATAAAATACTCTGATTTCTTCCGCTCTCGCTTTTTTGAATGCTTTCATTGTACATACAGGTGGTTCTGCTATGTAAGCTTAATTTCACAAAGAAATAAGTTGCAATTTAGGTAATTAGAGGTGTTCTTGAAAAGTCTTCTCTTCTGGTTTTATGTAATTCTGTTAGAACATCTAGACCATTTCTATTTATATTCTATAAAACATAGTGTTCTTGCCCTGTTTTGTTACAGAGAGGGTGAAGTCGAGGACTAATGTAGTTTTGTGTATGTGACTTTCGTAGCATTGCCCTCTGACCTGTATTGGGGAGTTGCCTTAGGACATTTCATGTTTAATGAACTGTTTAATTTTTTTAAGTTTTTTTTTTTTAAAGATTTTATTTATTTATTTGACAGAGAGATAGAGAGACAGCACAAGTAGGCAGAGTGGCAGGCAGAGGGAGAAGGAGAAGCAGGTTTCCTGCCGAGCAGGGAGCCCGATGTGGGGCTCGATCCCAGGACCCTGGGATCGTGACCTGAGCTGAAGGCAGCCGCTTAGCTGACTGAGCCACCCAGGCGCCCCTAAGTTTTTTTTTTTTAATTTAAGTAATCTCTATACCCAACATGGGGTTCAAGCTTAAGAGATCAAGAGTCACATGGTCTTCTGGCTGAGCCAGCCAGGCGCCCCATAATGAATTATTTTAAATGAGGTTTTTGCTCTGACTTGATACGTTCTCTTTTCTTAAGAGAAATTACATGTTTTTGATATTTTTTCATGAGAATATAAACACGGAGGAATGTATTGGAGGAATGTATTTATAGACTAATATCTGAGCAAGCCATCTGGCTGATACCTGAAGTTAAATTCTAGATTTGTGCTTTGTTCAGGTGGGACTGAGAGCTTGATGTCCTGCCCTATATTCATGTGAAGAGAGTAAGTCCCATCTCAGTTAAGGAAGTAGCAATGGCAAAGGTAGCTTTTTCATTTGAGTGCTAGTGACTGTGTTAGAATTGGTGTGGATACAGAAAGCCTGGGTGTTTTTTCTGATGTTATAAACTGCCAAAGATAGTGGAGATAGTGGAGAGGAAGGTTTGGTCAACACAAAGTTGTTCCTACCATTTGCAGTGCTGTCTGCTGGGAAACACGGAAGACCTAAATCATGCACTTAATATGTTGTCTCTTAGGGCACCAGGGTCAGAAGTCCCATATATGCTTTAAGGATTCAAGTAAGAACCTGGATGTACTATATTAGGAAAGTTTTTATAAATGCTTCTTACCTTTCCAAATAGCAGTATGGTATATACTATAGTTTTGTCAGAGTTAAGACCCTAGATAGATTGGCATTTTGTAATTAAGAAGGTTTTACCCTAAGAGTAAGGGTTTTTTTTGTTTTTTGTGTTTTTTTGAGGAAAGAGGTATGTAGTAATTTGATAAGATTCTTGGCAAAGCATAGTCCTGTTTACATCTTATGTACAGACAAGATAACTGGAGATCTTTTCAAGGCAGATGTTAATGGCTGCAAATTTTAGTCAGAATTAAAAGATTATGTCCATGTCATTCAGTAATCTAGTGAAGTGCTTTAAAAGGCTTTCTCGGGACGCCTGGGTGGCTCAGCTGGTTGGGCGTCCGTCTTTGGCTCAGGTCATGATCCCAGCGTCCTGGGATCGAGTCCCGCATTGGGCTCCTTGCTGGGCAGGGAACCTGCTTCTCCCTCTGCCTGCTGCTCGCTCTCTCTCTCTCTTGCTCACTCTCTCTGACAAATAAAATCTTAAAAAAATAAAATAAAAGGCTTTCTCCTTCTTTCTTCTAATACTACTAAGAGTTGTTAAGCTTTACTTTCTGTAGATTTTTCTAGAAATGATAAATGATAGTTAACATGCTTTTTATTTTTTAAAAAAAGATTTATTTGAGAGAGCGTGTGCATGCAAGGTGGGGTGGGGGGGACGCACAGTGGGGGGAGGCGCAGAGGGAGAGAAAGAAAGAATCCTCAAGCAGACTCCCTGCTGAGCACGGAACCCAATGTGGGGGCTCCATCCCAGGACCCTGAGATCATGACCTGAGTCGCAATCAAGAGCCAGCCGCTTAACCAGCTGAGCCACCCAGGCACCCCATTAACATGCTTTTTAAAACTATACCCTCTGTCTACATGAAAAATAAGAACTTTCATTTTTTTCTAAAGATTTATTTTTTAAAAAATTAAAAAAATAAAGATTTATTTATCCTAGAAAGAGAGAGAAAGCGGGGGAAATCGGAGGGGTAGACGAACCATGAGAGACGATGGACTCTGAAAAACAAACTGAGGGTTCTAGAGGGGAGGGGGGTGGGAGGATGGGTTAGCCTGGTGGTGGGTATTGAGGAGGGCACATTCTGCATGGAGCACTGGGTGTTATGCACAAACAATGAATCATGGAACACTTCATCTAAAACTAATGATGTAATGTATGGGGATTAACATAAGAATAAAAAAAAAGAATTGAAAAAAAAAAAGCACACGCACACATATGAGCTGGAGGGGCAGAGGGTGAGGGAGAGAGAATCTCAAGCAGACTGTGTGCCAGCTCAGGTTGAGATTACGACCTGAGCCAAAACCAAGAGTGGAAGGCTTAACCGACTGCACCACCCACATACCCCAGTAAGAACTTTCATTTATTGAGCCCTTATTATGTCCCAGGCACTGAGTTAGGCACTGTACATTTATTAATCCACGTAATCTTCATGATAACCCTGTCTAGTGGGTACTATGAAGTCCTTGTTTTAAAATCTTTTTTTTTTTTTTAATTTTTTATTTATTCATCTGAGAGAGAATGAGATAGAGAGAGGATGAGAGGGGGGAGGGTCAGAGGGAGAAGCAGACTCCCTGCCGAGCAGGGAACCCGATGCGGGACTCGATCCCGGGACTCCAGGATCATGACCTGAGCCGAAGGCAGTCGCTTAACCAACTGAGCCACCCAGGCGCCCTGAAGTCCTTGTTTTAAAGATGAGGAAACAGTGACAGAGATTAGAACTGTGGTAAGTGGCATGACAGATGTGAACCCTGGTGTTCTGGTTCCAGAGTCCCTGCTTTTAACTCTACACTTCATTTATGTCTGGTCTAAGGATAGTGAACAGAGAAGGAGCAGTGTGCTATTAAAAACAATTGAGGTAAAACATATATAACAAAATTTACCGTTTTAACTATTTTTAAGTGTACAATTCAGTGGCATTAAGTACAGTCACTTTGTTGTGCAACTGTTTCAACCATCCATCTCCAGAACTTTTTTTTTTAAGATTTTATTTATTTATTTGAGAGAGAGAATGAGATAGAGAGAGCATGAGAGTGGGGAGGGTCAGAGGGAGAAGCAGACTCCCCGCTGAGCAGGGAGCCCCATGCGGGACTCGATCCCGGCACTCCGGGATCATGACCTGAGCCGAAGGCAGTCGCTCAACCAGCTGAGCCACCCAGGCGCCCCTTTCTCCCGAACTTTTTCATCTTCCCCCAACTGAAACTGTACACATTAAACAACAGCTCCTTTATCTGTCTATCTCTCTCTCTGTCTTTAAACATTTTTGGGGGGCTCCTGCGTGGCTCAGTCGTTAAGCGTCTGCCTTCAGCTCAGGTCATGATCTCAGGGTCCTGGGATTGAACCCCACATTGGGATTTCTGTTCAGCAGGAAGCCTGCTTCTCCCTCTCCCACTCCCCCTGCTTGTGTTCTGCTCTCGCTCTCTCTCTCTGTCAAATAAATAAATAAAATCTTAAGAAAAAAATTTTTTATTTTAGAGCATGAGTGTGTGCACAGGGGTGGGGGCAGAGGGAGAGGGAGGCAAAGGGAGAGAGAGAAGCAGACTCCCCGCTGAGTGCAGAGACCCTCGTGGGGCTCGATCTCAGAACCTTGAGATCATGACCTGAGCCAAAATCAAGAGTCGGCCGCTTAATCGACTGAACCACCGAGACTCTCCAACAAACAGCCCCTTTAAATCTCTCCTCAGCCCCTAGCAACAACCATTCTACTTTATGTCTGTGTGAGTTTGACTACTCTAGGTATCTTATATAAGTGGAATCATACAGTATTTGCCCTTTTGTGTCTGGCTTATTTCACTTAGGGTTCTCAGGGTTCATCCATGTCGTAGCACATATCAGAATTATCTTCCTTTTTTTTTTTTAAAGATTTTATTTATTTATTTGAGAGAGAGAATGAGAGAGAAAGCACATGAGAGGGGGGAGGGTCAGAGGGAGAAGCAGACTCCCTGCCAAGCAGGGAGCCCGATGTGGGACTCGATCCAGGGACTCCGGGATCATGACCTGAGCCGAAGGCAGTTGCTTAACCAACTGAGCCACCCAGACGCCCCAGAATTACCTTCCTTTTTAATGGTAATTAATATTGCATTATATGTATATATCACCTTTTGTTGATTCATGTATCAGTAGACATTTGGGTTGTTTCCACCTCTTGGCTATTGTGAATAACGCCATAAAGAACATGGATATATAAATATCTCTTCAAGTATCTGCTTTGAATCCTTTTGGGTATATACCCAGAGGTGGAATCGCTGGATCAAATAGTAAATCTGTGTTTAATTTTTTGAGGACCTAGCAGTGTGCTTTTGAAAGCGGCTTTGAGGGAAAAAATTGGGACTCAGATTCTAAAGGGGAATTGAGTCAACACCCATTTCTTGACCACCTTCTTAGGTAGCCCTGGGCTGACACAGGAAGAGTCTTTGTCCCGGAAAAGTTTACATTCTTACAAGGAAAGGCAAATATTCACATGATGATTTTACTACACATCAGTGGAGATTGAGTGCTGTAAGAGTGAATTACAGAGAGCTGAAAGGAATTCAGAGGAGGGAGAGCCTACCTTGGGTGGAGGAGGAGAGGACACTGAATGAGCAACAGGAGGGTGAAGCCTGAAATCATAGATCCAGTTGAAGCAGATTGTTAAATGAATGACCTTAGACATCTGAAAGTACCCCCAGAGAGTGCTTTGGGGTGTTAGAAGGAATGGCATTATGTTGAAATTCGCACATGAATTGTAGTCTCTTCCAGAGTTTGTGAATCCTGTTCTCTTCAGTTTACAGACCTGATTGCTTCTACTGCTTTGGAAGGTGTTTAAGAATCATAGTGAAGAAATAATGGACTTGGCACGTATGTCACTGTTACCCTGTCAAGCTCAAGATATATTAATATGGCCAACTATTGTTTACTAATACTTCCTTTCCTTCACATGTCTTCCTATTTCTACTTCAGTAAGTGAGTAGAAGAAGTAATATCTTGGGACTTTTATCTTTTTCTGGTTACAGCTTAAGTAAATAATTCTGGATACTCTTTTGTTAAGGTTAAGGTTATCCAGCAGCATACCCAGCAGGGTAGTCTGTATTTTGCCATTATTGCATTATATTCTTTACAAATATTTCAAAGAATTTTGGTTTTGTGCCACTTTTTTTTTTTTTAAAGTAGGCTTCCTCCAACTTGGGGCCTGAACTCATGACCCAGAGATCAAGACCTGAGCTGAGATCAAGAGTTGGATGTTTAACCGACTGAACCATCCAGGCACCCCCTGCCACTTTTTTTTTTTTTTTTTTAAGATTTTATTTATTTGAGAGAGAGAGGGCAAGGGGCGGGGAGGGGAGGAGCAGAGGGAGAGGGACAAGCAGACTCTGCTTAGCACAGAGCCCAGTGTGGGGCTTGATCCCATGACCCTGAGATCATGACCTGAGCCAGAATCAAGAGTCGGATGTGTAACCAACTGAGCCACCCAGGTGCCCCTAAATATAAATTCTAATTGTATTTAGACAATTATCTGTCTTAATTGTCTTTTAACAACATATTAAAAATACCGAAAAACCTTGGCTTCCTTTAATTATGTAACTTTCTTTTTGGGTCTCTTTCTTCAAAAGACATGCCTAGTGAGATTTGTTCTCATATATAATCAAACATATAGAGGTTTTTGTCCCTGTGCGTTTGTGGGGCAACTGGTTTTCTTCAGCAAGAGCTGCACCAATGACTTAGTCCATCTAGACTGGGACTTAACTTTCGTGATAGCCTCAGTGCCTAGGATAATATTGGCACATAATAGGTGATAAAAAGTATACAAACTGAACTCAAATTGCAATTTAAAGTTTGTTAACTAGAGGCTACATCTGTTTGGTTGCAATTAGCTTCAAAGTTAGGCATTTATTAGTAGCAGTTTCGAAGGCATACATCTCTTTTTTGACCTTCCCTTCTCTTGCTTTTTTTTTTTTTTTTAAAGATTTATTTATTTATTTATTTGAGAGAGAGAGAGAATGAGAGAGAGCACATGAGAGGGCGGAGGGCCAGAGGGAGAAGCAGACTCCCTGCCAAGCAGGGAGCCCGATGCGGGACTGATCCAGGAACTCCAGGATCATGACCTGAGCCGAAGGCAGTCGCTTAACCGACTGAGCCACCCAGGCGCCCCCTTCTCTTGCTTTTGTACTACTCACCATCTTTCTGTCTTGTGTGTCTGCATTTTATTTGTACTTAGAGAATCATGGCTGCGGGTGCTTCCTCAGTCCTGCTGATATGATATCTTTGCTGATTTCTGGGTTAATGAAGGATATACAGGTCTATAGTCCCTAATCTGCAGCTCTAAAACACAAGAATTTTTGTTTGTTTGTTTTTTGGTAAGTTTGGTTCCACAACTAATTAAGGGCCACCAGCCTGGTCTAGGCTGTCTCACTTGATGCAGAAATGTGAATGTGCTTAATTAAGGAGAGTTACCTTGTATACTCTATCACCTTTCTAAAATCCAAACTGCTGATAACTTCCAAATTTCTCTAACCGGGGGCCTCTCCCCTGTACTATAGACAAACATAACCCGTGGCCCACTTCATATTTTCTCTTGGATATTTATTAGGCATTTGACTTCTTTTTTTCTTTTTTTTTTTTTTAAAGATTTTATTTATTTATTTGAGAGAGAGAGTGAGAGAGAGAGAGCACAAGAGGGAGGAGCGGGAGAGGGAGAAGCAGACTCCCCGCCGAGCAGGGAGCCCGATGCGGGACTGATCCAGGAACTCCAGGATCATGACCTGAGCCGAAGGCAGTCGCTTAACCAACTGAGCCACCCAGGCGCCCTTTTTCTGTCTTTTTTATATTTGATCTTCAGCAAATCCTATTTGCTCTATATTCAAAATATTACCCGGAATTTGATCACTTAATACCACCACCACCACCCTACTCCCAACTATAGCAGTGATCACAAGTACATCTCTAGCTTGGATTATCAGTTACCTTAACTGTTCCCTCTGCTTTGTTATTCAGCATCTCTTTAGGCTGTTCTTAGCACAGCAGCCAGGTGAGTCTTAAAATTTAACTCAGATCATGTCACTTTTCTGCTTAAAACCCACCAGTGGCTTCCCATTTCAGTCTGATTATTAAGCTTGGGTCCTTATTATGACCTCTGAGAAGAAACACAATATGCTCTCTACCTACTAACCCCAACCCCATTACTTCTCTGATTTCATTTTCTACCAGTCTGTCTTTCCTCCATTCTGTTCCAGTTATACAGCCTTTTTGCTGTTCTTGGAAAATATTAAGCACATATATGCATCAGGGTCTTTGCATTTCCTGTTCCTTCTGCTTGTAATGCTTCCTCACTGATTTCCACATGGTTAGCTCTCTACTATTTTACCCAAAAGTTACCTTATCGGTGAGGTATTCTTTGGTCACTTGTATCTAAAATTTCAAAAACCCTTCTTTTTCTTCTTAGCACTTGTCACTGTCTAGTGTTCTGAACACTTTGTGTACTGTCTTTTTCTCCCTCTTCATGTAAACTTCATGAAGGAGGAAATTTTTGTTTGGTTTGCTGCTATATCCCCAGCTCCTAGAAGAATGCCTGGCACATAGTATGTGCTCAATATATATTAGAGGGTGCGTGCATGAGTGAGTGAATGATTTGAATTCTACCATAGACAAGACTGTATGCTGTGCACAGTGGTGGATACAAAGCTGGTTAAAGGTGTACATGCCCAGGCCTGTGTGGGGGCAGACATATAGCTAATAGGATAAAGACAGGATGAGGTTAAGTGACACATCTACCTATCCCGTTAACTGTCTCAAGTCCTATTCTTTTTTGAGAGAGAGGAAGAGAGTGCGAGGCAGGGAGGGACAGAGAGAGAGGGCAAGAGAGAGAATTGTAAGCAGGCTCCACACTGAGCACGGAGCCCAAAGGGGGGCTTAATCTCACGGCCCTGCGATCATGACCTGAGCCAAAATTAAGAGTTGGAGGCTTAACTGACTGAGCCACCTAGGCACCCCTCAAGTCCTATTTACAATGCTTTCTTGATAGCTGTAGCTAGCTTATCTTCTGTTATTTATGCTCAGTCTGTTTTATACCATTCTCAGTTAATTTAGAGAAACCTTGTTACGGGGCGCCTGGGTGGCTCAGTCGGTTGGGCATCTGCCTTCAGCTCAGGTGATAATCCTGGGGCCCTGTGTCGGGCTTCCTGCTCAGTGGGGAGTCTGCTTCTCCCTCTGCCTCTCCACCTCCCCCCTGCTCGTGCTCTTTCTCGCTCACTCTCTCTTAAATAAATAAATAAAATCTTAAAAAAAAGAAACCTTGTCACATAAACTAAATGTTCATATCCTTTAGAATAGGACTACAGAATGATTTCCTTCTTTCCTATTCTCATACTATTAATACTTAAATTTTTTTTAACTTTTCACTTTGAAATAATTTTAGACTTCAAAAGAAGTCGCAAAAATACTGTAAAGAATTGTTGTATAACCTTCACCTAGATTTCCCAAATGTGTTTTACAAAACTGTAGTACAGTGATCTAGATCAAAAAGTTAACATTGATACAATTTTTAATACCTTTTGAATTGAACTAAAGTTTCCTGTTCATTTTCTGCCACAGAATCAGTATCATTAGGACCCAATTTTAGTTTTTGAGTTTCTTTTTGAGCAGTACTAACTACCTGTAAAGATTTATATTTCATGACTTTATTCTTTATTGTAGGTCTTTAAAAGAACAAAGAGGGCCACCTGGGTGGCTCAGTCTTTTAAGTAGCTCCCCCCCTCCCCGCACTCTCTTGCTCTCTCCCCCACCCCAAAAAAAAGGAACAAAGAGAGAATTTACTTATTTTCTTTTTAATGAGATAAACTCATTTTAGCTATTACCATTTATACATCTGAACTATATTCTGGGATCTTAGTGATCTTAGTTTTCCTATAGCTTGAAACATTTTGGTATTTCATCATCCTAGGAATTATTTCATCATTGCTCATCAGTTATTCCCTATTATGCTAAAAAAAAAACTAAAATAATAAGGGAAGAATGATGGCATTGCCTAGAAGGATAATGCAGTGGTAAAATAAATCATCATTGTTACACTTCAGTTTTCTTACTGCTTTGCCCGAAGCATTACAGCATCTTCCAAGACAGTGTACAAGTTGGGAGATACCATCTTAAACAATCAATAAGACATTAGCATCTGGGGAATCTGAGTGAAAGTTATATGACCATTTTTTATACTATTTTTACAACCTTTTTAAGCTTTCAGGAAACATATTTGGTAATCCTTGATTTTTTTTTTTTGCTTCCTGTAATGGCAAAAGGAAGAAAACGAACAGAGGAAGACCCCTCACAGCAGAGGAGCTAGCAGACAAATGCAGTCCAGCAGACAGAAGCAGGCTAGACGGGGGTGATGATGGTAAAATTGACTGTGAGCCAGTTCACAGGCTGTGTAGTCTTTAGATGACAATATGATGAATTTTCTCAGAATGAAGAACTTAACACGTGCACCATGTATTTTTGGGGGGTGGGTAAGAAATAATGATATCCTCATCCAGGTAGTCATTCAGCAGGAAGGACTTCAGAATGAAGTATTTCACCATGAATTAAAACCATTTCAATTTGCTAAAAGGGTATACGATTGTATCCTTTCATCTTCTAGGATGTTTATGCACCAAAACTGACTTGTGAGTGGACATTTGCTAAAGGCAGGTGTACAGAGGTGATTGGAAGGAAACAGGACATAGAAATGAAAAAACAACATTGGATCGATTGTTCTAATTGGTGTTTATTAGCCTAAAACTGAGAGTGCTTGCAGTTATGGAGCAAAGAAGATGATTGTCCTTGCCAATAAAATTAAGAATTAAGTTCTCAAAGTACTGTGTGTGGTGATGCAAAAAAAGGAAAAAAAATCCCAAAGTGATGATAAGCTAGAACTTTACTAGAGATGTATCTGAAATCAAAATTTACCAAATGCTATGTTTCAACTTCATGTTGTGATAGTTGGTGACTACTCAGTTGCATTTTAAAGGATATTGCCTATTTTGGGTATTTATATCTTCAAAAGCAGGAAAATAGGAAATAAAAATTAGGATTTGCTATTCAAATTCTTTTTTAGAAAATTTATTTTTATTTTGGAGAGGGAGAGAGAGAATCTCACGCAGACTCCCTGCTGAGTGTGGAGCCCAACCCGGGACTTGATCCCACAACCCTTCAGAACCCCAGTTGAAATCAAGAGTCAGATACTTAACTGACTGAGCCACCCAGGCGCCCTTTTTTTTCCTTAAGATTTATTTATTTAACTTAGAGTGTGTGTGCACAGGTGCTTGTGGGAGTGGGGGAAGGGATTAGGCAGAAGGGGCAGAGGGAGAGATACCCAAGCAGACTCCACGGGTGGGGAGCCCAAAGCGAGGCTTGATCCCACCACCAGGTGATCACGACCTGAGTGAAAATCCAACGCCCAACCAACTGGCCACCTGGGTGCCCCTAGGCGCTCCTTCTATTTAAGTTCTTAAAGTTTCTGATAAAGTTGTTTTTCACCCAAATGGTAAATGATAAGTTTTTCTGATACACCAAGAGTTCAAGGTAAATCACATGAGAGATATTTTGAACCAAGATGACTGTTCTGAGCTACCTTGCTAAAAATTGTTGTCATACCACAGTATGACATAATCCCACCAAAGCTCACAAAAGGTATGTACCAGATGGAGTTAGCATTATATTAGATCCAGGTTTCTCAACCTGGCACTATTATATTTTGGCCAAGTAATTCTTTGTTGTGGGGGGTTATCCTGTGCATTTTAGGATGTTTGGGAATTCATGAGATGCCAGTTGCACTCCTGTCCCCTAACTGTGGCAACCAGAAAATGGCTTCTGACATTGACAAATGTGCCCGGGAGGGTGGCAAACTATTCTGGTTGAGGCCCTCCTCATTAGAAGACTATAAAACTGATTCAGGGAGGCTTGGGTATTAGATCTTGTGTTTTAAGAAGAATGGGTTGTTAATTTTGTTGAGCTATTAGTCTCTGTAAAATGGAAAATCTAAATAGATTGCCTTTTTCATTTATTCTGGGATACTTTTCCTTTTCTAGCAGATCTAAATCCAGAAGTGGATTTTTTTTTTTAAGATTCATTTTTATTTATTTGAGAGAGAGTGTATGCACACGGGGAGGGGCAGAGGGAGAGGGAGAGAGAGTCTTAAGCAGACTCTGTGCTGAGCTCGGAACCCACGCAGGGCTTAATCTCATAACCCTGAGATCAGGACCTGAGCTAAAACCAAGAATTGGATGCTTAACTGACTGTGCCATCCAGGTGCCCCTCCAAAAGTGGATTTTTGGACAGGTTTTGAGGTTGACTATGGTGGGCAATTGCACTGGATTGAAGTACCTAATTACATTTCACTGTATGCTTTGATAAAAATCTATTTGCTTTTAAGAGAAACTTTCCATTTTTCCACAATATTTATTGATGTAAACTGACCAGGGCACATTTTAATATGATTTTATGTGATGCTGACTGCCTATAAGAGAATAATTTCAGAGGATTTTTTTAATTACATAAATAAAGGAATTTAAAAATGTGGCTAATTCAGGGTAACAGTACAAAATTAAGAGGCACTATAAAGGGTCAACCATAAATTAAGTGCATATCCAAAAGAAAGTTGTATACTTAAAAGCCTCCAGATAGAGCAGTTTAGTTTGTTCCATGCACTCTCTTACTTTGAGCTTATCTTGACTTAAATTAATTCTGTTACCTGTATTTAAGCCAATTTATGAATTTGTTTGTTATTTATTATTGATTTTTATAAATAAATAAAGCAGGGCTCGATCTCACAACCCTGAGATCAGGACCTGAACTGAGATCAAGAGTTGGATGCTTAACCTGCTGAGCCACCCAGGTGCCCCTGATTTGTAAAATATGATCTAAATGAAAAGATAGATTTTTTAAAGTTGGATTTTCCATTTGGATTTTAATAAGCATGAAGAACTGTCTGAATTTCTAAGAGGCCAACTTTTCACTCTAATGAAAGACATTTTGGGTTGTAGAACTAGAAAATTGGCTTTTATATTTATCGTTCTGAAAGGGTTAGCTTTTACTTCAGCCCTTCTAAAATTTGTCTGAAATGTGACACAGTGACTTGTCAGTTGTTCTACCCTATTCCAGAAGACTGCCCTGCAATATCAGAATTATCCTGCTCTGCTTGCTTTATTTGGGAATTATGATTTCTTCGCATGATGATTTGGAGCTATCCCCACTTTTTATTATAACACATGGCCAGGTGACTTTTTAATGTTCTGCTGCCATTGTTTGTTCACATTAGTCCTTCTTCACTAGATTCTGTCCTTCAAAGTGCTTTTTTCCTTGTTGAAATTCTATCTTCATAGACTAGAGTTCTGGTAACAGGGTAAGCTCCAAATCTGAAACAGTTGGAGACCATAGTAGCAGATGAAAATCATGTCAGCTGAAGCAGGGCTTGAAAGTAGCTCTGTGTCTGACTCTTGTGGCTCCATTATTTGGCATTCGAATACTTCATAGTCTGGAATTTCACTGTGCCTCTCTGCAAGCAGGATACTATGGTCTGTCCAGTATTTCTACTCCAGATTGGTCATGCATTCCAAGGAGAAAGAGTCTAGCTCCTTGCCATGTGACCTTGAACAGGTCACTTAATTTCTTTTGAGTATCACTTTCCCTCTAAATAGTGTTCTGGGTGTGCCCATCTGACAAGACTCTTGGGAGGAGCACATTGACTTATAGCAGTCATGTTTGGAAGATTCGTTGTGGGGCAGGAAATCTGTCCTATTCAGTGCTGGTCCCCCACATAAAGCACAGGGTCTGGCATGTGTAGATTCTTGGGAATTATTTGTGGAGTAAATGAATTGGCAAAGACTGTAAATGGCTCGTTATCACCTGTAAGTCCAAAGTTACTGTAATATTTCAATCTCATCCTGTGTACCCCCTATGCCCTCATTCCTAATTTTCAAGATAAAACCAAACATTTACCTTCTCTGTAGAGTTTTTTCCAGTACACACATTTCTACTCCTTACCAAATTTTAGTACTTATTATAGTATTGTACCACTCATGAACTGGTTTGTTTTGTTAGCCTTTCCTCCCAACATTTTATTAAGAACAATTTCAAATACACAGCAAAGTTGATAGAATTTTATAGTTGAATACCCATATACACACTAGATTTTATATTACCATTTTTATAGTACTTGCTTTGTCATATATGCATTCCTCCATCTATTAATCCAAACTATTTTCTCGATGTGTTTCAAAGTAAATTTCAAACATTAGTACACTTTCACCTAAGTACTTGAGCATGCTATCCTTATCTAGAGTTCAGTATTTGTTTATAGCTTTTTCCTTCTGATGCAAAATTTACAATGAGATGCACAAACCTTAAGAATACATTGTGTGTGGGTGTTGAAATCACACTGTATATATTCTGTAGCTTGTTCTTTTAATAGTATGTTTTGGAGGACTTTCTTTATATAGGAACCCCAATCTTTCTAATTGCTACGTAGTTTTCCCAATATGGATGTATCAAGTTCAGTTATTGATAGACATTTGGATTTTTCTTACTTTGCTGCAGTAAATATACTTGGCAGATGTATAGGATAGACACCTGCAAGTGAATTGCTAGGTAGAAGGGTATGACCATTTTAAATTTAAAAATTTAATGAATACCACAAGTTGCCAACCACATAGTCCATGCCAATTAAAACTTCTGCCAGTAGTATTTCCCTATACCCTCACCCACACTCGATATCATCATTTTCTTTTAATTTTTGCCTGTTGCTTTGGGGGTAAGTATCATTTTACTTTATATTTCTTTGATTACTAGTGAGGCTGTATATGGCCTTCCCAAGTAGTTTTTAAGCTTTTATAGGACACCTACCACCTTCTTATCTGCTCCCTGAATATTTGCTAATTGAAAGAGTGAATGCTGCCAAAGCCTTCCCACTTTGTTGGGTTGAGGGTGAAAGGATGAATGAGCTAAGTGTGGGAGAGGTTAAAGAAAGCTGAAGTTGCTCAGTGCATGTGTGTCTTAAATAAGTAAAGGGACTCTTCTCCCTTTATTTCTTATTCTGTGAGAGGTAGGAGATACTGAGGTGGTTAGGAATTTAGGCTCTGGAGGTAGATTTGGTGGATTGATATTCCAGCTTTGCCTATTAGCTGTGCAGCCTTGGGCAGTTTACTTAATCCTTATATTTCAGTTTCCTCATTTATAAAATAAAGAGTAACAGCACCTTCTAGGGTTGTTGTGGGGATTATAATAATATTTATAAATTGTGTAGAATGGTGCTTGGGATTCATTATATACTAAATATTATATTAACTCTTTATTTTTTCCCTCTGCATGGTCAGTATTTGAGTGTGTGACGTGGTAGGACTGTGGGGAATGCAGATAAAGTTGTAAAGGTAGGGACCTTGAAGAAGCTTTGGATGTTGGAAAAGCCCTGAAAAGACCAGACTGGATTCCTAGCCAGACTATTACTAGACTTTTTATGTCCTGCAGGAAAGAAAGTGCCCCTCTACAGAGGAATATTATTAATAAGGGATTCTGGAATCTCCTTAGTGTTAAGGAATGTTAGAATCAGAAATAACCTAGAAATGATCTTTTCCAACCATGTCATTTTAGTCTTTTTTTTTTTTTTAAGATTTTATTTATTTGACAGAGACAAGCGAGAGAGGGAACACAAGCAGGGGGAGTGGAAGAGGGAGAAGCAGGCTTCCCTCTGAGCAGGGAGCCTGATGCGGGGCTCCATCCCAGGACCCTGGGATCATGACCTGAGCTGAAGGCAGACACTTAACGACTGAGCCACCCAGGCGCCCCCAATCATGTCATTTTATAGTTGGAGAAACAAACTCACACGGAATGAGGAAGTTGTTGAAATGTACATAGCTCCTTAAGTTGGCAAGTCTAGAACCATCGTCCTCTTACTCCAGGCCTACTGCTCTTTCATGATAGCATTTAATTGTTGAAACAATTGATATTTTAAAAATTAGACCACAGTTGGGGCGCCTGGGTGGCTCAGTCGTTGGGCGTCTGCCTTCGGCTCAGGTCATGATTCCAGGTCCTGGGATCGAGCCCCGCATCGGGCTCCCTGCTCAGCGGGAAGCCTGCTTCTCCCTCTCCCACTCCCCCTGCTTGTATTCCCTCTCTCGCTGTGTCTCTCTCTGTCAAATAAATAAATAAAATCTTAAAAAAAAAAAAAATTAGACCACAATTATAGTACTAGGTTTTGAGAGGAGTTAGAAGCACTTGAATGTTTTTGTAGCATGTGAATGTGTCATTGATGTTAGGAATGATGGCATTTGAGAAGAAAACTAGAGAATAAAGAAGGGAAAGGTGTATTTTCATGTTTTTAAATTGGAGGTTATTTTTCAACTCTGTAGTCCCAGGTTAATTCAGACTATGTTATTATTTAAACTTATATCTTTTGAGTTATGATACACTGTCCACTGTGGGGCCTGTGTGTGCAAGCATGCACTTAAACTAGCCAGTGATCATCTTCAGGATGAAGTAAATAGTTGGTTTTGGGAGTTGAGCTTATAGTAAATTTGGGTGACTGGTCCTAAGTTGTACACATCACATTGGAGTGTGAACTGGTTTGCATATCGATGCTTTTGGTTTCTGCAGGTTTTGTGGTGCATCCCTGAGCATGAGCGCAGAATGAAGCGACGTTTGGATGACCAGGAGTCACCGGTGTATGCGGCCCAGCAGCGTCGGATCCCTGGTAGCACAGAGGCTTTTCCTCACCAGCACCGGGTGCTTGCCCCTGCCCCTCCTGTGTATGAAACAGTGTCCGAGACCATGCAGTCAGCCACGGGAATTCAGTACTCCGTGACACCCAGCTATCAGGTAAGCTGGAACCCAGCAAGGGACTCAGTGTAAGGGAGGGGCATTGGTGATTATGTCCAATGAAAAAAAAATTGTATTAAGCATCCAGTTAGATACAAAATTATATTTATGGGGTATCTGTAAGTAAGATATAACAAATAACAGAAACAATGTATATTTGGGTACTCACCACACAGGTTTTTAATTTTTTATTATTTTTAAATTATTCTATTTTTTAAATGTTTTTAAGTAATCTCTACACCCAGTGTGGGACTCAGACTCACAACCCCGAGATCAAGAGTTGCACGTTCCACTGCCTGAGCCACCAAGGAGCCCCTTAAAGATTTTATTTTTAAGTAATCTTCACACCCAACGTGGGGCTTAAACTTATAAGCTTGAGATAAGAGTAACATGCTCTACCCACTGAGCCATCAGGCACCCTTATATTTTTTTCTTTAACTCACTTTTTTTCACTCGGTGCGGTTCCCGAGACTTACCCTATTTTTGTGTGTAAATAATTGAGTCATTTTCACTCTTTTATGAATTATATGAATATATCCCATCTACTTATCCATTTTTCTTTTGCTGTACTCTCTCTCAGGCTGTTACCAGATTTTTACTGGTAAAGGTGCTGTGTGACTTTCTCCTGGTGCAGTGGGGCTCACAGTGGCAATCCATGACAAGATAAGCTTGCACCAGAATTTAAATCAATGTGCTACTTTTTTTTAATCAAAAAAAAAAAGTGTTGCCATGGGGGAAACAAAGGCAGCTGAATTAAATAGTGTGCTGATTAGTGAAGCAGTTGGTTTACATTGTGGTGCAAACTCCTTATCTTCTTGCAGCCCGCTCAGCAGGTTTGAGGGCACATGAAGAAGAGTTTTTCGGGTATCTAGGAGGGGGATTGCTGGGTCATAGGGTGTGCGCGACTTCTCCTTTAGCAGGTAACGTCAAATTGTTTTTCAGAATTGTACCAATTTATATTTCCACCAGCATTGTATATTCCTATCATTCCATGCCCTGACCAGTGCTGATCTTTCATCTCTTATCTCTTTACTCTGTTTTGTAGAAATGGAAGAAATTTGTTTTTTGCCTTTTTTAATTATGAAAGTAAATATCACCATGGTTTGGTTTTTTTTTGAAAAATGATCCAAGATGACTTCTTTCTCTCACCCTTCAGACTTTAAGCTATTCGTGATTTCTTGGGTATCTATAGTCACCTGCCTACCTATCTAGATACACTTCTCTTTTTATGTAATTTGAATGATACAGTATACACTGTTCTGCTATTTGCTCTTTTCACTTAATATATACTGGACAACTTTCCACTTAAATACGTATGTATAGATCTAAGTAGTTTTTAAGCAATCACTGCATTTATAATACTCCATTCTAGGTCAGTCTGAATCATAATTTATGTAACTGGTCTGGAGAGGCCTTCTTCAACCTAACATGTTAGTGACTTTTAAAAAGTTATGACTGCTACTGGGAACATAAATTAGTGTAACCTTTCTTGAAAGCAATTTGACAGTTGTGGCAGATTCTTTACTTTTTGACCTAGCAATTCCATAACTCCATAAATTTCTCAGAATTTATTATAAGAAAACAAGGAAGAGGGGAATCCAGGTGAAGTAGGAGATGGTGATTCCTTAGGTGTCATTCTTTCTCAGGAGTCCCCCTTGCAGTAGTACCATGCCCTCCTATGGGACTGAGGGCCACAGTCAGAGGACTGTTGCAAATCGAATCTTTAAGTTAGATCTTAGAAGAAAGAAAGGCTGCTTGTTTTTCTTGGGTGATTACTTTTATCTGAACAGATTGATGACTGTTTCCCATACTTGGGATAGTTGCATCTATTCATATATTAGAAACTATAATGTGCTCATATAAAACTAGTCATCTCAAGTATTTATAAGCTCCAATTAAGCCTTTTAAAAAACTGTTCAAAACATGTATGTTGGAATATAGAAGCTCAGAATAATAACCCTTCTTGCTAGAGATATAGTAGAGCTTTCAGAATTGTCCAAATAGTTTCTTTTTACTCCTAATGTGTAACTATTGTTTGTGGGGATTTGTAAGTAGTTGTCTATTTCCCACCCTCCCCTCTGTCCAGGGGAATCTTTTAAATTTGTGGGGACTTCAAAAAAAAAAAATTAATCCTCTCTTACATTGTAGTATACAATTTCCATTGTTTAGATTAAGTCTCATGTTGTTTAGTCTTCTTATTTTGGAGACGTGCAAATCAAGGATATTGTCCTTCCTTAGTTGTCTTCTGTGGTGATTAACAGTTCTGAAACAGGAAAATAAAAAAAGTTTTGGAAATTTTGTGTAGCATTTTTCGCAATAGAAATGGAAGGAAAGGAGCTTGTGCTTTATTTCACTCTAAGCTTGTAAGAGGATGAGAGAAAGAATAGAAAATAATTGTTTGAGGCCAAACCACTAACAATTTGGAAGAAAGTTTTGTTCAGCAAATAAGGATAGGCAAAATAAGTAGGGATAGAAGTAGAAAATAAGGATAAGCAAAATAAAGCAAAATAAAAGTCTTCTCTAATTCCATCACCACAAGATAAAATGCTAACATTTTGCTATATATTTGTCACCTAAGGTTTAAAATCTTTTTATTGATTTATAGATACTGTTTTCTAAAAAAATATTTAGAAGTTTAAAACCATATGCAGCACATGAATACATTCAACTCAGAGATTATGAACATTTTATAATGTGAAAATATATGTATTTATATCAGTGCTATTCAAAGTGTGGTCCACAGATGGCTGATGTACATACTTTCTTATTAGTCTGTAATGACATGTATATAGAAATTGAGAGTATTTAGGAACTTACAGCAATTTGGACATAGTAATTTTGTAATATATCTGTAAAATGTGGGAATGGAAATTATGGGCTTACCTATTTTTCATTTCACTTCTCTAGTAATTCATTTTTATTGTATTTTATAAAAGTAGTGGCCCATGATGGATTGGAATTGAAGAAAAAAACAAACAAAACGGGTCCTTTGCCATAGATAGTTTGAGAAGTATTGAGCCATATAATTTTTAATAGTGGCAGAGAATTCTGTTGTAATATGGGTGATTTCATTTCACCAGTTCCCTTTTGTGGGAAATTTGGGTTTCTAATTACTGATAGTCCCCGACTTAGGGTAGTTTGACTTCCAATTTTTTTCTTTTCTTTTTAAGATTTTATTTATTTATTTGACAGAGAGAGAGATAGCGAGAGAGGGAACCCAAGCAGGGGGAGTGGGAGAGGGAGAAGCAGGCTTCCCGCTGAGCAGGGAGCCCGATGCGGGGCTCGATCCCAGGACCCTGGGATCAGGACCTGAGCCGAAGGCAGACGCCCCTCCAATTTTTCAACTTTATGATAATGTGGAAGTGATTTATAGTAGAACCCATACTTGGAATTTTGACTCTGGGTCTTTTCTCAGGCTAGCACTATGAAGTACTGTACTCTCATCTGATGCTGGGCAGTGGCAGCCTCCCCTCCTGGTCAGCCACGCGATCACGAGGGTCAACAACTGATACCCTCAGGCCATTCCAGTTTTTCTCTCTTAGCATAGTAGTCAACGTATTACCTGAGATATTCAACACTTGCTTATAAAATGGGCTTTGTGTGAGATGATTTTGCCCAACTGTGGCTACTGTAAGTGTTCTAAGCACATTTAAGGTAGGCTAGGCTGAGCTGTGATGTTCGATAGGGTAGCTGTATGAAATGCATTTTCGACTTAGGATATTTTTAGCCTAAAATGGATTTATCGGGACGTAACCCCATCGTAAGTCAAGGAAGAGCTGTAATTCTGTGTGTGTGTGCAAAGGTACGCATGCATGTCTTCTAGATGCATCTGGGGAAGAATGTAGAAGCCTTGACGTTTCTTGTCTGCCTTTTGTCGCCCCAGGTTTCAGCAGTGCCCCCGAGCTCTGGCGGTCACGGGCCCAGCATCACAGCGGTTCACAGTGGCCACCATCACCCGGCCGCTGTGCAGCCCCATGGAGGCCAGGGGGTCCAGAGTCACGCTCATCCCGCCCCGCCAGTCACACCAGTGCAGGGACAGCAGCAATTTCAGAGGCTTAAGGTGATATTCAGCTCCTCTTCTTCCATTAAAAAGTTCTCTCTCTCAGCAGGAAGCATTGGCTTCGGTCTATTAGTAGTGGCATTATAACTTTTAACATGCCAGACTAGGGGTTGAATCACAAGGAGTTTTACTTTGTTTTTGTTTTGAAACCTACTTAGATTTCCCATTTTACCCTCAGTGCCTGATCCAGAGAATTACATTCAAGAAATGTTTTTGGAATGTATGAATGCATGGTACTCAGACGTGTCAGGATAGAGGGACTGTTTTCGTACGCAATAAACAAGGTCCATTTTTTTGGATACCTCCTTTTGAACTCTTAGTTCTTAGTACGGCAGAAGGTTTTATTGAGCGTAAACATGGTTGGCTATGGTCCTGTACAGTTACTGGGTCCAGTATTACCTTACGATTTAATCTTTTTATCCCTGCTTATAAATAGCTGAATGGGCTGGCATCTTCCAGTCCATCCTTAGTAAAACACATGCTCCTTTTTTGGGAACATTTATAAAGATTGGGGAAGACTATAATTGTGAATGAAGTGTCAGTGTTTTCATCTGTTCTGCTGAGTATGTGCTGTAGGTTTTCAGTGCTTTTGAAATTCATGAGGCATCTGTGGAGAAGTGAGGCTTGTGTTCCCAGCTAAGCCTCTCTCTGCTTACTGGAATGTTACTTTTCAAAATAAGTGATTGTTGGAGTAAGTGTTCCAGATTTCAGTTTTTCTAATTTTACATTTATATAAAATTTCAAATCAAGTTGCAAGAAATACAAATTAAAGAACTATAAAGAAATGGGATGTTGGGTCTTCATTTGGTCCTATCAGCCTAATTAAATAGTTTCCACATAGGAATGAAGAGGATACTCTTGAAGGACACTTCCATGCGTAGCAAACATTTCGGCCCTCTCTTTTCCTTGATACTTAATCTAGTTCTCCCTGATCCCTGCCCACATTGGTTTGAGTTCTCAGGGACTTGTTTAATTTTGGCCTAAGGAAACTAAGTGCTACATAAATATAAAGCATACCAAAACTAAACTATATAGAGGGATTTTGTAAAATTTATTTTGTCTAAAGTAATTAAGAGTTGACTATACTTAAAAAAAAAAAAAGAGTTGACTATACTTAGGCATAGTCTTTAAAGAGAATACAAATTATTTGGGCCTGAAACTTCACTCTGGGCTCTATCTTTGGGAAAATTTGTGTAAGCTATATTGATGTTTTTCTTAAAACATTTTGCCTGTCTGCTTGTAGAGTGATGGCTGTGTACCAAACTGTATTATTGCCATGAACTTAGCATTTCACAAAGTCCTGAAAATATTTTTTAAAGTTGGTTTGGTATGATTTAATTCCATATTAATACGGTATTCAGCAATTAGTTAATACCTTAATGATGCCAAAGAGCTTCTAAACTTGCTGTTAAACTAACAAAACTGTATATTTCTATAGTCTTTTTCAGCCAGTCCTATCAAAGCACAGCACTATTTTACTCGTCTCCCTCACTTGGGTATAAGTATACAGATGTGCTTTGTCTGTTTTACAGAAACTGTCAAGGAAGCAAGAAAGGGTTTTGGAGTTGGGGTTATAGAGTGAGTCATGGGCGGAGTCAGTTGTCTGTTCCTTCTCTTCTCACCCTTGTATATGATTCCTGGATACAATAACGTGTTGAATTCCCGTTCTGATGAGGAGGGGTAAAATGCTTTTTTGTGCCTCCATTGTAGCTTCATTCAATGTATTCCCACATTGCCTGCCATTTTTGGATCAGTCTTAAAATGCTTTACAAGCATTTGAATCAACTTCAATAAACCATTTATATTCTATAATGAGGAGTGTTCAGTGAAAATACTTAGGTTATTTCAAGCATCAGCATTGTCTATACCTTCTTTTTTGTCTTTGGCAGATTGATGACAAAGATTTGAATAATTTCAGGCATGTTTGATGTGATTTAGCTACTTGTTGAATGCTAGCAGCATAGATATTTGGCACATCTTTAGCAAGTTCTCTTTACAGTTGTTTGTGTTTGTTTCCCCTACAAGATTGGGAATTTTAAGAGGTTAGGGACCTCAGTAATAAATGCCTGTTGAAGTGAGCCAAGAAAATACATCAGCAGACTCGGGGCCTCCCCAAGTGCTTCCCTAGGACTGTAGCTTCAGAAGGACCAGCTCCAAGTTGTTTTCTTCTAAGTTGTGGTTCCTAGAGCCGCATACACTCTTTTATAAAGAGTTGAACTATACTTTAGATAATGAGAGAATTTCCTCACTGTGTTTACATACAGATAGTATATTTGTTTGTTTATTGGGGTGGAGGGGCAGAGGGAGAGAGAAAATCTTAAGCAGGCTCCTAGCCCAGCACGGAATCCGACATGGGGCTCGATCTCACAATCCTGAGATCATGGCCTGAGACGAAATCAAGAGTCGGACTAAGCCACCCAGGCCCCCAGATATTTCATTTATAATGTGGTTGTCATTCTGGGTATTTTTTAAGCATAGTGTTGGTTTATAACTAATTTAAATAGTAGTTCACTGTGACCAGTACCTTTTTTTTCTCTAGACAAAACACATCACATAATTTCTTTGATTCAGGCATCTGCACTTTTTCTCTCTGTAGTAATTATTATTATACCATAGCATGCTTACTTTTTTATTCACAATTTTGTGTTTATTTTTGACAGTTCCTCCTTTGTCATGTGTTTGTGAATGCTATTCTTTTTTTTTTTTTTTTAAGATTTTATTTATTTATTTTGACAGAGAGAGAGAGGGAACACAAGCAGGGGGGTTGGGGGAGGGAGAAGCAGGCTTCCCACTGAACGGAGAGCCCGATGTGGGGCTCCATCCCAGGACCCTGGGATCATGACCTGAGCTGAAGGCAGGCACTTAATGACTAAGCCACCCAGGTGCCCCATGAATGCTATTCTTAAATATCTTCCAAAGTCTTTGTTTCTTCTGCAAACTTAGTGAGTTTTATGTTCCATCAGCTTGGTCATTAATGAAACATTTCAGTATGGAAAGTTCTGAATATGAAGGGGGAGGGGCAAAGGGAGAGGGAGAGAGAGAATCTTAAGAAGGCTCCTCTCCCAGCCCAGGGCCCAATGCAGGGCTTGATCTCACCACCCTGAGATCATGACTTGAGCCAAGATCAAGAGTTGGACGCTTAACCTACTGAGCCACCTAGGTACCCCAAACTGTTTTTTTTTTGGTCTTTGTTTTGTTTTTAAAGATTTTATTTTTTTGAGAGAGAGTGGGAGCACGAGTGAGGGGAGGGGCAGGGGGACAAGCAGACTCCCCGCTGAGTGTCAAGGCAGACTAGAGGCTCGATCCCAGGACCTTGAGATCATGACCTAAGCCAGAGTCAGATGCTTAACCGACTGAACCACCTATGCACCCCACCCCTAAACTGCTTCTTAGTAAGATTTACAAGGCCTTTTGGGATCTAGATCCTGCTTGCTCTCCTGTCTCTTCTCTTGTCATTCTTCCTACCACGTTCCTCCTTTTCACCACAGATCCTTCAGCCAAACTAAACTGTTTTCAGTTTTCCCAGTGTACCAGATGGTGTCCTGTCTGGGATTTTGCTCATGATGCTTCCTCTGACTTTCTTTGTAGGTCTGTCTTCGTTTGTGCTAACTTGTACTCATCCTTAGGACTCAGTTTAGATTTAGACGTCACTTCTTGGGGAAGCCCTCCTTCATGTGCCCATGGGTTTTTTTTAGTGCAGAAGTGCCCTTCCCATGTGCTCTCTGGGCATTCAGTGATCCCGCATTTACCCCACTGTATTAGAATTCCCAGCTAGATGTGAATGAACTTCTGTAGAGCAGGGGCTGTGGCTTGTTTGTCATTGACTCCTTAGTACCTCATGTTGGGCCTGGTGTAGTATGTTGTAGCTTAGTAGATATTTGTGAAACGAATAAATGAATGAATAAGTGAAATATTAATGTGATAATTTTTTCACTAATGATTCTCCCCAAAATTTTCCAAGGCAAGGCTACAAATTTTATGAGTTGATTTTTATTTTAAGCTTGAGTCTTATTATTGGCATCCATACTAATTTTTTAATACTCTCATTTATATTTACTATATTTTTTATTTCATTTAGTACGTTAATTTTATTTAGGTATAAATCATTTGTTTTTTAATAATTCTTGGCTTACTTTCTTTTTATAACCTTGAGATTTATCCCTACCTCAGGTGGAAGATGCGCTGTCCTATCTTGACCAGGTGAAGCTGCAATTTGGTAGTCAGCCTCAGGTCTACAATGATTTCCTTGACATCATGAAGGAATTTAAATCTCAGAGGTAAAAGATCTATGTGGTTGTATTCAAGCTTTGTGCTTGAAATGTTGATTTTGGAGGGAGGATATGGCTCATTCTCATGCGCTGAAAGATAAAGGGTGCCGTCTTTTGGGGGGTTTAATTTTTAGGGTCTTGCTTTTATTTTATGTATTGCTTTATTGATGACAGTTACGGGTCCTAGACCTTTATATTCTCCCTATTGGTTAATTTTTCTTAACTAAAATTTTTCTTAGTACTTCACCTCAATCAGGGAAGTAGACTGGTAATGATGAGGCTACCGGCTCTTTGAGTTGATTTAAGATACACTAATATTCTGGCATGGTTCACTGTTAGAATAATTCGTGAAAAATGTAGACACATAATGATTTATACTGGTGTGTCAGAGGGTGGATCTTGCATGGGAATTGCTGCTTTGGATTAACTCTTGAGTATCTGCTTGTTAGGACTGTTATCATGAATGTAGATTCTGTTCAAAATTGTGACCAAACCTCTTTGAATATGGGGCTAAAATTGCTTTGCAATGTCAGAGTTCTTTATGTTTTGTTGATTTTGTAATAATGCAGGTTGATTTTTACTTGTTTTCCTGTTCAGAGAACCTAGTGGAATGTGTATTTTTTTCTTAATAGGGTGTTGTCAAGCTTGCCACTTTAATTTTTGTGTGTGTGTGTGTGTGTGTATGTGTTTTGTTTTTTGTTTTAATCAGCATTGACACTCCAGGAGTGATTAGTCGTGTGTCCCAGCTGTTCAAAGGCCACCCTGACCTGATTATGGGCTTCAATACCTTCTTGCCCCCTGGCTACAAGATTGAGGTGCAAACCAATGACATGGTGAACGTGACAACTCCTGGCCAGGTTCATCAGATCCCCACCCATGGCATCCAGCCCCAGCCTCAGCCACCACCCCAACATCCTTCCCAGCCTTCAGCCCAGTCAGCCCCAGCTCCTGCCCAGCCAGCTCCTCAGCCCCCACCTGCCAAAGTCAGCAAGGTGAGCACTTGGAATACTTTGCATCATGTAAAATGCATCCCTAGAGAGCACCCTCCTTTGACATTTCCCCTTTATATAAGACTTAGAGACATCAGTTGTAGTGATTTCATCAGAGAAGATGCCATAGTCACATCCCTATAAGATGGTGTACATTTACCTTCCACATATTTATCTGTTTGAATCAACACATCAGTAACCTATAAGGACTTTTGTCTCCACCTCCTGCCTAGTGAACCCATGAGCACCCCAACAGATGGCCACTTTACTTGTGTACTAGTACTTTGACAGCACAGGTGGAAATGGTCTTCTGATGATCAGATTATGCTACTGCCCACAGGGCCATCATTTTATAAAAGTCACTTCCATTTACCAGATTAGTTCATATCAAGCCAAGCAGAAGACCCTATTGATGGTGGTGATGATGGTGGTGGAATGTTCTTATTCTAGAACTGCACTATCTGATACTGTAGCCACTAGCCACATATGGCTGTGTTTAAATTTAAACTAATTAAAATAAATTCAGTTTTTCAGTTGTAATGGCTACATTTCAAGTGCTCAGTAGCCTCGGGTGGCTTAGTGGATGTATTCTATAGGACCGTGCAGTGTGAAAGAACATTGCCATCACCTCAGTTCTATTGGACAGAGGTAGTTTAGAAGATTTTTATGTGGATTTTGGCAACAAGTGTCTTTTGACATTACAGATCTATGGAGAGTGAGGGTTGGTTGTTTTTTTTTCCCCCCTCTTCTGTTTGCACCTGTTGAGTGAGCTTAAAAATTGCATTAGAAAAATTCTTCCCTGTAATTGGAGATGCAGCCACTTTTCAGGTTGTATTTAGAAAATTTGAGACTAAAATATCTGTATTAGAATGTGTGAGCCCTTTGCACCCCCTACCCCTGCCCAGTATGATTTGAGTTGGGCTAAAATGGCCTGGCCAGAGTGAATTAAGGATGTTTGTTGATCAGACATCTTGTTTCTCTTTAGCTTGACCTTTTTTCCTATGTCAGACCATCTCTGTTCTTGAAGAGAATAATGACTTTTTTCTTTTTAGCCTTCCCAACTACAAGCACATACTCCAGCCAGTCAGCAGACTCCCCCTCTCCCACCGTATGCATCCCCGCGCTCTCCACCTGTTCAGCCTCATACACCAGTGACAATCTCGTTGGGAACGGCCCCATCCTTGCAGAACAATCAGCCTGTGGAGTTTAATCATGCCATCAACTATGTTAATAAAATCAAGAACAGGTTCCAGGGCCAACCAGACATCTACAAAGCGTTCCTGGAGATTTTGCACACATATCAGGTAAGAGAGTTGCCCTTTCAGTCTGTCTTAACCAGGTCACACGCTGAGGGCATCTGGTCGGAGAAGAACTTGAATAACCATTATTATGTTCTCTAATTGTTACTGGAAGTCAACAGGTTAAAAACTGTGATGTGTGTTTATAAAGCTAGTTTGATTTGCCTGACTTTAATTGCTTTATAACAATTAGACAGGATTTTTAAGTTACTGCCCTGTGAAGCAGATGCTTATTTTCTGGGGGGCTTAGAGGATGGTTTGTGTAGTGTAGTTCATCTACAGTTGAAGGAGGAGACATTTCTCTAATGTCTTGTGTTTTAGTGTTTTTGGTAATGGTCCCCTGGGCATTCACATATACTGTCCTACTTTTATTTATTCTTTTATTTTTTAAAGGCTGTTTATTTATTTAACCTCTGTACCCAGCGTGGGGCTCGAACTCATGACCCCGAGATCAAGAGTTGCATGCTCTTCCAACTGAGTCAGCCAGGCACCCGTGTCCTAGTTTTAAAAAAATTGTCAGCCACCATCTTCCACTCATTTCTCACCTTAAAAGCTTGCAGTTAAAACAAGTGCTAAGAACAGAGACTTTTCTTCTTAGGTACAGCCCGAGTAGATAACATCCCAGAAAGTGTGCAAAAGGGAGTCATTCAGAACAGTGGCCCTCTAATATGATACCTTCCCATTTGCAATTTCCTGTCAGAAAGAGCAACGAAATGCCAAGGAAGCTGGAGGAAACTACACTCCAGCATTGACTGAGCAGGAGGTCTATGCCCAGGTGGCTCGTCTTTTTAAAAATCAGGAAGATCTGTTGTCAGAGTTTGGACAGTTCCTACCAGATGCCAACAGCTCTGTGGTAAGTTTTACTTAGAAAGAACTACACTATTTAGAATTATTATCTTAAATAAGTTAGGAAGCTGAAAACAGAAGCTGACTTTTTTAAAATGATATAATTTCTTTCATGTGTCTTACTTAGCTTTTAAGCAAAACAACGGCTGAGAAGGTTGATTCCGTGAGAAATGACCATGGAGGCACTGTGAAGAAGCCGCAGCTGAACAACAAGCCACAGAGGCCCAACCAGAATGGCTGCCAGATCCGTCGGCACTCAGGATCGGGAACCACCCCTCCGGTAAAGGTGAGAGTGGGCGGCGGCTGTAGGTTGTTCACGGGTTCTTATCCAAGCGTGTTGAAAGTTGGATCATGGGTACTCAGAGTGAATTGGTGTATGTCACAGAAACTCAATGCAAAGCTTCTTATCTGGCTTTGCAAAAGAATGTTAGAATATCACTGATTACACAAATTACTGAACTTTTTGAGTTTTTATTGTTTTCTCTATATTTTCTCTCTTCTCTGCTCTTAGCCATCATGTCTTTTTTTGTTTGATGCTAAAGGTTTCTGAGACTAATTTTTCCCTTCCTCTGACTTGGTGCCTTCAACCTGCCTTGTGATAATAAGAAGGAAGATTATTAAGCTAATTGTTTCAGAAATAAGTCAAGTGGTCTCTAAAGTCCTCCTGTGAGTAAAGTGTGTATACTTTGTGAGATCTCTTTGGTGTAGAGGCCCATCCTGCCCAGGTTTCTTTGTTGGGTTGTAAGATCTTATCTGTATCATTTTAATCTCCAAGGCAGGACCTTTGGGCTGTAGCAGGAGGGGATCTTAAATTTCTGTTAGTGACGTATCACATAATGCTTCTCGTTATAGTAAACATTGGTAGTCTGCCTGTGGAAAGCTAGGCTTGTGCTCTTCCACTTTGATGTGGTGCAGCTGTGTTAGGGACAGAGCTAGGTGTATGTACTGAATGTTGCTTCAGTGAATTCTAAAGCAGTATGTAATGTGGAAGAGATGGACGTGTCTGCAGAATCTAATGAATGAATAATAAAAGTTAGTGGAATTTCTAACAGTAGGAGGTGAACAAGCAGAGGACTACAAAGACTGACATGTTAGGTGTTGCTCACACTTTTGAAATCAGGCTATTTTTTTAGTGTTTGTAATGGCTTTTCCTTTTGAAAGCAGATTGAACGTAGAAATAGTTTATATTTCGTCACTTTAGTAAAGAGTATTATATGGGTAGCAAAAATGAGGTTGGCAGTTAAGCTCCACTCTTGCATTGGTCCCCGCCCACACTTGATTACCCTCAGGTGGAAACACTAGAAAGGGGGGGATTAGAATTCCCTACCTACTTTTCTCCTTAGGCAGCCTGAGCAGCAGAGGCTTTGGCTCTTGAGAGAGTGTACTCTGAGGTGGTCAAGGTAAATGTGCTGCTTCTCCCAAAGTTTGTGCATTTCTTTGCAGGTAGTTGAGAGATGGCTTTTTAAAAGTGAATTCTTGCTTGACAGTTATGTCATGGCCTGCTCACTCCCTTTGAAAACGTAATCTTAAATTGGTCCAAGTAGATCTTGCTGACGAGAGTCATTCCTTCTCTTAGGAAAACAAACTGTGCCTTTTTTCATGAATTTTTAAATTGGATTATGGTTACAGGTTAAAGATTGATTTCTATCCACTTCTGCCAATGTGCTCCACCTCTTTGCCTCCACCTCTAAGAAGCTGAGATAGTGGCACTAGGTTCCAAATAGTTACTTTTGGCTAATGGAAAAAGTAAGGATGTTCTGTTATCACAGTAATGAGGTGACCATTTGTAGAGAGAATATTTGGGTAATAGAATGATCTGTGAACCTCAGGGTGAGATGGAGAAGATGGGTAGAAATCTTTTAGGGGGTAAAGTGAGTGAGTGATTTGAATTCTCTCATTTGTTGCAAATTATTGACAGCAGTGGTCAGTGATGGACCCATTGAACACAGATGAAAATAAAACTCCAAGAACACTACTTGGCTCTTATATGTTTGTATTTTTCCTTTTTTGCAGAAGAAACCTAAACTGCTCAGCTTAAAGGATTCTTCCATGGCAGATGCCAGCAAGCATGGTGTAGGAACAGAATCATTATTTTTTGATAAGGTGAGTAATGATTGAATTAGATTTAATATAGGCTATTAATGCCAAAAGAAAATCACCCTATCCCCAAGAAGATTTTGTTAAAGAGACTTGAAGCTGATAGGACTTTCTGCCTGTTAACATAGTTTCTAAGTTGTAGGTCCTTTCAGGCTACCGGAACCATTAGCACAGGTAGGGAAATATAGCATTGTCTGTTTTGGTTTTGTGAAGTAGTTTACAGCGTTTCCCATGGTGGAAGACTGCTTTTAAAAAATGCGTGATGTTACTCTTGAAAGATGTTTGGAGGTACCCACTGTATATCCAGGTCTGTACCAGTTGTTGAGGATTTCAGATGACTTGTGATCTTCTAATTGCTTGTGGTACTTATATGTGGTATCGCATACAGGGTTTGTGAGATTTCTGATATAACTGTATGTTTTCAAAGTTCCCTAGGTGATCCTGATAAGTAGCCAGCGTTGTGATTACTGGTATAAACAGTGTTGTGTGGTGTATTGGTTTAATTCTCCCCCTATGTCTGACATCCTCCTTGGAGTCAACTTGATGACTACCAGCCTGCTTTCATCAGGGTAATTGGTAACTGTCAGACTTCTCACTGACAGGAACCAGCCTGGAATGACCTGGTGCAGATTTACCCTGTCTTGCAACTTTGGGTTTTTTGCAAAAGGGCAGGTGTTTTAGCATCTCCATGATTGGTGCCTCCTGATCTCTCTCTAGCCTGCTGCGCCTGTGTGAGCTATCCTGCCTAACAGTTGAGTCTTTGGCTCTGATTTGAACCATTCCTGAGGGCTTCCTGGGCATTTAGTGCTTTTAACGGAAATGTGGAAGCCCAGCTCACAACCAACAAATGACAATGAAAGAGTGGAGGGGTGGGGTGTGAATAAGTTAATTTTTTAAAGAGTGATGGTATTTTTTTGTTTGTCTTTGGAGTACTTATTTCTTAGAGACACGTACTGATATATAGTTGACCCTTGAACAATGCGAGTTGAAAATCTGAATATAACTTGTGACTCCCCAAAAACTTACTGTAGACCAGAAGCTTTACCGATAATATTTAACAGTTGAGTAACACATATTTTGTATGTTATATATACAGTATACTGTATAATAAGCTAGAGAAAAGAAAATTTTTAAAATCATAAGGAAGAGAAAATACATTTACAGTGCTGTATGTATCAAAATTCACGTGTAAGTGGGACACAGTTCAAACCTATTTTGTTCAAAGGTCAGCTGTAGAGATGAAATGTCTGAAATTTGCTTTAAAATTCAGTGGTGGAGGAAATGGTTATAGATGAAGTAAAATTTACTATATATTGATCATTGAGGCTGGGCAAATACATGGGGTTCATTAGACTATTCAGTCTACTTTTGTGCATGTTTAAAGGCTGATAAAAAATTAAGTCAGTCAATATTATGTATACAAAAAGGACAGTTCTCTTTCATCTTTGGCTTTGTGAAAAGGCATATTCCATGTAATGTCTACTGACTGATAGTTATAAAAGTATACAGGAGCCTGGAGAAGGGGTTGTTGCTAAACTGCTTGGTTTGGTGAGGATCTGTCTACAGTCCTCACTAAAGGACCACAATACTAAATATTTACTTTCATTTTTTTTTTTTTACTTTTTAAACTTTTTTTTTTACAGTTTTTTTTAAGATTTTATTTATTTATTCGTCAGGTAGAGAGAGTGAGCACAAGGAGGGAGAGCTGCAGGCAGAGGCCGAGGGAGAAGCAGGCTCCCTGCTGAGCAAGGAGCCTGATGTGGGACTCCATCACAGGACCCTGGGATCATGACCTGAGCTGAAGGCAGACACTTAACGACTGAGCCACCCACTGAGCCACCCAGGCGCCCCTAAATATTTACTTTTGAAATTGAAACTCCACATTGGTCATCTAGTCAGGCTAGTTTTACCTTGTGTATGACATTGAACATTTTTAGGTTTTTGGATGTTAAAGTGCTCAGTATTATAAGTGGAGGAAGGAAAAGGATCAGTTCAGAGGACAGAAGTGTCTTATTTAAAAAATTATTCAAGATTACCAGAGTTTAAAAACAGTGTTGACAAAGATTATTGCTGTAACCATCTGTTAGGAGAAGCAACAAAAACTAGGGTAACTCTGATATGGTTGGAAAATCAAGCATATAAGAACGTAAATGTAATACTCTAGGATCTCATTTATATATTTTTTTATCGTGGAACATTTTAAACATGTGAAATGAAGGAGCCGAGTGGAATGACTCCTCATGTACCCATCATCCAGCCTCCACAGTTCCCTCCTGCTAGCCAGTGTACTTGTTTCATATGTACTCTCACCCACCCCAGCTTACTTGGAGACAAATCCTAGATAGTATGTTATTTCATCCATAAGTATTTAGTAAGTTTCCTTTTAAAGTGATACTTTTCTCAAACATAATCATTATCACATCTAAAAAAACTAATATCAGCTCCTTTAGTATCATCAAATAACTATTTAAATTTCCCAATCTTTTAAAAGCAATCTGGGATCTCTTGATTTCCCATCTAACTGTTTCTCTTCTGGTTGTCTCCATAAGGTCCGAAAGGCTCTGCGGAGTGCAGAGGCCTATGAGAATTTCCTGCGCTGTCTTGTTATCTTTAACCAGGAGGTGATCTCTCGGGCTGAGCTTGTACAGCTAGTCTCTCCTTTCCTGGGGTAAGTGGAGTGAAGGGCTCAGCCTTGACGGGTGCTATGGAGGTGAGGGTATGTGATGGGCAAACATGATTTGATCATGGTGGGTCAGTTAGTTGACTCATAAAATGTCAGTGTCACAGGAGTCCTCCAGGAATTCTTCTAGTTTAACTCTACAGATGGAAAAATAGGCAGAGAGGGCATCGGCCAAGACTAGTGGTTTCTCGATGCACTGAGCAGTGTTGGATGTTTATAGAGACCAATCTCTTCTGGGGTTCTAGAATCTTGACTGTATTTGACAACCTAAGAATGATCTGAGCATTAAAGCGGTCTTCTTGATTAGAAGAACAGCTGGTTATTGCTTAGTTTCGGTGCAACTCTTCCATCAGTACCCTAACTGGTCTTGGAGCGCTCTACAAGAAAAGGGGAAGCCAGATGCTCAGAAGCAGGACTTCTTAGGCAGGAAATAATAATTGTCATTGGAATTTGTCCCTGGTAGCAGAGTTCTGACCCAACACCAAATAGTAGTAGCCATACCTCAGGATAACTGCATCGTGCTTCTAATTGCTCACCAGTTTTTGGTTTGATTCTTTAGGAAATTCCCTGAATTGTTTAATTGGTTTAAAAACTTTCTGGGCTATAAGGAGTCTGTACATCTGGAAACCTTTCCAAAGGAACGAGCCACAGAGGGCATTGCCATGGAGATAGATTATGCCTCTTGTAAACGGTTGGGCTCTAGTTATCGAGCCCTACCAAAGAGTTACCAGCAGCCCAAGTGTACAGGACGGACTCCTCTCTGTAAAGAGGTAAGGCCTTCCCTAGAAAGGATCAGCCCTCAATCTTCTCCTTTCTCCAGAAGGGAGTGACACCAGCGATTGAGAATTTATGTGAATGAGGAAGTCAAGTCCCTTCTTTGTCTTTTCTCAGAAGAAAATGTTTTATACTACTATCCAGAACCTTTCCCATCTTTGCAAACTTGCTAAAGGTGAAAGCTGTAATGTTAGTCATTTCTCCCATCCCCTAGAGTTATGTCTGTCTTTTTACTGAGAATGCTTAATTACCAGAAAGCTTTGTTTTGTTACACTTTAGCTTCAGTTTCTCTTCTTTTACCCAAAGGTTTTAAATGATACTTGGGTTTCCTTCCCTTCCTGGTCTGAGGACTCCACCTTTGTTAGTTCCAAGAAAACCCAGTATGAAGAACACATCTATCGTTGTGAAGATGAACGCTTTGAGGTACAAGCTCCTGTATCATTTGGAGGTTGTGGAAATGGGAGGCACTACATGCTAAGACATCTTAAATATCTGTCTGTGAGGCTTGGCTTTTTAAGACCAAAGAGCCAAAGTCTCATGTTCTTCACTAGTAAATGCTTATTGTCCTATTTACAATGCTTTCCGAGTTCATCAAATATATCAGTAATATTTTAGGGCAAGGGTGACCTATCTAGGCCACCTTAACCCTTTTGAAGTTATCCATTGATGGCTGAATAATAATCCCTTGAATTTTTAACAACATTTTAAAGTTTATTGTGTTTTACAGGGTATACAAAACATATATATATCTTATATCTTAAGGCTGACTGGGCTCTCTCAAAGAGGTTTAATTATTTAAAGTGTGTATTGTCATTCTTAGCAGGTATCTTGACATGGTTAGCAAACCAGCTCTCCTGTGAGAACTGGAATTCTTCTCTCCTATATCTGTTATTTATTTGGCTCCTTGTGAAAGAAAGCGAAATTAGGGCTTTATTTTAAAGTAGTTGGGAAGGGAAGAGCTGGAGTAAATAAGTGAGCTGGGAGAGCCTCTGTACCAGGAGTAGGAGCACTGATAGTGGGCTCAGAATCCCCAGTGTGTTAGAACATCTAGCTCACTGATATCATCAACAAAAAGGGAATGTTCAATGTGTCTGAAGAGGTAAAATGATGTGTATCCTATTTAATGTATTTATTGTATAAAAGTGACCGGCCCTGCTTATTCATATAGATGGGAGAGATCTTGCTCTTTTTTAAATCCATGCTGATTTAGCTCTGCCAGCCATTCCCCCTTCACACTTGATTCAGCTGTTTCTGACATGTCTTGAATGAAGAGCCACATGTTGTGGCAGTCACTGGCAGGTGACTGGCCCCAGTGTTCATGAGGAGTTTCAACCAGTTGCACAAAATGAAGTCATGACAGATGCTAACTTCCATGGAAAGTTTTATCAGGCTGAAGAAAGCATTTCCTTGTTACCTATGTTTAGTAAGGTTAGATGAGTTAGAAAGCAGAGATTGGCATCTTTTTCTGACAGGATGTTCCTATTCTCAATTGGTATGCCTATAAAAGGCAACATCCGCATTTCCCATCTGTGATTACAGGCATGAGGATGAAGGTGTGTGTGCATGTGCTTAGGATTGAGTGGGATGGGCTAGTTTGAAGGAGCATTCCTTTATACCTCAGGATAGGTTAGTGATCCTGCAGTGTGGACAACCCCCAAATTTCAGTGGCTTGAAAAAACAGATTTATTTCTTGATCATGCTATATGTGCATTGATGTTTAGTGGGGGATCCTGCTCATCAGAATTACTTTAGGACACTTTTTTTTTTTTTAAAGATTTATTTGCTTGAGAGAGTACGTGTGCACACACATGTGCCGAAGCAGGGGAGGGGCAGAGAGAGCCGGTGGGGGGCGGATCTCAAGCAGACTCCACGCTGAGCACTGAGCCCCCATGAGGGGCTCAGTCTCAGGACCCTGAGATCCTGACCCGAGCCGAAACCATGAGTTGAAAGCTCAGCCGACTGTGCCACACTGGGAACACTTCCATAGACATTTGGTCACGGGACCCTGAGACTTCTTGTTTACTTCGTTTTCTGTTTCTCATATGGAGAATCTTGTGTGAAGCCTAGGACAAGAGTTACTCAAAGGTTGCTAGTTATATCCTTAACCAGATCTGGGTAGGCCCTTGCCAGAAAGAAAGTGCCAGGAGTTCTGTTAGAATTTAAATGATTACTCACAGACACGACATTGAAGTCCTTAAGGAATGATAGTCGCTGCTCTTACTATTACTGGATGTAGAACAAGGCTATTAAACATTTAAATATTTCAAGTTACCCTGAAAAACCTTACACATAAGACTGATTTATCATCATTTATCATCTTTTGGGGATTGTTGTGTGTTTTGTTTCATTTTGTTTTGTTTCATTTTATCATTTGTAACAGGTTTTAGCAATCCAGGAAAGTTCAGGGAAAAGTGTCAGTAAGGTTGCCTCCTGTGAAGTCCCTGTGGTCTGGGGTCAGTAGTTCTAAGCAAAGCACACTGGTGTTGTTAGAAGTAACAACTACCACTTACCTATCTTTTATTGGATGTTATGTGCCGGGCCTTGCACTAAACCCTTTATTTGGATTATATCGTCTAATCTAGAAAACAGCCTATGAGAGTAGGTGATGTTATCCCTATTTTATTGATAAGGAAATAGAATTTTGTATGGCTACTATGGCAGAGCTAGGATTCAAATCCAAAGAATTTGGCTCCCTACTTCATACTTTTGACCACTCTTCTATTCTGGTTTGGGTTCTAAGCACACTTTGTCTTTTGAATTAGCTTGATGTAGTTTTAGAGACCAATCTGGCAACGATCCGGGTTCTGGAAGCAATACAGAAGAAGCTTTCTCGCTTGTCTGCTGAGGAACAAGCCAAATTTCGCTTGGACAACACCCTTGGGGGCACGTCGGAAGTTATTCATCGAAAAGCACTCCAGAGGATATATGCTGATAAAGCAGCTGACATCATTGATGGTCTGAGGAAGAACCCTTCCATTGCCGTCCCAATTGTCCTTAAAAGGTAACTGACTGAATGTGCCCTTCGTGCTTTAGTGTGCTTCATGACAGATTCAGTGTCCCATTAACTAAGTCCCTCATTTTCAACGTGGTTACTATCCCACGAGACCTCCATTTTGCCCCAACACTGGTTGTTGGAAATTAGGTGCAGCATGGGATAATGGAGCTTCTTGATGGGGTTCTGTGTAATCAGCAGTAGAGAACAAACCTTGAAAGTCCACAGTGGAATGCTCTGTGTGTTTAAGGGAATATTTTAAAATATAGAAGAGAACAAAGTAGAACACAACCACCCACATTCCTGCCACTCAATACTAACCATTGTTAACATCTTTGTTTTTTAATAAGGAAAACACTCTTTTTTGTCTTTGTAAAATTGATGTTTATTTAAAAAGGCTAGCTTGCCATTTTTACCAAGAACGTCTTTCTTTTTCCTCCTGACAAGCCTTCAGCCTCAGGTGTAGAGGGGCTGTTGTACCCACCCAAGACCAGGCATCAAGGAGACCAGAGCTACAGCTGAGCCCCAGGCTCCTTCAAGTCCATGGCACTTTGCTGTGAATCCCAGCTAACAGCTGGGTCCTCTCTCAGTATCCTCTGCAGTGGTGGTGTGAAGGAACTCTTGTCTGCTGCACAGCTCACGGATGCCCGGCTTTTCTTGTTCCTCCCTAGTCATTCGCTCAAGAGCTGGCACAGGCTGTCCCTCTTCTTGCCATGCTGGCAGCATTTAACTTTTGGCTTTGAGATGTAGGATACTCTTCAGTTCTAGTGCTTGATTTTACTCTCCTCGATCGGCTGTGCCACCAGAAATTCCCAAACTGTGTGTGCAAAGGAGCATTACTGTGCGAGTTCTCTGCTCTCAGACTTCTGCATTTACATTAGCGTAGTGAATGTTCTTAGAAGTCCTGTAGCAAAGAGATGTGCTTTTTTTAGCTGGTCAAGGAAGTGAGCCCCCTTTTCAGGGGTATTCTGTGGAATGCTGTTGAGAAATAACTATTCTAGGTAAGATTTCTGACTTTGGGACAAATTACCTCCCCAAAATAAGTCCTGGATGAGTAATTTCCTCATGTAACAAGAGTTCAAGCCTGGATTGAATAACAGTTTAACAATTTGAATAACAGTATCCCAAGTTGCCAATAATTTTGACCTATTGTATCTTTTGACATGTGAAATAAAGTAAGTCTGACATATTTCTCACTTCTAAACCCTGAGAGAGGGGCGCCTGGGTGGCTCAGTTGGTTAAGCATCTGCCTTCGGCTCAGGTCATGATCCCAAGACATGGGTCCTGGGTTCGAGCCCCACGTTGTGCTCCCTGTTCAGTGGAGAGTCTGCTTCTCCCTCTGCCTCTGCCCCTCCCCGTCTCCCTGCTGGTGCTTTGTCTCTCACTCACTCTCTCTCGGATAGATAGATAGATAGATAGATCTATCTTATTATTACTGGATGTGGAATTAGGCTATTAAACATTCAAATATTTCTTTCTTTCTATCTATCTATCTATCTATCTATCTATCTATCTATCTATCTATCTTTTAAAAAATAAAATAAAAAACCCTTAGAGAGTAGGTGCTGTTATCCCTATTTTCCCGATAAGGAAACTGTCTCATATGGCAGAGCCAGGATTCAAACCCAAGGAGTTTAACTCCCTCCCTTAAAATTCCCACATCTGAATTCCCATGTCTTGTTGTTTCTACTCCCCCCCCCCCCCCCCCCAGGTTGAAGATGAAAGAGGAAGAATGGCGAGAAGCTCAGAGAGGCTTTAACAAGGTGTGGAGAGAGCAAAATGAAAAATACTACCTGAAGTCTCTGGACCACCAGGGCATCAACTTTAAACAGAATGACACCAAGGTCCTGAGGTCAAAGAGCTTACTCAACGAGATTGAGAGTATCTATGATGAGGTGAGCTGGAGGTTTTTATATTTGTGAGAGGACCACAGGCTTTATGTTCAGCGCTGCTTTAATTCCTGGAAATCATCTTTGGTATATGAAAGCAAGACCTTCTGAGACATGTTGATTCTTGCTTCAAAACTGCCATAGACTTCTATTCCTGATTCTGCCATTTTAAATCTAAGCCTCACCTTTATTCCTGAGCTGCTTTACTGGTTTCCCAGTTTACCATCCTGGCTTTGTCTGTGCCTGCTGCCTCCCTCTTCCACTTGTCTCTCCGTCTGTTTCCCTCAAAACAGTACCTTGTCTTCATTCACGTAGCCCCTCTCAACTTCCCACAACTGAAACACTTATCATTAATCCCCAGACACTTTCTAATCCATGTTTATTCAGCATACTTACCAGGAGTGTATATAGTACTGGAAGGCAGGATACAGTGATGATTAAGAAATTGATCCTGTTCTCTTGGGGCTCACAGTCATGGGGAGTGGATAGAGACATAAATACAGTATGATTGAGAATTCCTAAAAGTTATATGATCTTGAATTTTTAAAAGCGTTTTTATCATGAAAATGTCAAACATAGACGGAAGGGGTGAGAGTGGTAAAATGAGCTCTTACATAAACTTAAATAAGCATCCCTGTTTTGCCAGTTTTATTAGATCTGTCACCTTCCACACACACCCCCCCCCTCAGATTGGAGACCTCAAGTCCTAGACCTCATGTGGTATCCTCCATATCCATAAATACTAATACAGAATTTTGAAAGATGGTCCCAGTTTTGTCCCATTGTCCCCAGTAGGTCTTCACAGTCTAGAAGATACCAGTATGTTGGTGTCAGACCATACCTCCTGCATTATCTATTTCTGTTTCTGTAAGTTGTGGGTTGGAAGACAGTACTGCTAGCGCGGTCTCGTAGGTCTTTTTGTTGTTGCTGGACACATGTCACATAATACTTTGCGTCTCTCTCCTGTTAGAGGCAAGAGCAGGCTACAGAAGACAATGCCGGTGTACCTGTTGGCCCACACCTCTCACTTGCCTACGAAGACAAACAGATCCTGGAAGATGCCGCTGCTTTGATTATCCACCACGTGAAAAGGCAGACTGGCATTCAGAAGGAGGACAAGTATAAAATCAAGCAAATCATGCATCATTTCATTCCAGATCTGCTCTTTGCTCAGAGAGGTGATCTCTCAGATGTGGAGGAAGAGGAAGAAGAAGAGATGGATGTAGATGAAGCCACAGGGGCAGCTAAGAAGCACAATGGTGTTGGGGGCAGTCCCCCTAAGTCCAAGCTACTGTTTAGTAACACAGCAGCTCAGAAGTTAAGAGGGATGGATGAAGTATACAACCTCTTCTATGTTAATAACAACTGGTATATCTTTATGCGACTGCACCAGATTCTCTGCTTGCGGCTGCTGCGGATTTGTTCCCAAGCTGAACGGCAAATTGAAGAAGAAAACCGAGAGAGAGAGTGGGAACGGGAAGTCCTGGGCATAAAACGAGACAAGAGCGACAGCCCTGCCATCCAGCTACGTCTCAAAGAACCTAGTGAGTGCTTAGACTGTTGGTGTCTGGATGATGTGAGGGGTTGGGGGGCCTCAGAGCCGAGTTAGACTCAAGACTGCTTTCTTTTATGCATAGAGCACAGGCAGGCCGGCCTTAGAGCCTGACCAGGGTTCAGATCCTAGCTCTGGAATTGACTGGTTGTGTGACCTTACTTCAGCTCCCAAACCTGTGTACCTATGAAATGGAGGTGCTCCTTAATTCTTTGTGGGGTTGTTGGGACGATTGGGGAAAGTATGCAAAGCACCCTGTGCGGTGCTAGGATCATGGACATTCAGTGGCTGCTGCTGTGGACACCTGGGTAGTGGCTATCAGTTGCCATCAGTTTCCCAAATGGCAGATCTCTGAGGTATTACAGAGCATGTTAAAGGACAGGGTGGGACTAAAATGTCACAGTCCATTCTGCTCCATGACGGAACACAAATTCCTAGTTGTTCATGCCTAAGACAGATGCGAATTTTCTCAGATATGTTTGGGCAGGACTTCTTAGCCAGTGAGGTTCATGGTTCATTCCTTAATAAATAGAAATAGTTTATGGAAAGGAGATTGGAAGTCGAGAGATGGTGTGAGACAGCAGACCTCAGAACAGAAATGAAGATAGAGAACACAGGAAAACGAAAATAAATGTGGGCTGAGGAAGCCACCATGTGCTTTAAGTAATTCTCTGTTACCGGCTTCTAGAGAACTATTCCGTTCATAAGTTAGGTTTTTGAGCTGTGAACAAAAACTTTTTCGTGGAGCCTTTCTTCTGTGTCCTTGAAGAAATAGCCGATCTGTGGAGTGAATTATCTTTAAAAAAAAATTTCTAAACTGTTGCTGATGTAAGAAGCCCATGTGTGACCCTAACTCTCTATCTGTTGAAGAGCTAATGACACTGGATATTAATGTTAAAAGCCTTTATCTCGATAATCCTAGCTTGAGAGGGACAACTTTTGGATCTCAGAGCGGTGATTCCATCTGCTTGGGTAGAAATGAGAGAGCAAATGGTCTAATCCTGGCTTGATCACTGACTTAACCTGGTTTGAGGCTTACGTTGTTGGGTCTTGAGCGGTAACGCCAAGTCTCGCACTGATCATAACTCGTGGGCACAAGTCTGACTTGGGCTCCTAGCATTATTCTGGCATGAGACCATCTGCCTAGCAGTAACACAGCCCATGCCTGTGCTGTGGGTCTGAACAAGGAGATATTCTGTGGTGAAAGTTAAGCCAGTTTCTTTTAAACTGTGTTCTCTGTTTTGCATGTCTTTGATGAGCCCATCACACTTCAGATAAACGGAGATGGACTTAGCTTTTGCTCCTCAGTCTGTTTTCTCTTGTATAGACTTTACAAACGGTAACCAGATGTCAGGGACAAAAGAGTTCTTGTAATTTTTTGTTTTTTTTCAGTTTAGTGAACTTTTTATCAAGGTGCAACATACGTATAGAAAAATATACAAATCCAAATTGTGTAGCTCAGTGAATTTTTATGAAGTGAGCACACCTGTGTAACCAGCACCTGGATCAAGGAACAGTATAACCTCTAGTTCCATCCACGTCGGTATTGTGCTAAGTGAAATAAGTCAATCAAAGAAAGACAGTTACCATATGATCTCACTGATATGTGGAATTCGAGAAACAAGGCAGAGGATCATAGGGAAAGGGAGGGAAAAATGAAACAAGATGAAACCAGAGAGGGAGACAAACCATAAGAGACTCTTAATCTCAGGAAACAAACAGGGTTGCTGGAATGGAGACGGGTGGGAGGGATGAGGTGGCTGGGTAATGGACATTGGGGAGGGTATGTGCTATGGTGAGCGCTGTGAATTGTGTAAGACTGATGAATCACAGACCTGTACCCCTGAAACAAATATGTTAATTTAAAAAAGAAAAGAAACAGTATAACCAATACCCCAGTGACCCCCTCATGCCACCGTCTTGATTGCCAGCATTGGATATCAGTAAATAGGTCTTACGTAAGTTAAAGGCAGAGTCCTTTCATGCTTCCTTTTGCACTCTGCTAGTTGCCAAATGAATGTCTCTGTAACAACTGAAAAGATTCTAGCTGCTGGTTGAAGTGATTCATGTGCAGGAAGTACAGATCATTTAATGCAATTTGTGAAGTACAACGTTGGGAATCCATTTTTAAACAGTAGGACTTTGACAAATGCAGATTACTTCATTATTCATAGGGGATTTAATTTGCACTCCTATTTTTCTGTTCCTGAGAGGTTTCCCAGGGCTCGAGTGTGGTGCTGTCTGCCTTTTCTCATCTGCACTTTATGCTTCATTGAAATAGCTTTATGAGCAAGTGACCCATGTGAGGAATGCTCTCTGCAGGCTGGGAGGGCAGGTTCCTCTCTCAGCAGGAGAACCAACAACTTTTTGAAGAAACTTCTTCCCTGGGATATTCTGCTCTCCTGTCAGGCAGCTCTAGTGTAATGGAAGTGTCTTTCTGGCATGGACAGAGTGTTAGAGCCCCCGTTAAAGTTGCAGGGTCACTGTCCCCTGATAGCACTGGCCATTGTAGCCACCTGTCAGATGTCATCTCTGGCTACGGCTGATTGAGTGCATATGTTTGAATACCTAGGGTTCTTTCATCAGAGGCTCTTTAGGCCAACTGTGGGGTTTCGCCCTGCCCTCTCTCCTGACCTTTTCGTAGCAAGGTAAGGCCTCACCTCTTCCATCTCTCCCACAGTGGATGTTGATGTAGAAGATTATTACCCAGCTTTCCTGGATATGGTGCGGAGCCTGCTGGATGGCAACATAGACTCGTCGCAGTACGAAGATTCACTAAGAGAGATGTTCACCATTCACGCCTACATTGCCTTCACCATGGACAAACTAATCCAGAGCATTGTCAGACAGGTGAGGGCACAGTGGAGGCTAGGTTTGGTGAGGGAAGAAGTCCTTACCTAAAGATGGATGAGGCAAAGAGAAAAGGCAAGATTTCTGTTGGAGAAAAAAAGGCAGTTTGCTCATAGAACGATGTTTATGGACGTATGGCTGTCTAGAGGAAAGGGGGGAGGTTAACATGATGTCGGATCTTTCATGTTAACAAAGTGGGAGTACTTCAGCCGCTAAATGGACTCCTTTGCTCTGCTCGGTATGCCCTCACAGTTGAGTGAGCCTACTGCCGACCCAATGTCTTGCCCCTTTCTCATTGCCTACCTATAGAGCGAGCATTGGTACTGGCCCCGCTCTTATCTAATGGCCCAGTGGGGAGCTTTCAGTGGGTAACGCTTCCACTTCTGTGTTGGTGATTCTGTGTATTGTCCTCATTTAATATTTGAAGTTCCTTTTGCGGGAATGGTTTCATACAACATCTTCTATAATACTATGTCTACCTCCCTATCTGAGGTTCTGCTTGACTTAGATTTGTAGTTGGTTTTGTGATTTGTTCCTGTGGCACCTCAGGAGTTTGTAGTATGTTCTTTACAGCAATGATAATTTGTAGCAAAAAGGTTTCTGCTTTTGCCTTGAGTTCTGAATTTCTGAAGGGATCAGAATGTCTTGTTGGTCATCACTTTCTTTAAAGTGAAAACTTGGGGCGCCTGGGTGGCTCAGTTGGTTAAGCGACTGCCTTCAGCTCAGGTCATGATCCTGGAGTCCCTGGATCGAGTCCCGCATCGGGCTTCCTGCTCCTCGAGGGGAGTCTGCTTCTCCCTCTGACCCTCACCCCTCTCATGCTCTCTCTCTCTCTCAAATAAATAAAAACCTTTAAAAAAATCATAAAGTGAAAACTTGACAAAGAAAATTCTAGAGTCTTCACTGCCACTATGGGGAATAAAAGCTTGTTGCTCAGTGTTTTCTTGGGGTAAAATATGGAATTCTTTGCAAAGTACCCAGGCTTTTGCCTTGATTTCGGAAGGATGCATGGCTCTGCGCCCTTTTACAGGATCTCCTCAGAGTCAGGGAAGAACACTTCACATAACTGAATCTTGGCATCTTCATGAAGGTTGTCAGGTATTCAGTTTTTTCCTGGAAATCGAAGAAGTTGAGAGGCCTTCCTAATTGAAATCGTTACATGGGTACCAACATAAACATATGTGAAATTAAATACATGTGAACTAGAAGCTCCAGTTACCATTTGCTCCTGCCTCTAAGTGTGCTGCTGCGACGGCTAGAAGTAAAGTCTTAACACGCCAGCCCAGCGCCCTTAAACACCCAGTGGGATTAACCTGTATAAACCCGAGGTTGGTTTTCGAAGCTATGTGTAGTTGTCCACTTATTAGAAGCACCTGGTTATGACTGAGTCAGTAATACGTAATGTCTAATCTTCTTAAGAAACAGGTTTTGTCCAGAAACCCAAATGCAGTGGGTTTTTTTTTTTAAGATTTCGTTTGAGAGACACACACACACACACGAGAGACAGAGGGAGAGAATCTCAAGCAGACTCCATACTGAGCGCAGAGCCTGACGTGGGGCTCAGTCCCTCAACTGTGCAATCACAATCTGAGCCAAAATCAAGAGTCAGATGCTTAACTGACTGAGCCACCCAGGCGCCCCCAAATCCAGTGGTTTTTTTTTTAAAGATTTTATTTATTTATTTGACACGGAGAGAGAGAGATAGCGAGAGCAGGGACACAAGCAGGGGGAGCGGGAGAGGGAGAAGCAGGCTTCCCGCCGAGCAAGGAGCCCGATGCGAGGCTCGATCCCAGGACCCCGGGATCATGACCCGAGCCAAAGGCAGACGCTTAACGACTGAGCCACACAGGCGCCCCCAGTGTTTTTAAAACCTATGTTCATGCTTCTCATCTTACTCCTCAATTGGAGGCATATCTTCTCTCATTCTCATCCTGTTTGATATTCTCCCAGAGTTCATTGCTGACTGGAGGTAGAACATATATTTCAAGGTCAAGCCATACATTTACCTTTTTCAGAGTACAGTTGATGCTTGAACAACAGGGCTTTGAACTGTGCTGGTCCACTTACACATGGATTCTTTACAATAAATACAGCATAGCACTGTAAATGCATTTTCTCTTCCTTATGATTTTCTTAATATTTTCTAGGTTTATTGTAAAAATATGGTATATAATACATATAACATACAAAATATTTGTTCATTGACTGTTTATGTTATCAGTAAGGCTTATCGGTCACTAGTAGACTATGAATAGTTAGGTTTTGGGGGAGTCAAAAGTTACATGCAGATTTTCGGCTTTGTGGAGGGTTATTGCCCCTACCCCTCACATTGTTCAAGGATCAGATGTAATTTAATAGGGATTTGTCTTAAGAACACAATAGGCGCTCTCACAGATACCTAGTACAGAACTCAGAAAATGGCCAATGTAGGGATTGGATTGGGAAGTTTTTGTTTTTTTTTTTTTCTCTCTCCTGCATGCCTTCTTTCTGGAAATCTGCTTCATTCTCATGCTCCTCTCTGCAGATGGACATTTGGCCACGTACTCAAGCCTTCTTCAGCCCCCTGAGACTTTGGCTTGCCATGGCAGTGCCTCTGGCCCCAGCATTGCTTGACCTTTCCATCTAGATGCTCGTCTGTCTACCAAACACATTCATTATGTCATTTTAAATTAGCAGGAGAGAGAATCTGAGCAGCCTAGCTTGGGAGTGTGAGCTGTCCAGTTGTCCCTGATTTTTTTTTTTTTTAAGATTTTATTTATTTATTTGACAGAGAGATAGAGAGCACAAGTAGGCAGGGAGGCAGGCAGAGGGAGAAGAAGAAGCAGGCTCCCCGCTGAGCAGGGAGCCTGACGTGGGGCTCAGTCCCAGGACCCTGGGATCATGACCTGAGCCGAAGACAGCCGCTTAACCAACTGAGCCACCTAGGCGCCTAAAGTTGTCCCTGATTTTATAGGGCTGCCCTTTTCAAAGACTCTAGGAGGGACCAGATATCCAAGAAGAGGGTGTGGATGGGGAGTCAGTGACATGGTCTGTTTCATCAAGACTGTTTTAACCAGAAGTGTCCACGTGATAGAGACCATGCTTTAGGTACACTTTTTTTACACTGCCTTTTTTTCCCCCTCTCTTGAACACTGTATCTTAAGCTTCTCCCTATGTTACCAGGTTATCGTAGGCATTATTTTAATGGCCACGTTAGAACCCATTGTCTGGACTCATTATAATTTAGCCATCTCCATTTGCTGGCCTTTCTACCACTGTCAGATCAGTCACCCTTCTGACCTTGCACTGTGTCCATTTATCTACAAATACACATACTTGTCATTTAAGACTTTTTTAAGTTAAAAATAAGTAGTTGTCATAGTTACTAGCACTTCAAAAAGGATGTATCTTCCTAAAAATAGAATGGCTTAGTGGTTTTTGAGAATTTTAAAGTAAAATAGACAAATTGATACTGCAGTTAACATTTTGCTTTTTTCTTGTGTATGTTTTTCACATTCTCTGGCATTTTTTATGAGTAAAGTTTCATTTGAGGGAATTTTTATTCCTCCATAGAAATATAGTCATAACTATGAGAATGGAAACTCTAAAAGGTTCAACTTCCCAGTCATCAGATAGTTTAAGAACAGAGTCTTGGGACACCTGGGTGACTCCATTGGTTAACCATCTACCTTCGGCTCAGGTCGTGATCCCAAGGTCCTGGGATCGAGTCCCACATCAGGCTCCTTGTTCAGCAGGGAGCCTGCTTCTCCTTCTGCCTACCACTCCCCCTGCTTGTGCTCTCTCTCTCTGACAAATAAAATCTCAAAAAAAGAACATAGTCTCAATAATTACCAACAGTCAATAGTGATTGACCTGTGTTGAAATTGAGTCAATTAACATTTACAATTTAAGTACTATATTTTTTATCTGATGTAGAAAAATAAGTAATGTATTAGAAAGAATATCCGCCTAGGCATCAGGAAGCTTGAATATTAGTCCTAACTCTATTCCTTCAGCTGGGAACTCCTGGGTAAGTGATTCAGCAACCAATTCTTGAACACCTAGTAAGTTTCAGACTTTGTACTCAGGCTGGGAATATAGACAGGGATCTAGCTTTCATGGTTCTCCACAGCCCCTGTCCTCACCTTGGCACACAGTGAGTGTTCTTATCTAAAATGGAAATTTGTCTCCTGTGTAACAGCACCCCCTCTTCAGCCTCCTGCCTGGGGTAGTTGTGTAGATCAAATGAGAAAAGGAGTGTGAAAGCAAGTTATAAATGGTAAAGAAGCACCATAAAAACAGGAAGCCATGAGAAATTTCTTTCATGTAAAATTTTTTTACAGTTCCTTAGAACTTTAAGCAGCACATTAACATGAGCTGCCTATGCTTTTGTTTGTTTGTTTAAGATTTTATTTATTTGACAGAGCACAAGCAAGGGGAGCTGCAGAGGGAGAGGGAAAAGCAGGCTCCCCACTGAGCAGGGAGCCCCATGTGGGGCTTGATCCTAGGATCCTGAGATCATCACCTGAGCCTGAGACAGACACTTAACTGACTGAGCCACCCAGGCGCCCTAGTTTTGCTTTTAAATAAATAGGAAAGATGGGGCGCCTGGGTGGCTCAGTTGGTTAAATGACTGCCTTCGGCTCAGGTCATGATCCTGGAGTCCCGGGATGAAGCCCCGCATTGGGCTCCCTGCTCAGCAGGGAGTCTGCTTCTCCCTCTGACCCTTCCCCCTCTCATGCTCTCTCTATCTCATTCTCTCTCTCAAATAAATAAATAAAATCTTTAAAAAAAAAATTATAATAGGAAAGCTTTAGTCATGGACAAGTGATACTGTTGAAGATTTAGGCTTAGTTATTCTCCAAGAATATGAAATACTGGTTTTGTGTGATTAATTTTCTAAAGTAACCAACCAAAAAAACTTTTTGAGCTGAGTCACTGGAACTATCAAAGGAAGGTTGACTGTATGAAAGGGAGAAATATTTTCTTGGTTCACTGATGACTTGCCTTTGCTTAATTCCAGCTGCAGCACATCGTGAGTGATGAAATCTGTGTGCAGGTGACTGACCTTTACCTGGCAGAAAACAATAATGGAGCCACAGGAGGCCAGTTGAACACGCAGACTTCCAGGAGTCTCCTGGAGTCAACATATCAACGGAAGGCTGAGCAACTCATGTCAGATGAGAATTGCTTTAAGGTGAGAGTTACTCATGTAGTCAAGGACCATGCTGGTGTGACAGTATAAGTTGTTGGAACTATGTCCATCAGAAATCAAAGCCATACCAGGATACTTTGATCCAGTGATTCCACTCCTGGAACTCTTTAGAGTTCCTATGAGCTCACTGGAGGGAATAAAAAACATGGAAATGTGGAAGTAAAAGACCGTCTCCCATGGACAGTCTGTTACTTTCTTGCCTTTCAAAAAAGTTAGTTGTCAAATATGATTTTTACAATTTTGTATTCTGCCTTTTTCTCTCTGGATGTTTTTTCATAGTATAATGCTTTGTAAATATTATAATGCTTTGTTTAAAAATGTTAATGCAGAGGGGCACCTGGCTGGCGTATTTGGAAGAGCATAAAACTCTTGATCTTGGGGTCATGAGTTCAAGCCCCATCACTAAAATAAATAAATAAATAAATATGCTAATACACATAATCCATGATTGTTGTAGAAAAGCTAAAAATTGTCACCTGTAGTGCTTCCCAGAAATAATTACTGATGACATTTCTAGACTTCTCTGTGCTTTTATAGGATTTGAAAGAGGGTATACTGGGGAAAATGGTCTGTAACTTATTTTGCTCAATTAGCAATACCTGGGTCTTCATCTGTTCATGACTGTTTGATATTTTATAGAGAATTATGACTGTCTTGTCATTTAGGTGTTTTCCATTTTCCACCATTACTCCACTGTTGTTGCTAGTTAATAAAACAAGTAGTTGGGAACAACCTAGATGTCCAATCCACTGTGGGAATGGTTAATAGCAGCCTATTGTGTGAATTCCAGGTGGCATATTTTGGAGCCTGTAATAGTGAATCATAAATTACAAAAATACTGAATCAAATAAAAGGATACAAAGCTGTGTGTACTATGATTGCAGCTATGTAACCAACAAAACGTGTATGTATTTACATAAGAAGGGCAGGTTCCTGTGGCCCAGAATAAGATTTGTAGTTGGCCAAGCAGAGAGAGCTAACATATCCTTGTTAGATATGTTCCATGTACTTGAATGATCTGACCCCAGATCGTCCACTTAGTTGTCTGCTTCTACTTTCAGTTATTTCTTTAGTTTCTTTTCTTTTTTTTTTTTTTTAAAGATTTTATTTATTTATTTGACAGAGACAGAGCGAGAGAGGGAACACAAGCAGGGGGAGTGGGAGAGAGAGAAGCAGGCTTCCCACGGAGCAGGGAGCCTGATGTGGGGCTTGATCCCAGGACCCTGGGATCATGACCTGAGCCGAAGGCAGACGCTTAACGACTGAGCCACTCAGGTGCCCCTATTTCTTTAGTTTCTAATCCATCACCTGTACTCTTTGCAGGACAGAAGACATTTCTTAAGCTTTTCGGGGTTGTTGATTTTTTTCTTCAGGGTTTTAAACCTATAAATGTTTATTAGAAGTTTACTGTGTGTTTTGTTTTTTTTTTTTTAAGATTTTATTTATTTATTTGAGACAGAGAGAATGAGAGAGACAGAGAGCACATGAGAGGGGGGAGGGTCAGAGGGAGAAGCAGGCTCCCCGCCGAGCAGGGAGCCCTATGCGGGACTCGATCCCGGGACTCCAGGATCACGACCTGAGCCGAAGGCAATTGCTTAACCAACTGAGCCACCCAGGCGCCCCTACTGTGTGTTTTTCATAGTGAGTGGAATTACCGTCCTCACCCACAATGACTTAACAATGGATTACATTGTGTAGTGAGGGCCTATGAAGGAATGGGTAGACTTACCCTATGGATAAGAATAGTTTTCAGAGTGGCAGACGGAATAGCAGAAACAAAGGCTTAGTAACCAAAAAAAATTATGTCAGTGATCCTTTAAAATGTTCATTTGGAGAACAAAATTTGATACTATTAACATTAAGCATAAGCAGCCCTTCAGATCCCCTGCCCACCCCTGAGCCCCAGCCTCCTCTCCATTTTGTTTCTGTGTACATCGTACACTGCTTTTTAAAAACTCAGCCACGTTTAGCTCTCTGTGTATCCATTCAGACCCTCTTCTGTGCCTTTACGTACATACATGTGTGTATATGGAAATAAATGACATTAGGCTGCACATTCTGCATCATGGTTTTTTTCATTTAGTATGGCTTAGAATTTCTCTGTTTTGATTTATATAGATCCAGCTCATTTTTCACCTGCTTTGTCATGCTTAAGAGTAAAAATGGGGCGCCTGGGTGGCTCAGTTGGTTGAGCGACTGCCTTCGGCTCAGGTCATGATCCTGGAGTCCCTGGATCGAGTCCCACATCGGGCTCCCTGCTCGGCAGGGAGTCTGCTTCTCCCTCTGCCCCTCTCCCCTCTCATGTGCTCTCTCTCATTCTCTCTGAAATAAATAAATAAAACCTTTAAAAAAAAAAAAAAAGAGTAAAAATGTACCATAGTTTAAAAATGTACCATAGTTTTAAAAAAAAATCATTCCTGGAAAAAAAAAAAAGTCTTGAAAAAAAGGGGGGCGGCCCCTGGGTGGCTCAGTCGTTCAGGCATTAAGCACCTGCCTTCGGCTCAGGTCATGATCCCAGGGTCCTGGGATCCAAGCCCCGCATCAGGCTCCCTGCTCGGCGGGGAGCCTCCTTCTCCTTCTCCCACTCTCCCTGCTTGTGTTCCCTCTCTGTGTCAAAAAAAAAAAAAAAAAAGCTTTAAAAATTTTTCAGAAAATCATTCCTGGGACACCCGGGTGGCTCAGGACACTCTAAGCATCCGACTCTTCATTTCTGCTCCGGTCATGATCTTGGGGTCGTGAGATTGAGTCCCACGTCCGGCTCACACTCAGTGCGGAGTCTGCTTGAGATTCTCGCCCTCTGCCCCTCCCCGCCGCTCGCCCTTTTTCTGTCTCTCTCAAATAAATAGAATCTTAAAAAAAATCATTCCCTTCGTGGTGAACATTTAAACAATTTCCATTTTTTACTTTCTCAAATAGTGCTATATCCTAGTGCTTGTATCCTAGTGCACATATGTTAGAATTTGAAGTGGAGACCAAGAAATGAAATCACTGGGTCAAAGAGTGTGTATATTTTACATTTTAAATAAATAAATACATATATATACATATATATACGTATATATATTCTTTTAATTTTTGTTTTAAGTAGGCTCCACACCCAACATGGGGCATGAACTCAGGACCCTGAGATCACAAGCCGCACGCTCCACCAACTGAGCTGGCCAAGTGTCCCTGAATGTTGCATTTTAATGGAGAATGCCATCTCACTCTCTACAGCCACAGGCTGTATATACTAGAGTACTCTTTTTCTTTTCTTTTTTCTTTTAAGATTTTATTTTTTTATTTTTTTGAGAGAGCACGTGAGCGGGGGCAAGGGCAGGGGGAGAGAGGGATTCTTCAGCAGGCTCCATGCTCAGCCTGAGCCCAGTGCAGGGCTTAATCTCACGACCCTGAGATCATGACCCTGAGTAAAATCCAGAATCCGATACTCAACTGACTGAGCCACCAGGCTCCCCTAGGGTGCACTTCTATAGGAGCATTTATTTCCCCATCCTTAGTTAACACTGGGTATTATCAAACTTCTTTATTTTGGCCGTTTGGGTGGCTAGAAAATTACATTATTCTGATTCATATTTCCCCGTTCTCTATCATTGCCCATTTCTGTTTCCTTTTCTGTGTATTGCTTATTCATATCTTTCACCCTGTGTTTGGGAGGAATGTATAGTTCTTTTTATGTACTTTTAAAAATAGGGTTTTCTCTGGTGTAGTTTCTCTGAAATTGATTGGACTTCCCCTGTATCCTTCAGTGGCCACCTGAGTGTCACTTCAGTGACATGAAATCATTCTCAGCTCACCGAGGAGCAATTGTTTATTCCCATAGTATACCGCCCATGTCTCTAGAATGTACCTTGGTAGTTACCTTAGTTGTAATGTAAATATAGCTGTTTATATTTCTGTTTCCTTTACTGAATTGGGCTCCTCCGAGCTAGAAACTGTGTTGTCTTCTAAAGGTACCTGATAAATAATAGACATTCAGTGACCATATGTTGAATGAATGAAGTATAGGATATTGGTGAAGGAGATATGTAGAAAGAGGGTCCAAATAGTAGAGGATCCTCAGCCATACTAAGTAAAAGCTTGAACTTTCCGAATGTGGTTGGTAAGTGGTGAAGCATTTTTAAGGACTATCCCACTGGATTTGAGCTTTCAGGAAGATCAGTTTGGTAGCACTGAGTAAGGAGGAGTGGAGGAACCAGAGGTGTGTTTACAACTGGAGGCAGTTACCATTTGGGTGATGGATGTGGGCAGTCAAATAATGAGACTAGTCAAGACTTGGGGAGTGGTTGCAGAGATGCGATAACCAGGGTAAACGCATGGTTAAGGGCCTAACAAGACAGGTGACAGGTGAGATTAAGTTCAGTTTTAAGTAGAAAGGAGACGGTCTTCTCAGTATCACCTTAAAGACTGATTTCCTTAAGCAGTAGGATAAATCTTGACACTCTAGGTCACCCTGGTCGGGTGGGGAGGAGCAAACTCCTAGGGACAGTTTTTTAAAATCTATTTTGGAAGTAACTGTGTTTGTATTTATGTTGTATGTATTATGTTCTTGTCATGTTTTAAATTTTACTAGCAGGTAGGAATTTTTAAAGCTTCTCTGAAAGAACACTTGGAATCAGAACTGGCTTCTGGTCCTGTTTACTTACTGACTCAGTAGACTTGAGAAGTGAGAACTCTGATTTTTAGGTTTTTCCCTGTGTAAAATGAAGAAGGTTGAAATAGATGATTCTCAAGCTTCCTTGTAAAATGATCTTCTCCATGTGATTTGGACAGTGATCTTATCTGCAGTAAGCCATTAGGATAAGGACATTGAAAATCTTGGGATTCTGACAGGGGAGGTCCCATGTGCCACCACCATTTGATAGTTTTTTATGCAAAGCATGACTTGTTTTTTGCCTCTAATCAGTGTATTGCTTTTAAATAGGAATTTTTTAAAAAATCATAACAAATGTTAGAAATCAGAATTTTGAGAACTTCAAATATGATTGATACCATTACAGCAGATCACTTTGTTAATACGTGGATGCTTTGTGTTCTTTACACCACAGTGTGTATGATGGCTTGGGTAGTCTTTTTATTTTATTTTAAGATTTTATTTTTAAGTAATCTCTACACCTAATATGGGGCTCAAACTTGCAATCCAGAGATCGACTATCACATGCTCTACGACTGAGCCAGCCAGGTGCCCCCTTGGGTGGTCATCCTTCTGGCGGTAGAATTGATTGCTGCTCTCTGTTGGGTTTGATGTTTTCTGCTTCACCTTAGTATAAGAAGTTCTTTTTCCTTTTCCTTCTTTATTTCCTTTTCTTCTCTTTTTTCTTTCATGCTTAACGTTTTTGTATTAAGTTCCAAAAATGGGATTATTGGGTAAAATGGCATTGACATTTTATGGTTCTGGCTTTATGCTATATTTCTTTCCAATGAACAAAATAAGTTTAAAACACTCTTACATTGATTATTGCTTCAGCTAATACAAGAGGTATGAAACATGAAATGGTACTTTTTGCTCTAACCTTTCATTGTGCTGGTAGCAAGATTGGACTTTTGCCTTTTTTATCACCTGTCTCCTAAACTTTGGAGTACCTGCCTCATCTCTTCAATTAGAGTGAAGTTTTATAACTTTATTGCCTCCCTACCTCCCAACCCTTGAGTAGCTAGGTTATAGGTTTGGAGGAGATGGTCTTTTGTTTACATCCTGGTTTCTTATTTGCAGCTTATGTTTATTCAGAGCCAGGGCCAGGTTCAGCTGACCATTGAGCTCCTGGACACGGAAGAGGAGAACTCCGATGACCCTGTAGAAGCAGAGGTATGGACAAGTATATTGCAGAAACTGTGTGCTTAGAGAGCGGTCCTATCCTGAGAATCTGCCTCGTGATAGTCTTCTAGAAGGCCAAGACAGCCTCAGCCCTGTTAAGGGTCAGAACCTGATGCTTAAAGTATAGGCCATTCCAGCCATGTGTTCAGCGGAAGGGAAGGGCTGTCTAGTGGTAGATATTTAGGGTTGATGGCAATCTCATTTAGCCGTCAGTAAAGCCATCTCTCAGGACATTTTATGGTTGGCAACTTTCCTGTTTTTCTTCTAAAGTATAAGAAACAACACATGAGGTACCATCTGCCCGGTATCATCTTGATTTTGTGTCATGTTTACTTTTTATTGGGATAGATGAAGCCAGGAGTTGTCAACCCCACAGAGTGGATAGAGTGAGTTGGTTATCATAGCTAGGCGTAGCAGGTAATGTTAATGAGAGACGCAAGCCATGTGTATGATGTTGAGGGGCTATGGAAGGGAGATTGTTGTTCTGTGGGAATATTGGCTCCTGGTTGCCAAATCTTGGGGAAAAAATTTTCTGAGATTCCAGAAATCCAGATTTTAATGTGAAAGATACTGATTTTCAGACATTTGCCACTGTATGTTTTCTTCTTTAACAACACCCTCTGTGGGGAAATAAAACTTGTCAGTGAGCCAGTCTCTACCCATTTATGACTTCTGATAACCTTTAAAGTATCTCAGACAAACTTAGGGTTTTGTCACCTAAGAGGAATTTATAGCTGTGTGTCAATACCAAGTAACAGCGTGTCATTATGGAAAGATATTTTTGATGTTAAAATTTAAGGGTTTCTGAAGTTTAGTCCTTGAATTTGCTAGACTACCTGAGAAGGATGGAGTCCAGTTTTTGTACTCTCTCTCCACCCCCGTTTTGTATTTATAATCCTAGCGTTGGTCAGACTATGTGGAACGATACATGAATTCTGATACTACCTCTCCTGAGCTTCGTGAGCACCTGGCACGGAAACCAGTATTTCTCCCAAGGTGAGTGACCTGAGTCACGTATTGGCAGTATATGCTTGCACAGGGTTGAGGAACAGAAAGTTAAATGACTTTCAGATCCTTGGTTTTCGCTTACTCAGTTCGTTGTTCTGTCTGCTGAACAGCAAGGACACTGAGGACACTAATTCAAGGTTTCTATGGCTGTTCTACCATGAGCTTACCTGGAACATGTGCCCCAAAGCATCAGAGAAGTGAGAGCTTTAGAGAATCAACGGTAACTTTCCTGTGTTGGAGAGGAGTGTGTGGCGGAGTCTCCAAACCTTGATGATTCATGAGGAAGACTCACAGGACTCAGCTTGTAGTCATACTCACAGTGATGATTTACAGTGAAAGAATACAGAGCTAAATCAATATGGGGAGAAGGCATCTGTGACGAAGTCAGAGGAAACCAGGTGCAAGCTTCCAAGAGTCCTCTTCTATTGCAGCCACATGGGACGCTCTTAATTCCTCCAAGCAACAAATGATGACAGTATGTTTGAAACACTGTCTACCAGGGAAGCTCATTAGGAGACTCAGTGCCAGGGTTTTTTATTGGGTGATAGTCATGTAGGCACTGTCTGCCTAGCATGTAACAAAATTCCAGACTCCCAGAAAGAAAGCAGGTTTTCAGATGAAACCACATATTTGTGTGAACAGTTTAGGTACAGTGAGCCACTTTTATTGCTTAGGGAATGGTGGAAACCCTCCCCAAATCCAAGATTCCAGAACCCAGCCAAGTGACAACCTTGAAAGCAGACCTTTCAAAAGATAGCAGTCTTACCAAAAATAATAAGATACCTAGGAATAAATGTAACCAAAGAGGTGAAAGACCTATACTCTGAAAACTATAAAACATTGATGATGGAAATTGAAGAAGACAACGAAGTAGGAACACATTCCATGCTCATGGATTGTAAGAAGAAATATAATGTCTACACTACCTGATGCAATCTACACATTTAATGCAATCCCTATCAAAATACCACCAGCATTTTTCACAGACCTAGAACAAATAATCCTAAAATTAGTATGGAACCACAAAAGACCCTGATAGCCAAACAACCTTGAAAAAGAAAAGAAAAGCTGGAGGTATCACAACTCCAGACTCCAGTTATATTACAAAGCTGTAGTAATCAAAACAGTATGGTACTGTCACAAAAACAGACACGTAGATCAATAGAACAGAATAGAAAACCCAGCAATAAACCCATGATTTTATGGTCAAATAATTAAGCAGGAAAGAATATCCAATGGGAAAAAGACAGTCTCTTCAATAAATGGTGTTGGGAAAACTGGTCAGCTACATGCAAAAGAATGAAACTGGACCGCTTTTACACTACATACAAAAGTAAATTCAAAATGGATTTTAAAAGACCTACATGTGAGACCTGAAACCATAAAAATCCTAGAAGAGAACTCAAGCAGTAATTTCTGTGAGTCTGCTGTAGCAACATTTTTCTAGATAAGTTTCCTGAGGCAAGGGAAACAAAAACTCTTGGGACTACATCAAAATAAAAAGCTCTGCACAGCAAAGGAAATAATCAAAACTAAAAGGCAACCTACAGAATGGGAGAAGATATTTGCAAATGACATATCTGATAAAGGGTTAGTATCCAAAATATATAAAGTACTTAACACAACTCAACACCCCCCAAAAACAAATAATCCAATTAAAAACGGGCAGGGGGCGCCTGGGTGACTCAGTCAGTAAAGCGTCTGGCTCTACACTCAGCAGGGAGTCTGCTTGAGATTTTCTCTCTCCTTCTGCCCTCATGCGCGCCCCCCCCCCCCCGCATGGGTGCACTCGCTTGCTTGCTCATTCGCTCTTCCTCTCTCTCTCAAATAAATCTTTAAAAAAAAAAAAAAAAAAAAACGGGCAGAAGACATGAACACACATTGCTCCAAAGAAGATCTATAGGTTGCTGACAGGTAATATGAAAAGATGCTTAACATCACTGATCATCAGGGAAATGCAAATCAAAACTACAATGAAACATTGCCTTACACCTGTCAGAATGGCTAACATCAAAAAACACAAGAAACAATGCTGGCAAGGATGTGGGAAAAAAGGCACCCTCTTGCACTGTTGGTGGGAATGCAAACTGGTGCAGCTACTGTGGAAAACAGTATGGAGGTTCCTCAAAAAATTAAAAATAGAACTGCCCTGTGATCCAGGAATTGCTCTACTGGGTATTTACCCAAAAAATACAAAAACACTAGGTCAAAGGGATACATGCACCCTTATGTTTAGAGCAGCATTATCTACAATAGCCAAGATATGGAAGCAGCCTAAGTGTCCATCGATAGATAAATGGATAAAGAAGATGTGGTATATATATACAATGGAATATTATTCAGCCATAAGAAGGAATGAAATCTTGCCATTTGCAACAACATGGGTGGAGCTAGAGGGTATTATAGAGTATAAGCTAAGTGAAATAAGTCAGAGAAAGACAAATACCATATGAATTCACTCATATGTGGAATTTAAGAAATAAACCAGCCACAGGGGAGAAAGAAGAGAGAGACAAACCAAGAAACAGACTCATTTAACTAGAGAGCAAACTGATGGTCCACCAGAGGAGGTGGGTGGGGGAGTGGGTGACATAGGTGATGGGGATTAAGGAGGACCCTTGTCGAGATGAGCACTGGCTGATGTATGGAAGTGTTGAATCACTATATTGTACATCTGCAGCTAATACAACACTGTGCGTTAACTGTATTAGAATTACATTTCTAAAAAATAATAAAGTAGAGCTCTCTTTTGAAGATAATAGGAAAAACTCACAAAAGATAGTCTTAGGTCTGCTATATTCACTTCACAGAATTTTGAAAATTTCCTCCCTATTTATGGGCAGTGTGTTGTTGGTCCTCTATCTGAGGATGAAAATGGAGTTTCAAAAGTAGAAAAGAGGTTTTGCTGTAGTAGAGTCGCTTTCTTCCTTCCCAGAAGCTCATACGTGAAATCCCACGTCTTACATTTCCAGAAAGGTATTATCCCAATAAAGATGGTCCCCCACTTAGGATAGTTTGACTATTGATTTTTGGACTTTACAGTGATACAAAAGTGAGACACACTCACTAGAAACCATTTTGAATTTGGAATTGGGTCTTTTCCCAGGCTAGTGATCTGTGGTATGACCCTCTTGCGATGCTGGGCAGGGGCCCCAACTCCTGGTCAGCCTTACGAGCACAAGGGTCAAGAACTGACACACTTAGCACCGTTCTGTACCCATACGGCCACTTCGTTTTCATTTTCCAGACTGTAGTCAATAAATTACATGACATATGCAACACTTTATTACAAAATAGACTTTGTGTTAGATGATCTTGCCCGGTTGTAGGCTAAAGTGTGTTCTGAGCACTTTAAAGTGGGCTAGACTAAGCTGTGATGTTCATTCAGTAGGTTAGGTTTATAAAATGCACTTTTGACTTACAATATTTTTAACTTCTTATCAGGATGTAACCCCTAAGTCAAGGAAGATCTGTGTTGTTGTTACTATTAGACTGAGTTCTAGTCAGAACATGAAAAGGGGGTGTGTGAGCAGAAGGGTCCTGCCAGCCTCCTCATTCCTTGGTTCATTTGGCAGACTTCGAGCAGCTGCTCTGTGCCAGGCCTCTCTTCAACAAAACAGACTTCGTCTCCAGGTTTATGAACTAGTACAGTAAACGTATCCTGTATTTCTCCCCAGGTTGGCCAAGTTTTTGAAAGATTTATAACCTGTGTTGTAGAGGGTGTGGGCTAGGAAAGCACTTTCATATTCTGTGGGGAAAATATAAATTGATACAATCATTCTGGGGCCAGGGCAATTAAAATATATGGGAACTTTACCCTACAGCTTTGGTTTCTAATAATTTGCCTTACAGCTATTATACCTGAGATTCTCAGTCTTTTTGGCCTTGAGATCCCTTATATTCTTAGAGACTGAATATTTCAAAAAGCTTTTGTTTATGTGGATTATATCAGGTAGCATTTTTTTAAAGATTATTTGGGGGGGCATGAGTAGGGGAGGGGCAGAGGGAGAGGAAGAGAATCTCAAGCAGACTCCCCGCTGAGCGCAGAGCCCCGGGCCTGGCCTCCCGGGCTCAATCTCATGACCCTGAGATCATGACCTGAGCCAAAACCAAGAGTCCGACACTCAGCCAGCTGAGCTATCCAGGCGCCCCTTCATTGTTTTTGTTTTTGTTTTTTTAAGATTTTATTTATTTATTTGACAGAGACACAGAGAGGGAACACAAGCAGGGGGGAGTGGGAGAGGGAGAAGCAGGCTTCCTGCTGAGCAGGGAGCCCGATGTGGGACTCGATCCCAGGACCCTGGGATCATGACCTGAGCCAAAGGCAGACACTTAACAACTGAGCCACCCAGGTGCCCCATTGTTCATTTTTTGAGAAAATAGCTGCCAGCACATACTCCAGGATGGCTAGTCCATTGTTCTTTCAGGTAAAAAAAAGTGATCCATTTGCCACTCAGGCAGTGCTCGAGTGCTTCCCTTTAAGAATCCCATAGTGTTTTGGCACACAAGGGTGCTGTATGTGTAGTTCCCATTTTCCCACATAGCATTTTAAAAGGATGTGAACTAAGGGGCTGGGATTTGAAAAATATGTTACTGCTTCATCAAGGATGTGTGGTTTTTGGGGTTTTTTTTTTTTTAAAGATTTTATTTATTTATTTGACAGAGATAGAGAACAAGTAGGCAGAGAGGCAGGGAGAGGGAGAAGCAGGCTCCCTGCCGAGCAGTGAGCCTGATGCGGGGCTGGATCCCAGAACTCTGGGATCATGACCTGAGCCAAAGGCAGCTGCTTAACCGACTGAGCCACCCAGGCGCCCCTCAAGGATGTGTGTTTTTGTTGTTGTTGTTTTTAAGTTTTATTTTTTTAGGGATGCTTGGGTGGCTCAGTCAGTTAAGCATCTGCCTTCAGCCCAGGTTCCTGGGATCGAGTCCCGCATCGGGCTCCCTGCTCAGCGGGGGACCTGCTTCTCCCTCTGCCTGCCATTCCCCCTGCTTGTGTTCTCTCTCTCTGGCAAATAAATAAAATCTTAAAAAAAAAAAAAAAAGATTTTTTTATTAGAGAGCATGGGGAGGGGGTCAAGGAGAGGGAGAGAGAAACTTAGACTCTACGTTGATCACGGAGCCCATCATAGGGCTCAGTCTCACAACTCTGAGATCATGACCTGAGCTGAAACCAAGAGTTGGACACTTAACCGACTGCACCACCCAGGCGTCCCCATCATGGACATTCTTAAGTGAAACCAGCTTACCTCTTTTTTTTTTTTTTTTTTAAGATTTTATTTATTTATTTGAGAGAGAGAGCATGAGCAGGGGGAGGGGCAGAGGGAGAAGCAGACTCCCCACTGAGCTTGAACGCAGGACCCCGGGATCATGACATGAGCCAAAGGCAGACACTTAACTGACTGAGGTACACAGGCGTCCCCCAGCTTTCCTCTTTTAATTGCCAGAGCATGGCCAGAGAAGAATATAAAGGTTTCTAAGGACAGTTTGGTGCCACCAGCATTTTTATTCACCATTACTTTTGCACTGCCAGTGTAAATGTTAACATAGGAAAATAAGTTTTCTATATATGTTTCAGTATTACTGTGTTTTAGTATTATTATGAAAATAGTTTTGGGGCGCCTGGGTGGCACAGTTGCCTCACACATAGGCACTGCCCTTGGCTCAGGTCATGATCCTGGAGTCCCGGGATCGAGTCCCACATCGGGCTCCCTGCTCAGCAGGGAGTCTGCTTCTCCCTCTGACCCTCCTCCCTCTCGTGCTCTGTCTCTCATTCTCTCTCTCACAAATAAATAAATAAAATCTTAAAAAAAAAAAAATAGTTTTGATCTCACAGATCTCCTGAAGAGAGTCTTGGGGGCCCCCAAGGGTCCTTGGACCAAAGAACTGCTGTCCTACAGAAATACATGTATACAGAGATATTCACTGAAGCAATCTTTTTTCATAGCAAAGTATTAGAAACAATATAATTGTCTGGCTGACAAGCTTTCTTCTAATTGCTTTTGGAGAGAATTCAGCTCTAAATACCTGCCAGGGCATCCATTGATGTGAATTGTCTTCTTAACTGTGTAGGTAGAATACAGAGGAGTTATGTACCATCTTTGCGGGGGGATTGAAAAAATAGGCAAGGGCGCCTGGGTGGCTCAGTTGGTTAAGCGACTGCCTTTGGCTCAGGTTATGATCCTGGAGTCCTTGGATCCAGTCCCGCATCGGGCTCCCTGCTCGGCAGGGAGTCTGCTTCTCCCTCTGACCCTCCCCCCTCTCATGTGCTCTTTCTCATTCTCTCTCTCACAAATAAATAAATAAAATCTTCAAAAAAAAAGAAAAAATAGGCAAATAATCATCTTTGCTCCGTGGTTCAGGTGAGGAGCCCTGATTGATTCCTATTAAGGAATGGTTCAATTAAGGCATGTTACTCTGCAGCAATTCAAGAGAATGTGACAAGTCTTTGGTGAAATGAAAGAAACCTTCACATTAAGTGAAAAGTGGAGAATAATAAAATCTTTATAGTATGATCCTGTTTTGTCTTTAAAAGCATCCCAAAGCAGAACTATAGTGAGTGATTACGTATGTGAATTCAGAGAGGCTTAGAAGGTTTAAAATCAAAACTATCAGTGGCTACCTCTGCCAAGGCACATGGGATTCGGAGAATCTGGGGTAAGAGATGGTTAATTTCTACTTTATATTCTATGTATTTCTGCATTTGAAACTTTTTTTTTTTAACAATGAAACCATTGGAGATCTATGTAACTGAAATTGTGATAACTGCTATAAAGGCATACGAGAAGGAGAACCCCTTTGAGGGGACTCATAGGAATCCGCATCTGGAGGAGCTCTGATCCTGCAGGGCTTCTCTGCTTTGTAGGAATCTGAGGCGGATCCGGAAATGTCAGCGTGGTCGAGAACAGCAGGAAAAGGAAGGGAAGGAAGGAAACAGCAAGAAGACCATGGAGAATGTGGATAGCCTGGATAAACTGGAGTGTAGATTCAAGTTGAATTCCTACAAGATGGTGTATGTGATCAAGTCAGAGGACTACATGTATCGGAGAACTGCCTTGCTCCGGGCTCATCAGGTAAGAACCGGTCACTGGAATTTCTCCATACCTCTCCCTCCCCTGCCAGGCCCAGGCCTACTGCAGAGGTTCCTGACTGTTTCTCTCCCTTTATGAGAACCACCTCTTGGATTTGAGAATTGTTGAGTAAACAGGTGTATTCTTTTAAAGACGTCAGAACAAAGGTCCACAGACTGTGTGCCTTAAACAACAGAAATTTATTGTCCTACAATTCTGGAGGCTAAAAGTCAAAAATTGAATTGTGGCAGAGTTGGTTTGAACCAGGGCTGTGAGGGAGAATCTTTTCCATGCCTCTCCTCGCACCTGGTGTTTTGCTGGCTGTCTTTGGCCTTCCTTGGCATGCAGGTCTCCGCCTTCATCTTCTTCACGTTGCGTTTTCCCTGTGTGCCTGTGTCCAGTGTCCCCCTTTTAAAGGGGGCCGGTCATACCGGACTCTAGGTCCACCGTGCTACAGTCTGACTGCATCTTAACTGATTACATCTGCCACAACTTTATTTCTAAGTTAGGTCACATTCTGAGGTACTGGGGGGAGGACTTCAGCACAGTGATTTCCAGGGGACACAGTTCAATCCACAAAAGCCAGTGACACCTCAGCGAAGCTACTCCTGGCTTTTGCATTTCAAGTGGTATTGCTTATGAATTCTCTTTGTTCTCACATGCTGTCTCAACTGTGAAAGCTTCCTGGGGCAATTTTATAGCAGGATTGTACCAGGCCTTGGGGACAACCAGGAAGGAGAGAAACTAGGTGAAGTGATTGTGGGGAGCTGGCATTCAGGCTCTGTTTGTGTGGTGGGGGAGATCTTCCTTAGGAGGTGACGCTTGAGGTTGGAACAGTGACCATGATCCATCCTGGTGAGGAGTTGAGGGTTGGTGCTTTCTAGATGAAGGAAACCAGCAAATGCAATGCCGGAAGGGAGGAAAGGACTCGGCATGTTTGAGAAACTAGAAGCATCAGTGTGGCTTGAGCCAGAGGGAGAGTGGCGTACTTGAAGGGTGGGCAGAGACATCATCACTAGTCTCATAGACCGTGGTTTGGATTTTGTTTGCAGTACATGGGGACATTGTTGACAGGATGGCTTGGACTTCTGTCCATCCCAGTGGGGACGATTTGGGGCATGAAGTTGGAAAGGCAGAGAATGCTCAAAAGATGCTCTTGTCCAAGTGAGATGTGACTGTGGCCCAGGCTACCAGGGTGGCGGTGAAATTGTAAGAATTAGATCAAAGGTACAATTTGGAGATAACAATTGTCAGGATGTGGAAATGATCGGATGTGAGTAGGTAAGAGAAAGTAGAACATCAAGGATGATGCCTGGTCTTTTTGTTTTGTTTTTGTTGGCTTCTGCTTGAATAAATGGGCAGTTTAGGGGTATAATCTGTTGATAGGAAGGGGGTGGGGGCACATCAAGCCTGTGTTTTGAACTGGTGTAGTTTGAAAGGACTAGAGATCATTCAAATAGGAGATGATGGGTGGGTGGTTTAATAGACTTCTCTCATGATGATGTGTGTTGTATGTCTGATGCACATTATTTGAGGAGCTGGGTAACACCTAATTCATCTTTGCATCTCCTGCTCTGCCTCACACATAGGCACTGATAAACATTTACTGGATGGGTAGGTGGGAGCATAAACCTCCCCTGAAGGTCAGCCATGTCCCACGCCCTGCTATGCAGGGTCGGGTAATACCCTGAAGGGAAGGTGGGTTTTAAGCCCTTTGCCTTGCTCTGTCTTACTAGGAGTGGATTTCCATGCTGACAGAATGACCTAATAGCTGCAACTCATTGTGTCTCATTCGGGTACATTAGAAGCAGCTGGGCTGCTAGTTTAAAAATGCAGATTGATGAAAACGAGGAAATCTGTATTTTTATCAGTTTCCCTAGTTGATACTAATGAATGCTAAAAATGAGAACTACTAGGCTCGTTCTGCTCAGACCCCATGTTGGCATTTCTTAAGGGGCTTTACGGGTTCCAACTCTACACGCTCTGTGTTCTTAGTCTCTTTCAATTTTCTTCTTTAAACAGAGACTCCTAACTAACCAGTAGTATCAAAGGCTTGACCCCACATCTTTTCCTCTGCTACTTTAGGAGAAAATTAGGCTTTGTATTTGAAGAGGTGTTTTTTGGCTTGTTTTGTTTTGTTCATGGTTGGTTTTTTTTTTTTCTTGTTCTGTTTTGCAGTCCCATGAACGTGTAAGCAAGCGGCTACATCAGAGGTTCCAGGCCTGGGTAGATAAATGGACCAAGGAGCATGTGCCCCGTGAAATGGCAGCAGAGACCAGCAAGTGGCTCATGGGTGAGGGGCTGGAGGGCCTGGTGCCCTGTACCACCACCTGTGACACAGAGACCCTGCACTTTGTGAGCATTAACAAGTACCGTGTCAAATATGGCACAGTGTTCAAAGCCCCGTAACTGCAAAGCGAGAGCAGATAACTTGAGGGGGGTGTGTGTGGGGAGCGCGTGCACTCACGCACACTGAAGAAACAAGGAAGATGCCTTTCAAGCCTCACTGGGCCTCTCTGGGACATGGCCACCTGATCAGTGTGTGGCTGGTGCAACCTGGCACCAAGTGGGCTACATATAGGGAACGTGGATACCTTACAAAGCCGGAGCTGGAACTTTTCCTAAGGGGTCTGGGGTATTAGCCTGCCCCAGAGGGGAAGGAAATCCATGCAAGCACAGAGACATGCAGCTTGCTTGCACACACCAGCAGAGCCAAGACTGGAGTTTCCTGGGGCCTGACCTTCGATGAAGGAGCCAGATGCTGTTCACACCTTGACTGGATGGGCGTGCACTGACAGACTGGGGAAGGACTCACCGCTCAGATGGATTGTAACTCTGATGGTCACTGCTCCTCTCCTCTCCCCCCAAAAGGAAAAAAAAACTGGATTTGATTTTTTTTTTTTTTTTTTTTTTTCCCCTCCTGGTCACTCGAGCACATCTAGATCACCCATTAGATTTTATCTGGGACCTGCAGTTTGGCTTTGGGATTGATCATCTTGTGGGTTTTTCCTGATGAATCCCTCGCTGCCCACCCTTTACACTCTCCTCTGGTTCTCAGCCTCAGCAAGTTCAAATCCGTCGTCCTTTTTAGCTCCCGTGGAACTGTTTTGTACCTGCTTCTTTACTAGTCTACCCTAGTGCCATCCACCAGCTTTATTCTCTGACACACACACACACACACGCACACAATTTTAACTTGGTTTTTCTTTTTCTTTTTTTTTGTAAATAATGTACATACTGTCGATTTTTTATTAAAAGAAATATGCTTTGATGTGCTAGCATAACTGCTCTAGCTTCTTGTGTACCATAGTTCTATGTGGCTTCAGATTTAGTACCTATGAACAGATGTCCAAGACATTTATTACACTTTTTACCAAAGGGAGTTACCGTTGTAGTACTTTTGTGTAAAACTTGTCTTCCCCCTTGCCCCAACTTTTTTCTTTTTCTCCTTTTTTTCTTTCTCTTTTTCTTCCTTCCTTCTGTCTTTCCTTCTTTCTTCCTTTCTTTCTCTCTCTTTTTTTGTAAATAAATAAAGCTTGGTTCTTACTTAAGGAATGAACTCTCAACCCAAGTCCCTTGCCCTCACCAGAGAACTATTGGGGAGCAGGGATTTGGGCCACAGTTCCTTACCCTCGGCACAAACAAGAATTTGCTTTAAATAGTTAGCAGTTCATTGCACTTGTCCAAATCAAAATACTCCAAATTTTTAAAAAAGAATACTTGATTCTTTTAGTACATGTTTTTCCCCTTATTTCAACTGTTTGGAAATATTTTCTCTTTGGGTAGTTGTCTGGCTCTTTGGTTTGCATTTCTCTGTGTTGTTTTTCTTATCCTTAATTGGAAATGGGGGTGAACAACTTAAGTACCAAACCAGTATTTGAAAGAAATGTGTACAAGGTGTGTAGTATAAATGGGGTTGGGAGAGAGAAGATTTGCTACATTATTAGCAACTGCAAATGGAATATATATTTTTTTAATTACGTAAATTTAGACCGGCAGACTAGACATTTAAACTGAGTGATTAGGAGTTTTGTATGTCTTCACCCTGGAGTTTCTGAACAAAGACCAACAACCCCTCCCAGTACTCTGGTAGATTTATTCTCCATCAACCATTGCCCTAGTCTCCGTTGTAAAGTAACCAACAGTGTTTGTGTGGTTTTGTTCGCTTAAAAACCCCCAACACTGCCACCAAAGACTACAAATTTGGGGGCTTCTGAACTTTAAAAACACATGGTATAGACTTCTCCAATTTTAGACCTTTTTGTTGCAGGGGGAAAGGAGACTCTGAGCCCCAAAGTATAGGGGGTGGTAAAAGGGCCTTGTGGGAGGAGATTGTAGGGTGAAGGTAGGGCAGTGCCTGACTTGGAGGTACAGTGATACATATTGATTGAGGGGAAAGATCTTCGGGTTTTCCCAGTAATAGCTCACCTATCCCCCTCTGCTCACTCAAGAAAGGTCATGTTGATTTGGAATTATGGGAGAAATTGATGGGGTCTGGCCAGGGGCAGCCGCAGCTGTTGGCTGTCCTTGCACGGTTCCGTCCAGACCTACCTGCCTGCAGGTCAGGATCTGGTTTCAGGGCCAAGTTCAGGAGAAAATGCAACCCATCAGGGCAACCAAAAGAAGAGGGAGCTTCACCTACTGCCAGGGTTTTCACAAGCACCATCTTGATGCCTCTTGCCATCTGAAAACTGAACTCCCAACTCTAAACTCAACCTGTGTTACAGCAGCGAGTTATCTTTAGTTTAAATCACGTTTGGTATTCTGTACTTAGTCACCTTTCCCTGTGATTTGCACTTGAAATGTGAACTTGGTCAGTATTTCCATTAAAATACCAGGGCTAATGTGTATATACTTTTCTTAGTAATGATTTTATAGACAAGCACTGCTTAGCAATCCTAGAAGGGGGAAGAAGAAACTGCCAATGGACAGGGTAAGGATGAAATTGGAGGTGTTTTCTGGCATTGTGGCTTTTCTGAACTCTCCAGTCCTGTGTGGTGAAATGTTATTCAAGTGGGATCTTGAATGCTATGACTGTGATTGCCATCACATCAAAATATTCTCAGGGTTTCTGGTGATGACAGCTATATACACAAAATATGTAGGAGGAAGCTCCGGTTATTGGGGTGCAAAGCCCTCCCTATTTAACACATGTCTGCCGATCAGCTTCAAAGCACAAGTCCTGGCTCCTAGCTCTTCCCACGTTAAGCAGGTTTTCGAGATAGCTAGCACCAGAGGTCTGGCTGGACCTGGAGAACTAGCCGGTTCCCGCACGTGGCTTCTGAGCCCTGGTGACCTGCGTCTGCAACAGCTGGGGCTCCCGCCCGTCCTGCCTAAAGTCCCCGGTCTCTGTCAGGACTTTCGGAGAATCTAAGCGTCAAACTTGCCGTTCTACTTAGGGATTTGCCCGGTGGCCCGCCGGTTCGGAAGAGCTAGAGGAGAGCCTCGGAAGCCGCATTCTTGGCTCTCAGCTGCCCGCTCAAAGTTCAGCGCGGCGGGGCTTCCGAGAGCCGCCAGTGTTCCAAGAAAAGCCGCCCGGGGCTGAAAGGCGCCCTTCGGACGCCGGAACCTTTGGTTCCCGGCCGTGGGCCGCGCCGGCAGCGGCAGGGGCCTTCCGGGGAGAAGAGCGGGCGCGCGGCGATGGCGGCGGCGCCGGCCCTGAAGCACTGGCGCACTACGCTGGAGCGGGTGGAGAAATTCGTGTCGCCGCTCTACTTTACGGACTGTAACCTCCGCGGCAGGTGGGGGCCCCCTCGCCCAGGGCGCCGGCCCGCCGCGTCCGCGAGCCCCAGCCTTCCCTTCCGGGGGGGAAACCCAAGCCGCGGCGACCCGGGCCGAGGGACGAAGTGCCCGCCGCGGACAGGGCACAGGGCAGGGGCCCGGGAGGAGGGGTGGGGAGAGGCTGTGCTGGGGGGCAGCCTTCTCGGCGGTGGATCGAGGGAACGCGCATCCCCATTGCCGACTGGCCCGCGGGCGGAACGGGGGCGGCCTCGAGCGCGCGCCTACCGGCTTCTTCCGCCCAGGCTCTTCGGGGACAGCTGCCCGGTGGCCGCGCTCTCCAGCTTCCAGACGCCCGAGAGGCTTCCCTACCAGGAGGCGGTGCAGCAGGAGTTCCGCCCCGCGCAGATCGGCGACAGCTTCGGCCCCACGTGGGTAACGCCCGGAGGGAAGGCGGGGCCCGCGGGCAGCCCTCTCCCTCGCTCACTGGCTCGAAGGGCCACACCTCCACGGTCGCCCACGGTCCTAGACAGCCACTCGGGACAGAGCAGCACCCTCTGCTGGAAGCAGCTCCCTGGTCCCTCAGTTTTCATGGAAGAGTTTTCATCCCCCCGCCCCTGCCTTCTCCCAGCACCTAGACACCCCTCAGGAAGACACTCTAGGACGGATCACAGACCCCTGACTTGTCTGCCTTTTCCCCTCACCTTGCTGCACACCTTGTTGCTCCTTTCTTGTGGAACCAAGATGAATACCTTGTGATGCTGTAGATGCGTGGAGAAAGTCTCAAGTCCCCACTGACCCTTAATCCAAGGAAGTCTGGCAAAAGGAAAAGGGCTTCGACCCCTAGGCCCATCCCATTGGCTGTCTTGCAGGTGGTGGACCTGCTGGTTTCGGGTAGAGCTGACCATCCCGGAGGCATGGGTGGGTCAGGAAGTTCACCTTCGCTGGGAAAGTGATGGAGAAGGCCTGGTGTGGCGAGATGGAGAACCGGTCCAGGTGAGTAGCTCTAGGGATAGGTTTGGCCCCCTTTCAACCCAGGTCTGTGAAGAAGGCACAGCTTAGTGGCCCTGCCTGCAGGGTATCAGAATTTCAGGACTGGGGAAGTTGCCAGTTGGGCCCTCCTGTGATAGGTCCCTATCATATTGGAAAGTTGGATGGCTTATGGGTCTTAACATAATCATAGTGCTAAACCAACCCTGCCACTGACTGGCCACTTTCCCATTCTGTCCTGAAAATAGTTGCTAACCGAGTACAATAATAATAGATGCAGCATATCCATTTATTAACCCTCTACTAGGTGCCAGGTGCCAGACTAGTGGCTTTGCAGACTTTTTAGTTGGTTTTTGTTGTTGTTGTTGTTTTGTTTTTTAGAGGGGGGAGGGGTAGAGGGAGAGAGAACCTTAAGCAGGCTCCACACCCAGCACAGAGCCCAACGCAGGGCTCGATCTCACAACCCTGAGATCATGACCTGAGCTGAAATCAAGAGTCAGACGCTTAACTGACTGAACCACCCAGGCGCCCCTATTTTTAGTTTTTAATAAACCAGTCTTTATTATATATAGCATATACTTATGGGGGGAAACTTTCAAACAGTTCTGGATGGTATAAAGTAAAAATTCAAGTCCTCTTCCCCTGAAGTAATGGATCTCCCTATCACAGCATCCCCAGTTCCCCAGATATAACAATTAAGTGTCTTGTTTATGAATCCACCAATATTAGGTTTAATCTTTATAATCATATGTGGTGGGTCTTTAGGCCCATTTACAGATAAAGAAACTAAAATATACAGAGGTCAGTTCATTTGCTCAGCTTCCATTCCAGTTAGACTAACTTCCCTCTCAGGGTAGGACTGTTGTTCTTTTGGTATGGAAAGATGGTAAACCCCTCCTTCCCCCTCTCTCCTGTTATTGGCTCAGCAGATGTCTCCTGAGTGCCCTCTCTGGGCCAGGCCCTATGGTAAGCACTTGGGATATAGCAAGGAATGAGGCAACCCTGCATCTGACTTCATAGAGTTCCCCTTCAGATACTTACTCAGTGGTACAGGGGCCACCAGAAGCCAAACCCATGCTTCGTGGTACCTGCCGAGACCCTTCCCATAAGATCAGGGGCTTTTGTGAAAGCTGGCAAACAGGTGCCATTTGGGATCATGGCACTCGGGCTGCTGTGGGGGTTGGGCACGGGCTACCAGGGGTCCCTGATTTGCCAATCTTGGCCTTGAGTAGGAGAGAGGAGCCAGGCTGGGGACTAGGCGGAGAGACCTGGCCTCTCTCGGCTTATATATTTCACCTGAACTGTCCAAAAGCCTCAGGCCCTATCTCTTTCATTCCACTCCCCACCAGGGTTTGACCACAGAGGGGGAGAAAACCAGCTACATCCTGACTGACAGGCTGGAGGAAGGAGACCCCCGGAGGTGAGGGAGTCCCCGTGCCCTGGTTGACCATGCTGGGGGGCAGGGGCCCCAGTGGGTAAGGAGGAACTGAGGCCCAGAGTGACCCAAAACGCCCACCTCCAACACAGGCATCCTCAAATCTCACAGTTTGTTTTTAAAGAGTAGGGTGGTTGTTGTTTTTTCCCTGACTAGAAAGATACTGTCTGCCTTCTTGTGGTAAATACAAGAAAGCACAAAGAAGTAAATGACTCCCATTAACCCACCACCTAGAGGTGAGCATTAACATTTCAGCACTCACCGTAGTTCTTACCAGTTAAGGTTGTATTTCTTTGATAATTTGCATCCTGATTTTTTCGTCCCATATTATAACATGGGCATTTTATGACACCATTCAGAACTCAGACATAGTATTACTGTATTTCTAATATTTATTGAACACTGTAGCTGGTGCTTCCAGATACTAGCGCTGTGGTAGTGAGTAATGTGGTCCTTGACAGCAAGGGGGACTCACAGAACTTACATAATTACAAAACCAATGAGGACTCTGAAAGCAGACACCAGGAGCCCAGTATGGGCGGCTGTCCCTGACTTAGGAGAGGGCTGGCAGGAGGGTCAGGGAAGGCTTCTCCCAGGAAGTCCCGTTTGCTCTCCGAAGACTGAGGAGAACAACAACACAGGCTACTGTGCGGCTCCAGAGAATGGCCCGCCCCGTGCTGGCTGCTGGATCTTTGCGCTCTCGAAAGACTGGACCTGGGGGATCCAAACGTGTTTTTTGTATGTGAAGAGGGTTCTGAGACCAAGGCAGTGCTTCGTAAAGACAGTTGTGGAAATGGAAATAAAAGGCTGGGCAGCAGCATAATTCACACAGTTCCCAACTTGGCTACTTATTGCCCCTGCCCAAGGCAGAACGCTCATCAGCAGAACAGGACCCTCTTGCACACACCCTGACATACTGTGGGATCTTCTGGGGTGTGGACCCTGCAGGCGAACTGGGACGGGTCAGTGGATGCCTCCTTGGTCCTCCCTCCCCAAGCCCTCCCTGCCAATCTCTTGGCCTGAGGCTGCCTCCCCACATTTGTAGCCTGACCATCTATGTGGAAGTAGCCTGCAATGGGCTCCTGGGGGCCGGGAAGGGAACCATGATCGCAGCCCCTGACCCAGAGAAGATGTTCCAAGTGAGCCGGGCTGAGCTGGCTGTGTTCTGCCGGGATGTCCACAGACTCCTGGTGGATCTGGAGCTGCTGCTGGGCATAGCCAAGGTAATCGACACCCCTTCCCCACCCGCTCACTCTAGAGCCCTTCCCAGCACCACCCCCCACCCACCCCCACCCCCCGTCCCCAGGGGAGGGGTTGTATCTTGGGTTGGAGAGTTGGGAGTCTGGGAATCCAGAAGAGGGAGAGTATTTCTGCCTGCTTGAGTATTGAAAGGACTTCCCTCTGTAAAGGGGAGGAGGAAGACAGTACTAAGCAGGGGGAACCAGAAGGAGCAAAGGGTCGGAGGTAGGGAAGAGCTCTGCTGAGGACCATTGAGATGTCAGCTGGGGCCGAGTTCTGGAGACTCCCCTTGCTCCAGATGGAGATTAAGGGGCAGAACCCTGCTGCAGGGCCTTGGGGAAGACAACCAGCGCAGCTTCCAGGCCCTGTACACAGCCAACCAGATGGTGAACGTGTGTGACCCTGCCCAGCCCGAGACCTTCCCAGTGGCCCAGGCCCTGGCCTCCAGGTTCTTTGGCCAACGTGGAGGAGAAAGTCAACATACCATCCATGCCATGGGGCACTGCCACATTGATACAGGTAGGGCGGCGGCTGGCCGGGTTGGCTGAGCAAGCAGGAGTGCCCTTGAAGCCCTGGCTATTGCCCTGGAAGCACTGCGTTGTCCCCAGCAAGCTCTTGCCCCTCCGGGACCTCAGTTTTCCCCATTTATAAAATGGGCTTCACTAGGTGTGGCTTCATTTATTCTTTCAACAAAATCTGAGGTCCCACGTGGCCCTTGCTAGATACTGGGAGGTAGGACTATAGAGACTGATGGCTGTAAAATAGGTAGACAGGGTTGGGGCCATGATGGAGGCACTTAACCCTAATGGGTCAGGAGGACTCAGAGAGGCTTCATGGAGGAGGTGACCTTTGAACCGAGTGAGAATGAGTAAGAGTTTGACAGGGGTGTCCCAGTCCTCAGAGAGGAGTAATGTAGAAGTAATGGAGATGGGGCTCATGTGCAGGGGCAGGTTTCCTGGGCATGGGGGTGGGAGGGTCATGAGTTCAGCTTTGAACTTGATGAGTTTGCAGCATCTGTGAGGCTTATGGGAAATCTGCATTTTTTTTTTTTAAGATTTCTTATTTTATTTGAGAGAGAGAGAGCACGAGCGGGAGAAGGGGCAGAGGGAGAGGGAGAAGCAGACTCCCCACTGAGCAGGGAGCCCCACAAGGGCTCGATCCCAGGACCCTGGGATCCTGACCCAAGTTAAAGGCAGGCACTTCACCGACTGAGCCACCCAGGCGCCCCGGGAAATCTGCATTTTTAACAAGCTCCCCAAGGTACTGATTCTGATGCAGCTAACATCTCTGAACCACAGAACAAGGCATTCTGTGCTGTGCCATGGTTTGCAGTGGAGTGTGGGAGTTCTGGGCTGGTGAGGAAGGAACCAGGGCCTAGCGGCCAGGAGGGGCTGTAGGGCCTCACACAGGATGGCCGGCCCAGGCAGATCCATCTCGAGATGCCATGCCTCCCTTCTGCAGTATCCACCCATGTGATAGCTCCTGCCACCTTTTATAGGATCCTTTCAGGGGTGGGGGGCCTCTCAGGGGTGGGGGGGGCCTCAGTCTCAGAGTGAGGCTATTCAGGGGCATGGGGCCTCCATTTCCCGACTTGTAAAACTGACAGCCTCCTTTCCCCAGCCCCTACTCCCACCTTGCAAGAGTGTCTTGAAGTGAAAGCTCAGGAGGGACGCCAAAGGGCCTTGCAGGGAAAGGGGCCTGGGAGGAGGACAGCCCTCTGGAGGCCCGGGCTGGGCGGGCAGGGCGCTGGGAGGGGCAGAGGTGAGGCTGGAGATCTGTGGGGAGCTGGGGACCTTGCTGTTCTCCCTCCACCTCCGACCCCCTCCCGTCCAGCCTGGCTTTGGCCCTTCAAGGAGACTGTGCGAAAATGTGCCCGGAGCTGGGCGTCAGCCGTGCAGCTCATGGAGCAGAACCCGGACTTCATCTTTGCCTGCTCCCAGGTCAGAGGGACAGCCATTGTGGGGCAGTCCGAGGCTGAGGTCCTGGGGGCTTCTCACGCCTGAGGAGGAGGGCTCTTCCCCACCCTCAGCCGCCCACTGGCCCCACATGCTCAGGCCTGGGTGCGGTCCTTGTCACTCCTGCCCCAGCATGGGCCCCATCTGCCCCACAGGCACAGCAGCTCGAGTGGGTAAAGAGCCACTACCCTGGCCTACATGCCCGGCTCCAGGAGTTCGCCTGCCGAGGGCAGTTTGTGCCTGTGGGGGGCACCTGGGTGGAGATGGTAAGTGCCATCTGCAACCCCTCAGCCTCAGGCCACGCTGTTCTGGCCTCCCCTCCTTGGCTTTGCCGGTAGGTGACTTTCTGCAGGCCCTTCATTCCCCTTCTGTGGGGGGTGGGGGGGCCTGGAATGCCAAGGCCCGGGACCCCCAAGGGGAGGAGGGGCTCAAGCACGGTGGCAGGGTGCCCGACCCCCGCCCTGGGAAACCTCCCCTCCAGCAGGTAGAGCCCTGGGCCCGAAGCGAAGAGATGGAGAGCCCTGGGCACTGGCTGCGAGCCTCTGTCAGGGCCCTGGCTCCTCCTGCGTGGGCTGGGGGTGGCCCGAGCTCCTGCCTGGTCCCCATCGGCGCTGATGCCGCCTGCCTCCGTCTTCACGCACTGGCAGGACGGGAACCTTCCCAGCGGAGAGGCCATGGTGAGGCAGTTCCTGCAGGGCCAGAGCTTCTTCCTGCAGGAGTTTGGGAAAATGTGCTCCGAGGTAGGCTGCAAGCTGCTGGGGGCAGGTGGGCTGGAGCTTGACCTTGAGCCAGGAGAGGCTGAGAGGCTGGGGCTGCTTCACCAAGAGCCCCAGCTCCTGCGTCCCAGAGCCCCTTTTCCCCCGCAGTTCTGGCTCCCAGACACGTTTGGCTACTCAGCACAGCTCCCCCAGATCATGCGCAGCTGCGGCATCAGGCACTTCCTGACCCAAAAACTGAGCTGGAACTTGGTGAACTCCTTCCCGGTGAGCAGACCTCAGGGGGCCAGGGTCCCCGCCTGGCCCATTCATCTCCTGCCCAGCTTACTAAGGGGTCCTGGACCGGCCACCCAACCCCCACCCAGAGAGGCTGTGCCCCCCCTCGCCCACCAGGGTTACACAACAGGCCTCAGCCCTGACTGGTGCCTCTCCTGTCTCCCTACCCATAGCACCACACTTTTTTCTGGGAGGGGCTGGATGGCTCCCGTGTGCTGGCCCACTTCCCACCTGGCGACTCATATGGGATGCAGGGCAGTGTGGAGGAGGTGAGGGGGCACCGGTGGCTGAGGTGGGGCGGGGGGAGAGCACGCTGGAGAGGGCTTGGTGTCCTGTCCTAGGCTGACCCGGGTTGCCCTGCCCCGCCTGTCCAGGTGCTGAAGACCGTGGTCAAAAACCGGGATAAGGGGCGGAGCAACCACAGTGCCTTCCTCTTCGGCTTTGGGGACGGGGGCGGGGGCCCCACCCAGACCATGGTGGACCGCCTGAAGCGGCTGCACGATACGGACGGGCTGCCCAGGTCCGCCCTGGCCCTCCAGCAGCCCTCGGACCTCACTGTGCCCTGGCCTGCAGCCCTGCTCTCCGCTCAAACATTCGGTCCAGCTCCCCCGCGGGACCTTGCCCCACTCCAGTCCGGCACCATTGGCTCTTCCCAGCTTCCACCCTGGGGGCGGGGCAGGGGGGAAAGCTGCCCGTGGGAAGGGGCTTAAATCTACTGGAGACAGAACTCTCCCAGTGTGTCCGGAACTGGCTTTGCATGGACAGGGAGCATTCTGGAGGGGGGGCGGGGTGCTCCTTTCTGTCGGGGCTGGATCTCTCGTCCACTCTGGCATGGAGGAAGGGTGGGCCACACGGTACCCCCAAGGCTGGGCGACCCAGGCTGTGGTCTCCCTCAGGGTGCAGCTGTCTTCTCCGGGGCGACTCTTCTCCGCACTGGAGAGTGGCTCAGAGCAGCTGTGCACGTGGGTTGGGGAGCTCTTCCTGGAGCTACACAACGGCACCTACACCACGCATGCCCAGGTCAGGAGCTGCTCCCTGAGCCCAGCAGGGAGCGTGTGCCCTGGCTCTGCAGGGGCCAGAGTTCAGTCCAGACCTGGGGGGGAGAGGCTTGTGTTCCGGGGCGGCACCAGGAGGAGAGAAGTACCAGAGCCGGGCGGCCTGGGGGCCTGGAGGAGGCAGGGCTGAGTGTCCCTGAAGAAGGCGGGCCACGGGCTGATGGGGGAGCAGGTCAGCCACCAGAGGCTTTATCTGGGAGGCCCTGGGGAGCCTCAGGGGTTCTGAGCATGGGAGGGCTTTGGAAGGTGGCCTGGGACTGATCCCACCAACCCCCCAACCCTGCTCAGATCAAGAAGGGGAACCGGGAGTGTGAGCGGATCCTGCACGACGTGGAGCTGCTCAGCAGCCTGGCCGTGGCCCGCAGCGCCCAGTTCCTGTACCCGGCAGCCCAGCTGCAGCACCTCTGGAGGTCAGGCTGGCTTCTGCCCGCACCCCCCCACCCCGAACCCGCCCCGAGCTCACCTTGGACAGCTTCCCCATCCCCACCCTTGGCTCCCGCAGGCTCCTGCTCCTGAACCAGTTCCATGACGTGGTGACCGGAAGCTGCATCCAGCTGGTGGCAGAGGAGGCCATGTGCCACTTCGAAGGTGAGGTTGATGACCTGTGTGCCGCTGTCGCCGACGCCTGGGGCGGAGCCCAGAGTGTGTCCTGTGGGATACTCGGGGCCCAGCCCAAACCCACCGCCCACCCATGAGCAGCCGGTCTCCCCGCAGATATCCGTTTGCACGGCAACACGCTGCTCAGTGCCGCAGCTGCAGCCCTGTGCGCCGGGGAGCCGGGGCCCGAGGGCCTCCTCATCGTCAACACACTGCCTTGGAAGCGCACTGAAGTGTTGGCCCTGCCCAGGCCTGGTGGGGCCCATAGCCTAGGTAGGAGCTGGGGGGAAAGGCTGCTGCTGCAGTAGGAGGGACCGAGGCCAGACCCGGGGTGGGGACACTGCCTCGGGGCTCACTGCCCTGGGACGCCCCAGGCTGGAGGGGAGGAGGAGGAGGATCCACCCACCCCTCAAGCAAGGCTCTTGGAGGGTCAGGGAGGCTGCACTGATGCCCAGGCTTCATCCCCAGCCCTGGTGACAGTACCCAGCATGGGCTATGCTCCTGCTGCTGCCCCCACCTCACTGCAGCCCCTGCAGACCCAGCAACCTGTGTTCGTGGTGCAGGAGGTGAGTGTGGGCACGTGCTGCTGGGTGGGGCCCCTCCTGGGCCATCCCTGACAACGTGGGGATTCTGAGCTCCCCAGCTGGAGCAAGTGGTGAGGTGGGGCTGGGCTGGGGGTGCTGTTGGTGGTGGGAAGTCCCCACAGACTCAGCTTCAAGGACCCCTCCCGTCAAGACCGACGGTTCTGTGACTCTGGACAACGGCATCATCCGGGTGAGGCTGGACCCAACCGGCTGCCTGACGTCCCTGGTGCTGGTTGCCTCTGGCAGGTGCCAACTCCTCATTGCCCTCTTCCAGTACCTGGCAGGTGGATCCCAGACCCCCTTCCCTCTGTCCCCTGGCCCCAGTACTGCCCATGGCAGCCCACCTGTGGCTCTGGACCCACACAGGGCAGGGCAGGCTGGGCTAGGAAGGAGTCCCCTTGTCCCCTGGGCCTACTCTCCCTGCCCCCACCCCAACTCAGGGTCATAAAGTTCTAAAGCACCAATCTCTGCATCCTTCCAGGGAGGCCATTGCTGAGGGCACCGTGGGGAACCAGTTTGTGCTGTTCGATGATGTCCCTCTGTACTGGGACGCATGGGACGTCATGGACTACCATTTAGAGACACGGTTTGGTGTGGGCAGGACCGGGGTGGTGGTGGGCCCCCTCCATCAGCTTGCCCTGGCTCAGCTCCACCACCCGATCCCACAGGAAGCCAGTGCTGGGCCAGGCAGGGACCTTGGCAGTGGGCACTGAGGGTGGCCTGCGGGGCAGCGCCTGGTTCCTGCTGCAGATCAGTCCCAACAGTCGGCTCAGCCAGGAGGTCGTGCTGGACGTTGGCTGCCCCTATGTCCGCTTCCACACCGAGGTAGCAGAAAGCAGGGTGGTGGGCATCTATCCCCGGGTGTGGCTGGGGAGGAGGGAGCGGCCCAGGCCTGTGTGTGTCTGTCCTTCCACCTCAGGTGCACTGGCATGAGGCCCACAAGTTCCTGAAGGTGGAGTTCCCCGCCCGCGTGCGGAGCCCCCAGGCCACCTATGAGGTCCAGTTCGGGCATCTGCAGCGGCCCACACACCACAACACCTCTTGGGACTGGGCTCGATTTGAGGTCTGACATGGGGTGGGGTGGGGTTTGGATCCTGCCTGGCTGGGAAGAGACTGGTGTGGGGTGGGGTCAGGAGGAGGATGCTGATCAGTATTTGCTGGCTCCTGTGTGCTAGGCCTTGTGCTAAATGCTGTCTTTGGTTTTTGACACTCATGCCCATTTGGTGGGGGTGAATTCTATTATCCCCATTTCACAGATGAGGAACTGAGGCCTAGACGGGTTGGATGGTGTGCCCAGCGCCTCCTGTGGTGAGAGCTGGAGCTCCATCTGCAGTCCCAGAGCTGGCCCTCACTGTGGCGACGGGAGCTCGGGAGCCCAGGGAGGGGGCGGGGCCACCAAGCGGCTCTGGGATCTGCCCCCCAGGTGTGGGCCCACCGCTGGATGGACCTGTCAGAGCACGGCTTTGGGCTGGCTCTGCTCAACGACTGCAAGTACGGCGCGTCGGTCCGAGGCAACGTCCTCAGCCTCTCGCTGTGAGTGGAGGGCCCGCCAGGCCCCGGGGGAGGGGGGGCTGGCATGGGGGCGCAGGTACTCCGGGGCCGGAGCCTCCGCAGTTCCAGCCCGGCCCATTCCCCACCCTCCCCACCCCAGCTTGCGGGCACCAAAGGCCCCCGACGCCACTGCCGACATGGGACGCCACGAGTTCACCTACGCGCTGATGCCGCACAAAGGTGGGTGCTGCGGCCCGGACCGCCTCTCTGCCCTGCTCTGAGCCTCAGTTTCTCCCAGCGGCCCGTGGGCAAAACGCCAGCACGCCCACGGCACCCCCCCCCCTCCCCCGCATTTCCAGGCTCCTTCCAGGACGCTGGCGTTATCCGCGCTGCCTACAGCCTCAACTTCCCCCTGTTGGCACTGCCTGCCCCGGGCCCGGCGCCCGCCGCCTCCTGGAGCGCCTTCTCCGTGTCCTCGCCCGCGGTCGTGCTGGAGACTGTCAAGCAGGCACGGGGCGGGGCGGCAGGGGCGGGGCGGCAGGGGCGGGGTCCCATCTGGGTCCGCCCCAGCCCCGCCCACCCCCACCCCCACCCCGCTTCTCTCCGCAGGCGGAGACTAGCCCGCAGGGCCGCACGCTGGTCCTCAGGCTGTACGAGGCCCACGGCAGCCACGTCGACTGCTGGCTGCACACGTCGCTGCCGGTTCAGGAGGCCGTCCTGTGAGTGGGGGCGCGGGGTAGGGGTGGGCGTCCTGCCCTCGCGGGGCCCTCATGACCCCCACTCCTGTTCTCCAGCTGTGACCTCCTGGAGCAGCGCGACCCTGCCGGCCACCTGCCCCTTCGGGACTCCCGCCTGAAGCTCACTTTTTCTCCCTTCCAAGTGCGGTCCTTGTTGCTGCTGCTGCAGCCCCCTCCAAACTGAGCCCCTGACGGTGGGGTTTTACGTGTGGAAGGCTTTGGGGGCTCCTCACTTCTGCCTCCCCAGCCTGAAGCAAGGATCAGTCATCTCTTGAACAATAAACCCTTGACTCAGGAACCCTGCTAGCAGTAGTCCCTGCTCACTCCCCTGGGGGCCTGTCCTCAGGGAGGAAGGCTTTTCCCCAGGCGTTTGGGGGCAGGGGCAAGATCCGAACTTACCGGTGTGTGCAGGGTCTGGGTTGCAGCACCTCCCCGCCACCCCCCCCCCGCCCCCGCCCCAGAGACCGGGAGGGGAGGAAGCCAAGAGGGTGGATTCCGGCTGGCTGCCCACTAGGAGAGGAGCACTGGCCGGCGGCAGTGCTGGGAATTCTGGACTGGAGGAGCTGTGGGCCGCCCCCACCCCCCCTCCCCCCCTCCCCCGCTGCCCGGGCGGGGGTCTCTACACCACCTCTGAGAGGCTGTACTTGCAGAGGCAGGCCATCCTCTGAGAGCCAGGGCCTGGAGGACTGGGATGGGGCTCAGTCAGCCTTGCCCAGGTGGCTCTCCAGTCTCCAAGGTCAGGCAGCAGGTTTTCCCAGGTTGGCCTTCCCAGACCTTCTGCAGCCAGCCCAAGAAGTGCCAAGAAATTCAAGTGTATTAGTTTATTAAAAATGACAGCATTTTTCATGTGGGCTTAAAAAGGGGGAAGGTGGGGTACAATTAAAAACATCAGAGGTGTGCAGGGAACAGCCACAGGGCCAGGGGCACCTGGCCCCCAGCAGCTCCAGCCTGCTTCTGGTGAGCCGCCCAGGCCCCGATGGGCTCAGCAGAGAAAGCCGGTGGACGCGAGCAAGGACGCCCTCAGGCTAGGAGGCTGCCGTCCCCTCATTCTCCAAGGATGGGGTGTCAGCTTTGATCCTTCGGGGTCTGCGGTGGCCTGGGAGGAGGGCAGGTGAGGCGGCAGCTCAGACCCCAGGCTGAGGGCTGCCCCAGCGGCCTGCCCAACCCCTCCGTCCACAGTCCTCCCGCCTGCGCTGCCATCCCTTCCCCCTGCAGAGCCTTCTCTCCCCAGAGCAGCATGCTGAGCAAGGCGCACCTGAGCTTCTCAGGAACTCGGGGGGCCTCTGGGTCCTGCTGGAGGCTGGTGCCCTCAGGCTGCTCTACTCTACTTTGCTCAGGAGGACCTCTGTGTGCCCCACGTGTCCTGGGAGGGGCCGTGCTTGGCAGGAGAGGGTCCTGAGGAGATACAGGTCCCCAAGGGGCTCCGTGAGCAGTTCAGAGGTTGGTGAGGACCCACCGTTGCCCCCCATTGTCGAGGGAGGGCACCTGGGAGGTGCGGCTGGCTGGCGGGGCAGGGGAGAATGCAGGGAGGAGCCATACCTCCGTTCTGTGCTCAGGCCCCTGCTGTGCTCCCTTGGATTTCTTCTTGCGGGACTTGCCTCCTGCAGGACACTGACACTGGGGCGGGAGAGTCCTATGCCCTCAGCCCCCTTTCTGCAGACTCCTGCTCTGGGGTGACTCCCAGGGTTGGAGTGGGGACTGGGATGGAGAAGGGTGATGTAACTCTTGCAAGCAACTAGTCCTTCCTGCTCTCCCAGCTTATTACATTAAGAGTAGCTTACCTTTGGGTGCCAGGGGTCCAGGATCCCCCTAAAATAGAATGAGGAGAATTCAGGAATCAACCTGGCTGGGGCAGGGGGAGCCTTCCTTGGAGAGGCAGAGCTCACAGCTATCCTTCCAAATCAGTGGAGCTACTCCCCTAAGAAGCCCCTCTGACTGCCCCGTCCTCCGCAGGTGGGAGCCCACATCAAGGAGGCCACCCGCCTTGGGCCACTCTACTGGCTGGGACCCTGGGGCTGAGGAGAGGAGGGGTAAAGCATGGGGAACAGTGTGACCCCTGGGGGCAACGGCAGGCCCTGGACATCTGCTCCTGGGAGACCCCAGCTCCTGCCCTGCTGTGACCCCAGGTCTGTCCACCCCACTAGCTTCCTCGGGATCTCCATTTGCCTATGTGAGATTAGGGCCCAAACCTGGAACCAGATGGTCCGGCCACGCCGGTCCCGCAGGGAGCTCATGCCGGGCATGCCGTAACACTGAAGCCATGCTCGAAAGGCGGCAAAGTCGTCCTCCCCGCTCTCCGGCCCGTAACCTTTGCCCCCTGTGGGACAGAGGAACCAGGCCGAAGTCAGGGCGGACTCAGGCCGGGAGTAGGGGGAGCCTGGTCGGCCTGGCCCAGACCTCAGCTACTAGCTGGCGGACTGAGTCAGGGGGCCGAGGCTCTCCATCCTCCAGCTGTGTGCCCTCAGGCTGGTGGCTTCCCCACTCTGGGCCATGGCTTTCCCACCCTGGGGTGGGGTGAATAATCCTTGTCCGGCCTGCCTTCTGGGCTGCTCAGAGGACATACATACCTAACAAGTGAGGAGGCATGTTGCTTGTAGCAACAACTAGATCTACAGACATCCATACCCAGGTAGGGCAGGAACTCCCCTGGGGTTACACAGTTTACTGAAGCAGAAATAGAGCCATCTTTGGCTCCCAGGCCTCACCCAGCTGGACCACTTCCTTGGGCACGGAGTGACACAGTTCCAGCAGGTCTGGGTTCTGCAGCTTAGCCCTGATCTTCTGGCTCAGAGTCAGCTCCGGGCTCTGGAGAAGGGGCAGAGGCAAGAACTGGCTGTCAGCATGAGGCAGGGCCACTCAGAAGGCAGCTGAGCAATGGGGAGCAGAACCCCAGGAGCTTGGCAGGACTCAGAGACCATCCATCTGCCCCTGACCCCTGACACTGCAGAGAAAGGGAAATGGGCCCAAAGCTGGAGACCTAACCCAGCCTATACACTTGCTGGCCTGCTCTGATGGGTCTGTCTGCTTTCCTCCCCGCACCCTCACCGGCCTGCGCTGCTGCAGCGCCTCCAGAACCTCGCGGGCCTTCTCGAAGGGGGGTATCCTCAGCCTGCAGTGGGGTGGAGAGAGGGAGCCATGCTAAGCAGTGGAGAATGTGGGTGCACCCAGCCCTCCCTAGTCCTCATGGCCATCCTGCTGACCGGTACAGGATCTCTGCCCGAAGATAGTTGCCAATGCCATTGAAGAACCTCTGGTCCAAGAGGGCCTCGCAGATGGGCTGGTCAAAGACCTTGTCCGCTAGGTTTCGTAACACATTCTCCCTGGAGGAACACAGCCAGCCCAGGCACATGAGACCCCATCTCTGCCCCCATCCCTGAGGCCTTGCCACAGGATAGAGAGGGGCTAAGGGTACCTGGGTGCAAGGGGAAGGAACATGGGAGTCCCAGTTACCGCTTTCCCAGCCTCAGTGCTATTTTGGCAGCGGGAACCTCCATTTTCCTTTTTTAAAGATTTTGTTTATTCATTTGAGAGAGAGGCAGAGAGGCAGAGGAAGAAGCAGACTCCCTGCTGAGCTGGCGCCCTCCATTTTCCTATTTATTGGAAATAATTTCCTATTTATTGGAAACACCAGTATGAGATTTGAATTCATTATGAAAAGTGAAAAAAAAACAATCAAAAGCAATGTGTTTGGGGCGCCTGCGTGGCTCGGTTAAGCGTCTTCCTTCGGCTCGGGTCATGATCGTGGGGTCCTGGGATCCAGCCCCGCGTGGTCGGGCTCCCTGCTCAGCGGGGAGCCTGCTTCTCCCTCTCCCGCTGCACCTCCCACTGCTTGTGCTCACTCTCTCTCAAATAAATAAGGTCTTTTTTTAAATAAAGATTTGATTTATTTGACAGAAAGAGACACAGCGAGAGAGGGGACACAAGCAGGGCGAGTGGGAGAGGGAGATGCAGGCTTCCTGCTGAGCAGGGCTCGATCCCAGGATCCTGCGGGGCACCTGGGTGGCTCAGTCATTAAGCATCTGCCTTTGGCTCAGGTCATGGTCCCGGGGTCCTGGGATCGAGCCCCGCATCGGGCTCCCTGCTCGGCAGGAAGCCTGCATCTCCCTCTCCCACTCCCCCTGCTTGTGTCCCCTCTCTCGCTGTGTCTCTGTCAAATAAATCAAATCTTAACAACAACAACAAAAAAGAAACGTGTTCCAGGAAACACATGAGTCTGTAGATGTTGTGTGTCTATCACCAAAGAGCCTCAGGTTCAAGGGTCTTGGGTGGAGAACAAGGTGACCCCAGGAGCTCAGGTGCGCCTGCAGTCTGGAGCTCCCGGTCTTCAAGGAAGCTGGTGCTGGCTCTGTGTAGCAGGTGTGTGGTGACAAGTCCTGGCTAGCGAGTGTCCCAGCAGCCCCCACCCCACCTCCAGGGGTCCCCGATCCCTCCTCACCCCCACAAAGAGGAAATGCACCTTGTTTCTTTGTGGGAAAGGTTCCTGGCGAGACTGACTCAGTAACGGGCACGAGGAGCATATGAAGTAGGCGCCAGAAGACAGAGTTTGGGGTAAAGGGAAGTGTGGAGCATTAGCCTAGGTGGTCAGAGCACTAAGGGGAGCAGACCCCTGCAAGCTCCCCAGCTGTGAGACCAAGAAAACAGCCGAAATTCGCAGGTGAGAGAAACTTGAGAGCCAGGTGGCAGAGTGAACTTGTGCCATGACTTCCCAGGAAAGTTGGATGGGAGGACTCCAGGACGGTGACAGACGCTTCCCTGGGGTGCACTCAGGGTCGAGCCTGGGAAGGCCAGGAGTCAAGTGCTCAAGACGCCCTGACCCACCCAGGACAACCAAGTCTCAGGCCCAACGGAAAGCACGCCAGCCCCAAGGAAGGGAGGACTGGCTAAGTCCACTGCAGGCCTTGAGTCTGTGATTCTGTCCCTTACAGTGCTTTTCCTCTAGGGCTTTGCAAAGACTGGCTCCTTTTCATCGGGCAGGCCTTGGCTCAAATGTCACCTAGAGTGGTCTTTTCCTAATCCTCCCCCCACCCCACTCCCGCCCAAGAGTCATTCTCCACTTCTTGGATTTTTCTTCAGGCATGTGTCTATTTAACTTCATCCTCTTTGTTCCTTGTTCCCCCTGCCTTATCTGAACTGTAGCTCTGTGGGAGAGGGACCACATCCATCTTGCTCACTGCGGTACCCCCGACACCTGGCGGAGGGCTTGGCACGAAATAGAAACCCATTCATGTTTCACCTTTAGAGGAAGGGAAGTGGCTGGCAGCGTGCCATCCTCTGTGACACGCATCACATCCCAGGTGGGGTGGTGACCCCTCTGGCAGAGACCATGGGACGGTCACAGACCAGTGGGCAGGCAGAATGTGGGAGACCGCAAGCCCGATTCAGAAACCATGTCATGAGGCAGTCCCCCGGCAGTTCCTTCCTGCTCAGCCGCCTTTCTTACCAGGTTGTTAAAGCCCCTTCACCTTTCTTCTTAGCCTCCGAGAAGCAGAGTGGGATGCTGAGCCCCAGCTCTGACACGAACTGGCCATGTGTCCTCAGGGCAGGCCTGCCCATCCTCCTCTTGCCCCCCCCAACATCAGTTGCGGGGTTCCACATCCATTAGCTCAGAGAGCTGTCCCCGGGAAAGGACACCGTCCTGGTCGACACAAAGGGACTGAGGACCAGAGGGGACTAGATTTGTCCCTCACTGGCCAGCGAGGCACTCACAGAGCCAGGCCCAGAGCCCAAGACTCTGTTCCTCACGCCTGGTGCTGGGCCTACCTGAACTGCTCATACTCCAGCAAGACACAAGGCCCACGGCCGGGCTGCCACTCGCCCCCGAGGTCCCAGTGGCCAAAGCGGCGGATGTCCACGAAGCAGAGGGCAAGTGGGGGGCCGGGGGGAGCTGTGTAAAAGCGCAGGTGGGCGTGGGCTGGCAGCGCATCCCGGGGCGCCAGCTGGAAGGAGCCAGACATGCCGAATCGGAAGACCAGGGCCAGTGGCCCCCGTGGGGGCTCGGCCCCAGGCAGGGGGCTCAGGGTCAGGCGCAGCTCCTTGCCACGGGCCGAGGATGAGATGCAGTACGCACTGCTCTCAAAGGGCACCTCAGGGTTGCGGCTGACGGGTGACTTCTCCACACACCCGCCAAACACCAACCCCCTGCACGCCTCGTTCACGAAGCGGCTGGCCAGATGCAGCTCGGGGCCCTCAGGCATTCTGTGCGCAGGTGGCCGGGCCCTGTGGGGGGAGGATGACAGCAGGTGGGGCTAAGTGGCACCTTGTGAGGTAGAAATTATCCCCCCATTTTATCAAGGAGAACCCTGAGGGCCACAGGGGGCCACTACCAGCTGGGATCGGCGGACAAGTCAACTGGCCCAGTCACAGGTCCTGGTCCCCACCTGAAAGTGCTGAGAAAGCCCAGGCACTATGGAGCTCAGGCTGGGGAAGCGAGACTCTGCCTTATTTAACACCTTCCATGGGGCTTTCATGAGCCCCCACTGCTTTTAGAATCAAGTCCAGATCCTTCCTGGGCCCACACAGTCCTCTCATTCCTCCCACACTCCCCCTCACTCACTGGCTCCAAGCACCGTCCTCCCAGCCCCACGTCTTTGCCCCTGCTGTCCCTTCAGTCTGGGACACTTGAGAGGGGCCCTCCCCGACCACCCTCTCGAGGCAGCATCCCCCCGCCAACGAGTCTTCTTTTCATGGCACCCCCAGAATCGGAAATGATCTTGTTTGTTGTCTGCCTCTACCTCCACTCCCAGCCCAGAGTACAAGCTCTGCTTGCTCACGACTCCGCTTCGTGGGACCCGGCCTGCACCTGCTCCACAACAACGGAGGGAGGGAACCCGATCCCGCCAGGGGGACGAGAACTGGGAGAACGCTGCAGGAGACTCCGCCCGCGGCGGGGACCGGCCTGCCACGACGCACTGCTCGGGACCAGAGCGAGGACGAGGAGGAGCGAAGGCAGGTGCGCTGGAACCAGGTGCCCACGGCTCTGAGGGAGGAGGACAGGGGTCACAGGAAGGGCTCCGGAGCTCCGGGTCAAGGTCCGGGGGGGGGGGGGCAGGAAACGCCCACATCAGCGTCGGGGCCGAGGGAAGCGAACTCCATCCCGCCCGCCGCCCCCCACGCCTGGCTGCGGGAGGGGAGTTTCCACCCTCCTTTTTCCGGGACCTGCCCAGATCGAGGCCAGGTTTTGTGTGGGGCAGAGAGGGGCATTTAGCCAGGGAGGGCAGACTGCCTTACCCCTGTCCCCCTCCTCAGCGCCGTCCGGGGTCTGGCACCCGAAAGGCTTCGTTTTTCGGGAAAAGGTGAACGTCCAGATTCCTAACTTCCGCAGGGCGGGCACCCTAGTGCTCACCTCCCCTTCACCACCCCGCCCCGCTGCCCGTCCTCGGCTAACCCCAGCTCCCCAAGGTCCCCGAACCCCATCCCCTCCTCAGCTCTGCAGCACCGCCGCCCCCGGGTAACCTGCTCCCCGCGCGGCTCCCCGCCAGCCTGCAGCCACTGAGGGCTTAACGCGGGGGGGGGGGGGGGGGGGGGAGTCGGGCCGCGCCCAAGAGCACGCTGGGAGCTGAGGTCGCCGCTCCGGCGCCTGCTGGGAAGTGTAGTTTCTCGGGCAGGTGGCAGAGGCTGGCCGGGATGGGCTGGGGGGCCCGAGTGTGGGAAAGGCTTTGGGGCTGTCACCTGGCCGGGAGGTGGCGGAGGAACCTGGCTTCCCGCTGCTCCGCGCCGGCGGGCATCGGGTCAGGTCTGAGGTCCCGGATTGCAGCTGTCTCCGTGGCTGGGGGCAAGTCACCCGGCTAGTCCCGACAGGGTCGGCCCTCCCAGCAGGAAACAGCAAGCAGCAAGGTCCCGAGGCCGAGGCGCCTGCAGCTGTGCGCAGGGCGCGCAGGTGCTTGATAAACGCAGGCCCTGGGGACCCGATGGTGGCCCCTAAGAATCCAGGCACAGTCAGACGTAACACATAAACAGAAGCACCATCACCACCTGCCGGGTGGCAAGTGCAGCCAAGCAACAAAAAACGGGCGGAGAAGCAGAACCCACTTCAGATGGTCAGGTCTGGTCTAAAGAGGCCTCTGTAAGGAGCTTGCATTCCATCTTAAGTGTGGTCGGCACAGGTGCCTGGTCCATAGCCGGGATCTGCCCCTTCATATTCCTTCTGCTTCCTCCTCATTTGGGCGGAAGGATTCTGAAATGAACTATGCGAACTGCGACATTGCATCCCTAATACTTCAACATACATCTCTAAAAAGCAATATCCTACAAAGCCACATTTATCATACGTAATAAAATCAATACCATCTAATACCTAGTCCACATTCAAATTTCCCTAATTGTCCCCAAAATGTCTTTTATAGCTGGTCTGTTCAAAGCAGAGTCCAATCAAGGGTTATAGGTCTCTTTAATCATTTTTTATTTAGATGGAACCACCCTCTCCATCTCCCACTCACCCCACCCTTTTTTTTTTTTTTCTTGGTTTTCATGATACTGACCTTTCTGGAGTCCAAGCCAGTTGTTTTTTGAGCTGCCCCATCACATTCTGGATTTGTCTGAATGTTTCCTTAGATACATCTCTCTCTTTCCTGGGTGCTCTGTACTCCAAGTTGCATCACATTAGGAGACACCTAACATCTGGTTGTCCAACATCAGTGAGGCTGAAATTGATCATGGGTGAGGTTGTGACAGCCAGTCACTGCTTTGTAAAGATACCTTTCACACCTTGTGACCACTAAGTAATCGATGGAGTGATTTCTTTGTAGGTTGGTCTCTTTTTGTTTTGTTTAAATTAAAGTATAATTTATATATGGTAATATACACCATTTGTAGAGTCTGAGTTTTGTTTTGTTTTTTTAGAGTGTGAGTTTTGACAAATATATACACTCATATTGACTATGGCCACAATCAAAGAATACGTTCCCGCCCACCCCTGCAATTTGCCTACCCCCCTGTAGTCAACACATCCCCCCTCCCCTGCTGGCAAGCACTGATCTGCTTCCTGTCCCTATCCTTCTGGTCTTCTCCATAATATCTCATGAATGGAACCTTCAGTATGTAGCCTTGTGAGTCTGGCTTCTTAGCATAATGCGTTGAGATCCATCCATGTTGTTATGCTTATTAGAGGTTTTCTTTTGATTGCTGAGTAGTATTCCACTGTGTAGCGAGCCACTGTGTTTATCCAGTTACCAGCTGGGAGGCGCTGGACTGTTTGTGTGAGGGGATTCTTTAGCAAGTATCATTTCACATCATGTAAACTTTTCACCTAATGGCTCTATCATCCTCGATGATCCTTGCCTCAATCAAGTATTTAACTGGGAATTACAAAGTGGTGGTGTTCTCTCATTCCATGAGAGAAAGGCCATTAGTTGTCCTGAAATGTTAAAAAGATAGGATAAATTCTGAATTCTTTCCCTCTAATGATCAATTTTCAGACTAAGAATTTGGTGCAGTAACTTCCAATGGTGACAAATTAGGGGTCACTTGGGGCCATTTAGTTGTCCTGAAATGTTAAAAAGATAGGATAAATTCTGAATTCCTTCCCTCTAATGATCAATTTTCAGACTAAGAATTTGGTGCAGTAACTTCCAATGGTGACAAATTAGGGGTCACTTGGGGTTTTTTGGGGGGGAGGGACTTTGTCTTTTATAGACTCTTTTCTATTACCAATTCATGGATTTTTTTTTTTACATTCAACACCAGGAAACCCATTGCCACCCCTCTCTGACCCCCCACTGCTGAAGGAGTACCTATCAGGCACTGGGACTACACACACAGGAACACAATTCCCATCCTTAAGAGATTCAGAAGGGTAAAAGGCAAATGAGTAAACACAAAATGCCAATGCCATATTACAACCTGTGGGAGTCTGTGACAGCACAGAAGAGGGAATGCAACCTGGGAAATCAAGCTCATGTGAAACGTTTGAAGAGACTTAGAATTTTCTGTGATCTTTTGTCTGCCACTTTATTTTTGTTTATTCCACTTCTCTTTTGTTTTCTTCTTGCCCTCCTGTGGGCTACCTGAATTTTTAGAACTCCAGTTTGACTTATCAGTTTTGGTTTTGAGTGTAGTACATTGCACAGCCTTTGAGGTAGTTGTTCTAGATACTCTACACACGTACTCGTCACAGTCCGCTGGTGTTGACATTCTAAGTGTAGAAACCTTGCCCCCTTTACTCTTTCCTATTTATAATAACCTTACATATTTCCTCTACATACTTTAAGAACCACATCCAACAATGTTTTATGTTTTGCTCCAACTGTTGAACATAATTTAAAATGCTCAAGGAAAGTCTAACTGTATCCAAAACTTCACTCCTTCCATTGTTCTTCCTCCCTGACGTTCCAAGATTCCTTATCATTTCCCTTCTGTTCAGAGGTCCTCCTTTCGCCTTTTTTAGGTTAGGTCAGCTGGTGACAAACTATATTAGTTATCCTTCATCTGAGAATATCTTGAGTTCCCCCTTTACTCTTGAGGTAATTTTCGCTGAATACAGAATTCTCAGTTGACGTTTTTCTTTCAGACCTGAAAAATGTGCTTCTTCCTTTGGGCCTCTATGGTTTCTGACAAGAAATCCACTCATTTGCTTTCCCCCCATAAGGTAAAGTGTCATTTCGCTCTTGCTGCTTTCAAGATTTTTTTCTTTTCTTTAGTTTTCAGAAGTTTGTTGTATGATGTACCTTGGCATGGATTTCTTTGGGTTTAACCCAAATGGGATTCATTCAGCTTCTTGACTCTGCAGGCTTAGGTCTTTGGCCATACGGGGGAAATTTGTAGCCATGATTTCTTTGCATGTTTTTTCTGTTCCACCCTCTTTCTCCTCAACTTCCTGGACTCTGATGACATGAATATTAGATCTTATGTTACAGTCCTGCAGGTTCCGAGGCTCTGTTTGTTTTCTGTTTATTTTCCAAACTATTTTCTGTTGGTCAGATTGGGTAATTTCTATGATTATCTTCAAATTTATGGATTCTTTCTTCTGTTGTTCAGTCCAGTTCATTTTTACTTTATTACAGATTTCAGTTCTAAAACTTCTATCTCGGGGCACCTGGGTGGCTCAGTCATTAAGCGTTTGCCTTTGGCTCAGGTCATGATCCCAGGGTCCTGGGATTGAGCCCCACATCGGGCTCCCTGCTCCGCGGAAAGCCTGCTTCTCCCTCTCCCACTCCCCTTGCTTGTGTTCCCTGTGTCTGTCAAAAAATAAATAAAATCTTTAAAAAATAGAAAAAAAATAAAACTTCTATCTCATTCTTTGTATCTTCTATTTCTTTGTTAAGACTTGAGGCATTTTTGGGGCGCCTGGGTGGCTCAGTTGGTTAAGCGACTGCCTTCGGCTCAGGTCATGATCCTTCAGTCCCGGGATCGAGTCCCGCATCGGGCTCCCTGCTCGGCGAGGAGCCTGCTTCTCCCTCTGACCCTCCCCCCTCTCATGCTCTGTCTCTCATTCTCTCTCTCTCAAATAAATAAATAAAATCTTTAAAAAATTTTTTTTAAAAAGTAGCCATCATAAAAATGCCTCAAGTCTTTTTTTTTTTTTTTTTGACTCCAGGATCATGACCTGAGCCGAAGGCAGTCGCTTAACCAACTGAGCCACCCAGGCGCCCTATGATGGCTACTTTAAAATCCTTGCCATACAAGTCAGAGTTATCTTAGTGTTGGCATCTGTTGTGTTTTCTCATTCAAGTTGAGATTTTCTTAACTCTCGGTTTGTTAGTTTGAATCCTGGACATTTGGGGTTTTGAGACACTGGATCTTATTTAAATCTTCTTGGAGCACTTGGGGGGCTCAATTGGTTAAACACCCGAGTCTCCATTTCGACCCAGGTCATGATCTCAGGGTCGTGAGATCGAGCCCCATGTCAGACTCTGTGCTGAGCGTGGAGCCTGCTTAAGATTCTGTCCCTCCCTTTCCCCCTCCCCTACTCACACACTCTTAAAAATATATATATATATCTACATATATATACACATACACACATATATATATTTATGTATGTGCCGGGGGTCGGGTGGGGTGGAAGAGGGGCTGCAGTTTCTTTGTGGTGTGACCGGAGGAGAGCAGTTATCATCAGTAAGTCTCCTGTCTTGCCGGATGGCCCCTTTCCTGATCCCCTGGCTCAAGAGAGCATGCTTTGGTCGAGCTTCCAGTCTGTGTGCTGGTGTTTCTCAGGTTGCCAGTCTCCAGCACCCAGCCCAGGACACAGGGAGCAAAAAGGAAACCTAAGGACTGCTCTGCTGGGTTCTTCAGTTCCTCAGGATCTCAGCGAATCTGCCTTCTCTTCACCTTTCAGAGTCTCCTGTTTGTTTTATATGTAATGTCCAAGGTTTTCAGCTGTACTTGGTGAGAGGAATGGGGGAAGCGCATCTGTTCCATTTTTCCAGAAGCAGAGGTCAGGACGAGTCAGTCCTTAACTTTTTGATGCTTAAAACTGTCGCATCTTTGGCCAGTGGGACAAGCTGGCTCCTCCTGACAGCACTCGTTATTGTCTGGTAGCTTCCCTGCACCCCAAGATGTTCTAGGCCACTTGTCTTAGTCAGTTCAGGGTGCTGTCCCAAAATACCAGAGACTGGGTGGCTTCGACGACATTTATTTCTCAGAGTTCCAGAGGCTGGGAAGTCCAAGATCAAGGAGCTGGCAGATTTGGTTCTTAGTGAGGCCCTTCTCCTGCTTTGCTGTTCTCATGTGGCCTTTTCTCAGTACATGTTCTGGACAGAGTCTGTCTTTCTCTTCTTATAAGGGCCTAACCCCTTCATGAAGGTCCCACTCTCATGACCTCATCTAAACGTAATTAGTATCCAAAGCCCCATCTCCTAAGACCATCTCATTGAGGGGTCAGGGCTTCCGCACAGGAATTTGGGGGTGGACACAAACATTCAGTCCCTAACCCCGCTCCTCTTGCCAATGAGCAGTTCAGGCAGGGACCCTCCTCTCTCTATCAAACGAAGACGGCAGGAAGACCAGGGCTCTCTCCTTTCTCTACTCGGGGCATCTGGCACTGGGGCCGCGTGCTTACTGCCCGCCTGCAGACAAGGTCAGCACAGGACTGCGAGTTAGAACCCCAATTCTCCTCTCCCCACACAAGCTGTGTCACTGTGGTCCTCGTTCTGCCTCAACCAGTAGTTGAAAAGGGAGAATGAGTAATGGGTCAGGGAAGTCTGTATGTCACTTGGTTACTCTCACAAAAACCTTTCATCTGAACCCAAAAAGAAACCTGTGCACACACTCCTTCACACTTCTGTTTATTCTTCCTGCTCATGAAAACCGTTGACAAGTGACTTTCACGGGGGAGGGAAGGCAATGCTGGAAAAGTCCTCAGAATCCTGATGCTGAATTCTCAAGTGGGAACCTAGCAAGCCAGAGATCTGGGAGGCCAGGCCTCCAGGGTTCTGGAGCTGGGGCTACCCACGAAGAGGAGTTCGGAGGGCAGCGACTCAACATGGGCCCCAAACACCCTTCTCCTCAGCCCAGGGAGCTCATCAGGGCCTGAGCCTGCTTCAGTTCTGCAAAGGGAAGAGGTGAGCAGGTGGGTGGCAGTCAGGTGGGATCTGGGAGGGCCCCTCCCCCCTCCAGGTACAGCAGAGTCTCACCTGCCAGGAGGACCTGGAACTTGTCTGCTGAGAGAGACATAGCCACAGGCCGGGCTGGGGCACCCGAGGCAGCTGCCACCTCCAGCCTCAGGTGCACCATCGGCTCTTCCACGGACCGAAGCAGGCTGGAGCTCAGGGTGTAGTCCACTCGCCAGCCCACACCTGCCAGCCTATTCACTGTGAAATGGGGGGGCTCTCAGGATCATAGGCTGGCAAGCCACACTGCCCTCAGCCCTCACCTGGCTCCACTCTCAACAAGGCTGTGGGACCTTTGAGAACCTCTCATCCCTCTGACCCAGGGAAGGTGTTCAATAATCAGTAGCGAGATTATCCACAGCAGATCTCAGAGGAAAGAAATCTGGGCTGGAGTCAGGAGTCCTGGCTCCGTGACTGCTTGACATGTGACCAGGGTTAAGTCTTCTTTCTGAGAACAAGCACCTCCCATGAAGCATGTACCTTCTAGAATGGAGCCCAAACCCCACCCCGGCCCCCTCCCACACTCACCACGCAGGCTGCAGGCCCGCAGGTGCTCCTGTAGGGGGCTTTGCTTCTCCTCATAACAGCGACACAGGCTGGCCGCGTGCTCTGGGGACAGAATGGAGGCCCCCTGATGTAGCAGGTGGGGGCTCAGACTGCTCACAGGGCAGGTCTCAGGCTCTTGGCCCAGAGGGCAGGGCACATCTCAAAGCCACTTGGCGTGGCCTGCTGCCCAGCAGCCCCTGGCACACATGCCTGCCTGCATACCCGTACCTTTGGGGAGCCCCAGCTGCTGCAATTCACTGGCCAAGGACTCGCCATCCACACTATGCTTGGCCGCACTGGAGAGGATGAAACTCAGCACTGCCACCGTGGCCTTGACATCGCCCGACTCTGGGGGTGGAGGGGGAGCCCGTGGGTGGGGGAGGGGGTGTCACTGTGGCCTCAGCCACCTTCTTGTTGCCCCACTATCTTCAGCTCACAGCACAGCAGTGAGCACTGCTACTGCCCCCCACCCCCGGAACTGGCAGAGGGCGGGACTGGCGACCCCGTTCTTCCCCCTCTGCTGAGGCAAGTGCGGCAGGACAGGCTGCTGGGAGGAGGGGCCTCTGTGCTAAGCCCCAGGCCAAGTACCTGCGGGGGCCCAAAGGTCTGCGGACTCAGTGGGGTACTCACCAAACCTGGCATCAGCGGTGAGCTTCAGGATCTTCTCGTACTATGGGGAGAGGAGGCCCTCAGGGGGTGCCAGGCCCCTGCTCACCAGCCACTTGCACCCCAGCCTGCATCCTGATCGCCCACCTCCCTGGGTCTGGTGCACTTTCAGGGCAGTAGGGATCACAGGGTCATGGGGCAGTGGGGTGCTGGGCCCCGCACTCACATCAATCCCCTGTCCCAGAAGTTCCTTCAGCACTTGGCTACACAGCAGCCTCAGCTTCACGGAGGACTGGAGGGGAAGGCCTTGCATGAGCCCAACTGGCCCACCCCACCCCTCCATGCGGGGGGGCTGGCCACAGGACTAGAATCACACAGCAGGCCAGGACAAGCTGAGGGCACTGAGGCCCCAACCTCAGAGTGACCTCACCACCCTCCATCCCCAAAGCCCTCATCCCCAATCCCTGCCTCCTCCCACCCTAGAAGACCCGTGCACTCAACAATCTTGGCCAGCGTGCTGATCTCCGCCAGGACCCAGTCAGGACAGTCCAGATCACCACAGAACCGGAACCTCTGCACAGGAGTGAGGCAGCCGGTCAGGATGGAGGGCTGAGGTGTGGCCAGGTGTCTCCCCCATTATTGCTCTTCGGGGATCCCTGCTCCCTGTCCAACATGGATGCCCTCTGGCCACTTGTTCTCTCCTATCACCAGGCTGTTTAGAGAACCCTCTCACGGACCCACCTGCCACCGAACCTTGCTCTGCTGCCTATCCTAGGCATTCATGTGTTTGGCAAACATTGACTGTGGCAAACTTCTCTGTGGCAGACCCCAATCTAAGTGTTGGGGGTACAGCACAGAACAGAACAATGTCCTTGTCATGACGTCAGTGACCTCTCACTTCCTCCTCCTCCTCCTCCCTAGCTCCAGCCACACTGGCCTCCTGCTACTCCTGTTACACCAGGCACTCTCCCACCTTGTCCTTGCTGCCCCTCTGCACACCCTGTTCTCACGCCTCATTCTGGCCTCTGCCCAAATGGGTCTTCTCTGACCATGCTTCCTTCCTCCCTCCCTCTTTCCTTCCTTCTTCCCTCCCTCAATCCCCCTTTTTTTTTTTTTAAAAGATTTTATTTATTTATTTGAGACAGAGAGAATGAGAGACAGAGAGCATGAGAGGGAGGAGGGTCAGAGGGAGAAGCAGACTCCTTGCCGAGCAGGGAGCCCGACGCGGGACTCGATCCCGGGACTCCAGGATCATGACCTGAGCCGAAGGCAGTCGCTTAACCAACTGAGCCACCCAGGCGCCCCCCCCCCCTTTTTTTTTTTTAAGATTTACTTATTTGAGAGAGAGCACGAGAAAACGAGAAGGAGGGGCAGAGGGAGAGAGAATCTCAAGCAGACTCTGCACCGCGCGCAGAGCCTGACCCAGGGCTCCGTCCCAGGACCTTGAAGATCACGACCTCAGCTGAAACCAAGAGTCAGACACTTAACCAACTGAGCCACCAGGTGCCCCTGACCATACTTTCTAAAACAGCCCCTTGCACAAGGAAATTTCAGAGGCCAGTGGGTATGTTCATTATCTTGATCGTGGGAACATATACATTTCAGAACTTACTGAACTGTACATTTATATGTTATTGTTGATTTTATCTCAGTAAAACTGTTAAAAAATAAAATAGCTCTTCTCCATCATGCTCTAGCCCCTATCCTTCTTTCTTGATCTCCACAGCAGACATCACATTTATTATTTATTCAAGGTCTGTCTCCTGTTGGAATGCAAACCCACCCTGCCGGCCACATCTTGTCAATATCCTCCATTCCCTGGATCAATTGTCCTTTGTCCTGTATGCCTGAGAAAGCTCTAGGGCACAGCAATATACATGTCCAGCTTTCCACACCTCTTACATGTGGGCTGCTTACAGATGCTGGGAACAAAACCCCGCAAACTAGGACACCTCACACCCACGTTCTCCTGATTCTGCTGGGCCCTCGGTGCAGCCTGGCAACACCATGTCCTCTACATGGCCCTACCAGTCATCTTCTCAGCCACTTCAGACCTGCTTCACAATCCTTCAACCACCAACCCTCTTGCTCTTTTTCACCTGACCCCACGGCACTGGTGCTTCTATGTGGGCCTCCCATGAAGTCCTCTAGCTGTGGTCACAAATGACTGTCACTAAATCTGGCCTTCCTCTTACCCAACTCCTGCACAGGAGTGAGGAAGCCGGTCAGGATGGAGGGCAGCATCCCACATGAACCCGTCCTCCCTGGTGAAGCAGCATATTCTCCTGGATTTCTCCCTGTCCTGACCTCGGTCTCATTTGCTGGATCACCCTCCTTCCCCCAATCCCCAAAAGGTGATCTCTGCACACTGCCTGCATCATTACTCTGGGGCAGGGGCCTGGGACAACTGGTGAGGAGATCGGGTTTTAAGGACAGTCTTGCACTTCTGTCTCTATTTCAGGAGTTTTTAACCTTTTTCTGCCATAGCCTCATCTGGCATCTGGTGAAGCCTATAGGCCTTTCTCAAAACCATGTTTTTAGGGCGCCTGGGTGGCTCAGTTGGTTAAGCAACTGCCTTCGGCTCAGGTCATGATCCCAGGGTCCTGGGATCGAGTCCCGCATCGGGCTCCCTGCTCTGCGGGGAGCCTGCTTCTCCCTCTCCCACTCCCCCTGCTTGTGTTCCCTCTCTCTCTGTGTCTCTCTCTGTCAAATAAATTAATAAAAAAAAAAAACAAAAACAAAAACAAAAAACCATGTTTTTAAATGCATAAAATACATAGGATTGCAAAGGAAACTAAGTTATCAAAATAGTCAAACAAATTGGTGATGTAATGTTGCAAGTCTAATACCCATCATAACTTAAAAATGATCTGCATAAATATGTGAACAATGTCACCAGCTGTAGTATGATACGAAAATATCTCTAATTTCTTTTGGTGACGAAGTCAGAGGTGCTGTTGATACTGGGGTTGGTTGCCAACATTCACAATTGAAGGAAATGCTAAATTTCAGTTTGAAGTTAGTGAAAATTAAGATGTGAGATTTTTCCTAAGTTCACGGGCCCCTGACTTCAACCCACAGAAGTCTTTTACCATCTCTGTATTCTTTACATTTTTTACAAGAATGTGTTCCTTGTGTAATTTCTTAAAATGCTGGCATTTCTCTAGGTTCTGCCCTAGGTCCTCTCTTCCCAACTCACATCACTGAGATGTTACATGTTTTTAGACTTACAATGACCACCTCTGTGCTGATGACTCCCCAATTTATAAATGCATTGTAGCTTCTCTTCTGAGCCTCAGACCCTTAAATCTAGACCGTCTTCTAGCCAGCTGCACCTGGTGGCTCGCAGAAACCTCACACAGCGCCACCTATCAAAGTTAACGTTTGCTCTTTGCCCGGAAACCTGCTCCACGTCCTGTGTTTCCCACCCCACTGAGCACCACCACCTGGGAGCCAAGCCGACACCCCGCTCTCCCTTTTCCCTCATGCATTTCCCCACTTCTAGCTCCACTCTCTCCGCCCTAACTCAGGTCACCACCATCCCCTGGGGGTCTGCTGCCCCAGCTTGGGCTCTCCGCTCCCCTCCTGCTCCCTCCGCAAGTCAGCCGAAAGGATTTTCCTAGCTTCCTAGTGCCCTCTTCTTAAAGTCTAAACTCCTTAACGTGCTCTCAAGACACAGCAGGATTTGGTCTTTGTTACCTGTTGAGCCTCGTATCTCACTAACCTTCAGCTGATACCCTTCCAGCTAGGTGAAGTGCATCCACTCCTAGCGAGCCATGCTCTCTCTCACCTGAAGCCTTTGAACATGCTGTTCTGTCTGAAGACAGAGCCCCCCTCCCCAAGCCTCCTCACCCCTGGGACACCAACTGCACTGCAGCCAGCCAGTTTTCTTCCCTGCCCCCAGCCCTCCGGTGGCTGTCACCCTCAGGAAGCCTTCCTAACGCTACTCACAAGGCACAGTTAGGTCCCTTCCCCTCAAGTCTTAACTATGACTGCCAAGTCAAGCCTCTTGCAGTTTAAGCCCCAATGCCTGGCACACCGCATGGTGTAGAGTAGGCACGCAAAGCCTGCTGAAGGAATGAATGGACGGAGGAGTTGAGAAGCCCCAGCCCCACGTCTACTCCTTTCTGGCTCTGGGAAGGGTGAAAGGACTTCCGAACAGGGCGGAGACTGAGGCTCATTCTATGCAAGTTCTTCTCCAGGTCGCACAGGAGGGCCGGGCAGAGGGCACCTCTGGGAGGTCGTCCGGGGGCCGAGGAAGGCCTGGAAGCGCTCCCGCCCCGGGCAAGCTCCACTTCCTGCCCTGGGGGATGCGGGCCCTTCCTTCCCGCCGAGGAAGCACCGCGACTCCAAGCCCGCGGCCCGCCCGCCCTGCCAGCCGGACGCTCGGCCCTCACGACCGCACCCAGGTGTCTGCCGAGGGGCCGGGGCTGCCTCCACCTCCCCGCCCCGGCGCCCACCCGCCCGCGGCCGCATAGGCGAGGGCCGGGGGCCTCCCTGCCCGCCCCGGCGCCCCGGCTCCGGTCACCCCGGCTCCCGTCACCCCGCGGCCCTCACCATCGCGCCTGGAAGCCGGCCCTCCTCCTCCGGGTGCGCCCGGTCAGCTGACGCGGCGGTCACGTGGTGTGGGCGGTGCCTCCACCGGCGGGGCGGGGCGGGGCGGGGCGGGGCGGGGCGGGGCGGGGCGGGGCGGGGCGGGGCGGGGCCCGGGCGAGCGCCGATGGCCGCTCTGGGAGCTCCCGGGGGAGAGTGATGAGCTCGCAGTCGGCCTCCCCAGAACCCCTTCCCGGAAGTGACCGGCGCCACCCCCGCCTCACGACGCGGTTTAGCCAGAAAGAGGGCGTGGGAGCCATAGAATGTGTTCGACTTAAGGGAGCAGGAAACCGGAGCCCTTTCTGGATCTTGGAATGATGCCCTTGCGAAGGAGGGTTCAGGTCGTTGCCTGTTGCCCGCCAGTTAGCCGTGCCCTTATAGATAGCTATGGGCTGTGCTGTGGCTAAAGGCATTTAAAAATTTTACTGAAATATGATACACGTAGAGAAAAATGTACATGTTGTAAGTATAAAGCTTAAATGAATTTTCATAAACTGTACAGCCTACGTCCCCAGCACCCATATAAGGAAACATGACCAGTGACCCGCAGAGCTCCTTCGAGTGCCTGAGTATTTCATTTCATTTTGATGAATTCCTCTTAGTTGCCTTATTACAATTGGCTGTAACAATTGACATGCTCGGAACTCTCCCTGTGGCTTCACCAACATTAGATGTTTATTTTAGTTTTTCTCAATCGAATGGGAGAAAAATAGGTTGTTTTAAGTCGCATTAGTCTGCTTACTGGTGAGTTTGAGCAAAGGATGGACTAGGAAAACTAAGTTTTCAGTATTCTCTTAAAGAGGTAAAAACAAAACAAAACAAAAAACAGCAACAGCACCAAAAATATCCTAGAGAATAGACTGATAACCAGAGAAGAAATTGAACAATTTGAGATCTCTTTTCGATTACATATCCCACCCCCCATAAACCAGGCCCAGCTGGTTTTATTGTTGCAGCCTTTCAAGCTTTCAAAGGACAGAACCCATCGCAATTAAACTGCTCCATAAATAGAAAAAGAAAGATTCCCAATTCATGCTAAAATCGATCTCATTTATAAAGACCTTTTTAAAAATCATAAACATCAGCATGTTGAAGTCAACAGTGTGTTAACATACTACACTGTCAAAGAAAAACTTCATCTTAAGAATTACAAGACTGGTTCAACTTCTGTTTCATCATGTTAATAGGTTAAAGAAGAAAACATTGTTGATAGACTTGGAAAACCATTTTTTATTCAAAAGGAGAAAAAAGAAAAATTGGGAATAGGTGGAAACTGCCTTAAATTGATAGAGTATCTGAAAAAGGAAAGAGCAAACATGAGACTTAACATCAGACAAAGTATTTAAATCTGGAAACAAGGCCAAAAGGTGGGTGGTGTGTCCTTTTAATGTCATACTGGAGCATTGTCTCGCAGATTTGTTTCATAAATAGAGATTATTTGACTATTTAGAGCAGTGGTTCCCAGACTTTACAGTGCATCTGTGTCACCCACAATGTGTGGGGAGACAGAGGTGCTTCCCACCCTCAAAGTCTCTAATTAAAAAGATCTGGGATAGGGAAGGAAAATGTGCAATTTCCTTAAGTTCCCAGGTGATGCTGATGCTTCCGCTTTGAGGACTACACTTTGAAAACAATTAATGTAGGAAAATGTACCTGATAAGTTATATGTTAGGTTATAGATTTCTGTCTAGTAGAAAAGATAACCCCAAAGATTACAGTTTTATCGCCCTGTAAGACATCAACAGCCTTTCTCTCTAATTCAACACACACTAGAAATGCTTCTTCTCAAAATGTTACTTGAACTTGCTTTACCATCTTACTGATTCCCTCGTTGATTAAATATTTGACACGCATTCTTTCATTTTTTGTATGACAGTCATGTTTTTTACTTTTGGCAAATTAAACTTTGATACAGTACATTAGCCCTGAGCAGGAGCTACTCAGATACTTCAATCCTAGATGACTCCCATTAAAGTCAGTAGCAGTCATATGCCAACATTACTATGATCCAACGTTATTCTAGATGCTTAGGCCAGTGGTTCTCAGCTGGGGGTGATTTTGCCTCTCAGGGGTATTTGGTAATGTCTGGAGATATTTTTAGTTGTTACAACTAGGGAGTGCTGCTGGCATCCAGAAGACAGAGGCCAGAGATGCTGCTAAACATCCTACAAGGCACAGGACAGTCCCCCATAACAAAGAATTATCTAGCCAAAAATGCCAATTGTGCTGGTGTTGAGAAACTCTAATTCTAGATAAATAAAACATGGGAAAACCATAAGCATAAATGTTGGAAAAGAAAAAACTCATATTTGCAGATGACAGTCTATCTTGAAAATTCAAGAGAAGCACCTGAAGAAAAACTAGAAGTCATGGAATGCCAGCGGGTGGTGGAGGGTGGGGGGTTGGGGGGGTGGTAGAGCATTGTGTGAGGCTCTCCTGGCCTACCTGGGGCAGAGGAGTCAGAACCCCACAGGTGGAGAGCTGGAGGCAAGCAGGGGAGCCCAGGCCACATCTCCTGTCAGCCTGAGAGAAAGCCAGAGGTCCCAACTGGAAGGTCTTGAAAGCCCTGGCCTGGCCTGGGGGCAAGGCTGGGGGAGGGGCAGGGTGAGCCCAAGCCACTGAGCCCATAAGGGGAGGACCCCAACCAGAACCCAGGAACACTGGGACTTGCTGAAGACCCTATTCATTTGCTTCACAGATGGCAGTAGAGAACCAGTCCAGCCTCTGGCCAGGATGTGTTTTTGGCTTCTAACACCAAGGCCCACCTTACCTTTCCCTCTCATCTGCAGCTGGCTGCCACAGTTGAACAGCCCCACATCAAAGGTGAGTGTCTCCCTTAGGAGGTCCGAGGGACTGGGGACACAGGCACCAGGGTCAGCTCCTTGGGCTGGACCAGGTGGCCAGTCACAGACAAGCCCCAGTGGACCTTCACCATCAGCTGGGCCCTCCTGGACCACATAGCTGTGACTGGGGCAAGGGCGCTCTAGGGCCCTGGGGGATCCTAGAGGGATTTCAGGAATGAGCTCTTCCTAAGACTGACCCTCCTTGCAGCACCCGCAGCAGCCTGATCACCCCCAGACACACTGCAAGCCCGTGTGAAAACACTGAGCTTTGTACCCACCCCACCTCTTACACTTGGGTCCCTGCCCAGGGGGCTGCTAAAAGGGGAAATGGTTCCACCCGTTGGGGAAAGGTCTTAGGAAGTCACCTTTTTCAGGATTGGCCCTTCCTTCCTTCCTTCCTTCCTTCCTTCCTTCCTTCCTTCCTTCCT